>NW_004443997.1:5849393-5975013 GCF_000243295.1 Trichechus manatus latirostris
ACACACACACACACACACACACACACACACACACACACACACACACACATGCGTCAGAATCGACTCAACGGCAGTGGGTTTGGTTTTTTTGGTTTTATGTATGTATGTGGGGTCCCTAGGTGGCACAGTTAAGCACTCAACTACTAGCTGAAAGGTTGGCAGTTCAAACCCACCCAGAGGCACTTCGGAAGACAGGCCTGGCTATCTTCTTCCAAAAGGCCACAGCTTGGAAAGCCCTATGGTGCAGTTCTGCTCTGCACACGTGTGGTCGCTATGAGTTAGAATCGACTTGGTGACGACCAGCAACAGCATATATACAGTAGAGCAGGGATTTGAACCCAGGTTCCAGATCTGGTTATAATCGTAATAAGGTGGTGAGTGCCTGGTGACTAACCCAGGGGATGAGCCATTGGGCCTGTTGAGAAATTGGTAGATTCCTTTGTGTTGCTATGAGAAAGGGATAGTTATCTTTAAAATTTCTGCCCTGGGGCTGTCCTCAGGAAGTGCCCTCTATGGCAAAGGGGGGGTCCAGTTCAAGTCTTGATGACTCTGCCTTCCCCGTGGCCCATCAGGCAAACAACCAGCTGTTGGCAATGATCAGTTGCTGCTGGAGTCTGGACATGTCTTCTTTCAGCTTCTCAGCAGTCCTGACCCTTTGGAAAACAGTGCCTCATTGTCCTTGGGGGTAGTGTTGCGGGGGGTGGGCAAGGGACTCGCCTGGGGCATTCCAGGCTATGGAGCCTCCCTGTTTCCATGGAAAATCTGGATTTGTGCTTGCCGGACTGTGGTGCCTCTGTGTGTTAGGCCAGGGTCAGGGCACCCAGCTGCTGGGTCTGAGGAAGAGGCAGCGTTCGCCTGTGAGCGATGGTACCCTCCTACTAGCTCTGTGACGGCGCCAAGTCTCCTGGGCTGTGAGCTAGTCAGGGCCAGGGCTGGGACTCCAACCCTGGCGTGTTTGCTTCTTCGGCAGGTGCTGTTTCCACTGGGCTGAGCTGTCTGCTGCCTGGGCAGCCACAGCTTGGTGTGGACAAGCTCAGGCCACTGGGGCCATAGCCCCATCGTTCTGAGTTCATCTTAGCATCCTGAGGTACATCTGAGGGTCCGTCTCAGTATTCCTTTTTCCCATCTTCCCCGGTGGTGGCTATGCATTGGCGAGGCTGGATGTGCCCTTGGCCGGAGGGGCCAATTGAAGGTCATTACTGCTGAGGTGCTGAGCAGCCTGCCTCCCCCATGTGGTCATTGTGCATGGAGTGTGCATGAGTGTTCATGGAGCTTCCCTTGGGTCTTACGTTGTTCTAAGGCCAGAGATGCTGAAGAATCTGCCTCCCAGCTTCACTCTTATTCACATTCCAGCCTTTCTTGGGTTGCCCTGCTCTGAGTGCCTTCATTTATAATAACAAACATCTGTAGAACACTTATTTTTCTTTTTACAGTGTTTATAGAATTCTTCCCTATAGTATTTTTTGAGCACTTACTATGTGCGGGGACTGTGCCAGGTTCTTGACATTCATCGTTTCATTGAATCCTCATGTCAGTCATATGAGGCAGGTTCTAGTATTATTATTATTACTACCCATTTTACAGATGAGGAAACTGAGGCACAGAGAGGATGAGCCCGCCTGCCCAAGTCCTACAACTAGCGCGTGGCAGGGCTGGGATTTGAATCCAGGTAGCCTCACTCTGGGAGTCCCTATGTGACACAAATGGTTAACGTGCTCAGCTGCCAACTGAAGGGTTGGAAGTTCGAGTCTACCCAGAGGCTCCTCAGAAGAAAGGCCTGGCAGTCTGCTTCTGCAAAATCAGCCATTGAAAACCGTATGGAACACAGTTCTGCTCTGACACACATGGGGTCACCATGAGTCAGAATCAACTCCACAATAGTGGACTGGCTGCCTCACTTCTGAGCCTGGGCTCATAACCTCTTCTTTATGCTTTGATTCATGATACTGAATCTGATCTGATTGCCTTTGTTTGGTTGTTTCATTTCTAGGATGCTAAAGATCTTTTCTGTCCCCTCCCCACACCTCTCGTTCTCTGTTCAATCTCCCACTTTTCCTGTTCTCCGTACTTCTTCCCTCTCTTTTGTTCTTTCTTGGGACTCCAGGCTCAGGATGGGACACAGGGTACTGTAGCAGTTGCTCTTCCCTCACTGGTCACCTCTGTAGTTACCTTTGTCCCTGGAGATGCAGTTTTATGTCATCAACTGCAGAGGAGAACCTGGGACAGGTCCTCCGAGGTCCCTCTCCCACCACTTCTGTCTGGGGATAAGAAGCCTCCCTACGCCCCTACCGTCACTCCAGCACATGTGTGTGCACACACACACACTGTCACCCACTGCTTGTCCTTGTCCAGGCATATGTACATTGCTGTTTGAAGTGATCCCATTTGCAGAGAAGGAAGTTTTTGAAAACTTTTAAGGTGGAGAATGGAGAATTAGGATGTCCTATGGGAGAGAAAGAAAAAAAAAGAAAAAGAATCAGGAAGCTGAGTTCTCTCAGAAACTTTGACTCAGTAACAGATTAAAATGGCATCCAGGGGTATCTCCTCACCTGGGACAGCCCAGGGCCTCCACAGCCTCACAGGGGCCACTTTGCTTTTCTCAGTTTGGGTCTTGTTGAGAGTCACATCTGTACTCAAGTATACTTTCCCATCCTGATTAGTCATCCAGCTAACTAACTGATTGCCTAACCAGTGGGGCTCTGGGCTGGCTCCTCCAGGGAAGCTTTGGATGCTGGACCCATGGCAGGCGAACGTGCGCTTGGCAAGAGCGACCACACTCTGGCCAGGCTCAGCAGAGCCGTGGTGACCATGTTTTCTCTTAGAAACTGCCTTTTCGTGTTTGCTTCTTATGTGATTGTGGTACTGTGGTTTTATGGGAGAATGCCGTTGTTCTTGGGTGTGTGCTAAAGTATTTAGGAGTGAAGTGTTACAATGCCTGCAACTTAGTCTTAAATGATATAGTAAAAAAAGGGAGATATATGTGTATAAAAAACCAAAACCCATTGCCGTTGAGTTGATTCCGATTCATGGCAACCCTGTAGGACAGAATAGAGCTGCCCTGCCCCATAGGGTTTCCAAGGAGCGACAGGTGGATTTGAACTGCTGACCTTTTTGTTAGCAGCCAAGTGCTTAATACTGTGTGTGTGTGTGTGTGTGTGTGTGTGTGTGTGTGTGTGTTTAAAAAAAACAAGAAGTCCTGGTTTCACAGTGGTTAATCACCCAACTGCTAACCAAAAGGTTGGTGGTTCAAATCCACCAGCCACTCTGTGGAAGACAGATGTGGCAGTCTGCTTCCGTAAAAATTATAACCTTGGAAACCCTAGGGGGCAGTTCTACTCTTCCCTGTAGGGTTGCTATGAGTTGGAATTGACTCGATGGTAATGGGTTTATATATATAACCAAACCTGTTGCTGTCGAATCGATTCCGATTCATGGCAACCCCACGTGTTACAGAGTAGAACTGCTCCATAGGATTTTCTTGGCTGTAATTTTTATGGAAACAGGTCACCAGGCCTTTGTTCCATGGTGCCTCTGGGTAGGTTCGAACTGCCAACCTTTGGGTTAGTAGTCAAGTGCAAACCGTTTGTGCCATCGGGGACATACATACACAAACAGAGTGCACAAACACGTGAGTGTGTGTGCCTGCAAAATGGCAAAACGTTAACAACTGTTAAATTTAAGTGGAAGGTATAGGAACGTTTATTCCATTAGTCTTTCGATTTTTCTGTATGTTTAGAAATTTTCAGGATAAAAAGTTGGAAACAATAAGAAAACCCTCTTTTCATAGTGGTATCAAGAATCATTCCCTCAGGGGTGCTAGGAGGCATCTGACCTGAGTGACCCCGGGCCTCCCATGGCTCTCTGCGAAGGTGGTGGAAAGACCGGATGAGCAGGCAGGAGCCGCAGGCCCTGGATAATCGTAACTGGCTGACTGTCGGCTGGGGATGGGGGCACACAGCCACCATGACCTGTGCAAAAAAAGACAGGCCCAGAGATAGCAAGCTTACACATGTTCGGAGGCAGCCTGGGCATTATTTTGGGTGTGGTGACATTAATTGCACCAGGGTCAGGGCCAGTGAGATTCTGAGCCTTGGTTGGAGTGAGGTAGGGAGTTTGGAAGGGATGGTCAGGGCTGGTGGGAGCAGAGGGCAGGGCCTCTGGGGCAGCTTGAGCCTGGGGGAGGGATGAGATGCCATTTGCTTCACATCATGAACCTCTTTATCTATGGCCAAAGGAGCATCATCAGCCTGTGGGCAGCGTGGGCTGGAGTGGCCTAGGCTCTTGCTTGCAGCTCAAGCTGGCTGTCCAGTTCTCCAGACTTCAGGCTTCCTCTCCTGGAATCCCCACTCCCTGGTTCCCACTGGTCTTGTTTATGCTGACTCAAAGCTGGGCCACTGGGCCCTCCCATCTGTGTTTGGGAATTAGCTGGATTCTGCACTATGGCCCCTTGGCTTGGAGGCAGAGGTGAGGGCCCTAGTGCCTTCTAGAAACGTCCTGGGCGGCCAGCAGGCCCTGGTAAGGGGAGTGCTTTACTCTAGGGTCCTCTTTGCGCCTCCCGTCAGGTCAGCAGGCAAGGACGCAGAGCTGGCCACCCGGTAGGATCATGCTTTCTTCCTGGTGAGGTCCCCCAAGTGGTATGTCACGGCCTCACCCTGCCTGTTTGAAAAGCAGCATGATGTGTTTTGAGGGAGGGGGAGAAGGGGGTGGTGCTGGAAGGAAGCTTTATGTAATTCTTGGCTGGGGCTCAGGTAATTGTTTTAATGAAATGGAATGCAGCTTATTCAGAGCTCAGCTTGGCAGAAACAGCCATGTTCTGTTCTGTTTTCTTGTTGGGGAGGGGGGCACACATTTCCAGCTGTTTGGAATCTAAGCACCCCGGGTGAGCTTGAGCAAGGTGGGTGGAAGCCTCTGGGGAGCTCTTAAGTTTAATTCAAGGAGCTGAAGGCTGCTTGAGTCCCATCTGGACATTAGTCTGTGTATCTTTGTGAACAAGCCGTGGAGCCTTTGGCCTCTTCCGACGACAGAAAAATGTTATGAAAGCAGGCTGTAAAATGGGGTTAACGCCTGCCTCCTGGGTCATCAGGGGAGGGAGCGGGTGCTGAGCACACAGCAGGGAGACCCAAAGTGGCTGTCTCTTTGTCAGTTTGCTTTCTACTCCACCCACCACATCACCTTCTTTCCACCTCAACTTTTGTAACTCCTAACCTCCACCCCCAGTCCCTAAGTGGTACAAATGATTAACATGCTTGGCTGTTAACAAAAAGAGTGAAGTTCGAGTCCACCCAGAGGTGCCTCGGAAGAAGGCCTGGCAGTCTAGTTCTGAAAAATCAGCCACTGAAAACCCTATGGAGCACAGTTCTACTCTGACCAACATGAGGTCGCCATGAGTCGAGGTCAACTCAACAGCAGCTGTTTTTTCCCCCCCACCCCCCAAGCAGAAAGGGATTTATTAAAGGATATTAGGTGTCTTACAAAATCACTGGGAGGGCTTAAGAGACATACTCAAGACTAAACTTCTAGGAATTGTACTCAAAATGTCTTTCTGTGCCCCTGGCAAGCCCTAAATGCCAAAATCTTGACTTTATTGCACTTGTAACTGTAGAAACTTGATCTTTCAGCCACCAAATGCTGGGGCAACTGGTTTTTTATTTTCCCATCAGTGTAGACATCTGTGGCCTAATGCTTTCCATCCACAGCCCCCTGCCCCCCACCTCCGTTTCCCTTTCCCTCTGGCTTCCTCTTTTTAGCTTTTTGCCCTCTGTAACTTCTTTACTTTGTTCCTTTTTCTGTTTTTAGCACAGTCTGGGCCCTTCTTCCATGTTTTTGCTCTTGCTGGGAGCTACATTCCACTCTAAAGAGGAATGAGCCATTACATACTCCTCGGCTGCCATGTTTTTCCCTCCCTTCCGTAAGCTCTACTCTGCAGAACCTCCCCGACTGACTTCCTTTCCCATTTCCTTCTCTGAGCCCTTCGTGTGCCTTTGTGTTTTTCCAAAGGCTTGTCCCTGGCCTCCCTGTTTTTCCTCTTTCTCAGAACCTAGGTCAGTTTATCTGCTTGTGTGACCTCTTTTATCACTGTGTGCTGGTGACTTCTAAATTTATATTTCCACCCCTGACGTGGATTCTATTGTCTAGGTTCTTCCGGTCTGCTCGCCAGCAAAGACCCAACTCATTTCCTTCTCACTCTCTCTCTTGGTGGCCCTATTGTCTGATTTCTCTGTTAGTGTCTCCTCTGTTCTCTTGGGCTGTATTAAATAATGGGCATTTGTGCAACACTTTCAGGTTTAGGAAGCATTTTCCTGTGCTTCATTATTTCTGATATGATTCTGACAGCAATCTTTCAAGGTAGGTGGTAGCTGTCCCCTTGTTACAGATGAGGAAGCTTAACTAAAATTCAGAGGAGTTAGGGGACACACCCAGTGTCACCATAGATAATGCTGTGATAACTTGAGCCTAGGTCTTCTGACATCACACCCATTTGGTTTTTGGTTCTTCATGCCGGAAACCTTAAGGCAGAAATGGCAAATCACAAGTCGAATTTGGCTTTCATGGTATTTAAAAATATTTAAAAATTTGCTGCCAACATTTAAAGTGTCAGGAGATTACACATAAAAATCCACATGTCCCATTTCTTTTGAAAAATCAGATTTGGCTACACTGACCCTCGTTCTTACACGGCACCACTGAGCTGAGCTGAACAAGCTATAGCACTGTCATTTGGCCCTCTCTGTTGTCTACATTATGGGGTCCCTGGGTGGTACAAAAGGAGCACTGGTGGCACAGTAGATAAGCGCTCGGCTGCTAACCGAAAGGTCGGTGGTTTGAACCCCCCAGCTGCTCTGTGGGAGAAAAATGTGACAGTCTGCTCCCATAAAGATTACAGCCTCAGAAACCTATGGAGCAGTTCTACCCTCTGCTACAGGGTCACTGTGAATAGGAATCGACTCGACAGCAATGGGTTTGGTTTTTTTGGGAGTGGTGCAAACAGTTAATGCGCTGGGCTGTAACCAAAAGGTTGGGATTCGAGTCCGCCCAGAGGCACCTTGGAAGAAAGACCTAGTGATCTGCTTCTGAAAAATCAGCCGTTGAAAACCCCATGGAGAACACAGTTCTGCTCTGACACACATGGGGTTGCCATGAGTTGGAATCGTCTTAATAATGGCAACTGGTTTGGTTTTTTTCTTGGTTGCCTACATTGGGTGTGGCTTCCTGCATACGTATTCTTATGTGGCCCTGCTATGGGGGTTAGGAGAAGTTCTAAGATTGCTGTTTTTCTGCACTTTTCGTATGACAAACACACAGTTGCCAAGTCTAAGAGTTTCTGGAGCTGCGCTTTCTGAGTTAGACTTGACTTCGGAGTACTCTGAGCATTTAGCTCCGCCTTGAGTCTGGATCATTGTCCAAGGTGCAGAAAATAGCCACCTTCCCCTCATCTCTCTGCCCACACCATCTACCTTTAAGATCTAAGCTGAAGCCACCTATTTGAGAAGGCTTTATTTTCCGGTTAAAACCAGCCAACCTCTGACTTAATTCTGGGCCTTGACCCTTTTACTTATATGTAACTTTACAGATGCGTGTAAATTGAGTTCTGTCTCCCCTTGTGCCCTGTAAGCCCCTTGAAGGCAGGGATCTTACCCGGCTCCCTGGTGTCTCTAACCAAGAAGTACTCCTCGATTCTCTGTGTGGTTACTTAATAAATAGTTGATGGTGGTTGATGAGTAAATGGGAATGAACTGCGAACACACACTATGATGCCGTACCTCCAGCAAACCACTTCCTCCACTGGAGAATCTGGGGGCGAAATCCCCAGTGTTCGGGCTGGCCAGGCAGCATAGTGCCACGGACAGAACGCAGACCACACCTGGGTCTGTATTGACTCTGCCACTTGCTGACTGTGTGACCTTGGCAAGTCACTCCATGCTCTGAGCCTCCGTCCCCTCATTCGTAAAACAGGTGCATTTCTGAAATACTTTAAAGTGCTCAAAATAAAGTGCTCAGTAGATGGTAACGATTGTCATGAGTTCTCGGAATAACCATACGCTGCACTGGGACTTGACGTTCTGTGTCACCTTCTCAGTACTGTTTAGACTTGCACTACACTGTGTCCCCTGGCTGCATTTCCTGTGGCCTTGGAAATGGACCTTTTAGTGCACAGGTGCCTGGTTGGTCATTCAGCTGGGCCTGAGGGAGAAATCTGACTTTGATTATGTCCCAAGAGAGTGTGATTTAGGACTGTTTGTGGTGCTGTGGGATGGAGAGCGTGGGGTTGAAATGGCCACACCCCAGTGCTTGTGGGGTTAAGTCGGGTTTTGGTTTTGTGACATTTTATTTCCCCTGGGCCTCTTTGGTGGCTTCAAGGAGGAAGCAGCCAGGGGAGGAGGTCATTCAGTGGGTTGATTTATGTTACTGGCTTATCTAACACTAACCTTTGAGAGCCAAAAAATCAGCCATTGAAAACCCTATGGAGTACAATTCTACTGTGACATACATGGGGTCGCCATAAGTCAGAGTCGACTCAATCGTAGTTTGTATGCTGTATGGCTCTGGCAGTGTCTCTCCTCTATTTAAAACCTCAGTGTCCCTCTGTCACCTGAGCGTAGTTTATAACGAAGTTTCTCCATCTGGGCACTGTTGACTTTGAGGCTCACAGCAGCAGTAGAAAAGGGGAGCTGTGGTTTTGTCAGAAGAATAGTCATAGCCATTAGACAGAGGCCGGGCAGGTGACTGGGCTGTCCTGCCACCTCTGTGCCCTTTGAGGGGCAGTTGATGAGTTGGGGCAGCCCTGGGCTTGTTCAGGGATTGAAGTGGCTCGGAGAGTCCTGGCCAGGCTTTCCTGCTGCCTCTGCTTCCAGGAACGTTCCTCTGTCTTAGCTGGAAATGGGAGTGTCCTCTGGCCCTCACTTGGCTTCCTCTGGACTTGCCATTTCCCCTCTTGTCTCTGAGCTGGGCTGGCCAGCAGAGGTGGCTTCTCATCACCGCTGAGCTTGGGCGTGCTGAGTGGGGCTGGCTGCTCCAGGGCAGGCGGATAGGGCAGCTGTGATGCTGTGAACACTGTGCTCACGCCTCGGAGACCCAGCTTGGCTGCCCTGCTGAACTCACTTGGTCACGTGCTGGCCATCTTGGAACGCCCGCCATCCCTAGGAGTGGATTTGCGGTTTCTCCACCCCTCCTTATTAGAGTCAGCTTAGCTGCGTCTTTGGGGTGAGTTAGCCATTGGGATGGCTGGGTAGCCTCTTTGCCTCCCGGTGTCACCATCTCAGATGGCCTCTTCCTCTGCCCTGTCCTGAATTTTCCAAGAATTCCTGACCCCTCCCTCTTGGGAAATCGACACTTGAAGGCTTTTTGCCTGGTCTGTTGGTCGGAGGCGGCCAAGCCAGAAACAAGCTAGGGAAGAAGAGGAGCATCACCTGGAGGCAGTAGTCATGACTTCCTGTGGTTACTTGTGGTCATCTACTTCTAAACATCCTGTTTACACCCCAAGAGCCTCAGGGACACTGATCTGGAAACAGCTGTTACATGCCTGACCGAGGGGCAGGGGCATGGGGCCAGGGATGTCACAGCCCATCTGCCCCGGAGAAGTCCCTCCTGGCTCGCTGGTCCCTGGCTATTGATGGCATTGCTGGTAGCATCTCCTTTCAGCCTCGCTGGCTTGGACCTCATGTCCAGACTCACATCCTGACCCTGCCTCATCTCTTCTGCTTCTACAGCCTACGAGACTGTCCCTCCGAATGGTCTGGTTGTGTATAATCAGGGAACACTCCCCTCTTTGTGGTTCTGGGCTGATTGAATTTCTTAGACTCCTCTGCTTCCAGGAAGGGAGGCTTGGGCGTCATCTCACACTGTGATTGGGTTTTCCAGCCATCACCTTCTTCAGTCAGAGCTGTTTGCTTTTTATCTGTTTCATATATTGGGCTTCTGTCTCAGACTGCAATTGCAAAGGAGGTCACACAGCTTTTTAAAAAATGAAAATGTAAAAACATTTGAAAACGACCTACCACATCCAGCCCTCTTGTTTTATAGATGGACACAGTGGGGAGAAAGGATTTGTCTGCATCACCTAAAACCCAGACAGTCCTGTGTTTTTTCCCCTTTCTAGCCTTTTTTTTGAGTATTGGGGGTTCTAGTTTTCCTCATTTCCAGAACTGCACGCCTGCCACAGTGTAGCCTCAAGTCCTCTTTTTTCTGGGGACTTTTCTCATGTCTGCTGCAAACAGTTTGCACTTGACTACTGACTTAAAGGTTGGCGGTTCAAACCCACTCAGCGGTGCCATGGAAGAAAGACCTGGTGATCTGCTTCCATAAAGATTACAGCCCAGAAGACACTATGGAGCAGTTCTCCTCTGTAACACGTGGGGTCGCCGTGAGTCGGAATTGACTGGAAGGCAACTGGCCTGGTTGTTTTGTTTGTTTTCCTCATGTCATTTTGTATCCAATATTGTTACTTAGTTTTGTAAAAGTTTTTATGTCAAACAAGATACATGTTTATTATAAAACCCAAAAAAAAAAAAAGTACAAAAGTGAAAGTTCCTTCTTCCTTTTCCTCACCAGGGGTAACTGCTGTTAATAGTTTGGTATATATCTTTCTGGAGCCCTGATGGCGCAGTGGTTAAGAGCTCAGCTGCTAACCAAAAGGTTGGCAATTCGAATTCACTAGCTACTTCTTGGAAACCTTATGGGGCAATTCTGCTGTGTTCTGTAAGGTCGCTATGAATTGGAATCAATTTGATGGCACCGGGGTTTGGTTATTTTTTTTTTTGATACATCTTTCCAAACCATTTTCTGTACGTTTATAAATTTAAAGCATACATATGCTTTATGTACCCTTCGTTTTTCAAAAAAATTATCTTCTGTATTGTCTTAAATGTCTATTAAAAGGACTAGATATAGTCTTCTTTTAATATGTATTTTTTAAAATTAATTATCAATGTTATACATGTTCATTGTAGAAAATTTGAGTACAGCAGAGACGTACAAAGAACTTAATGAAACCTTATAGAGAGAATCATCCAGAGATAAAAAACCAAAAAACCAACCTTGTTTCTGTCGGGTTGATTCCAGCTCTTAGCGACCTTATAGGGCAGAGTAGAACTGCCCCGTAGGTTTCCAAGGCTGTAGTCTTTACGGAAGCAGACTGCCATGTCTTCTTCCTGAGGAGCGGCTGGTGGGTTTGAACCGCTGGCCTTTCAGTTAGCAGCTGAGCACTTAACCATCGCGTCAGGGCTCACTCTCATCCAGAGATTACCACAATTAATATTCTAATGTATTTCTGTAAAATCTTTTCAATGTATATATATTTTCACAATTGAAATGATAATTACTAATATTAATATAAAATTTATTCAGTGTTAGACAGTGGTCTAAGTGCTTTGCTTGTATTACCTTAGTTTTTCTCTCCCAACAAGCCTTTGAAGTAGATATTCTTACAGGTAAGGACATTAAGGCACAGAGAGGTTAAGTGACCTGTCTAGGGTGAAGAGCTGGTAAGTGGCAGAGCTGGCACTGGAACCCAGGCATTGGCCCAGAGACTTCTTTAGACCGTTGTCCTTTTGGTTACACTATGCTCTGCTCTGAATCCCACTTGTCAATGAGGGAAGTGCCACTGAGGAGGAGGGAGGAGGGAGGAGGGAGGAGGGGGGAGAGGAGGAAAGGCCAGTGTGTGTGCATGTGTGTGTTTTGTGTATGTGAAAGTCATCTATGCATCATATATAGTGTGCTTGGGAGGTGCAGATGGATCGATGATCAACCAGATACATGGGGGAGGTGTGGTGAACACAGACCCCTCCCCAGATCTGTCACAGACAGGAACCGGTTGGAAGGCCTATGGGCCTTCCAGAAGGAAAGGAGCATTTCCTGACCCATGGACATGTCTATGTCCCCTCTGTTTCAGTGACCAAAGGCCTAGGGTCCCTTGTGTTTCTAGACTAAGCACTCTATTGGCCAGTGTCCTGTTGCTTTTCATCTTTCAGGTTGTTTGTTTATATCTTCTTCTGGCTCCCTTAGAAAGGCTTTTACTCAGTAATTAAGAGAGAGGAGTTGAAATCTCCAGCTACATTGTGGATTTGTCTCTCTTTCCTTTTAGTTCTGTCAATTTTTGCTTCATCTATTTTGAAGCTATGTTGTCGAATGTGTACACATTTAGGATTTTTATATCTTCATAATGAATTGACCTTTTTATCATTATGAAATGCCCCTCTTTACCCCTGGTAATATTCCTGTCTGAAAGTCTACCTTGTCTAATAGAGCCACTCCAGCTTTCTTTTCTTTTTTTAATTGTTGTGCTTTAGGTGAAAGTTTACAATTCAAGTTAGTCTCTCATACAAAAATTTATACATACATTGTTATGTGACCCTAGTTGCTCTCCCTATACTGTGACAGCACACTTCTTTCTGCCCTGGATTTCCTGTGTCCATTCAACCAGCTCCTGACCCTCTTTTCTCATCTCGTCTCTGGACAGGAGCTGCCCAGTTAGTCTCATGTATCTACTTGAGCTAAGAAGCATACTCTTCACAAGTATCATTTTATGTCCCATAGTCCAGTCTAATCTTTGTCTGAAGAGTTGGCCTCGGGAATGGTTTAAGTTCTGGGTTGACAGAGAGTCCAGGGGTCATGCTTTCTGGGGTTCCTCCAGTCTCAGACCATTAAATCTGGTCTTCTTACTAGAATTTGGGTTCTGCACCCCACTTTTCTCCTTATCTGTCAGAGACTCTCTGTTGTGTTCCCTGGCAGGGCAGTCACTGGTGGTCGCCAGGTACCATCTAGTTCTTCTCGTCTCAGGTTGATGAAGTCTCTGGTTTATGTGGCCCTTCCAGCTTTCTTGGTATTAGTGTTTGCATGATATATATTTCCACATTTTTTACTTTTAACTGTCTGTCTTTAAAGAGTATTTCTTGTAGATCACATATATTGAATCTTGTATTTTTACCCAGTTTGACAATCTCTGCCTTTTAGTTGGAGTGTTTCGACCTTTTATATTTAAAGTAATCATCAGTACAATTGGGTTTAAGTCTATCATCTTGCCATTTGTTTTCTATTTGTGCCACCTGTTCTTTATTCCTTTCTCTTCTGCCTTCTTTTGGATTAATTGAGTCTTTTTTAGAATTTCATTTTATCTCCACTCTTGGCTTATGTATCTTTACTTCATTGGTTTAATGTTTTCAGTGGTTGTGCTGCAGTTTGTAAGTTTACGTTATCACAAACTATCTTCAAATCACGCTATACCATTTCACACGTAGGGTAAGAACTTTACAACAGTATATTTGCATTTTCCCCTCCCCTCCTTTGTGCTATTATTGTCATAAATTGTACTTCTACGTATATTATAAAACCCACAATATGTTGTTAGTCTTTTATATTTACCCATAAATTTACTATTTCTAGCACTCTCTGTTGCTTCCTAAAAAGGGCCTCACAGTCTAAGGAGATCAACAAAAATGTTTGTAAAACATGATTTTTTCTTCCTCTCCATTTCAGTTTCACTTCCAAAACCTTGTTGTCTTTTGGTTGGTTTCCCCACCTTGTTTCCTTTCCCATGGAGCTCCCATCAGCATCGCTAATCTTCTGAGCATGCTTTGTGGTTCGTCTCATCTGTGGCAGCTCACAGTCACGATAATCAATGATGTTATCAGCCGCTTTGACTGCAGAACCCAGGGCTGGTGTTGCTAACACATTCCAGTGGTGCCCGGCTCAGAAGATCCTCACATTCCAGCTCCCTTCTCCTGCCTCCCCTGCTCCATGGGTAGAGGTGTGGCGGGATGGCAGACTCTGTGGCTGCCAGTCTCCCTGGTCCTTCTTGCCCTGTTGCTTGGTCATACTCCTCCTTGTCCTTCCCCAGCACCAAGCAAAAGTGTCACCCAGTCGCCAGGCCCTGTCTCTACCTGGCTACTTAGACTCCCTCCCAGCTGCCTCACCTCTATGAGCCCACCTCACTGTCATCCCCTCCTCCACTCACAGAGGAAACCAGACAGGCCACACAGCGTGTTTAAACCTAAGTGTTCACGAGGGGCTGTCTCTGGCCGGTCTTGTGAAGCTTTCTTTTGATTTTTTTTTTAAGAGTAGGAGTAGTGCCAGTTGGGAAGTCTGCTGCTGGTGGTGGTGGTGATAACTAAGTCACTAAATCACCCAAAACAAAACAAAACAAACCTCTTGCCGTCCAGTTGTTTCTGACTTGTGGCGACCCCATGTGTTTAAGAGTAGAACTGCTCCGTAGGGCTTCCTAGGCTGTGACCTTTGGGAAGCAGATCACCAGGCCTTTCTCCCAAGGCAGCTCTGGGTGTGGGTTCGAACCGCCAACCTTTGGTTAGTAGTCGAGCACTTAACCATTTGTGCCACCCAGAGAACCTCAGTAGATCACAGTAGATGGGAAATTCACTGGGAGGGCTTGGCCCATGTGGTCATGTGTTGTTCTCCACCATTGTGCCTTGCATATAGTGAGCTCTCAATACCTAGATACCAAGTGAAGGCTCAGCAGAGGAAGTGAAAAGTGGCAGAACAGGATGTCGCACTGAACTAAGGGGTAGGACAGAGCTCTGCAGAAATGGACTTGGTGGGGGTCATTTATTCATTTGTTCACTAGTCGTCCTTCGAGCACCTATTATGTGCTTGGCTCTACTTGATGCTGAGGAGATAAAGATGGAGAAAAACACACTACCTGCCCTCACTGGGCATTCATAGGCTGGTGGGAACATGACACTTAAGCAGACAATTCCTGATAGTTTGATATGTGCTCTGATAAGGAAAGTACACAGGAACTCAGAGGAGAGAGGACCTTGAACCCATTGTGGGGAGTGTGGTCAGCGAGGGCTTCCTGGAGGAAGTGGTACATTAAGCTGAATCTTTGTTGTGTGTTTATTTTAACTGGCTCTCCACATTTAGCAAAGTCCCAAACCTTGGTCTTTTATGTAGATCACATTTCGTAATAAGATGTAAGAATCTGTTACAGGAAGAGGCTCCCAGCATAAAAACAACATATTACTTTTTCTTTAGCGTTCTGTAGTTTTAAAGACACTTTTCCATCTATCTTGTGTAGTCTTTTACACTGATCCTGTTAGGTAGGCCAAAAAAAACCTACCTTCGAGTCGAGTCGATTCTGACTCATAGCAATCCTATAGGACAGAGTAGAACTGCCCCATAGGGTTTCCAAGGCTGTAATCTTTACAGATGCAGACTGCCACATCTTTCTCCCAAGGAGCAGCTGATGTTTCAGTTAGCAGCAGAGCATTTAACCATACTGTACCACCAGGGCTCCTGTTAGGTAGCCACGGTACATCTTTTTATCTCCATGCTGCAGAAAGGACACAGCTGTGAGGAGTCTCAAGGGATAAGAGAGGATTTAGCCAGGTAAAGAAGACGGGAGGGTGGTCTAGGCAGAGGGAACAACATGTCAAAGGCCTGGAGGGAAGAGGCCTGTGTGTATGTGTCTGTGTGTGTGTGCATGTGTGCACTAAGTTCGTGGACTATGATTTGGCACCCTGTGTCCTCCAGTAAGGTCCCTGTGTGGCACAAATGGTTTGCACTTGACAGTTAACCTGAAGGTTGCCAGTTCTAACCCACCCAGGGTCACTGCGGAAGAAGGGCCTGGCAAGCTGCTTCTGTAGAGATTACAGCCAAGAAAACCCTATGAAGCAGTTACTTCCAGTCTGTAACACATGGCGGCAGCGGGTTTAGTTTTTGGTTTTGGTCCTCCCAGTTGGATCTTACAAGCTAATCAAGCTCATCCCAAGCCACAAAGCTGAGGGTGGTCGCTGGCCAGGCCGAGCCTTGGCTTCCTCAATGGAATGATCTTTTGAGTGGGGCCTTGGTGCCAGGACTGAGGCAGGGTTGGCTGTGGGCTTCTGTTATCCTGCAGTCAGAGTTTGTGAAAACTCTTTCTGGGTTCACCTGAGGAAGAGGCAGAGGCCCTGGGCCAGTCCTGAGGGGCTTTTCCATGAGAGTTTGAGGCCCGAGATTGTGTCCTGGGACTACTGGCCCCAGAGATTTGCCCAAGAGCACGTGGCCGGAAGGACATGGTTCCTCTGATAACAGGCTTGGCCTGGCCCATCTTCCTCCCCAAGGAGGGCTGTCAGGGATGGAGCTGGCTTTGTATATGGATCTCAGAGGCAGACTTCAGCGCAGATGAGAGTGGGCAGAGGGAGAGAACCGCGATATTCCTGAGCTTGCTGACTATCTGCGGAGCGGCTGCATGTGACCTACTGAGCTCCTCCAGGGCCGGCCAGGAGGAAGAGCAGACTGGAGAGGCAGCACCATATCATTCTCCAAACTGCACCTTCCAGGCCCTGAGTGACTCATGGACGACTTGGCCAGGCCCGGGCGGCCCTGTGGCTCTACCTGTTCTGGGTCTGACTCCTGCCCTTGCTGCCGTCATCACCTGACCCTTCCCCTGCACCCTCTTCCCCTTGGCCCTGTTCCCTCCTGTTCTCTATCTCATCTCTTCCATCCTTTCTGCAAAAAACACTCATGGGAGGCATCCTGTCCTCCCGTTTTCTCCATATCCCTCAACTACCGAGTCTTGTTGACATTACCTAGTTGTAGTTGGAGAACTAGCGCTTGGTCTTCCTCCAGTCTCTCTTGCACACCCTGCCTAAAGGGTCCAGAACAGAAGCCTGGTCTTGCTGTTCTCCTGCTGCCAGCCCTCTGGGTCTCCACGGTGGGAAGTCCAGACTCCCGAGCAGGTCCTGGGTCCTAGGCACCTCTTCCACCAAGCTATGACTTGTGCTGTGAGCCCCAGCCTCCTCTGCCCAGGCAGTTTCTCACTTCCATCTCTGCTTCTTCCTCTGCCCAGAAAGCCCTCCCCTGGGTGGGTGTGGCAGTCTCCCTTTAGTTGGCTTTCTCTGGGGAAGACGCTTGTGCCCAGCACAGTGCCTGCCCCATGGCAGATGCCCGGGATGCGTTTGTGGATGTGGTCAGGGCCATCACCGGCAAAGATGAGGCTGTGCCCAGGGAGAAGGACAGAGGACTTGGAGGAAGTAGGCAAGAAGTGTATGTAGTGCTGACCTTTTTTAAGCATCACCTTGGGTACCAAGTCCATTTTGTTCCTCCGAGCTGTGGTGGTTTTGCTGGAGAGGAGTGTGTACTGTCTGGGTCAGTGCCTGGACAGGTCCCATTCCGGAAATTCCAGCCACCTAGTGTTCAGACTTGCCATCAAAGGACCACACAGTGGGATGGAGCTGCGGTCCAGGACAGTGCTTTTACCTTGGTGGATGCTCATTGCCTTTGAGGATGTGAACTTTATGACCCCTTTCTACAGAATAATGCCACAGGACCTGAACACGAAGTTCTGCATATACTTCCAGGTGGTTCACAGACCCTTGGAGAGTTACCCAGAGATGCCAGGAACAGACCTCTGGTATACAGTGGTGGTGTTGTTAGTTGCTGTTGAGTCAGTACTAACTCATGGCAACCCCGTGTATGCAGAGTAGAACTGCTCCATAGGGTCACTAGATCACGTACACACACAAACAACCAAATCCAGTGCTGTCGAGTTGATTCCGACCCGTGGCAACCCCATATGTTTCAGAGTATAGCTGTGCTTCATAGGGTTTTCAAGGCTGTGACCTTTCTGAAGCAGATCACCAGGCTTGTCTTCCGAGGTGCCTCTCGGTGGGTTTGATCCACCAACCTTTCAGCTAGTAGTGGAGTGCTTACCTGTATGCACCACATAGGAACTCATTGGTGCATGGTGAGGGCTCTTCTATTCTCTTGCAGCAGGAGGGAAGATTGTGGGGCCAGGGACAGACCACAGTGAGCATTATCATAGCCAATACTCAGGGCCTCTGGGGTAAGCCCAGGCCCAGGGCAGACCAGGGTCCATGATGCTCCAATGGCTGAAACCATCTGGCAGAGTGAGGAGCCAGAGGCCTCAGCTGGACACGAGCAGCAAGGAGCACCCCAACCCATCACTGTCCTCCTTCCTCAGAACTCAGCCCACCAGGAGCAGATGGCCCCAGGGGGCTGGCCGGCTGGCTGGTGGACCAAGTTCCCAGAAGGATCAGCAGAGCCCTTCTTCTCATTGGCCTTGTGCACTGAGTTCCCTACACCCCATGTGCAGGGGCCTCTGATGCCCCCGCTTGGTGACCCTGTGAACTTAGGCATGGCTTTGAAGCCAGGGAGAGAGAGATCAGAGGTTTGGTGGGCTCCTGCCTGGCCTCTCAGCTTTTTAGCCAAGATCGCCTTGTTGACAGAGACTAAAGATCCAGCCCTGGCATATTAACAAGTAGACCTGGGGGCAGTGTGGTAGAATTGGCCGCCTGAAGGACACAGCTCCTTTAAAAGTGCCACCTCTGGAGTTGCCTGTGGCTTGTAGTGCTGGGTGCTGTCTCCCACCTGTTCAGGTGGGGCCATCAGGGGTGTCAGCTTTGTGGGTGGGACAGGTACTCAACCCTGCCTGTCACCTGACATCACCTGGCAGGTAGGAGTTAATAATACGTAAGGACTGTGTGCTTATGGCATGCCCTGCTTTACATTTCATTATCTTATTTGTTCTTCCAAATGGCTTGAGTGAGGACTAGGCATACAGACTCCCACAAACCCTATAATTTGGTGGTGGTGTTGGGTGCCATCTAGTTGATTTCGATTCATAACGACTCCATGCGACACAGTAGAACTGTCCCGTGGGTTTTCTCAGCTTTAATCTTTATGGAAAAGGAGCCCTGCTGGTGTGTTGGTTAAGCACTCAACTGCTAACCAAAAGGTCAGTGGTTTGAACCTACCAGCTACACTGTGGGAGAAAGATGTGGCAGTCTGCTTCCATAAAGATTACAGCCTGGAAACCCTATGGGGCAGTTCTCTGTTCTGTAGGGTCACCGTGAGTCGGAATTTGATTCAATGGTAATGGGCTGTTCTTTGTTTTTTGAATTTTAACAAAAGGAAATTGGCAGGTCTTTCTCCCATGGAGCCATGGGGTGGGTTTGAACCACCAACTTTTCAGTCCACCAGCCTTTTGGTTAGCAGCAGAGCGCTTACCCTGTTGTGCCACTGGGGCTCCTTCCCCATAATGTAAGGGGCTGTTGCATGTAAACCCATTTTGCAGATGAGGGAACTGAGCTCAAAGAGGGAAAATGCTAGCAAGTAGCAAAGCTGGGACTTGAACCTAAATTCAGCTACATAACCCAGCTGCATTATGTTTTAAACTCTCATATCTGCTGAGGCCCCGTGGGTGATATGAATGAATGATATAGTTTAGCAGTTATATAATGATTTAATTTGACAGTTATATAATGATGTAGTCATCCTCTCTGATGTGATCAGCCAGTCAGTTGTAAGGGGAGTTTCCTCAGGACATGGCCTGCTTCCAATATATGGACGTTTTGGCAAAGCTCGCTTGCTTGCTCTGTATCCTGCGTCCAGCTCATCATCATCTGACCTCTGGTTCTTGAGACCTGAGCCAGTGGCCTACCGTGTTGCCTGCTGGTCTTGGATTTGTCAGCCTCCACAGCCTGTGAGCCAGCAACCTGCTGTCTTATCTGCAGACCTTAGGTTCATCAGCCCCTGCAGCTACGTCAGTCAGGAGAAGCCTCCATCCTGATCCCTGACTCATGGGCTTGGGACTTGCCAGCCTTTACAGCTGCGTAAGCCATTTCCTTGAGATAAACCTGTCTCTGTATGTATAGATAAATATATATACTTTACTAATTTTGCCTCTCTGGAGAACCAGCCTAAGAGACCAAGAGACTCTGACTTAGAGTATAATTGTTGGGGGCAGAGCCCCAGATTGCTTGTCCTGTCCTTGGAAAGTATACAGGGCAGGAACTGTGTCTGTCAGCTGTACCACCAACGCATAGCACACTGGCGGGCACGTAGCAGGTGCGGCGTGAGCATGGAGCGATGGAGTTCAGCTGTTCCTGACTGATGCTGGCCTCCCGCCATACAAGGTGGCTCTCCTCCTTGGCTCCTAAGGGTGAGAAAGTATTCCCTGCATCCAATGGAACTAGTGATATAAATGGTCTACTTGAATTGTTGTTGTTGTTAGTTGCCATTGAGTTGAATGGATTGCAACTCATGGTGACCCCGTGTGTGCAGAGTAGGACTGCTTTATAGGGTTCTCGAGGCTGTGACCTTTTGGAAGCAGATTGCCAGGCCTGTCTTCCGAGGCACCTCTGCGTCGGTGTGAACCGCCAGCTTTGCAGGTAATAGTTGAGTGCTTAAGCATTTGCACCATCCAGGGACTCTTGAAGACATTTTCCATGGCTCCAAATCCACTTTCCAAACAAACTTTTGAAACGCTCCCCGTGTGTACGTGGGGAGTCTTCCTGTGCGACGTCTTTGGGCATTATGGCTGGTGGTGCTGTTGCCGTCGGCCCTGGCTCTGCTGGGCTGGGTTTCCAGAGCTCCAGAGTGTCTCCTCCAGTCCAATTCAAATCAGGGATGAGGTGGCTGCCCCCCATCCCCGACCCCGAGTCTCTTGGTGTAACCAGCCGGGCCTGGAGAGGGAGGTGTCCCTCGGCCCCCTGCACCCCAGCACAGCTGCCCCATCAATTCCCCCGTGAGGCTTGGCATCTGCTCGGCTCACTGCCTCAGCTCTGGGGTTGGTGGGATACTTACAGGCCCATTTCACGGGCTTGTCTTCGTTCAGTCCCCATGCTCCCCTGCTCCTCTGCACCTTGGTGTCCCTCTGTGTGAGCCCTGCCAGCTAGCCTGAGAACCCGAGGTCTCCCTGGATGCTGTCTGTGTCAGGGAAGGGTGGTTTTTCCCTCCTTTTTTTCTCTTGTGGTTTCCCAGTGTGACTCTGGTTAGCCAAAGCCGTGAGAGCTGCGGCCTCAATCCGCTCCCTCCCTGGCCAGGAAGAGGCAGAGTTGCCAAGGCAGAATGATGGCGAGGATCTGGACTTCAGGGGAAATTGGTCTTGCCCACCCCAGGCTGGGGGTGAAGGCTGCCAGGCCTGGCGGGAGACATCCACCCAACCATGGCCTCGGCTCAGCTCAGTGGGCCAGCTGGGGAGTGTGGGGAGCGAATCTCTCAGGAGGAACTGAGACAAGACTCAGAGTCTCTTTGCTGTGGGGAGCCTCCCAAGACTGCCCCTGATTCAGGAGATGCTGACAATCTGCTGACACCAGCTGGCATGTGGCCCCAGGATCTCCAGGAGCCCTGAACTCTGCAGATGGCTTCCAGAATGGGTGCAGACAGAGAAGGCCCAGGCCTGGGTGGCGTAGAGGCTTCTAGAGAAGCGAGATTGTCATGAAGAGTCAGCGGTGGAGCTCTCTGGGCACAGCTGGCCCTGGCCTTATTCTTTCCCATCCGCCCCTTCTTCTCAGAGCTCCTGACCATCTAAGACAGTAGTTCCAACTTGTGTTCCACTGTGATGCTCTCTACAGATGACACAGGTGGCAGCATGGACCATGAGCCACCCATCCCCTTCCCAAGGGTGTCCCTAGGGTCTGTGCAGTTCCTGCGCTGGCCATGACACGAGCTCTTTCGCTCACTCGGGAAAGCAGATGGGAGCATGCGTGAGCAGGGCTGACAGTTACAGAGTCATCTTGAGCCCACTTTAGTTTATTTTCTACGAGTACAAGCAAATCCATTACAGATGTCAGTATGTTATTCTCATTATCCAGGGACTGGTGGCACTCCTCGCTGCTGATGACGCACCAGGGTCGAGAACCACTGGCCGGGGATGGCTCCAGGCTTAGCATTGTGTTTCGCCTGCACGCTTGTGCGCTTCGCAGGCTGTTGTCCCCGCTGACTCAGGATGGTGGAAACAGCATTTGCAGAGGCAGAAACCCAGGATCTCCTGCTCTTTTACCCAGTAGAGTTAGTGCCTGGGTGAGACACGCAGCTGCCCAGTAAAGGACGATGTAGGGTGACCCTGTGGGCTGGCGAGTCCAGGCTGCCTGTCTCTGTGCTCTCCCTGTTTGCTGGTTTGGTGCCTCCAGTGGACCCCTGTCTGCAGATGATCCTCCGCTTGTTTCTGTTAGGGCCGGGGGCCTCTGATCTGTCTGTGTCCTGGGACAAACAGCCCAGGCCCCTCCCTGTGGTCCAGATAAGAAGGCTGTGTGGCCTGAGCGAGGTCAGAGATTGTTTCTGGGGCTGGCCTGTATTGCATCATGCCTCACATGGGGCCCTGGCCAGCACACAGGAAGAACACACTCATCAAGTCGACCTCCTGGAGCCACAGCTGGGCTAACGCGCGGGGCAGTCCAGGCTTCTCTGAATGCTGGCGCTCTCATGCCACCTACGCCCAGGGGCTCCTCAGTGCCCTAGGACCCCACATGAGGTGGAGGATGACAATGAAAGGGAGAGGGGAAGAAGGGGGACTGAGAACAAGGGACCCGGAGGAGGCAGTGGTGGAGCGGCCGCCCCAGTGGCAGCTTTTTGGATTTTTCCAAGAGGCTCCGGGGGCTGGTGGCTGTGAAACCAGGAGAGTGGTCCCCAGGCAGAATGAGGGAAGCCATCCTTCGTTACCCTTGTGGGGTATCATGGGAAGAACACACATGAGCTTTGCTGTCAGGCACAGCTGTCTGGATGGGTGACTGCCTGCCTGCTGAGCAGTCATTGATGTCTCTGAGCCTGTTTTCTTATCTGTAAACTGGGGTGTTGTGAGGCCTGGCTCTCAGTAGATGCTCAGTTAGGGTCATTTCACGCCTCTCCTCCTCCCCCTCTTCCTGAGGTTCTGTCTGGCTGTGTAGCCCTGCCTTTGGGTCCCTTTTTGGGCTCTGTGGCAGGAGTAGAGCTGCTCTCTCCTGAGCTTGTTCCTTGGCAAGGTGCGAGGTGACTTGCTGCCGTGAGCTTGGGTAGCCCCTTGTCTTATCGCAATTCCAGGTTCAGAGCCACAGAGCTCTCAGACACTGACTTCCCGGCAGCAGAGTTGGGGTGGGGTGGGGGACGCTGACGCCTTGCAGCTTCTCTCTCTTGCGTCTGTCCTTGCTAGGGAATGAGCTGGAGGCTTCTGGGCACAGCCAATGTTCTCCGAGGACTTGGAATGGACCCGAGGCCCAGGGGGTGAGGTCAGTGGTTTACTCAGCAAGAAGGCCCGAGTTAGTGACGGACCTGTCACAGCTCCCAGGATTCCTGGCCACGGTCCCGGGCTCCAACGCCTCCCCCTCCTGCTCTTAAGGGAGATGAAAGTCATGATGTGGATTTGTTTATTGAGTGTTCCCTGTGTCAGAGTGGGAGGTAGTAGGTGGCACAGGCTGATTTTGTTCCCAGCCACTGATGGGTTTTGCATCCTTTCTCATTGATTACTCACTCCTCTTGTGCTCTGTGAGTGTCTGAGTAAACCAAAGCCCAGAGCGGTCAAGTCAGTGTTAATGTCACCCAGGCTAGTGGTTGGTCCTTTTAAACCCAGACCGCCTCACTGTTGGGAGCTCCGTTCTGTCCAGTGTGCCTCACTGCCACGCAGGGTGGGACACCAGAGGGTTTACAAAGCGCTATGTGACTGTCCCAGCTCCCAGCAACCCCAGAGCAGCCAAATCTGTGCTAGGGACAGGGTGACTTTATGTGTGGACAGTGGTGGCTTTGTGGTGCTGCTTAAAATTGTTCACCAAAGTATCCAGTGCGTGTGCAGCGTCTTGGTGAAGCCTCACTTTTTACCTTACAATCCACTTACGTCTTGCATTTGACCCCATAATGTAGCCTTGCATGTTTTGATTTAAAACACTGGTTTAAATTTCTTAGGACTGTGTAAACTTGATCCCCAGAAGGTGTTCTGGGTTTGTTCTGAGGTGGCTCCCTGTGCCCCTGGCCTCCATCCATCCTCTGGGAGTATGGATATTCCAGTGGAGAAGGGAGAACCAGGTAAAAGACAGTGGTTGTGGGAGGCGGGGACACATTCAGTTTGTGAATAAAGGCACCAGTTGCCATCAAGTTGACTGACTCATGGTGAACCCATGTGTGTCAGAGTAGAACTGTGCTCCAGTGGCTGATTTTTTCCTAAGTAGATCACCAGACCTTTCTTCTGAGGCGTCTCTGGGTGGACTTGAACATTTGATTTTTCAGTTAGCAGCTGACTGTGTTAACCATTTGCAGTGGCTGGGAAAATGGAAGGGGGAGCCCAGTCTGGCTGGAGAAGCAGGTTGGAGTGAGGGGCCAGAGGAAAAGTGAAGGCTAGATTGGGGCCATATTCTGAGGGGTTCACAACCAGGAGTTCTACCCTCACCCTGTAGACAAAGAGGCGGTTGGTGGGGTAGGTCTTGTGACCCGTCCACACGTTGCTGAGCACACATTTGTTCAGGCCCTATAAAAGAGGCCTGGAAGGTTATCTGTGCTGCGGGGACCCAGCAGTATGGTCCTGCCCACAAAGAGCTTGTGGTGTAGTGGGAGAGGCAAGAGTCAAGTGTCAAAACACAAAAAAGGTGGGGTTCACAGAAGTTCAAAGTGGTGGTATCTGTGGGAAGGGTTGGAGTGGGGGAAACCCAGAGCAGGGGGACTGCTAGGGAGTTCGAGAAGGGACTGAGCAGGGATTTGGATGCCAGTCCAAGTTATTGGCTACCAGTAATGAAAAAGAAAGGGAGGCAAGTCGTGGGGAGAGGCCATGTGAAGAACTGATGAGACCTGGAGACCAGTTCAGTGCAGGAAGCTAGAGGAGGGCTGGAGCTGTTAGTGGTTCTGTTATGAGAACTGAGGAAGTCAGGTGGGACAAGCCCAAAAAGGGGAAGTGCTGGCCTGTTCAGTGGTCATCGTGGGCTCTGCTCAAGTTAGTGATAACTAGTGCTGTGAAATCTACAAACGGTCTGCAAGAACTACAGCTCCTCCCTGGAACAGGCAAACTTTTGAACTTTCTGTTCAGATCTCTGCGAGGTGATGACTCAGTTCTGAGCCCCTCCTAACCTCTGTTGGTGGTGAGTGAGGCCCAGGCACCGCCCTGCTCTGCAGCAGACCCACTGGCCTCTCAGAGCTGGGCCTTTAGGAGTGGATTGGTGTAGGTTTTGAATAGCTCAGAAAATTCCCAGCACGCGGGCCTCCTGAATTTCAGGCTGTGGGTCTTGTAGGTAAATTCGATTTTTCCCCGTTGAAGGGACTGTGGGAGTGGAGTGTAGACTTGACCTTGAAAGGCCTAGTCGCAGGGTGACTGCAGACCTAGATGAAATGCATTCAGGGTGTCCTGGGCCCCCTAGGGGAGGAAGATGAGTTATTTACCGTATAGAAGAGACTGCTGTCTTGCCAGCCTGGACTGTCCTGTGCCTGTGGCTGAGGGGAGACCTGTGGAGGTGTCCCACCTACCGCTGCTTAACCTCATGGAGACCTGATCGGGCGGGCCCTGCCTGGCTGCTGTGTGGATGTGTCATTGTGAATGTGGATGGGACCTGACACCACGGGGCCTCTGCCTGGCGCTCAGGTTGACCTCTAGTGTTGCATTTCAGCCTTTATTCTCTCATGTCTCCGGTTACCTGTGCCCTGTGCCCTTGGGCACAATCCAGGCACCCAGTAGAGAAAGTGACCCCACCGACACACCTGGGCTGTGTCAGACTTTGCAAGGAAAGGACCCATCAGCAGACAAGAAGCCACCCTCCCTGACACTGGAAGAAGCCCCAGGAAGAAACACCTTCCCCAAAGGACTACTCCCACCCCACCCCACCCACCCCAGGCCAATTGGAAAGCTTTCTGGCCTTCTCCCCTGGCTTCCTGTGTGTTACCCCCAGCCCACACTTCCTTGTAAGATGGCATTTCCTGTTGAGTAAGGCATGAGTCAGTGAAGGAGCTGGTGGCTGAGTCTTCATAACCTGCAGGCATGGCTATTAAATATTTAAATGACACTATAGTATTGATCGGTGCTCATCCTTCCCCTGGGGGGAGCAGTTCCTGTCTGGGATCCAGATAATAGCCGTATGTTGGATTTAGACAAACTCCGAAGAGCTCCAAGGTACGCTATAAATCTCACCCATAATTACATCCTGTCCTCCCCAGAGCCTGCTACCAGGAATGGGAACAAACTGGGTTCTGCCCATTTTACCAGTCAAGAAGAGGACCCAGAGAGGTCACAGTTGCATGGACAGGCACACAGCAGGCCTAGAGTCGTGGCACCCTGGCTCCCACTTGGCACTGGCTATTTTCTCTGTTCACTGCTCCTTCCCTATCCTCTCCCTCCTCACTGTCCCTCTGTCATTCACCCGATCATCCTAGCTGCTGAGGACATGGCACCCAACAAGGCACACCAGGCCTCTGCTGTCTGGAGCAGAATTCTTGGAGAGGAGCTGGTCAGTTGACAAGAACCCAACTTGACAGGCTCGGCCCCTCCAGGAGACTGAGTTCCTGGTCAGTGCCCAGGCCCCATCCCTGGGCTGGGTGAGGGCAGAGTGGACTGGTCCTCATTGTGGATTGGCCCTTACTGTCCATGGATCTCCTCTCCTCCGAGGGTGGTTATCAGGATAAATATACCCAGCTCCCCATTCCTGGAGAGTTACTCACCCAGTAAAAGCACCCTGCTGCCCTGCCGCGGATTAGATTACCTCTGCTCTCCCTGGGCTGGGGCTGGGGGAAGGGATGGAGACTGCAGGCTGGCCAGGAAGGGGGGACCCGCCTTCCTGCCCATCAGCCTCCAGTCTCCTTCCTAATCTGGAAGAGTCTTACAAAGGGGCCAAGATGAGACCATCCCTGAGCCAGTCCTGGTGTTTACATAGCTCCTTAGGAAGGGCCTAGCCCCGTTCCCTGCTTATCCCTGAGCTTGGGCAGCTTTAAGGAGGCTGTGACTTCTTCTCCATCACCCGAGGCCACCAAGGCCGCCAGGTGGTCAGCAGAGGGGCTGCAACTCCCCTTGCCCGGTGTTCAAGCCCAACAGGACAGACAGGGCTGGGCTCCGGCAGACTCCAGGGAGGGGACTTGCAGAGCCAGTGCTGTCTTTGAGAGAATCCGGGCCTCGGATTAAATGGCAGGGATGGACAGCTGGCCCTGGGCTGCCGGGCTGGCCCTTGAGCGATGGTGGCCCCTTGCTGCCTCTGGCGGAGCCTTTCTGGTGGTGGTTGCTTCTCCTTACTCCTGCTTGTCAGCTCCTAGGGAAGCTGTCCCAGCCCCTGCCTAGGGAGAGGAAAGCCGAGTTAGACCAGCCTGCAGGAAGAAGGTGGGTGAGCTGAGTCTTGAAAAGATTTTGTTCTTACTGTGGGCCAGGAGTCCCTGGGTGGCGTAAACAGTTAAGATCATAGCCTTAAAAATTATGGTGCAGTTCTACTCTGCACACGTGGGTTACCATGAGTTGGAATCGACTCTTTGGTCCAGGCTTCAAGATTATATGACCTATGGAGATGGCTGCTGGTTCTAAACTCTGGCCCAAGGATCACACCTTATTTAGTTATACCTGGGGCTGCTGGATGAGCCCTGAGTGGCTAGCGTGGATCCTGGGGCTGGTGCAGGAGGGAAGCTTGTAAGCCTCAGGGAAGAAATGAGGAAGCTTGTTCCCACCCTGTGCTACCTGCCGCATGCATGAGCTTGGAGGTGGAGACCTGGTAGAGGCTTCTCTGGGATGTCTTCCTTTTGGTCAGAACAGCACCCAGTCCTGCTGGTCCCAGACTAGACCGTAGCCTCCTTTGCCCTGAGGTGGGGAGGGGCTGAACATCTCTCTGGAGGGAGGAGCACCCATCTGCTTAACAACATAACTCCCATCATTTCCCTAGCGGGGGCTCTGTTCCAGGCAGGTGTGCTAAGTCAGCACTTTATGTCCATTTTCGCATTTAACGTTTACTCCTGTGAGTAAGAACGTGGATTCCCATTTGACAGACAAGCAAACTGGGGCACAAGAGCAGTTAAGCAGCCTGTCCAGGCAGCTCACAGAGTCTGTGTGTCAGAGTCCCACTGTGTGAGTTCTGACGTCCAGTGTCCCCAGATCCTGGATGGAGAGAATCACATAGCTCTGGTTGCTCCCTTCGCATCCCCCCCAGCCTTCTCCTGGGGCATGCACTCTTGAGCCACTGTGGATGGACTTTTATCACATCTCTTGGCGCCTGCCCAGCACCGCCCGTATGGTTCTGACAGTCGTTATCAGACCCTAAGAAGTGGTTGGGGCTTGGAGCGGGAGAAGGAAACCAGGCTTGTAAAGAGCCCCGATCTGTTTCTGTGACACGGCTGGGGGTGGGGGCGGAAGGGATCCATTGCTTCGCTTTAACCTGTTACTGGGTGCCCACTGTGTCAGCCCTCAGGGCAGCGGCCCGGAGCGGGAGCACCCCCCACGTTGGGGGCGTCAGGGGATCCTGAACTCCATCCTGCACCCTTGGACTGGTTTGAGCAGAGGCGCCGCTGGACTAAGGTGCCGCACCGAGTGCTTGCGAGGGGCGCAGCTGTGGCATTCGCCCTGGAATGCGGGCCGACCGGCCCCTCAGCCCCCTCTACCCGCGGCAGCGGGCTCAGGGTGTCTGTGCCTTAACCCCCTCGGGGCTGTAGTCCAGGCGTCCTCCATCTGGCCCAAAGGATTTTGCCGGCCAGTCGCTGGGGTCAGGGAGGGGGTTGTTCATCTGGGCCTGGCCCTAGAGCACCATGCCTGCTGCGGAGGGGGCGCTGGAGGTGAGAGTGTGAGTCCCCGGGGTTCCTAGAGCAGCCTCCGCGCCCCGCCGGGTGAGTCAGTCTTGGGTCGCGGGTTCCAAAGATAGTGCGTTCCAGGCACGGCCCCGCGGGTTTGGCACCTGGGCCTCCCTGCTCTCCTCCTCGTAGTCTGCGCCATTCCTCCAACTCAACTGAGCTTCCTCAGCATTGAAACTTCTCCAGTGTGCCCATAGCGGGGGTCTCCCCGGTCTTCCCCGGCTCGAAAATTGCGTGATTGTAGACGTTACCTTCGGTTGCTCCCTGCAGCAGGAAGCCGGTGTGCCAATAGTGCCCCCTGGTGGCCAGCGGAGGTCGCTCCGGCCCCTCTTCCTCCCGGGCCTCGGTGGCCATTGCCCCTGGCCAACTAGAGACTTTGCACCCAGCTTGCCCCGCCTCGAGAGGAGAGTCCCCGTCCCCACCCCCACCCACACACATGTGGGCTGGTCCTGATGACCTTGGCTTTCCTTCTGCTGTGGATGGGAGAGCCAGGGCCTGGGCCAGCCAGTCCAGAGAGGCTTCGTCCAGAAAAGGGATGGGAAACCCCAGGGAGAGCTTCCCTGGCAGGAGGACTTGGGTGACCCTGGCAGCCCTGGAATGTCCTGAGTGCTCAGGCCTGGACCCAGCACCTCAGTGAAGTTTGGGGCCTTCCCAAGCCTCAATGAGGGAGTCCCAACTACTTTTAGGCAGGTATCTGGGCTGTGTCTCTGAACGTGCTAGAAGGGAGGATGTGTTTGTGGTCTTGCAGTATTCCAGTGGGTATCATTTTTTCTGAAGGTGGGGCTGCCTGATGCCTTCCTTGGGATGTGAGAAGGAATTTCTGGGCCTGCCCCGAGGGTATTTAGAGCTGGGTACAAGGGAGTAGCTGTAGCTGAAACCTGGGGAACCCTCCACCGCTGGGCTGGGGCTCTACTTGCAAGTGTGCACCTTCATGCACTCCTAGGTCTGCTGGCTCTGTTTACTCAGCCAGGGGAGGAGTCCACTCAGCTTCCAAGGAGACTTTGGCCTGTAATCATTTTGCAGCCTGCGGGGAGATAGCAGGCATTTGCACCCACAGGAGTCCGAAGTGGAGCTCGGAGTCTACTCCTTGGCTGCCTCCTACAGTTTTGGCTGTCTTCCCAAAGGGGTTTGTGGGGCAGGGGGGTCTTGTGGGACAATGACAGCAAGTTCTGTCCAGGCTACTAGACAAGGACTCAGGGCAGGGAGAGAGGAGGAAGCTTTGCTTAAAAGCGGAGACCCTGTAACTTGTATATGTACTTGCTGGGGTCCGTCTCTCTCACTCAGACAAAGGTTTGGTAAAAAATGGAAAATGAAGGGCCTTCTTCCTGACGCCTGTACATATTTCACTTTGAGTGTTACTTTGTTCACTTTTCTCTTCAAGGTTGCCCTTTTCATGTCTTATCCTGATTCTACAAGACTTAGGAGGCTAAGTCAATACTTTGTATCGTACCCTGTGCTTCTTAGAGGAAGATCTTTTTTCTGAGTTTTGCAAAGCAAGTATGATCAGTGTTTGCAGTTGCCAGTGTATTTTAGCATCTGCTTGTCCTGTATAAATGGTCCCTGAGAGACAGAAACGGTTTGTGCTTGTCTTTGAACCAAACGTTGATGATTCCAACTTACCCAGTGGCACTGCGGAAGAAAGACCTGGCAATCTGCTTCCACAAAGATTACAGCCAAGAAAACCCTATGGAGCAGTTCTACTCTGTAACACACTGGGGTTGCCATAAGTCAGAAGTGACTTAGTAGTAGCAGGTTTTAGAAAAAATTTATCTTGTATAAACCTCACACCAGTGTTGTAAGGTAGAAGTTTTTCACCGCAGCTTACCAAGGAAACTGAGGCTCAGAGAGTTAAGCAGTTTGCTTTGTAACCATGGGATAGTAGCTGGAGGAGCTGGGACTTGAACTCAGGTCTGGTTCAATTCCAGAACTAGTGACCTTTTGTCTCTGTCTCCCAGGACCACACCCTCTGCCCAACAGTTTGACCAACATACGTATCAGTGTTGAGAAGAGCCCACTGAAATAATAAACCAAGTAGACTACTTAAAATCATGTCGGGGCAATGGGGTGAGGGTGCGTGATGTAGGGACCAGTGGAGTCCCTGGTTCAGAAGGTCTGACAGGAAACGTTGACCATTCGTCTTCCATTGAGGGCTTTGGAGCCCAGGGGACCTGGGTTCAGATCCCAGCTTTGTCCCTAAAACCAGCTCTGGCAGTGTGGGGACATGACTTGGCCTCTCAGAGCCTCCGTTTTATAAACATCTGTGCTAGTGTCGCTGTGAGGATACAGGGAGGTAACAGGTAAGGCTCCCAGCACCTGGTGATCGTTCAGGAACAGGAGCTGCTCCTGTTATCACAACCAGGTACACTTGCTGTTTGATCTGGGGAGCCCTATGCCCATGATGGAGAAGGAGGGACCCCACCTTTGCTGTTCTGGGCCCAGAGGATATGGGGACAGCGTGGAGCCAAGGCAGCAAGTGTGGCTGTGCAAGGGCCACTGGGATTGGCCCTGGACATGGGATCCTTTTCCACAGTTACCTGCATGCACACTGACTCCCTCTAGTTCGGTTTTGCGAGAGAGGAAGTTGGTCCTCCTCCAAGGGACCTGGGGGGTGGGGTCGGGGCTGCAGGAACTGATCATTTGAGGAAGTCAGGAGACCTGTGCTGGGCTGCTGGGCCTTGGGACAGGATTCCCCTCTGACCATCTGGGCAGGAGTCTGGGGTAGATGTGGGCCTTGAGGGTCAGGAAGTCAGGGCAGTCGGCTGAGAGGAGGGGTGGGCCCACAGGCTGAGGCCCTGGGTGAGGGCCTTGCTTCCCTCTGCCTTCCTGCAAGTAGGGATGTGGCAGGGTCAGGACCACAAGCCCAGACCCTAGAATTCAGGAAGTTGTGCCATCTAAATATGATGTCATCTTGGGGCATAGCCACTGCTGCAGGGCGGTTTTTTGAGGTCTGAGGCTTCTGGAGGAGTCTGGCAGTCCTGCCACTCACTAGCTGTGTTATCTGGGGAGGCCTTTCACCCCTTGAAGCTCATTTCCTCCTCTGTGAGGGGGGATCAGAATTCCAGCTTTAGGGGGTGTTAAGAGGATTCAGTGAGGCCATGTATGCAAAGTGCCAGCACGGTACCTGTCACTAGTAAATGGGATAAGTGCAGCCCTTCTCTTCTGAGGATGCTTATCCCTGAGGGATGGGGGTTCCCCAACCCCAGCACGTCTTGCGGAGCCATGAGTGAGCAAGGCTGCAAGCATGCAGGAATGAGGTGTGGTATTGGGCCGAGCCCGTCTGGGCTGTGGGCTGTTGAGGGTCCTAGGAGGGGAGGGTGAGGCAGGGGGCTGCAGGTCTACTCCTGCCCCTCCAGCTGCCCCCTTCTTGTCTGGAGACTGGGGAGATTCAGCACACTCCCCCACCCCCCACTGTCAGGGTAATGGAATCTTGCACTCGAGGGCTGGTTCCATTCCCTTGCTGCTTTTAAAAGCCGGATCGTGGGGCCCTGGAGCCTCTGGGGCCGGGCTGCTTGCCAGGCTTCTGCAGAAACAGCCGACAGAGCAGTTCTGCCCCCCCCCACCGGCTTGGCCAAGGGGGTGGGGACCACTGCACCGGCCTCATTTCAGCCACACACACCTCACTGCACAGCCAGAGCCTCAGGAGGAGCTCGGAGGCTAGGGGTCAGCTTCCACGTGGTCAGAAGGGTGGGCAGCACCCCAGGTGCCCCCTTAGTCTGGGTGCTGGGAAAGCCTGAGCTCTTGGAACTTCAGTGAGGGCCTGGCACTGCCCGGGTGCCTCCCTGTGACGTGGGGCCCCTCCTTCCCCTTCTCCGCGCAGCCCTGCGGAGTTGGAGTTCTGAGTTCCAGGCAGGCATCTCTCTCTCCCTCACAGCAAGCTGGCTGCCCAGCCCTGTTGGGAGGGGACGCCCAGGCAGGCGCCCGGCTCCCTGAGGTAGGATGCTCCAAGGGGGCAGCCCAGGAGCCTCTGGAGCTCTTTCAGTCTCTGGTCAGGGCAGAAGAGGCTCACCTTGGGAGCTGGTTCTCACCAGGTGGCCCTGGACTGGTGTATGCCTGGCCCGAGCTGGTCATTTCCTTCCTGGGTGGGGCAGGTGCGCAGAAGTCATTAATTCCTGGGGTGCAGGTGGGGAGGGCACTGCCATTGGCAGGATCCCAAGGTCCCAGGTTCTTACCCTGCCTTCTCTTTGCAGACGCCCTGCTGGCAGACTTGGAGTCCACCACCTCCCATATCTCCAAACGGCCCGTGTTCTTGTCCGAGGAGACACCTTACTCGTACCCAACTGGAAACCACACCTACCAGGACATTGCTGTGCCACCTCCAGTCCCCCCACCCCCGTCCAGCGAGGCCCTCAATGGCAGCATCCTTGACCCCTTAGACCAGTGGCAGCCCAGTGGCCCCCGATTCGTCCACCAGCAGGTAAGGTGGGGACAGGGGCTGGGAAGCCCCCAGAGGCTTTAGGCTAAAAGGAGCTTGTCTGCCAGGGGTTTGAGGAGCCACGGGAGGAGTGGAATTGAGGAATGGGGAGGGGGGGCCTGGACACATTCATCCCTCACCAGATACTGTTCTTCCACCTACCACGTGAGGGGGAGTGCAGTGAACCAAGTCTTAATCACCCGTCTCCCAGCCACAACGTGGAAATTCCCTGGTGAGACTGTCTGTGAGCAGGAGCCTGTTGGGGGTGACTCGGTGTACTGCTCCTCAGGGCGAGGCTCTGTCCCACCAGCCTCGGCACTCTCTTTTCTGCAGCCTCCATCCCCGTCACCTGCGCACGGCTCCAGTGCGCCCACCCCCCAGGACAGCCTTGGTGCTCCGTGCTCCCGAGTGGGTGAGGAGGAGCACGTCTACAGGTACAGCCCAGCCCCCCTGGACACCTGCCCTCTTCCTGGAAGTCCCGGGACCTGGGTGGTGCTGGGCAGGGTGGGTGGTCAGGTGGGTGGTCAGGGAGCAGGCAGGGCCACTGCCTCAGGAATTACTGGGAAGAGGTTTCACGCAGAGGCTCCTGGGAAGCCCATGATGCCTCCGACGAGCCCTTTCACCTACCACTGCCACCTGGGCTTGGCTGTGGCAGCTCTGCCATGTGGTGGAGGAACTGAGGCAAGACTTCTTTCCTGCCCTGGTCTTGACACATCCTCTCCCCACTCTCTGTCCTCTTGCTAGACCAGACATCTTATCCTGTCTGCCTTATTCTCCTGAGAATTTGGGGGACACCAGTCCAAGGCTAGGAAGCATCTCTCATGGTCTTCTTTCTCTGCCTCTCGAAGCTTCCCCAACAAGCAGAAGTCAGCTGAGCCCTCACCCACCGTGATGAGCTCCTCCCTGGGCAGCAACCTCTCGGAACTCGACCGCCTGCTGCTGGAGCTGAATGCCGTGCAGCACAACGTGCCCAGCTTTCCTGCAGGTGGGACCAAGTCCCTGGGGCCGGGGCCCACAAGACCTCCAGGCCCACTGCTGCCCTCTGGGTCCCAGAGGGCTGCAGGGCTGAGCAGGCTTTCTCTTCCCCTTTCTCCCCCTAAGATGAGGCCAACTCCAGCCCCCCACTGCCTGTGGCCCTGAGCCCACACTATGGCATCCCGGAGAACAACAGTCCCCTGGGAGGCAAAGCTGGGCCCCTGACGAAAGAGAAGCCTAAGCGGAATGGGGGCCGGGGCCTGGAAGATGTGAGGCCCAGCGTGGAGAGCCTCTTGGATGAACTGGAGAGCTCTGTGCCCAGCCCTGTGTGAGTATCCATGGGCTCTCCCCAGGCTGGGGGAGGTCCTGCCCAGCCAGTCCCCAGGCATAGTGTCTGCCCACATAACCTAGTGCTGTCCATTCTCTTCGCAAGTGCCTGCTATTTGCCAGGCCCCGCACTAGGCACTAGGGGGATAGTGGTGAGTCACAGGGCACCATCCCTGCCTTCACAGAATTGCCACCAGTCAGAAAAGACAGAGACTGTGCATGCTGAGAGTGCCTGGGGCTTTGTGGTTCATGGCGTGGGCTTTAGAGCCACACCTTAGAGTTCAGGTCTTGGCTCTGCTACTTACTAAGTGCCATCTCTCAAGCCTAGTTTTCCCATCTTTGAAATGAGATAAGACTGCCTACCTATGAGGGTTAAACCAATAATACACGTTAAGCAAGCCCTTGGAATGTTTCCTGGCACACAGCACATGAGACACACAGTACGTTTTTAGTAAATGTTAGCTCTTCTTACTGTTACCGTGTTATTGTGAAACAGAGTCCTCACGTCTCTGTACAGTGTTGTGGAGGAAACATGTAGGGTAATTTGAGCTTTTACCTGGCTGGGAGGGCCCAGGGGGTCTTCCTGGGAAAGGTACCCTGAAGCTGCCTCTCTTCTCACAAGTCAGTCCATCTCAGAGGTCTGTCCCCCTGACTGACAACCCCTCCAATGACAAGTGCCCAGGAGACAGGGGGAGCTGGTAGGCTTCCCTGAGGTTGGGGAAGGTGGGACCCAGTGTCGGTGGGGAGGGTCACTCTGGGGGAACATGGGGCTGGGGCCCCTGCTGATGCTCTGCCTGCCCTGCAGCCCCGCCATCACTGTGAACCAGGGTGAGATGGGCAGCCTGCAGCGAGTCACCTCCAGCCAGCAGCAGTCACGCATCTCGGCCTCCTCGGCCACCCGGGAGCTGGACGAGCTGATGGCTTCGCTGTCGGATTTTAAGGTGCCCTATGGCCCCTGGTCCTCCCTGCTCTGCCCCCTCTCTCTCCCCTATCCTTCTCTTCCCTTGCCTCAGTGCGAGTAGCTGGAACTCAGTCCCTCAGTATTTGGGTGTCTCAGCCCTGAGTCGGGGCCCCATGTGCCCTGGCCTCGCCAGGATACAGGGGATGGAGGCCAGGCTGCGTGGGGACTGCGCTGCCCCAGCTGCCCATGAAGGCAGAGTGGCACTCAGCAAGGACATTCCTGCCTCCTCAGGCACTCCCAGCCACCCAGAGCCTCAGACAAAGGGCCCTGTGTTGAGGCTGTTCTTGATGGGGGAGGGCGTTCCCTGCTGGGCCTTGTGGGGCCTGGGATCCCGTGCCTGAGAGGTCATTTGCCCTGGAGCCCTGTCTCCCACGCTAGCTGTCCTCAACACGTCGTGTTTCTTTCTGCCTCTGGCCTCCTGCATCCACAGGCCTCCTTCACCACCTTCATCACTTCTTCCCTCACTCTCTCTGTGGCCTGAGTTCTCACAAGCTGTTTCTGTGGGGGAACCCTAATCGTCAGATTCCCAGGCCAGTCCTGCATGAGCTATCCCTGCCCCTCTGCTTCTGGCCTCCCCAGCCCTGCCAGGCTGATGTTTTATTTAGAGGATGCAGCGTCTGCCGGCAGCACCTCCATGGGAATTGATATTGACAGAACTCCACGGTAGTTGCTGAATTCAGCCTTCCACGTGGGCCCGCTAGAGACCACTGGGGCTTGACTAAGGGAAGATGAGAAGGGAAGCAGGTGGTCTGTGTGCTCTTGGCCCTGACAGTGCCTTCTAGCTTTTCTGCAGCTCGGGTTTCATGATGGAGGTTGGGCGCATGGCTGGCGGAGGTGTTGAACCTGGGGTTGTGACCCTTGGGTGCTGTGGCTCTAGCTCCCAGTCACAGGGATTCTGAGCAGCCACAGTCAGGAGCCAGTAGGTTGGGTTCAGGCATGGGCCCCACCTCAGGGAGCCCTGCCCTGGTGCCTTTAAGGCCGTGGTTGCTTCCTGAGACAGCCAGCGTCCGATGCCCAGAAAGGAGAAGCCACGCTGCTCTTAGCCGTGCCCCAGAGCAGGGGTCTGTGTGAAGTAGGAAAGCTGGGAGTGTCTGGAAAGGACACATCCGAGGCTCAAGCTGAGGTCTGAGGAGGGCAGGGCAGCTGCCTCTCCTCAGTTTGTGCCCTGAGCTGGTCTCCTTGGTCACCCATTTCCCCAGCCTTATCCCCTCAGTGGCCCGCCTCACCAGTAGCCTTCTCTCCCTTGTGCCCACTGGGGACTTAGGCTAGCCCCGTAGGCACACCGTGGTGGCTGCTTTCTGCTGCCTCCATTTGATGGGAGCCAGGGTTGTGGGGCCAGGACAGCCATCTTTGTGGCCTGGGTCTTCTTCAAAGGGCAGTCCCTATACTTCAGCTTCGCTGTCTCCTCAGCTAATGCAGACACTGACTCTCTGAGCCCCCGAGGCAAGCCCACCCTGTAGTGAGCATCCTATCTCACCTCTCCCTTCATCTCCCCTCTGCCTTTGTCTCTCTCCTCCTCCAGACCAGCTCCTTGGCTGTGGCTCTGAGCTCCCAGGGGCTGCTGCCCCGCTCAGCTCCACCCCCACACAGCACACTTCCTCCTCCTCCTACTCCTGCACCCTCTGTACTCCTGCCATCCACCACTAAACCCTCCCCTCGAGGCTGCGGCCACACCCTGGAAGTCCTGTGCGTTGAGGAAAGTGGTAATGGATGGGACCTTCCATCTCCCGTGGCTCCCAGCAATCTTGGGGGGACACTGGACACCCCCAACTCAAGGGCGCCCTCTGCAGAGGGTTCTCTGGGGCACCTTGGTGCAGAGAGTCCAGCTCGAGTTTGGAGGGAGGGCTTCAAGAGAGATACACAGAACTTGAAGGGTGAGCTCTCCACGGCTTCTCCCTGCCACACTCCTCCCCGAGCTGGGAGGTGCGCAGGCCCCCAGGAGCCTGGAGACCTCCAGGGGCCACTGGCCAACCCTTTGTGCCCAGAGGAGGCTGTGGCTGTGTGGGCTTTGGAGGCACTCAGGCCTGAGACTCCCTGTGGAGCTGCGTATACCTTCCAGGAAGTAACTGAGCCAGCTGTCGTGGCCGTGAATCGCCAGGCCATCTTCCCAGATACGTGGAGTCTCACAAAGGAGCGTGGGGAGTGGAAGGAGAAGGCAAGGCCAGAGCCAGGGGGCCCAGAAGGGGGCTGCCCTGTCCCAGTGGAGAAGGAGCAGCTAGGTGGCGAGACACCCAAGAGGGGCAGCCTGATCAGGCCAAGCCAGGGACCTGAGATCCCAAGGAGTCCAGAGGGCACTGCTGAAGCTGCTCCCGAGGCCGGGCAGGAGCAGCCGGAGCTTCCACGTGTCACGGTCATGGACACACCCAAAGCCACGGAGAGGATTTCCACCTCTAGCCAGGCAGGCGCCAGCTTGCACAGCTGCTGCGCTTCACCTTTGGCGGGCCTGCGTGTGGCAAGGCCCCTACCGCTCGTCCTAACTGCATGCTGCCTCCCCTTCGTGCATGTCCACTGGGCAGAACATCCAGAGACCTGGTGGCCACGCCGCTGACCACCAGGGCTCTGCGGCGGGTTCTAGACCCCAGGATTTCTCTTAGTGACAACCCACCTCCTTTTTGTTCGCGGCTTTCTTCTTTAGAAGAGCTACCTCTGACATCCCAATGTGCGTGAAGTGGTTAAAAGCATGGGCTTTGGAATCAGAGAGACCTGGATATAAACCATGCCTCCAACACTTGGGCAAGCCCCCCTCCGCCAGCCTCAGTTTTCTCATCTTTAAAATGGGGGTAATAATAGAACGTTTCCCCTGAAGGTTGTCTGGAGGATGAAATGGGACCATGCCTGGGATGTGCTAAAAACACAGCTCAGAGTTCCTCAGGAAGTGACAGCTGATGTTATAATATTATTTGTTTCTTGTTTGATTAAAATTTATGCCCTTTCAAAAATTAAAAAACGGAATAAAACACTATCAACAAGCAGGTCATAATATAAACTAGAAATGAAAGCATTCATATGTGAAAACAAAAACTGGTTAAATGCTTTACTGGAAGAAAAGATTGCATTTTCTATTGCAAATCAAAAAAGGAAAGAAAGAAAAAAAAAAGCTTTATGCCTTTTAGGAGCTTCCACTTCCATTCTCTCAAATAATCCCTGTGGTAACCCTGTGAGGTAGACCAAGAAGACACTGTTGCCCCATTTTGAGGATGGAGAAGCTGAGGCCCCTGGAAGTTGAGTGCCTTGCCTGGGTTCAGTGGTCTCCCAAGGCCTGCACTCCCGAGGGAGTCGGCTCTGCCCTGGTCTTGCCCCAGGTCCTCCCGCCTCTACCTCCACCAGCACCTCAGCTTGGCTCTTCTCTGGCGTGTTTGCCCTGCCTCCTCCTAACCTCCGCCAGGGCACCTGAGTGTGGATTGAGCAGCCTGGTGCCTGAGCCCAGAGTGGGGCTGTGACAGCGTCCCCCTCCCCACCCTTCAGATTCGCTCTGTGATCAGGAGGAGCCGGGAGACGGGCCACGCGCACCCCATGTCCCGGGAGCCCTCCCCCCACCTCCGGCTGGACCCCGCCACCCTGAGCAGGACCCCCTCCCAGGAGCAGCTCATCGCAGAGCTGCAGGGGCGGCTGGGCATCCAGCTGGAGGCTGAGGAAGCCATGGCGGTGGCAGGGCCTGCAGTGGAGGACTGGCTGACGGAGGGCGTCGTCATCACTGTGCAGCCACGCGGGAGGCGGGCTGGGGGGCAGCTTGTGGAGAAGGTAGCAGGGAGGAGGGCCAGGGCCGCCGGGCAGGGAAGCAGTGTCCAGATTCTTCCTGGCCCCACCGCTGGCTGGAGGGGAGATGGGTCTTGTGAGGGTGGCATCAGTTTTGGTGCCGGGGAGCCTGGGGACATCACCTCTCTGTCGCCCCCATCACTGAGCTGCTTTCTTCTGTCTTCCTCACCTCTCTCCCTCCTTTCTTCTCAGGTTGTCTTCCCTCCTGGCTCTCCCATCCCCCTGAGAAGAACCACCTCTGTCCTGGCCTCTCCTCCTCCTCCTCCTGTCCCTTTGCTCCAGCATCGCAAAGACGCCTCGGCCAGCAGCTCTTCTCCTTTGCCCAGCCTGCCCGCTCCCCCTCCACCAGGACCCTCAGCTCATACCTGGGGCTCTCCTGGGGTCCAGAGTGCGGGAGACGGCCCCCCACTCGATGAGGCTGCGCAGGGCCCTGCCCCTCCCGCCCCTGTGCCCCACAGTGTGAGGCCCCCTGTGAGGTCCGTGGGCTGCCAGACCGACGAGGACCCGCTCTTCCCCCCGGTGCAGGCAGGCTCCCCGGGCCCTGGCGCCGCCCTACCTGTCCCTGTCCTGATGCCTGAGCCCCACCCTGCACACCCGTACACACTGGTACCCTGTCCCCTCCATCTGTTAGCCCCGCCACAGTAACCGTAGTCCATCCTTAAGCCTGGACTCCCACTTACCTGTTGCCGTGCCACTCCTTGGGGTTGGCTGCCCTCCTGCTCCCCTGTGTGGGCGCCCCTCTGCCTGCCCCTTCCTGACAGCCCTGGGCACTGCCCCAGGACTCCATCCAATGAGGCCATTCCCAGAACAGAAACCAGGCACCGGCTCCTCCCTTTCTCGCCAGCCCCTCTCCAGCCCCAGGCCCAGGGTCTGGAGAGGCCTCTGCCCTCTGTCCCCAGCTCACCTGTCCTGACTTTTGGCCTTGGCTGGCTCCCTTCCGGTTCCCTCTCCATCCCTTCCTGGTTCTTTCTCTCTGGGCTGTTCTCCAGATTTGTTCTCTTGATTTTGGTATTGCTGATGGAGAAAAATCCTTTTTTCTCATCCAGATTTCCCCCTTTTATGAACTGATCCAACGATGAGGACTTTTTCTTTCTTTCCTGATTTTTAAAAACATTCTCTTCCTCTTTTCTACCCCCATCTAAGATCCAGGGCCTGGAGCAAAGAGCAGATGGAGAGCTGGGCTGGGCGGCCGGCTGGGCTTTGGACAGCAGGCCGAGTGGTCAAGGGCAAGACGAGGGAGGGGTCAGTGCCAAGGCTGGGAGCCCAGCTTCCCGCTGGTCCTGTTGTCCCTGGGCTTGTTGGCTCAGCCGGGTACCATGAGTTCTTCCTCTCGCAAAGGGCAGAGAGCGAGCCCTCTAACCGTCTGTCCCTCTGATGCCCCTCTGACCTGGCTCTTCAGGTCCCTGGAGGAGGCAGGTCTTCTTGCCTCAGTCACCCCACCTGTCCAAGAGGAGAAAAGCCCCCAGTGCCGTGAGACACCCCAGCCCCGAAGTCCTGACCAGCCCTCTCCTTGTCCCCATAGTTCATGGCCCAGGGGAAAGCAGGAAGCAGCTCTCCCCCCGGGGGGACCCCGAAGCCCGGGAGCCAGCTGGACAGCATGCTGGGGAGCCTGCAGTCCGACCTGAACAAACTGGGGGTTGCCACGGTCGCCAAAGGGGTCTGCGGGGCCTGCAAGAAGCCCATCGCCGGGCAGGTGACTAGGGGTGCGGATGGTGGGAGGGGAGGGAGTTAGAGGTGGGCTCAGGGACCTCTGCTCCTTGGCCGAGAACCACATTCCATCTCCTGTCCCAGGTCGTGACTGCCATGGGGAAGACATGGCACCCGGAGCACTTTGTCTGCACCCACTGCCAGGAGGAGATCGGGTCCCGGAACTTCTTTGAGAGGGACGGCCAGCCCTACTGTGAAAAAGACTATCACAACCTCTTCTCTCCGCGCTGCTACTACTGCAACGGCCCCATCCTGGACGTGAGTCCCCGTGGCTCAGAGGCCGCAGCACATGCCTGAGCTCACACGGCCAGGACCAAAACCCAAACCCCTTGCTGTCAATTCTGACTCATAGTGACCCTGCAGGACAGAGTAGAACTGGAGTGGCTGGTGGGTTCGAACCGCTGACCTTTCGGGTAGCAGCCGAGCGCTTAACCACTGCACCACCAGGGCTCCTTACAGTTAGGATACTGGGGTTCAAACCCAAGCCTGAGCCCAGAGCCTGTCTTCTTGCACATGAGATAGTCCCTCCTCCCTGCCACCTCCCATCCTGGATTCCAGTCCTCGAGACCCACCTCAGGGGAGGGGGTTAGGAGCCCTGACCAGAGTTGAATGCCGGCTCCCTTGCTCTCAGCTGTGTGATGTTAGGGAAGTACCTAGCCTCTCTGAGCCTGAGTTTCTTCCCTTAGAAATGGAGATCACAACAGAACCTATAATCTGGACCCCGAGTGAGAATTAAAGGAGAGAGTGTGTCTGGCGTGTCATCACTCAGTAAATCTTACTTCTTAGTGGTGTTAATAGCACAGTTAGGAGAGACTGTGATCTTGGGAGAGGTTTGCTCTTTCCCTGGTCATCTAGGCAGGGTCTGGGGTCCAGGAGGTGGCCTTTCCTGTGAGTCCCTGTGGTGGGATCCGTACTGTGGGGCCGGAGGCTTGGCTTTGACCCCACACTATCCTTTTACAGAAAGTGGTGACAGCCCTTGACCGGACGTGGCACCCTGAACACTTCTTCTGTGCCCAGTGTGGGGCTTTCTTTGGTCCTGAAGGTACTGACAACCTGCCTCACCCACTACTTCCCTGAAGGGTGGGGAGGCGGGGCAGGGATGGGGGAGGTGACTTCATGGATGTTGGAGTCAGGGTGGCTCCACCACCCCCAGAGGCCCTAACTCTGCTCCCTACCCCCGCCCCCAGGGTTCCATGAGAAAGATGGCAAGGCCTACTGCCGGAAGGATTACTTTGACATGTTCGCACCCAAGTGTGGCGGCTGTGCCCGGGCCATCCTGGAGAACTATATCTCGGCCCTCAACACCCTGTGGCATCCTGAGTGCTTCGTGTGCCGGGTAAGGAGCCCCCCGTGGCCGGAGGGGCCGGAGCAGGCTGTGGGGAGGGAAGGGCCCCACCCTAGTGTGCTTTCTGAATCCAGCACGGAGGCCTCATTGTGGGTGTTAATTGGGTGAACAGGCAGGAGTAGGGTTCCTCAAGTCCAGGAGATAATAGGCCAAGAAGGCATGTATGAGGCTGGAACAAGGTAGACCTGTCCCCCAGCCCAGTCCAGTGAGGCGGCCCGGGGGTGGTCATATCTGGAGGAAGTAGAATGTGAGAATTAAATAAGATTAAGATAATGCAAGTATTTCACAGCCTCAGTGGTACTGGGCAGTGGTATCCACACTGCATTCTGCGGGATACCAGGGGCCCACAAGATGATACTTGGGATTCAGCAAGGGCTCTTTGATTAAATATGTTTGGGAACACTGTTCACTGCAGGACTTCTTAGAACCTTTATACGCAGATGTGCTGGTGAATCTCCAAATGTAGGATCTAGGATGCAGTTTGACCACAGAACCCTTTTCCGGCTCCATGGTTTCCTGGAATACTGCTACAGCCTCCTGGTGAAGTGCACAGGAGTCAGACCTGTGTTTGACTCCAGGCTGTGTGACCTTGGACTAGTCACATCAATTCTATGCCTCTTTTGCCTCCTATGTTGGGAGAATGAAATAAGCATTTAGCACAGCACTTGGCACACAGGAAATGCTTGCCTAGTGGGTGTCATTATGAGTGTGACAATGAGGATTGTTTTCTGCCCCTCACCCTAAGAGCTGCCCTGGCCACCTGTTCCATCCCAAAGGAACAGCCACCTGAGCCCCCTTCCCCGTGCCCCAACCCTCTTCTGTCCCGCAGGAGTGCTTCACGCCCTTCATCAACGGCAGCTTCTTTGAGCATGACGGGCAGCCCTACTGTGAGGTGCACTACCACGAGCGACGCGGCTCGCTCTGCTCCGGCTGCCAGAAGCCCATCACGGGCCGCTGCATCACCGCCATGGCCAAGAAGTTCCACCCAGAGCACTTCGTCTGTGCCTTCTGCCTCAAGCAGCTCAACAAGGGCACCTTCAAGGAGCAGAACGACAAGCCTTACTGTCAGAACTGCTTCCTCAAGCTCTTCTGCTAGGCCCCCTCCTCCCTCAGCTGCCCCAACCCTGGCCCAGCCCCCAACTGCTACTGTGACCCAGAGACCTAGCCCAGGGGTGAAGGGGCAAACCCGCCTGAAACTGGAACCCGTGTCCTCAGCCGGTGTAAGAGGGAATGGAGGCCCTGAGGGTCCCGCCTGCTCTCCTTCACCCCTGCCGGAGCCTCTCTGGCCCCCTCCCTCCACCTGCAGCTCTGCCCAAGCTGGTGTCGGCCCCCTGGCCATCCTCCTCACCACATACCCTGTGTGTCCCCAAGAACCGGCCTGGCCAAGCCAGCACCCCACACTGGAGCCATTTCTTACTCATATTTCGGCAGTGGAGCTGGGGGAGGGCAGGCAGGGTCAGATGGGATCTCTTTTTATCCTTATTTCCCCCTGACCTCATTATAATTATCCTTGTTCTGAAAGTATTGGGGGGGCACGCCGCTTCCTCCAGACAATGCCAGCATACATCCATCCATCCACGGGTGGAGCAGCTGAGGGACCACGGAAGGTCCCTTCTCCTCCTCCGGCCCTTCCAGTTTCCCTGGGCCTGGGCAACTGCCCCCCACTACCTTGTACCCCGACCTCCCCTTTTTTAACTGCTCTCGTTCTACTGAGAAAGGCCTCTCCAGCAATAATGTTTTCTAGTCACTTCCTCCGTCTCTGGGGACGGCGTGAGTTGGGGAGCATCACCCCGTGCCTGGACACTGGACCGACTTTGATAGATTTCTACACTGAGTTTTGAATTCATATAGGCCAAGTTGCTTTTACCTTATACAAGATGATTTTGCAGAGATTTTAAAGACGTTCCCTTTTGTACTCTCCTCCTTGTCTGCTGCCACTGGTCCTGTTGCTGATGGTGGCATTTGGCGTGGAGTCTGCTTTGTACTGAGAGCTTGGGGTGGGGAAGCAATTTATATTGATGTTTTTTTCTTAGCACTAGCAGGTGAACTGGGAGCAGCTCCGCGACTCCCCTTCTTTCACTTCACAGCTCACCAGGACTGTTTTATAAACTGCTGTATCTTGAAACCCCTTTCTACTGCCCAGGCCAATAAGCTCTTAGACTGGCCTGAGGGTGTCTTGTCCTTTGGGCCCTAGAATTCAGAACCCTGTCTGTCCTGTTCCTGGTGGGAGGAGAAGGGGGAAGTGCACTTTGGGGTGCTATTTCCCATCTCAGTAAGCCATTTGGAGCTCCCGCTCTGCTGTGAACTTTCTGGCAACACAGAGAACCCACAGAATGTTCTCAGCCTCCTCACCACTCCTCTGGGGCTCGCTCTTCTGCCTCTCAGGAAAGCTGAGATCTGGTTTTGACCATAAAGGCCTCTTTGGCTCTTGATTCCACTGGGCGCATCACTTCCCAAATGTCTTGCCCTCCCTGGGGCCTGGGTGCAGGTTCTCCTTTTTAGGTGAGTTCGACACCAGGAGATCTAGGAAGAAATGGTCCTGGTTGTTGCGGGGGGGCCTGCTAGGACTTGGGACAGAGAGACAGGGTCCTGGGCTGACACAGAGCTTTCTTCCCCAAGGAGGATACAGGAGCAGGCCAGCCCTGGGGTCTCTGGTCAGCAGGAAGGGGCCCCAGAGGGGTCTAAAGTGAGGAAACTCCACCCTACTAGCCTCATAGCAGAGGCTGAATGCCCTGGGGTCTCAGAGGAGGTCCCTCCTCCGATGCAGGGCTGGAAGCCCAGCTCTGGGAAGGTCAGCTGGTGGTCTCCACCTCCACCCATGGGCCTTATTGCTCTGTTTACAGTGACCCGCCCCAGCCCTCCCCCGGGGGACTGGGGCTTCTGGGGTCCACCCTCTGAGTCAATGATTATTTGATGATTTGATTTTGATTTTTTTTTTTTTTCTATAAACTTATAACCTGGCTTTCCTCCATTTCAATTCCTGTGATTTCTGCCAATAAATTTGCCATTATTTTCACCTGTGCTAGTGCCTTTTCTTTGTGGTCTAAGATGACAACTTCTCAATCCCAGGAGGGAGACAAAATCCTCCCAAATCTCACAAGGGTCACCAGTTTGGGGGTAAACCATTGATATTCCCTCACTTGAGGCAAAAAGCCCAGGGAAAGGGATCCCTGAGACCTCATTTATCTGTGGCCGTGGGTCTGACCTGGCTCCCCACATGAGCTTTGGTCTTTTCTCAGCCCTTGGTGATGGGGGGCTGGGGAGCACCATTAGTGGGCCCCACATGGGTCAGTGGTCTTACACGCATTTACAGGTGAGGAAAGAGGTTCACAGAGCGCGCCCCCACATGCACAAGGCAATCCCACTACGACCACAACCACGTTTTTCTGGGTTGAGCCAGACACCACCACTCTCAGGCTATCACAACACAGTGGGTGTATCTGAACCTTCCCAGCTGAAGGAACATAGGACTCTACTGTCCCCATGTGGTTATGTCGATATTTGCATGCTGCGTTGCTCTTAACCAAGAGCCAGAATGCTGGGGCCCAGGAGCTGCTATCTTCCAGCTCAACTTCGTTCCACGTGGGCTGTGGTGTCACAGTTTCCCTGTTGTTGGAATGGGCCTGCAAGAGCAGCATGTTGAGCTCCAGTCTAAATCCTGCCCAGTCTACAGTGAGCCCAGCAGTGAAAATTACCTTCAGCTCTCAGTGAAAAATAATTACTTGGTTTATTCTTCCAGCCCATGTTGGAGTCATTTCATTTCTAGAAATGGGTATGGTATACTGCATTGTAATTTGCTTTTTCACTCAACTGTACTTTGTGGACAATTTTCCTTGTCAATAAATATAGATCTGCATCATTTTTTAATGGCTTCATGGTATTCCATTATACTGATGTACTATAATTAGAGAGGGAGGGTATTTATGTCATCAGAGCCAGGATGTCCTTGGAAATGTACCCTGTGAGTGTTTGTATACTTGGAAAAGTGAGTTTAGAGGGAGACAGCCACAGGGTTAGAAGGGACGGTATAGCCTAGTGAGGCCCATTGGCTTTGAACTTGCTCCTGGATTTCAAGTCTGAAACCATCATACTGGCTGAGGGACTTGGGCAGATTATTTAACTTTTCTGTGTGGATTTTTCTGTCTGTAAAATGGGAATACTGATACCTACCTTAGAGGATTATTGCAAAGATTAACAGCGGTAATACGCACAAAGTACTTCACACACTGCTGAGCATGCAGTAATGCACTGTCATTAAAAAGGGATCCTAGCAGTAATCGACTCCAGCAGTTCTCAGACTGGTCCGACATCAGATTGTTAGCTGCTGTTGAGTCGGAACGAAACGCTGCCTGGTCCTGTGCTATCCCCATGATTGGTTGGTGATTGGACTGTTGTGATCCATAGGGTTTTTATTGAAGTAGATTGCCAGGCCTTTCTTCCCAGTCCGTCTTAGTCTGGAAGCTCCCCAGAGACCCATTCAACATCATAGCAACACACAAACCTCCTCTGACAGATGGGTGGTGGCTGTGCATGAGGTGCATTGGCCAGGAATTGAACCTGGGTCTCCTGCATGGAAGGTAAGAAGCATGAAAGGTGAGAATTCTGCTATTGAACCACCACTGACACCTCAGAGACACTCTTGTTAGTTGCCATTGAGTCGAGTGCATTCAGACTCATGGTGACCCCATATGTGCAGATTAGAACTGCTCCATAGGATTTTCAAGGCTATGACCTTTTAGAAGCAGATTGCCAGGCCTGACTTCTGAGGCACCTCCGGGTGGGTTCGAACAGCTGTGCTTTCGGCTAGTAGTCGAGCGCTCATGGGACACTCCTGTAGATTCTGATCCACTGGGCCTGGAGTAGGACCTGGAAATTCATATTTTCACAAAGCTCCTAGAGTGATTTTGATATTTAACCAGGTTTTAGAAGTTCCTCCTAACAGTGGCTTGAAAAGATGGCTTCATAAGTGACTGCACAAAGAGGCACTCTATAGCAAAATCAGACACCAGTAACCAGTTGCCTTCAAGTCGAGTTGATTCCAACTCATGGTGACTCCATGTGTGTCAGAATAGAACTGTGCTCCATAGAGTTTTCAATGACTGGTTTTTTGGATGTAGATCGCCAGGCCTTTCTTCCGAGGTGCCTCTGGATGGACTTGAATGCAGCGAGGCACGTTAACCATTTGCACCACCTACCACCACTGCCTCCATCAAATTAAACATGGGACAGGAAAATTAAAGCTTCAACCATAGATCAGCCTTGTTGGCGCGAAATTTAGAGAAACAGGGCTTGAAACCACATACAGACAGGCAACAATTTTACAGTTCATATTACTTGGTCCAGATGAACTCACTGGAAATTTCTAATTTGGCCACCTGAAAAGGGTGGAGACAGTGGGGAACACCCCTCTGCCCTAGGATCTAATTTCATTCATTAAAAAAAATGTACATAGCATAAGTGTTAGAGTAAGTGTTGAATGAATGAATGAATAATAAAAGAAACTAACATTTATTGACTTCCTACTACATTTCAGGAAATATGGTAAGTCTTAACACAAATTATATCTCATTTAATCATCATAACAGCTCTAGAATGTGTGTGCTATTATCTTCTCCATCTTACAGATAAGGGAATGGAAGCAGGTTCAGCAAGGTGAAATCATTTCCTAAGATGACACAGCTAGCAAATGGTAGAACAAGAATATAGATCCATGTTTTCTGACTGCAAACTCTGCATTCATTCATTCAACAAGTGAGAACTAAGTACCTACTATGTGCCATGTCTCCAGGTGGTGCAAACAACCTGCGCTTAGCTACTAACCGAAAGGTCAGTGGTTTGAACCCCTCCAGCGGCACTATGGAAGAAAGGCGTGACGATCGTCCATAAAGATTACAGTCAAGAAAAATCCTATGGAGCAGTTCTACTTTTAACACCATGTAATTCCATGAGTTGGAATCGACTAGATGGTAACAGGTTGGGGCTTTTTTTTTTCTTTCTTTTTTATGTACCAGGCAAGGACAAAAATCTCTGCCCTGTGTAGCTTGCATTACTGCAGGGAGAGACGGACAATGAATGATAATGCAATAAGTACATTATATAGTGTGTTAGGAGGTGTAAGTGGTGTAAGTGCTACTGAGAAAATAGAATAGGGTAAGGGAGAGCGGGAGTGAGGGACAGGTTTCATTGAGCAGGTAGGTGATAGTTGACGGAGGTGAGTCAGGTTATGAGCAAAGGGTGTTACAGGGAGAGGGAATAACCTAACCCATTGCCGTTGGGTCCATTCCGACTCATGGTGATCCTATAGGACAGCGTAGAACTGCGCTATAGGGTTTCCAAGGAGCGAATGGTGGATTCCATCTGCTGACCTTTAGGTTAGCCGCCGAGCTTTTAACCACTGCGCCACCAGAGCACCGGGAGAGGGAGCAGCTCTTGCAAAAGCCCTGAAATGAAAGCATGGTTCTAGAAAACAGCAAACAGCATCGTCTGGCTGGAAAATAGATGGGAGTAGAAGAGTGGTGGAGGCAGATCATGTAGAGCCTTGTAGGTCATTTAAGTTTTGGGCTTCTTCTGAGTGAAATGGGGAAGAGTTTTGAGCAGATGAGGACAGGTTTTGACTTAGGTTTTTAAAAGATCCCTCTTAATTGCTGGCGGAAAGAAAAAGCCGTAGGGGAGATAAAGTAGAAGGTAGAAGCCTATTCTGTTTCTAAACTATGTGCAATTACTTCTATAGGCCCTTCTTAGCAACTACTCTGTAGTTCGTGACTTGGCCAGGTGTCGGTGGACACGCGACCTGTCAACTGACGCCCTCTTCTCCCTACCAGAATGCACCTCCAGCCCAGCAGAGGGAGGCAGCGCCGAGAAAGCTCCCTCAAACCCAGGCAGCGCGTTCCTTAACTACTGTTTTTTGAAAGACGGCTTCCCATTGGCTAGAGTGGCAGAGACATCATCCAATGGCTGTCTACATCAGTTCCGCCTCTACAAACAGGAGACTGAGCCAACCAATAGGCGGGGGACGCTGTCCTCGGCCTCTGATTGGCTGCTTCTTTTGGGTATAAAAGTTGCGGCCCGGGCGGGAGTTCTTTCTCTCGCCAGGCGTCCTCGTGAGAGGTTCGTCCGGCCGTCTGGGCAGCGCTTGTAGCAGCGTTGTGGGAATTATGGGGGTTTCTGTGGTGGCACAGTGGCTAAAGTGCTCGGCTTTGAACCAGTCAGCCGCACCGCAGGAGAGAGATGTGGCAGTTTGCTTCCATAAAGATTTACAGCCTTGGGAATTCTATGGGGCAGTTCTACTCTGTCCTGTAGGGCCCCTGTGAGTCGGAATCAACTCCACGGCCTGAGTCTTTTGGTTTTGGCCCTAGGGGCGGAATGGGATCCTTGGGGTTGGGGCCTGTCCGGCCTGGGGTATTGCGCGCCCCAAATTGTGGCGGTGGCTGTGCGGCGGACGCTGGCGCGTGGCTTGCTCAGTATAGGCCTCGGGCCTGATCCCGGCCGGGCTAGCTGGCGGGTGACCAGGATTTAAACCTAGTCTGAGCTCCCTCTCTTCCGCCAGTGACATCGTCTTTAAACCCTGCGTGGCAATCCCTGACGCACCGCCGTGATGCCCAGGGAAGACAGGGCGACCTGGAAGTCCAACTACTTCCTTAAGATCATCGTAAGTGCGGGCTGGGTTGCGGCCCTCCAACATCCTGCCTAAATCCCAGGCCTAATAGGGACAATTAGCTGTCGTGTGTTTAGCGTCTACTCGGTAGTAGCAACTGAATTAAGCTCTTGGGCAGTGCTCATTTAATCCTAACGTTTTTCCAAGGTAGGACCCCACTGTTACAGAAAAACAGGCTCAGGCAGGTGAAGTCTGGCTTAAAGTAGAGCTCTTCTGCCTCCATTTTTGGGAAGGTCTGAGGCAACTAGTGACATTTCTTTTTGATCTGTAGTTTACTGTTTTTATAAGGAGGCAAGTTGTTGCATATTTAAGTCCTGCCGGTTAAAAAACTATTTCTTTTGGGTGGCCTTGTGGGTATTTCTTGTCCAGAAACGCTGACTTGGCTATTCTTCAGGCTGCCATTTTAGAACTTATAATCTGTTGTATTTTCCACAGGCGTTTACTCTGGGACTTTTCAGATACACAATAAATTTCTAAAAGAAGTGAACAATTAACATCCACATGCTCACCACTTATATTTTGCAATCATGGCTTTTTGAATGCTGTAAATCTAACCTTCTGCTTGACTTGGCGAACATTTTTTTCCTGTTAACATTAGCCATGTTAGTGAATTAGACATGCCTCATAACTGGGAAAAACTAGAATACCAGTTCAGGGCTTTACGGTTTGCAAATCATGAAGGGTACATTTCTTGTTCTTTCTGATTAAATGTAGAAACCTAGTTTTCATCATTCATACCCAGCAAGTAAATCAGGCACCATTAGTAACCCATGTGGCTTCTGGTGGGAGGAATTATCCCAAATTTCCAAGTCACGTGAAAAGCAAAATGAAAGGGATTGAAATGGAAAGTCAGTGATTATGGGTTTGGTTTCTCCTGGTGTCGTCCCCATTTACTCCTGTTAAACTTTTGTTTCTGGCTTGTTCTTGTAGCAACTTTTGGATGATTATCCAAAATGCTTCATTGTGGGAGCAGACAATGTGGGCTCCAAGCAGATGCAGCAGATCCGCATGTCCCTCCGCGGGAAAGCCGTGGTGCTGATGGGCAAGAACACCATGATGCGCAAGGCCATCCGAGGGCATCTGGAAAACAACCCGGCTCTGGAGAAGTCAGTCAATCCCTGGAGCTGTGCCATCCTGCCTTCCCAGTGCCCTTCTCGATTTTCCCAGGGAAGAATGTGCTGAAAGGTGACCTGTAAACTTTTCTTTGCAGACTGTTGCCTCACATCCGGGGGAATGTGGGCTTTGTGTTCACCAAGGAGGACCTTACTGAGATCAGGGACATGCTTCTGGCCAACAAGGTAAGGGGAAGATCAGGTTGGCTAAAGAGACCCTATTGTTTTTGGCTCTTTAAGCAAAATTGACCATTCTCAGGTTGGATTTGTGGGGAGAAGACTGTTTTCACTGTTTCTTGCTTTTGTTCAGGTGCCAGCTGCTGCCCGTGCTGGTGCCATTGCCCCATGTGAGGTTACCGTGCCAGCCCAGAACACTGGTCTGGGTCCTGAGAAGACCTCCTTCTTCCAGGCTTTGGGCATCACCACTAAGATCTCCAGAGGCACCATTGAAATCCTGGTGAGTGAACCTACCTTACCAGACAGGTGGTAGGGGTTCTCTTGGTGGCTACGGACCTGCTGGATGCCCAGGTACTAACTGCCGATTTCTCTGCAGAGTGATGTGCAGCTGATTAAGACTGGAGACAAGGTGGGAGCCAGCGAAGCCACCCTACTGAACATGCTGAACATCTCCCCCTTCTCCTTTGGGCTGATCATCCAGCAGGTGTTTGACAATGGCAGCATCTATAACCCCGAAGTGCTTGACATCACAGAGGAAACTCTGCATTCTCGCTTCCTGGAGGTAACATGCTACCCAGCCCTGCCCCTTCCCATATTAGTGGTTGAGAGCACGACTATGTCAGACTCAAGTCCTGGCTGTGCTGCTTAAACTAGCTGTATAACCAAGCACAGTTGTTTAATCTGTCTGCCTCAGTTTCCTCATCTGTAAAATGGCAATGACATCATGTGGTTGAAGGACTGTAGGATCTAATGAATTAATGGATGTAAAGCCTAAGAACAGTGGTGGGCACATACAAAGGGCTATTCTAGGGGCTGCAATAATAGGAGATGAGATTTTGAGTAGTGTCAGGATCAAAAGAGAAATGAGGAAGAATTAATGCTTTTTTTTAAAAACATAAATGTTTGTATAATATTGTCTTCTTGGAGGACTGATTGTCCTTATTTCTGAGACTTTTGCTTAATTTTTGCCATTAAAGTCCTTTAATTAATGAATGATGGTGATAGAAGATGTCATTCTTGGGCCAAATGAAAGAATTGCAATTAAATATACTCTAAACTAAACTCCAGTTAATTTGGGGGAACTCTTAACTAGTGTATAAATTTATTATGTCTGGAATTAGTTTAGCATCTTTCCTTCATGGAACTCAAGGTTTTATTAATAGTTTCTTTTTCCTGAAAGAGTGCTGGCTTTTGAAGTAAACCCAACCCATCAGCATATGGTAAAGGGAACACCCAGGTTGGGAGTGACGACAAAAAGCATTTCTAACCTGGTGGGTCTGAATCACTTTGTCAGGCGCAGTTGGTACAGATTGAAATGCCTCCTGTGTTAGACTGAGAAGCTAATGTAGCAAGTATTGGCTGTTTTCATTGAGTTTGTTTTGGACTTCACTGCCTTTATTCTAGGCCATCTCACCTAAAATGTCATTTCTCTTCCTCACTCAGGGTGTCCGCAACGTTGCCAGTGTATGTCTGCAGATTGGTTACCCAACTGTTGCCTCAGTACCCCATTCTATCATCAGTGGGTACAAGCGGGTCCTGGCTTTGTCTGTGGAGACTGATTACACCTTCCCACTGGCTGAAAAGGTAAAAAGGTCCCATCAGGACCACAGTGGGCCCAACAGCTGCGGGGTGGCTTGTGGTGAAACAAATGGCAACCTGCTGTTGTGCTTTTATAATCATATTTTACATAGCAGATAAAATTTTAAGAGTATAACCAGGAGGTTGGTATTGGGGGATAGAGGAAGAGGTAGCTTCACTTTAGAAATGACAAGAAACCTAAATAAAGTGTTAATGGGTGAGAGCTGGGCCTAGGCTGCCGTCCAGTAGGCTATCCCCAAGGTGTCCTACTTTGGTCACTTCAACTCTAGAAATCTGTAAAGGGTTGGGAGGTTGTGCGTAGTGCGGGATGGGGGTGGCCGACCTTTTTCACTGCTGACTTCTCCCTTGTTTCAGGTCAAGGCCTTCTTGGCTGATCCATCTGCATTTGTGGCTGCTGCCCCTGTGGCTGCTGCTGCCACCACCGCTGCTCCTGCTGCTGCTTCGGCCCCAGCCAAGGTTGAAGCAAAGGAAGAGTCGGAGGAGTCGGACGAGGATATGGGATTTGGTCTTTTTGACTAGTCACCAAAAAGCAACAAACTCACCCAGCTTTATTTGTGAAACAAGGAAATAAAGGCTTACTTCTCTTAAAAGCCCTCTGCACTCTTTATTTTGTACATTTTGAGGTTTATAGTGCTGTATGCTAGAAACTAAAGTCTCTCCTACCATCAACTACTTTTTCTAGACCAGCTTTCACTGTCCATTTATTATGCTAGGATTTTTGTACCTATGGCCATCTGAGCACTACTTTTGGTTCCTGTAAGCTACATTAAAGGATCCCTGGTGGCGCAATGGTTGTGCTTGGCTGCTAACCAAAAGGTTGGCGGTTTGAACCCACAGCAGAAAAGACATGATCTGCTCCCGTAAAGATGATAGCCTAGAGACCCTATGAGGCAGTTCTTTGTCATACGGGTTTGCCGAGTCAGAATTGACTTGATGGCACACAAGCTTTATCGGGGAGGTTCTTAGTGTCAGTTGATAGGCACTCAGTGAATGGCAGGAGTTGTCCTATATGGCGGTGTTTTTCAAACTGGATGGGGGTCCCCTGAGGAAGTCGTGACCAGTATTAAACATCTGATTGCTCAAAGGGTAGGTAGTTTGTTTCGAAGCTCCTATTCTAATTCTGTATACAGATCTATGTACTGGGTCATGACGTAAAATGTTATTTTGTCGTAACTCAGAAGTTCAAAAATCACTGCTATTAAATAGAGGGTGTATGTGGAGACTAAACTGGAGACTCCACAATCGAAGCTACAGATGTGTGCACTTGTGAAATTCCAACAGCCTCCCACCTCTAGGCCTTAGCTTCAGGGCCCAGCCTGGAGCATGCAACATTTCCAAGGCAGGCTCCTCTACCAGTTTTCCTGAATCCTTCCCTAACTTCCATATCCACGGTTTTATACTCCCCAAGTCATTGAGGACAAGAGCCTGGGATTAGTTTGCTGTTTTTAACTAGGTAGCACAAATGGTTAAGTGCTCAACTACCAGTCGAAAGTTTGGTGGTTCAAACCCACCCAGAGGTGCTTCAGAAGACTGGCCTGGCAATCTGCTTCCAAAGGTGGTGGTTAGGTGCCCTGGAGTCAGCTCCAACTTATAGCGACCCTATGTACAACAGAATGAAACACTGCCCGGTCCTGTCCAATTCTCAGAATTGTTATGCTTGAACCCGTTGTTGCAGCCACTGTCAACCCATCTCCTTAAGGGTCTTTTTTGCTGACCCTCTACAAAGCATGACGTCCTCCAGGGACTGGTCCCTCCTAAATTAACATGTCCAAAGCATGTGAGACAAAGTCTCACCATTCTTACTTCTAAGGCACATTCTGGCTGTACTTCTTCCAAGACAGATTTATCTGTTCTGGCAATCCATCGTGTAGTCAATATTCGCCAATACCGTAATTCCGAAGGTTACAGCCTTGAAAACCCTATGGAGCAGGTCTACTCTGCACACATAGGGTAGCCATGAGTGAAAATCCACTCGATGACAATTAACAAGTCATTTCCGACAAACTTCTTGAGGACAAGAGCTTGAGTTCAGTTTGCGGTGTCCTTTTTACCTAGTTCAGTTCCTAGCATCTAGGATCGTCTCCAGACTCACATTCTCTCTAAAGGATGCCTTCACTCAAGGAAGGCCCTCGTGAGGATGTTTAGGCTAGACCCGCAGGCTTGAAGTGGATCGGGGGCTGCAGGGCGTCTCACCGCGTTACAAATCCTCAAAGACCCTGGCCTCCAGCCACGAAGCCAGGCCAAGAAGGGCACCCAGCCCCGGGGCTGAAGGGCGGCTCCCGGGAAAGAAGTTTTGATGATCTCTGGCGCAGGCCCAAGCACCACCGACCTGGCCGCCATACTTGAAGCCCGGGCTCACCTGGGGCCCAGGAGGGGCCGCCATCCCGCCCAGTGGCGCCAGGCCGGTACACCCCCCCCAAGAAACAGCTGGCCTAGCCCTGCCGCGTGGGCTCGCACGGTGACCCGGAAGCACACCGGAAGCGGTTCCGGGGTCAGCGCCGGCAGGATGGCGGCGGACACGCAGGTGAGGTGGCTGGCCGCGGGGCTAATGCGGCCAGGGACTGGGCACGGGAGGCGGCCGTTGGGCCAGGCCGTCTCCGACGCTTGTCTTCGGGGTGAGGGGCTGCGTCGGGCGGAGGCTACGGCGCGCGCGGCCCAGAGTCGCGAAGGAGCGGCTCCATATGTCTCCCGGTCCTGCCCGTCCCGGCCTCTGGCCTGGGCGGCAGACCGGCCCTGGGTTTGAGAAGTCAGGGGCTCCGGCCTCGACTTCGGCAGCTGGAGGCCGGTGGGACCTTCCCCTGACCCTGGAGTTGCAGAAGTTTGCCTGCCGAATTCTCCGCTTCATTTTCCCAAAATCCTCCAGCAGTTAGCCGCGGGCCAACGCTAAATCTTTAAACTTTAACCAACGTTATTCGAGCATCTACTGTGTGCAGAGACTTACAGCACAGTCTTTGGATTCATACAGATCTGGGTTTGAGTCCACACGCCCCTTTGTGTGAGATGCTGGGCAAGTGACAACCCTGCCAAGTCTCAGTCTTTTCGTCTCTGAAATAGGGTTATAACAATCTTATAGGGTTGTTGTGGAGATTCAGTGAGATAAAGTAGGACCCGATATATGTTGTCTCTTATTAGGTCCAGGGTTAGGTAAAAGAACTGTCGCTACCCCGGAAGAGCTATTGTCACCCAGGAGTGGTGTCTGGGGGTACCTTGTAGATCAGGGAAGGACTTGGGAAAACCTTTTTCCTCCACCCTAACCTTGTTTGTAGCTGTGTTTTAAGTTGAGAAGACAGTATTATGGGAGAAGAAACAGGTGTCTAATGGACAACTTGGCTTACTTGGGGCCCCAGGGTGATGAGATTAATTGATTTTTATATGTAGGTCGAGGGCAGTGGTGGTTCAGTGGTAGAATTCTCGCCTTCCATGCAGGAGACGTGGGTTCGATTCCCAGCAAATGCACCGCATGTGAAGCCACCAGCTGTTTGTCAGTGGAGGCTTGTGTGATGCTGAACAGGTTTTCAGTGGCACTTCCAGACTCAGACAGACTGAGAAGAAGGGCCTGGAGATCGACTTCTGAAAATGAGCCAATGAAAACTCTATCACAACAGTGCAATCATGCGGGCCCGACTTCATGGCAAATAACAACAACAACATATGTAGGCTCTGACGCCAAAGAGTGACCACTTACCTGAACATTGAAGACATTTGTTGAGGGTCTCCTGAGCAAGGGGCTGGTAATTTGTTTCAAGTTGGTTATATGCAGTCCTAGAAAGAAAAGCTTCTTAATCTGTTTGGTGTTTCTAGAGGATGCTCTACATGCTGAATGTTGATCATTTATACTCAAGTGCAAAGGAAGGAATCTTTTCTCTAGAGGTAGGTACTGTATGTTGTCCAATATGGTAGCCACTAGCCACATGGTTAATTAATAGCCACATGGCTGATTAAGTTAATTAAAATTAAATAACATTAAAAATTCATTTCTTCATTAGCACTAGCTACATTTCAATGCACGGTAGCCACATGTAGCTAGTGGCTGCTGTATCCGATGGTACAGAAGAACATTTACATCCTCACAGAAAGTGAAATTGGACAGCGCCACTCTAGAGAGAGACCTGTGGACTTTAAAATTGTTTGCATCTCATCTCACCAACAAATTATGTCTCTGAAAAGTCTTGGTGGACCCTTCCTCAGTTTTGTTCTGACATAGTCTCAATGTATGCTCTGCATACATTGTCTCATTTAATCTCCGCAACAGTCATGTAAGTTCATGTAAGTTTGGTGCTGTTGTCTACATTGTATCGATGAAGAAACCCAAGCTTGAAGAGGTGAAATAATTTCACTGAGTTTTCATAGCTAGTAAGCGACAGAGGTGGATTCAGACTCTTCATCCTTTGCCTTTTAACCACTGTGCTAATGCTCCCCTAGTGACATGCGAGATGTGGGTATTCCTCTTGTGGGAGGTTAAAGTGAGACAGTATGAAGGGAACATGTTTGGCACATTGTAAGAATGGTGTGGCGGGGCATCTGACCGCCTCTAACTTCACAAGGGGGAAGGAGAATCAAGATCGGCAGCCCAAGGCTGATTCCTATGAGGCAGAGGTAACATTCATTTTCTGATTAAGGAAAAGAAGAGCCTCGAACCTGAAGATCTCTTTCATCTTTGTGAGAGAAAAGACAGCTAGGAATTTAATATTATCACACGGAAAGACAGCTATGTGGGAGTTTTAGGTAGAGGATGGATTGTATACACGCGTCTATTCTCTCTCTCTCTCTCAAACCTAGATAAAACTGGTAAAACTTGTTGCCGTCAAGTTGAATCTGACTCATAGCGACCCTTTAGGACAGGGTAGAACTGCCCCATAGGGTTTCCAAGGCTGTAATCTTTATGGAAGCAGACTGCCACATCTTTCTCCTGAGGAGCGACTGGTGGGTTTGAGCCACCGACCTTTTGGTTGGCAGCTGAGCACTTAATCACTGCACCACTAGGGCTCCTTTTAAAATTAGTGAAGGGTTCAAAAAAAAAAAAATTCTTACAAGGATTGGGAGAATGGGGAGGCAGACAACAGCAGCAAACGTTTGGAAGCTAGAAAGTGATGCTGAGTGGTACAGGACTAAGCAGACCGGAGAAAAATGAATCCTTAGCCGGCAGATGGGAAAGCTGAGAGCCAGCCTGATTCACACTGCAGAATCTCTGAAGGATGAGAGTTGGTGGTATCAGTGAACCTTTGGGAGTGAGGGTGAGTGAGGAGGGGCTAACTTAAGGAGATTGGTTGAAAGTCTGTTTCAGATACAGTCACTTCCCCTGGCAAAAGACTGGAGGTTATCTTTCTGGAGAGTAAGTCAGAGGACCACTGCACCATGAGGGCAAATGTCAGAGGTCCAATATCCAAATAAAAGGGAGTAGAACATCCCAAAGAATCCCTGGTGGGGCAGTGGTTAAGCACTCAGCTGCTAACTGAAGGGTTGGCGGTTCGAACCCTCCAGCCACTCCATGGGAGAAAGATGTGGCAGTCCGCTTTCATAAAGATTACAGCCTTGGAAACCCTATAGGGCAGTTCTGCCCTGTCCTATAGGGTTGCTGTAAGTTGGAATTGACTGGACGGCAACGGGTTTAGAACATCCCAGAGAGAAGGAAGTCAGCAACAAAATAATTCAAGAAACTTTCCCTGAGCTAAAGGATGTGTCTCCAGACCAAAAACACTCAGCACAATGGATAAAGTTAAATGAACAGCAAAGCGCATTATAATGATAGTTAGAACCCTGGGCAGAAATAGACGATCCTAGAAGCTTCCAGGGAGAAAGAAAACTCTGGTCTTATACAGAGGATCAAGAATCAGAATGGCATTGGACTTCACGATAGCAACACTGAGAGCTACAACACAGTGGAGAAACGTCTTCAAAATCCCAAAGGAAAATGATTTCAACTTAGAATTCTCTATCCAGTCAAAGTTTATCAAGTATTAGGCTAGAACATTGCCAGACTTTGCAAGGACTCTCCAAAACATAGGACGTGCTTCATCCAGACCAAAAAAAAAGAGTACGTTTTCAGTGATCCTTGCTATAAAGGATCACCAGTCCAAATGGGGCAGTTCAGAAAACTCTGGGAGAGACTTCTTCAGGAATTTGATGGAATACCTGATCCGCTTAAATGTCTTGAGATTTAGACAAATGACAAAAGAGTTTGGGGTTGAATTACTGATAAGGACAGATGAAACAAGGCAAACCGAGGTGAGGTGGGAAAGGGGCAGTTATTAACTCCAGGGGAATGAAAAAGCTGTGCAGGATAGAAGCATAATCATAGATTATTCGGTGCAAGTTGAATACTGTTTACGTATAATGTAAACACCGACAGTGAAGGTAGGTCATACTGTGAAATTGAGGAGTTATGCTGAGGAAATGGAGAGGATGTGTGGTAGGGTAGAGAATTATGGTAAAAGAGTTAAGTTTAAAAAAAAAAAAAACCTGTTGCCATCTAGTTGCTTCCAACTCACAGCGACCCTGTACCACAGGGTGGAACTGCCCCAGAGGGTTTCTGAGGGTGTGATTTTTATGGAAACAGACTGCCACATCTTTCTCCCACGGAGCAGCTAATAGGTTGGAACTGCCGACCTTTCTGTTAGCAGCCGAACGCTTAGCCACTGCACTACCAGGCCTCCTTCCAAAGGCAATAAAATCGAAAAACCAAGAACTAGCAGCACAAACAAGTTGTTCAGACATACGGAGGTAACTACCAAAATAATCAGCCAGAATTGGTGAAAAAACTTGCCTCTGGGACTGGTTTTTATAGCAAACCTCACAGAATTCCTTGACTTTCACTTGTATTGCTATGTGCACATATAACTGTATGCATATATAACTGTGAAAACAAAAGGTATTTCAAAGTTAAAACAAATTTATGTAGAAGACAAATTTTTGGACATCAGTTTATTCATTGCCAATAGTATTACACCAGGAATTTAAGCATAAGAAAAACTTGGCATTCTTTTCTTTCTCTATGCACCCTTGAATCTTCTACTAATAAGGCCTGTCTGAAATACCCTCAAAAGAAAAAGATGCAGACACCGCTGTGTTAGTTCTGAACCCTGCTTACCATCATGCCCTGCTCTGCTAGTCAAGACCTGCCCACTTTGTAGAATATTGTTCAGGAGCAGATTCTCAGGAATATTTAGTCTTCTGATTATGCCTTTCTTTATTCAGGGGACTGCAGCCGTGGTAACTTGGATGGGGGTTGAAGCTAAGGATTTGTTAGCATCAGTTTATAGACCTAGTTAGTTTCAGGTTTAGTTTCAAATGTGCAGGTGCTGTGGTTCTCAGCTCCACTCTGAGAAATGACTTCACTTTGTGGAGGCTGTTTCTTCATCATCTTAAAACGGGGATACTGATGCCTCCCGTGCAGGCAATAGTAGGGGACTGTGATTGGAATGAGAGTATATGCTCTGCATACATCGTCTCATTTAATCTCCACAACAGTCATGTAAGTTAGGTGCTATTGTCTACATTGTATCGATGAAGAAACCCAAGCTCCAAGAGGTGGTGAAATAATTCCACTGAGTTTTCATAGCTAGTAAGCGACGGAGCTGTATTCAGTCTCTTCACCCTTTGCCTTTTAACCACTGTGCTTATGCTCCCCTAGTGACATGCGAGATGTGGGTATTCCTCCTGTGGGAGGTTAAAGTGAGACAGTATGAAGGGAACATGTTTGGCACGTTGTAAGAATGGTGTGGCGGGGCATCTGACCGCCTCTAACTTCACAAGGGGGAAGGAGAATCAAGATCGGCAGCCCAAGGCTGATTCCTACAAGGCAGAGGTCAGACATGCCTCCACCCTCCAACCTTTTTACCAATTCTGACACCACCTGTCCCTCCCAAGGCACTCTACTTCTTTGCTGGGTTTGATAATTTGTTACAATGGCCACACAGAACTCACAGACATTACTCACGATTATGGGGTATATTAGGGAAGTAACAGGTTACAATTCAGGTTCAGGATACAGTTCTTTAGTCAGGGCGGCTTCTTCTCAGCTGTGCCCACAGGCTCTTTCTGTCCTCTTGGCCTCTGCCCACCTCAGGCAAGTGTTGAAAAGCTCTTAGCTCAACCAATAAGTGCCTGGGGGCACCCCACTCTGCCAGGAAGCCTCGGCCTGAAGGCACTGAGCTTTCTCACTCTGTGGGCCAGGAAGCCCACCACGCTATCACCTGCCAGTCTTCTGGTTCTGCTGCCTCCGTTGCTGCCTTTTCTCTGCTGCTGCTGCTTCTCGCCATCACTGGTGTTACAGCTCTCCCTCTCTTTCCTGGTTCTGCTGCCTCTCTCTGTCTTCCATGTCACAGCTCCTCTCTCTCCCCCTCTGTGGCTCCCTTTAAGCCTAGGGGATGACAAAACTGACCAGTCCTCTCGTTAGGGTTCCATACGCCTTATTTGTGTAGTCCCACCCCACAAGGGTGCCACACACCTTGTTTACATTATTAGCAAGTTACGCAATCCCTTTGGTGGGCCACAGGTACCTCATTTGCATAGTCCCACTTAAACATTTGGTGGGAGTTACAAGACCATGGTGAGAAAGGCCATATAAACCAATGCCATTGCATGGCAGGCCAATCCCTGGCTTTTCCAGCCATGGTTCTTTCATACTTAGAGGATGACTTCCCCTCTCCCAATCATTTTACTAGTCCAAAACAATCATTAACGATTAGTCCTTCAGTAGGGCAAAGAGTCTTCAGGGTGAGGTTACTCAGATACCAGTCATTCAGGGCTACTACAGGTATCCATTTGATTTGGTCAGGTTCTCCAGAAGTCATCTGTGCTTCACCCTCTCTGGCCTCTGAGAAAATTTAACTGAGAGAAGATTATTACCTTGCTCTGAGCCTCTCGAGGTATCAGCATAGCAAAACCTTTAAGGAACTTTAGGTTTGGCCTCTGTACTGTAGTCCAACAATATCATCCCCTTAGTTCACTCCTTACAGTTGTTACTTCTACAATTACGGTTTTGCAATCACAATTAACCCTGTTAATAATCAACACAGTTGAATCATGTGATCCTATCAGCATCTTTCCCCACCCTGTCTTCCCTAGACCCATCAGGAAAAGAGGAAATTATTCAGTGGGCATCCTCCCTTGTCCCCTCATTTTGAGTCCCACCCAATCATTTGGTGGAAGTTACAAGACCATGGTGAGACAGGCCACATAAAGTCTATCCCATCGCACTGCATGCATAGTAGGCCCTCACTAGATTTTGGGTAATTCCAAAAGGATATTTTGTATCCTGAGGTGGTTGCCTTTTGCCTTGCCCAAGCTTAGTAAGTTATATTGACCGGTTGACTGGTTGGGTTCTCAACCAGGGGTGATTTTGTCCCCAAGAGACATTCAGCAATGTCTGGAGACATTTTTGTTGTCACAGCTAGGTGGGCGCGGTAGGGAGGGTGGAGCAACTGGCATCTAGTGGGTAGAGGTCAGGGATGCTGCTAAACATTTTACAATTCATAAGACAGCCCCCATAACAAACATCTGGACCCAAATGTCAGTAGTGCTGAGGCTGAGAAACCCTGAGTCAAAGGGATCCTCAACTGAATTCTGCCACGTCCCCCCTCATTCTTTTATTGTCTGATTGGTGGTATTTTCTCTGTGGGCTTGACTTTCACAGGTTTCTGAGACACTAAAGCGTTTTGCAGGGAAGGTAACGACAGCCAGTGTGAAGGAGCGGAGAGAAATCCTCAGTGAACTGGGAAAATGTGTTGCTGGAAAAGGTATTTCTTTTTCGTCCATGTAGCCTGGAGGCTGTTCACAGTAAATTGTGTTTTCTGTTTAAAATGGTGCTTTCAGTTTCTGTATTTGCTTATTTTAATGTGGATTGAAACCTTGTTTTAATGTTGATTGAAACCTTCTTTCTCAAGGTTATTTGAGATATTGGAGAGTTTATTAGATACTAAAGTCTTTTGCAGTTTTAACTATCTTGATTGGAAATATTTCTAAAAGATAACAACAGTCTTTCTTGAATAATTTACTGGGTATGCAAACATTTTCTTTGTAACTTGGGGCAACATTTTCCCCAATCTGTGTTCCATGGACACCAGCTAGATGTTAACAGGTGATTGGCCAGCAAAGGATTCTAAGGTCAGGTAAGTTTGGGAGATGGCGTGCTTTCTAATCCCCTCTTGCAGATTCACAACACCCTCCAGGAAGATGTTTCAACTTTCTTCAGCTTTCTTTAATCCAGTGTTTTCCTGGGACTTCTTTTTTTGCTGAATACCTGCTAAGGGCCTCAGGAACGTATTTTTGGAAATGCTGAGCACGTGGATTATCCTGTAGCATAACTGAGGAGTATCCCTATCGGGGTGTGTAAGACTATTTTGCCTTCACTTAGTAAATCCTAATTAGTTTTTCCAGTATTCTATCCGTGTGCTGGTTTTTACTATACAGCATTGGTTCTCAAAGAGTCACCCCAGACCAACAGCATCAGTATCCCCTTAGAACTTGTTAGAGATGCAAATTCTCAGCTCTGCCCCAGAAACCCCAGGGTGGAACCCAGCATCTGTGTTTTTAACAAGACCTCTTGGTGAGTTGTATGCTACGGTTTGAGAACTGCAGCCATAGACTTGGACCTCCCTGTCTGTCAGCTTTCACTTCTCATTGATCAAGTCCCGACCTCCTACCCTTCTTTGTCACCCAAGTTCTAGTTTGCTGCTTCTGATCTACTGCCCTGAGCAGCATACTCAAACTTGTTAAAGCTATGTATAAATTAAGTGCGTTGCTATTTGTGAGCTTCTAAGATGTTCTCCTGAGTGTTAGTGCTTTAGTGTATGAGTTTCATGGTGTTCTCAAAGATCTTTCTGGTCACTTTCATAACAGGGTTCTAGTCAGACAAGACTGCCAGGTGGCTGAATTCCTGATAGGCAAAAGACTGGCTGTCCATATCTTCTGACTCATAATGTGGGACTGTCCCTGCTAGATGACTGCTGAATGCTATACTTCTTTTTTCCCGTTTTTTGGAGGAAGGAGTTTGAATTGTGAGTGGGTGAAGTTTATGAAGTACTCAGGGCCTTTTCCAGTGATTTTACTCTTCACTCACCCTGAAATTCTACAGCTCAGGGTGAGTTGTATTTGTAAAGTGCTCAGGAGCCTTTGATGGACTTGGTGATTGTGGAAAGCTAACTTCCCCTGCGTGGAATCCATTGTCCTCCGTTTTCTAAGTGTGTGAATCTAGGGAGTGATGATTTTCAGGCCTCTCCTTTTGTTTGGGTAGCAGGCAGCAAAGCGAATCACCAAAGGTGGAGGAAGATTTTTTTCAGCCGGGCTGAGTGGTTGAGGACTTTCTCAGAGCTTTCTAACCCTAAATGCAGGTGGTCAGCATGGTCCGTCCCAGCCTGGCCTGAGAACTTCTCCGATGCTGTCCTCAGTATTGCCTCCAGATACCTGACCACTGAGACTCACTGCTGCAGTGTCTCCTGTGTCTGACCTTCCCAGAGGCCTCTAGTGTGTCAGTCAGTGATGAAGGGCTTGAGCCTGTGGTCTGATGGACTGCACTGCCACTTATAGGCTGTGTGACCTGGTTCAAGTTACTTAACCACTCTGAGCCTGTGTCCTTGCTTTGAACGTGGGAAAAGCAATAGTACCTCCCTCACAGGATTGGTGTGAGGAGTAAGAGCATGCTTAGATGATTGCTTACTGCAGTGCCCAGCTGTGGTGAGCTCGCTGTGTACGTTAGCTGTTATTGTTGCTCTTCTCTTAGCCAGAGCCCGTTTCTGGCCCCAGTCACTCTTCCTCAGTTACTGAAATAGCCCCAAATCAGATGGACCAATACAGTGTTCAGGGTCCTGAGGCACTGGGTCCCTGCACTGGCTGCCAGATTCATTTCTCCTCCATCATCTGGGTACCAGATGTATGAGGCACCATGCAAGCCCTTTGTGGGCCTCCTGCTTTCAGTTGCCCCGCATTAGTCTGTCTTCTACTACAGGTGACATTTTCCCCCTCTCAGAAGCATCTCCCTCGTCTGCGTGCTTCGGTCTAGCACGTAGACTCTGTCACAGATTGGCTTTCCAGCCTTACTGAGCGCTGTGTCTCACCCGTTTCTCTTTTACTCTGGCCAGTCTGCTTGGTTTCTTGTGCCTTGGTTTCTTTTTCTTAAAGTAGGGTCAATAACAGCACCCACCTTGTAGGGATCAAGTGAGTTAATGTATGTAAGATGCTTAGAGCTATTACGTGTGTAAGCGCTAATTAAGTGTTGGGTGTTGTCTTTATTATCTAGTGCTGCTATAACAGAAATACCACAAGTGGGTGGCTGTGACAAACAGAAATTTATTTTCTCACAGTGTAGGAGGCTAGAAGTCTGAATTCAGAGCACTGGCTCTGGGAGAACGCTCTGTCTCTCTGTTGGCTCTGGGGGAAGGAAGGTCCGTATTCCCTGGCTCCTTGGTGATCTTCGTGTGACATGGGATCTAACTTCTCCCATCTCTGTTTGCTTCTCTGTCCTGATCTGCTTTTTTTTATACCACAGAGATGATTGGCTTAAAACACACCCTACACTGATCTGGCCTCTTTACTGTAACAAAGAAAACCCATTCGCATATGAGGTTATAACTACAGGTATAGGGATTACGATTTGCAACACATATTTTGGGGGAACACAATTCAATCCTTAACAGGTGTTGTTATTTCTCCTCCCTTTCTGAGTAGGCATGATGCATTCTTACCCCTGTACCTTGGCTTATGCCATTTAGCATGTCCTTCCTCTCTTTCCATTCTTCCATAGCCCACTAATCGTTAGGCCAAGCTCGTGTCTCCTTAAAATCTTCAGACACCACTCCAACTGCAGGTGTTCTTCCCTTCTCTGATCCCTCATAGTACTTTAATTTTAAAATTTTGTACTATTTTAAAAACTTTTTACCAGGATATACATAAAGAGAAGTACACATGTCATAAGTGAACAGCTTGCTGAATTGTTGCAAACTAAACACATCTGTGTAACTGGTACCCAGATCATGAAGCGGAGCTTTGGTGGCACAGGGGTTAAAAGCAGCTCGAATCCACCAGCCACTGCTTAGAAACCCTATGGGGCAATTCTGCTCTGTTCTATAGGGTCACTGTGAGTCAGAACTGACTTGATGGCACATAACAACAATAACAGATCAAGAAGTAGAACAGTGCAGGCACCCCAGAACCTTCCGTCTATAGCACTTTAAATTTTGAGGCCACGTGTATTGTCTCAGTTTCATTCATTTAACAAATGTTTGTTTCCTGTACCAGGCATTTTCTTAGAATCTTGTCTTTTTGGTCGCTTTTTCCTCCTGTGAAATCTGTTTCAAATATAGATGAGTGTCCAGTGGGTAAGGATCATGTCTGGCAGAATGCCTAGCCCAAGCAGTTTTTATTGACTCTCTGTCATCCTTGGTTTCAGATCTGCCGGAGGGAGCAGTGAAAGGGCTGTGCAAGTTATTCTGCTTGACTCTGCATCGATACAGGTGAATCTCAGCTAAAGGCCAGGGATCCAGAGCACTTTATACAGAGAGGCAGTGTAGGGTAATGGTAGGCGCCCAGGCTTTGGAGCCAGTCTGCCTGGGTCCCAGTCTGGACTGCATTACATCCTAGCTGTTGGAAACTGATCCTGTCTGTGCCTCATTTGTCACGCATGCGTAAGCACTGAGGCCCATAGTAAGTGTAAATGTAGTTACTACCCTTAGTGCATTAATGGCTCATTTGCCCTTATCAGCCACTTCCAGGAGGAGGTGGGTTTATCTAGTTATTTCCTAATCTCATAGTCAGTGACCCACTAGAATACCCTGTGATAAGTTTTTCCTGAGATAGACCAGGCTTGGCCTAAGCAGCCTTGCCCTCCCCTGAGTCCACACGTTCACTTTCCCCTTCGTTCCTGCCTCTAGAGATGCAGCCTCCCGCAGGGCCCTGCAGGCAGCCATCCAGCAGTTGGCCGAGGCCCAGCCAGAAGCCACTGCCAAGAACCTTCTGCAGTCTCTGCAGTCTTCAGGCATCGGCTCCAAAGCAGGCCTTCCCAGGTAGGAGGGAAAGGTGGCAGACCATCAGGGATTGGTGGAGTTCTGTTTGGGAGATGCTGCTGCCAGATGACCTGCGTCCAGCAGATGTGCTCACGCGTGTCTCTTTCCCTTTTGCAACTCTGTGCCTGTCGTTGTTCTCTGAATGGAGGGAGGAGCCAGGATGGCAAGTTCAGTGAAGAAAACCATTTTCCTTAGGAATGGGGGTGGGAAACCATGAAAGCCAGGCCATTTTGAGGAGAAACCCAGTGCCCACTTGGCACTGAATGAGGGAACCTGTCTTTTTGTTTTTATAGTCATTAATACTGCTGAGAAGGAGCTTTGGACCCACTGGCCACTCTGTGGGAGAAAGACGTGGCAGTCTACTTCCATAAAGCTTATAGCCTTGGAAACCCCATAGGGCAGTTCTACTCTTGTCCTTTAGGGTTGCTATGAGTTGGAATCTGCTCGATGGCAGTGGGGTTGATCTGGAATAGTGCTAAGAGATGGGAGTTTGGCTGACGAGGCCCGAACGCCTTGTCCTGAATGGTGGCAGATGATTTGTGGGGAACTGATAGCAAGTTCTTCCCAGTTGTAGGTCCAAGGCAGGTCATCTACACACAGAGCTTGTGGCAAGCATTTGTCCTCCAGATGGAGGCTGCTGCTCTGTACTCACCCTTCCTCTCCTTCTCTCTGCAGTAAGAGCAGTGGCTCAGCTGCCTTGCTGGCCCTGTCCTGGACCTGCCTACTGGTGCGCATTGTCTTTCCCTCGAGAGCCAAGAGGCAAGGAGACATCTGGAACAGACTGGTAGGTTCCCTGGGTCTTTGAATGAGTGATGGTCAGTTTTCCGCCCAGTTACCACGTGTTTAAGCAACGTCTCTGTGCCTGGTGCACCGCTAGGTGCCAGGTCACACGGCACTTTGAGTTGTCCCAGAGCCTGTGATTTTGGTGGATGGGCATGAGTGCAACATGTAACATTTATCTATTAAATCTCTTGGAGAATCTTCTAAGTGCCAGGCATGGTGTTAGGAATTTCCGTGTTGAACTGGCTAGTGGAATGGAATTCCTGCGATGTGTTTTGGTCCTTAAGTTCTCTCTTCTTGTTCTATGCCTGCTCCTTCCACACATTCCCTGCTTTTTTTTTCCACATGTCTGCTAACCAGAGGTGGCCTAAGAGGCTAGGTTTTGAGTTTCTGTTTTTTGTTTTTGTTCTTTAAATCTATTTTGTTGTTGAGAATATACACAGCAAAACATATACCAATTCAACAGTTTCTACATGTACTATTTAGTGACATTCATTACATTCTTCAAGTTGTACAACCCTTCTCACCCTCCTTTTCTGAGTTGTTCCTTCCCCATTAACATCAATTTACTGCCCCCTATGTTTCCAGTCTAAGGTTCAAGTTGCTGTTGTCAATTTGATCCCATATAGCTAAGTTCTTAAAAGAGCTTCATGCTCAAGGCAGACATTTTTTACTAGTTAAGCTAAACTACTGTTTGGTTTTAAGAAGGCTTCAGGGGCTATTTTTGGTTTAAAGTTTAAAGGTTATCTCAGGGCAATAGTTTCAGGGGCTCATCCAGCCTTTGTGGCTTCAGGAAGCCTGGAGCCTGTGAGAATCTTAAATTCTGTTCTACATTTTCCCCCTTTTGACCAGGATTCTGTGATCAAAATATTCAGTAGTGGTAGCCAGGCACCATCCAGTTCTTCTGGTTTCTGGCAAAGGAGGCAGTTGTTCATGGAGGCAATTACCCACACATTCTATATCTTCGTATTCCTGATACTCTTTCTTGCTGTGTTGCTCCAGCAAATAAAGACCAATTGTTGTGCCTTGGATGGCCGCTTGCAAGCTTTTAAGATCCTAGGCACTATTCAGGGAACTAGAAGGTAGAACAGAAGCAGTAGACATGTTGGAGGTCCTTTTTAATATCTAGATAGGCTTAGTGGAGGTCAGGAGGAATGGTCTTATGGTTTGGTGGAAAGGCCTCTAGCCCAAGAGTCTGAGGATCTCGGTATAGATCTGATTCTTGGCCATGAGATTTGGCCAAGTCATTCAACTTCTGAGCCTGTTTCCTCATCTACAGAATGTGAAAAAGTACCACCCACTGCCTCTACCTTTGCGAGTTATCATGAAGATGGGCTCAGAGGAAGTTTGAAAGGGTTTTAGAAATACAGAGTGCTGTGCAAGGAGGTGTAAATGATAAGAGTAGCATTAGAAAGCCTTAGGCACTTCTCCATGTAGCAGCTGGCTGGGAAGACAGACAGATGGCCTTGTCCCTGGGAACGTAGCCAGCACACCTCTGGGGGTGACCAGGAAATGGCCCTCAGCAATTGATGATGGATAAGAACACTGAAACCTCGCTGGTGGTGGACATGCTCCAGTTGATGTGAGCAGGGTCTCTCTTGGGCCCCCTTCAGAGCATGGGTTTCGTTGTTACCAAAAGGCCTTCTTCTTTTTTTTTTTAAATAATATTTTTTCGTGTTTTCGGTGAGAGTTTACATAGCACATTTAGGTTCCCATTTAACGATTTCTATGCAGATTATTCATTGGCATTTGTTACATTTTTCACAATGTGTCAACATTATCATTAATTCTTTTCTGGTTGTTTTGTTTCCAGTAACCTAGTTTCCCTGCCCACTTACATTCTCATCTTTGCTTTAGAGTGATTGTTGACCATTTGGTGTCATATAGATGGTTTTTTAAAGGAGTGCAGTACTCATGGGTGGTATTCTTTATTTTATGAGCCACTCCTGTTATTTAGCTAAAAGGTGACCTTGGGATAGTTTCGGTTCATGGTTTAAAGGATATCTCAGGGCTGTAGGCTCAGGGAGTCCCCCGTTCTCAAGTGGTCCAGTAAGTCTGGACTTTTTAAGAATTTGAGTTTTGTTCCACATTTTTCTCTCGTTCTATCAGGATCCACCTTTTGTGGCCCTGATCAGAATGGTCAGTAGTGGTACCATCTTGTTCTTCTGGTGTCAGGGTGGATGAGGCCATGGTTCATGTAGACTATTAGTTCTATAGACTAGGTCTTCTCTGAGTCTTTGTTTTCTTCTTTCTCTTTTGCTCTGGATGAATAGAGACCAATGGTTGTATCTTACATGGCAACTTGCAAACTTTCAAGACCCCGGACACTACTCATCAAACTAGAACGTAGAACATAAACTTTATGAACTATATTACGTGTATGCCAAATGACCGAATTGTCCCACAAGAATGTGGTCGTAAGCCAAAAGGCCTTCTTATAAGATGATTCATCCCGGGCAACCTCATTGGCTTATCTCAAGTGAATTCTATAACCATGATGTGAAATGCTTACCGTGTTTACTGGTAAATAGGAGTATGCTTGTGGGTTAATGAATGGGAGGGATCAAACTTGGAGTGTTGGGTTTATGGGGCAGAATGCATCAGGAGCTTGAGGCTATTTATTTTTTCTGTGTCCTGAATCTGGTTTTTTCCTTTGCTGTTTGCTGATGTGATGATCATACACCCAGTTTGTGGTTCATTCAGTTGTTCAACAAGTATGATGAGGGCCTTCTTGTGCTGGACACTGTTCTAGAAGCTGAGGAGAAAGCAGTGAATAAAACAGGAGGACGTTGCTCTTACGGAGCTTACACACCTATGGAGTAGACAATAAATAAGTGAACAGATAAACAGTAACAATGTAAAGCAATACTGAAGAAAAGCAGGATGAGAGGGTAGAGTGTGGTGGCGGGTGGTGGAGGAAGGCCTGTCTAAGGAGATGTCATCTGAGCAGAGACCTGAAGGTCATGAGTGAGCAAGCCATGCCCAGATCAGGGGTTGGCAATTCCAGGAAGAGTGCACAGTAATACCATTCAGAAAGTAATATTGGCAAGCTTAAAAAACTATTTAACTTATAATGATTTTTTAAATAAATGCTTCAAAATTCAGCAGGTATAGGATATCCTAGTTGTCCACCCACCCCTGTCCCCCAGCCACCCACTTCCCCTCTGTTTCTGGTTTCTTATGTATCCTTCCAGATATATTCTCTGTATATATGACTGAATTCTTTTTTTAATAAACTTTATCATGTTTAAGGTGAAAGTTTACATAGCTAATTAGGTTCCCATTTAACAATTTCTACACAAGTTATTCAGTGATATTGGTTACATTTTTCACAGTGTGTCAGTTTTTAAAAAAAAACACAAATACTAGCATACTGTACATTTTCACCTTTTTTTTTTAAATTAACGAATCTTGGAGTTTGTTCCAGAGCAGTGTATAAAGAGTTTCTCATCCTTTACAACTGTTTGCTAGTCCTTTGAGTGGACATAACACACGATACACAACTAGCCCCCTATTAATGGCCAGGTGTGTCGTTTACAGTCTTTATTGTTACTAGAAATGCTACAAATGAGTAACTGTACATATGCCATTTTGTACACTTGCAAACGGAATTCAGCAGACCTCTTAAGTAGGCCCTTTTCCCCCAAGGTGGCAGTTCACACTGCTCACCAGTGTCCTTGGGCTTTTGTGGTACATAAAGTCGCTCTGAGATTTTGTAGTTGAGCACCTACTATGTGCATCACCCTGCTTCACACAGGCCGAGATCCCCATGTCAGCTGTCACTTCCACGGCCACAGTGCCTGCCATTTAGTCAGTGTTCAATAAATACTTGTGCAGTTAATGAAGGAAAGTGTCACGGAAGATAACGAAGCATATGAAACAGGACCTTTGTTCTTTTCCTGCACAGCACTTCTCTGAAATTATGTATCTATTTGTGTGTTTATTTGTTTAATACCTTTTTTACCCTGTGGACTGATCATAACCCACCTCACTGCCGTCGAGTTGATCCCGACTCATAGCACCCCTGTAGGACAGAGTAGAACTGCCCCATATGTGTCCAAGGCTGTAATCTTTACGGAAGCAGATTGCCACGTCTTTCTCCTGTGAAGTGACTGGTGGATTCAAACTGCCGACCTTTTGGTTAGCAGCTGAGCGCTTTAACCACTGTGCAACCAGAGCTCCTTGGGACTGACTTCAGGGTGTTTGAAATCAGGGACCATGTCTGTCTTATTCCCACATAGCTTCATTGTCTGACTCGTAGTAGGTGCTCAACAAATATTTATTAAATAATAATAAGCATTTGAGTGAATGAATGTCATTAAAGGACAGGGCTAAGTGTGAGGGTTAGGGGAAAAGAATGTGCCTGTTGTTGAGTGGGAGAGGTCCAGTGGAGCTCAACCAGGTTCTGGAGGGCCTGAGGAAAGTCTTGGGCAGGCTGTGAAAGGCCACGGGACCCCCACTCCCATTTCATGCCCTAACCTGAGCCTTTCCTGGTCCTGGCAGGTGGAGGTGCAGTGTCTGCTCCTGCTGGAGGTTCTGGGCGGCTCCCACAAGCACGCCATGGACGGTGCTGTGAAGAAGCTCACCAAGCTGTGGAAAGAGGTGACAGGAGCCGGCAGGGGTTGGTGGGCAGTGTGGCTTCTGCGCCCTGTCCCCACTGCCATCTTATACCCCTGCTTTCACACTTTCTGTTTCAGAACCCTGAGCTGGTGGAACAGTACTTGTTGGCCATTCTCAGCCTAGAACCCAACCAGAACTATGCAGGCATGCTGGGGTTGCTGGTGCAGTTCTGCACGAACCACAGGGAGATGGACGTGGTCACCCGACACAAGGCAAGTGCGTAGGGCTGGGCAGCCGTGGTTCGCCACGTCATGGCCTCAGTGGAGGGAAGCGGTGAGAACGTGTTGTGTTCTCGAATGTGTTGTGTTGTGGTGGCCCCAGCTGCTTGTCTCATCTTAAACGTGTTGGTTTTCTCACATGAGCTGGTGACTGAGACCCCCAATTATCACCATGATATATGAAGATTGAGGAGTTGGAAAGTTTTCCCTCCAGCTCTGGCTTGGAGTGAAACTTGTCATAGTTATTGGGATGATGGTTTACTCATCATGCATTCATTCACCCACGGTTGAGTGACTACCATGTGCCTAGCACTGTGCTTAGTGCTGGGGATGCAGCAGCAAGCAAGGGTGATATGATCCCTGCTCCAGTGGAACTTGAATGCAAGGAGGGAGTCTGATATTAGACAGTCACCTAATTAATTATTACTGTGATAGTGCTACAAAGGAAAAGTGCAGGAAGCTGTGATACTTTGCAATGGGGGGACCTGACTTAGGCTGTAGGTCAGGGATTGTATCTCTAACGAAGGGACCTTACTGGTGAATAGGAGTCCCTGGGTGGCATAAACGGTTAAGTGCTTGACTACTAACTGAAAGGTTGGCAGTTTGAACCTACCCAGAGGCACCTCAGGAGAAAGACCTGGCAGTCTGCTTCTGAAAGGTCACAGCTTTGGAAAGCCTATGGAGGCAGTTCCACTGTACACACATAGGGTTGCCATGAGTCGGATTTGACTTGATGGCAGTGGGAATGGTATGGTAAGGGTGAATAGGAGTTAGCAAGGTCAAAAGGAAGGAAGAGCATTTCAGGCAGAGAAAGCAGCATGTGGGAAGGAATGTGGAAGAGATGAGTGGGGTTGGAGTGGCATGAATGGGTAAGAGAGGTGTTAGATGCAGCTGGCCAGGCAGCAGACAGGGCCTTATAAACCAAGCTAAGGAGTTTAGACTTTATCCCAGGAGCAGTAGAAAGTCGTGGAAGTCTTTAAATGGGGGATGGCATGATCAGTGGGAGCTCTGTGCTTGACATCGATCTTTATTTTTTGGAAGCAGTCACACGAGGAATCTTAGGCCAGCTATCAGATACTTCGGAACGTCAGGATCTAATCAGATCTTTGTGTTCTCCAGGGTGCCCTGCTGGATTTTTATATGAAGAATGTCCTGATGAGCAAAGTGAAGCCTCAGAAGTATCTGTTGGTGAGTGAGAGGTGGACCGTACTTGCCTGGACAAGCTAAGTCCCGTTTAAAATTCTGTGATTCTGGGCTGTCCTTTAGTCTTCGTCTGCTCCTGTGAGGGCTAGATGCCTGACTTCTTTCTCTTTGTAGGATAGCTGTGCCCCTCTGCTCCGATACATGTCCCACTCAGAATTTAAGGATCTCATACTGCCCACCATACAGAAGTCCTTACTGAGGAGTCCAGAGAATGTTATTGAAAGTAGGTTGCTACTCAACAGGACTGGGGAAGGGAGGCAAGTTGCTGAGTGAGCTGTATCCCTGATACTTGGCAGGAGAAGTGGCAGTGGGGGGGATGTTTTCACTAGATCTTTTTACCTCATTGGAACCTTGGGAGAGAGATCAGAGGCCCTTTTGAGACTATGTTGAAAGTTATGGAGTCCTCTTGCTAGAAGAATACCCAACAGTATATCCGCTTAGAATATTGCGTATAATCTTTAGGGTCCAAGAACCTTTTGGAGACCCTTTAAGTTAAGAGCCTAAAACTTCTCTAGACAGTGTGAGCTTGGTGTGGAAGTGGCACTTGAACCCACAGGGCATGAGCGTTGGGTCTCTGTCCCTGTTTCTCTTGATGAAAGGTGTAGGTGGAATGTCGGGGAGAGCAGTTTTTTATTGATTGGGAAGGGGCAGTGTGTAGCTTCTCAGCAGAGCTTTGAGTAAAGGTGTGACTACTCATGTGGCCCTCTAGAGATGAAGGATGGTCATGGTTCCATGTGTCTAGAAATTAGGCCTGATGGCATTTGTTGAACACTAAGGGAAAACGGGCATTTATACTTGAAACTGACCTGGTCAATGCTTTCTGCCCCCGTAGCTATCTCCAGTCTGTTGGCGTCAGTGACTCTCGATCTCAGCCAGTATGCCCTGGACATTGTAAAAGGACTGGCCGGTGAGTATCCTGACCCCTTTCCAGCCCCTAGAGCTGCACCTTGGGTTTTGGTTATTTTTGTCCCACTTCTTATAGAAAAAGGTGTAGTGGGACGGCTCAGGTTAGCAATAAGGCTTTAAGCTAAACAACATTTGCATAGTTTCTTTCTTGAGACCATTTACAATGAGAACATAATAGTTAGGTTTAGAGTGGGAACCACAGAAAGGACGAACAGAACACTGGACGCTCAGTTGTCGAGCTGCCCTGAGCAGTGGCTCTCTATGCGTCCAGGTCAGCTGAAATCCAACAGTCCCCGCCTCATGGACGAAGCTGTGCTGGCGCTGCGGAACCTGGCTCGCCAGTGCAGCGACTCTTCAGCAATGGAAGCCCTGAGCAAGCATCTGTTTGCTGTCCTTGGAGGTAAGCCAGCCTTCTTGGCCGTGGGCATTGGCTAGGGGCCGGCCCTGCTGTTCCCCTGGACGCCGGGGTCCGGGCTGCTGCTTGGCACTCCACGTCTGCTCATGGAAAGGCCGTGTGACCAGGAGGAGGCTTACAGTGTAGTGGGAATAATGTGTACAGTGTGAATGTGGGAAGTGAACAAAAGCATCTGCAGGGTGGGACAGGCAGCATGATCTCAGATTTATTGTGTTTTGTTTTTTTAGTATGTACATCTTTTATGCATAGCAGAAAAACTAGAGGGAAATAGCTCAAAATAACATTTAATAATAGGTGATAACACTTTAAATGATAACAATAACATTAACAATAGTAGATAGCAGTTAATGACATCTTTGAGTAGTAGGAACATAGATGAGTTTTAAAATCTATATCTTCATGTTTTTCTTCTGTTTCCCAAATTTTCTCTAAGTACATAATTGCTTTTTTTAGTCAGAAAACCAAAGGCTAGTTGATGTTATTGTAAACCCAGCTTTACCACAGAAGGCTACTTCTGGGTAATCAGAACCTGTATCTTGATGTCATGCACATGAGTACCTTATTCACCCTCTTGGAAAATGTGTCAGATGTAATTTTTTTTTTTTTTATAATAATGTTCATAGCAGCTTTATTCACAGCAGCCAAAAACTGGACACAACCAAAATGTCCAACAACAGGAAAATGGTTAACTTGTGGTATAATCATACAAAGAAATACTGCACAACAATAAAAAATAATGAACTACTGATACCCATAACAACATGAACAAGTCTCAAAAATCTCAAAAACATTTGTTGAGTGAAAAAAGTCAGACACAAGAAAGTATCCCATTTATAGAAAGTTTAAGAATAAGCTAGATTAAACTATGGTACTAGAAATCAGAACAGTGGTTGGGGATAATGGGAGAATTGACTACAAAGATGCATAAGTAAGCTTTACAGGTAGAGGGATGTATTCTACAACAGATGTAAATTTTTAATCTTTTCTGTCTCTCATGTCAGGCTCGGAGGGAAAACTGACTATTGTAGCCCAGAAGATCAGTGTCCTCTCAGGTACACAGTTTGTCCTTGGGTGGTAGAGGAAAGTGTGGTCTGGTAATAGATGAGGTTTACTGTAACAGTTAGGCAGGGTGAGTCCTTCTTGGATCTGGAATCCTCTGACAATCTTGGACGTCCCATCCTGGTTCCCGGGACTTGCCCCTGCCTGCTTGGCAGGCGGGACCAGTCAAGTCTAGCGGGAGGCGTGGCTTCCATAAAAGGCAGGATGCTTGGAGGGTTGAGGGAGGGTCTCTGATGGCCAGAGGAGAGGCACAGCTGCTGGGCAGCCCAGAAGAGGGCTGTGATCCTGCACTGAGAGATGTGGGAGAAGTGGGCAGTGGCAGGAAGAGTCGCACATCTCTGGTATTGTGCTAACGAGAGGCTGAGCAGGGAGGGCGTCTCCTGCCTTTCAGGGATCGGGAGTATCAGTCATCACGTGGTGGCTGGGCCGTCCAGTCAAGTCCTGAATGGGACCGTGGCCGAGCTGTTCATCCCGTTTCTCCAGCAAGAAGGTAATCTGTGCATTGTGCTGAGGATCCAGTTTGAACCCCCTCCTTGACTGAAGAAAGGCCTCACAGCCGGAGGTTTCCATAAACCCCTCTGAAGGCACACCTCCCCAGAGAGTGGATGTCAGGAATAGTTTACAGTGTCACTGCTCTCACTTCCTTATACTCCTTCTTGTTTGCATGAGCTGCTTGCAGTGATCGACTTGGTCACAAGGCCCTCGACTGACTGGGCTTCTGCTTCTTGCCTTAGTTCACGAAGGCACCTTGGTACATGCTGTCTCAGTCCTGGCTCTCTGGTGTAACCGGTTCACCATGGAAGTGCCCAAGAAGCTCACGGAATGGTTCAAGAAAGCTTTCAGCCTTAAAACCTCCACCTCTGCAGTGAGGCACGCCTACCTGCAGTGCATGTTGGCCTCCTTCCGAGGTAAGAGGTGTCCTGTGGGCCCATGTCCAGGACTCATCCAGAAAGATGACCGGGCCTCCAGGCCGTTCTCACCATGTCTAGCTTTCCCCTTCTAGCTCAGGCTATTTGCATCATTTCCTGCTGAACCTCTGGGAGCATTGGGATTAACCTGATTATCGTCATGAGCACACACAACAGAAGCAGACCAAACCTGTTGTCATTGAGTCGATTCTAACTCACAGCGACCCTGTAGGACAGAGTAGAACTGCACCATAGCGTTTCCAAGGCTGTAATCTTTACAGAAGCAGACTGCCACATCTTTCTCTTGCGGAGCAGCTGATGGGTTTGAACTGTTGCCCTTTCAGTTAACAGCTGAGCACTTAACCACCATGCCACCAGGTCTCCCTAGCATTGAGGTTAGTCGCCCATAAAGCCAGAATTGGAGCCCAGGCTTCACAACCAGTTTTGGCTTCTCCCCCTTATCAGACCTTCAAGACGTGAACCTTTATTCAGAGAGGACCCAGACCATAACCTCTCACTACATTACCTAAAAGCAGGGGAAATAGTAAGACAGATTTTAAAGGTCCGACTTCATTAAACTTTGCTCTGGACCTATTAAAATTGACCACTGTCCTCATTGCAGTGCTGACAAACCTGCAGTCTTCTGGCCATGGGCCTCACATCCTCCCAAAGCAGAGCTAGGGGAAACTTTCAAGTATGCAGGAGCTTGATCTCCAAGGCAGAAATCTCTAATATTCATTTCCATCTCTGGGGTAAGCTTCTATTTCTTTAAAAAAAGGTTTAGACTTAAGATGATCTGTGTTTAAAAAAAAAAACCTAGGGTTAATGATGAGCTCTTAAAACATGTTATAACTTGGATGAATCTGGAGGACATTATGCTGAGTGAAGTAAGTCAGTCACAAAAGGACAAATACTGTATGATCTCATTTTTATAAAAAGACCAGAATAAGGTGTACATATAGAAACCAGTGTTCATTGGTGGTTACCAGGGATGGGGGAAGAGGAGGGGGAATCACTCTGTGGATAGTAGAGTGTTATTTTTGGTGATGGGAAAGGTAACACCGAATATGGGTGAATTGTGCACAGCTTGACAAGGTAAATGATGTCACTAAGAAGTACACAGGAATAATGGACGTTTTTGGTAAAGGGGAAGAAAAATTCAGAGGATTCCCATAGAGAAGAGTCACCCTTCCATGTGAAATGTGTCTTAGCTGATGAACTTTGCACCCACATATTTCTTTTAATGATTAGGAAAGAAGAGTATGAACAGAAGAGATTTTGCACCGAGTTGAGAGCAATAAACCTTTTCCTGAAACACATCTCCGAGCTCAGAGCCCTAGACCATCTTGGTGCAATGGTTCCGGAGGTTTATGCAAAGCCACAGATAGTGCCGACTGAAGTCATAGATTCTCTGTGGGTGGAAATGTACAGTGTCTGCTGTCTTAGGGATAGAGTGAACTCCCATCCCTGATTTCAAAACAGTCTATGTACTCCTGTGTCAAATTGCATTTTTGCCATGTTGACCAGTCTCAGGTTTTACGTTGAGTTCCTAGACATCAGAGAGTTGTTTTAACCTTGTCTCTTCAGCTTGAGCTAGTTCTCCTCAGTACTTTTAAAATAAATATTGGATTCAAATTTATGATGTCAGCTGAACAAAGTATTGGTTTCATTGTGAACATGTGATGTTGCTGTTTAGTAGTTACGAAAACACACGTGTTTAGCTACAGTTTTAACTAGTTTCTATGTGTTTTCTTAATGGGCTTAGTTCATAGGTTAGTAAATTGGTTCTGGTTTTGGAATTTAGGGAAGAGCACCAGATTGGAATTGGTAGGCTTAAGGTTGGGCCAGGCTCTGCCTTAACTGTGAGATGTTGGGCAACTCACTTAATCTCTGTCAGTCTGTTTTTTCCCCTGTCAGTAGCGAGACTATTTGATTAGTAAAGATTCTTCTAGCTCTGATTTCACAGTTGCAGTTTGGCTGAAGCCTTCGATTCCAATTCCACTTCTTTGCATGAGATATATGAAAAATTAACGGAAGTGTTTGGGGCAACCAGTTCAAAGCCAGGTGGATAGTGCCTTTCTCAAGTAATCTTGTCACCCCCAGGATCTGGCCTGTTCTGTGAGGTTCTTGTCTTCTCTTCTCAGGTGACACACTGTTGCAGGCTCTGGACTTACTGCCCTTGCTCGTCCAGATCGTGGAGAAGGCAGCCTCCCAAAGCAGTCAGGTTCCCACCGTCACTGAGGGGGTCGCTGCAGCCCTGCTGCTCTCAAAGCTGTCGGTGGCTGATGCACAGGCTGGTAAGATCCAGAGATGTGCAGGCTGGAAGGGAGGAGTGTCTTGATGTTTAGGATATTACAGGATCAGCTTGGTTTCTTATCACACGGGGTCCCACAGGGCTGCTTCCAGGTCTGCAGGGATGAGCCTCAGGGTCGCCCTGGATGATGAGGATGAACCAGGGGAACGGTCACTATTCTTCTTTGCCCTGTGCTCTGGGGACGTGGCCTTGTAGGTAACACCCAGACTGACCTGGGTTTAGTAGCAGGACTGTTTTTAATTGGTTATATGTTCATACAGCACAAAATTGCAAAGGCACAAAAGAGTATAACGTGAAAAGCTTCTTCTTAGCCCTGTCTTCCAGCCAGTATTACCAGTTTGCTGTCCAGGGATGGTTGATTCGTAATCAGTCAGACATACCAAGTAGTATAGTATACTGAAAATGTCTTAGAAATGATCCCAAGTCAGCACAACAGAGCTTTCTCATTCTTTTTTGTGGCTACCTGGCATTCCATGATTTCTTAGTCCCCCTCCTGCTCACGGCACACAGACGTATCTGAGCTTATTTCTGGGTAGAAATGGAGTTGAACTCTCTTTGTGTTTTATGCCCACTGTATACGTGCCATGGCACTGGGCTGCCTTGTGGGGATGCAAAGATGAACAAGCCCTTGTTTCAGCACATTTCAGGGTGCTTGCCCTAGGAGGAGAGAAGATGTAAAAGGCATCTGTGATTTAAGGCAAAACATGCCATTAGAGCAGTTTTGAAGGAGAGATTGCTTTTAATTTGGGGGGTGGGAGTGGAGTCTGGAAGGGCTTCGTGAGGGAAGAGGCATTTGGGGTTGGGGCCCTGAAGGTTAGGAAGGATTTCACTGGCCAGCGTGAGTCCCAGCCAGCCTGGAGTCAAGGAAGAGTAGTGAGCCTCAATTATTCCATCTTGGCTAGAGCCCAGGGTACGCGGGAATGCCAGGTGGGAGGCAGCTCGCCTAGGCTCCTGTAGGCGGCAGAGGACCTCCAAAGGTTTCCATACAGGAAATGACACTAGAAAGACTATTGTTAGTTCTCAAAATGGGGGAGGACCCTGAGCCTATGAATGACCCACCTCTGCTGGGAGCGCACCCCTCCCTACTCCAGAGGAGGGTCTGTCAGCAAAGCCAGTCTGAGCGGCTTCAGGAAGGAGGGGACCAGCCCTGGTGGAAATGGTGGGCTCTGTCGGGGTGACCGGTTGTTTCCAACAGAGGCCAAACTAAGCAGTTTCTGGCAGCTGGTTGTGGATGAGAAGAAGCAGATTTTCACTTCTGAGAAATTCCTGCTCATGGCTTCTGAGGATGGTGAGTTACTACCCACTTAGCTGAACTCAAGACTGGGGCCGAGTCACCCAGGTAGGGAGGACCCTTCCCAGTCACCTCTGGAAACCTGGCCCAGAAGTGATCTGGCCAACAGCTTAACTGTCGGGTAAACACATTCATTCCTGTAGGTGTGTTAAAGGCTAGGGAAATGGGGGATTGGGAGATTTGTGGAGACAGTGGTAATGGTTAAGAGCTGGGATATTAGCTGTAATTACAGCAGACTGGTTAATTGGTGCCGTCGGGGAGGTTTTCCTAGTTTCAGAGGTAGCTAAGAAGCTCTGGGGGAGTCATGGCGGGCACCCCTCCCCCAGCAGGAGACACAAAAACTACTGGTTTCTATCCTGGCAGAAAAGGAACAGTCGGATCTTTAAATGTATGTTAAAAAGTGTAGGTTGCCTTAGGGATGTCTGCCACTAATTGGTGATTCAGAAAGGCTTTTGACTCATAAATGAGAACATCCTATTAATGAGCTACAACTGTTAGCCATTGCCTGATTTTCTTTAAATTTAGCTAGTTTATGAATAGGAAATAAAAACTCGCTGCCATTGAGTGGATTCCAACTCATAGCAACCCTACAGGACAGAGTAGAATTGCCCCATAGGATTTTCAAGGGTGTAAATCCTTATGGAAGCAGATGGCCACATCTTTTTCCCTTGAATAGGAAATAGAGTCACATAATTAAACACTGAAATATACAAGAGGGTCTAGACTGAAAATTCCACCCGTACTATAACCTTTCATCACCCAGGTTTTCTGCTCATACCCATTAAAACCAAACCCAATGCCACTGAGTCAATTCTGACTCTTAGTGACCCTATAGGACAGAGTAGAACTGCCCCATAGGGTTTCCAAGGCTGTAATCCCTACAGAAGCAACCATCTTTCTCCCATGGAGTGGCTGGTGGGTTTGAACTGCTGACCTTTCGGTTAGCAGCTGTGCGCTTTACCACTGTGCCACCAGAACTCCTTTTCTGGCTCATAGACAACCAATTTTATCAGCTTTTTTTTTATTCTGGATAGTTTGTATTTATACAAATAAATACATCTGTAAATTAGTTTGCTACCTTTTTTACACAAATGGTGGTGTAACTACCATACACCCTGTGCCTTCTTTATTTGGAACTCATTCTGTAAAGAGTTTTCTCCTTTTGTAGAGCTGTGTAGTAGTTTTTAATTATAAATGTGCATGCTTTTCCTTATTCCAGAATACATGCGTGCAGAATAAGCAAAAAGAAGGAAATAAAAAACAACCCATAATTACACATTCAGTGATAATGACATTTACATTTTGGTATTAATTTTCCATTTCTTTCCTCTCTCTCTCTCTGTGTGTGTGTGTATACACATACCTATTTTAAAAACACTTCTATTTCTCTCCCCTCCTAGCCCTGTGCACAGTGCTGTACCTGACAGAGAGACTTTTCCTTGACCACCCGCATAGACTCACAGGAAGCAAAGTTCAGTACGTAAGGCTGACTTTTTCCCTTGGGCCAAACGAGGCCAACTTTGGCAGGAGCCTGAGAAACAGTGTTGTAAGGGAGGTGGAGGGCTGCCCGAGGAAAAGAGAGGTGGAGAGCTGGCTGAGGAAAAGGGAGATGGGGATTGGCCGAGGAAAAAGGAGGTGGGGGGCTGGCTGTGGACACGGGAGGTGAAGGGCTGGCCGAGGAAAAGGGAGGTGGTGGACTGGGTATGGAGAAGGGAGATGGGGGCTGGCCATGGAAAAGGGAGGTGGAGAGCAGGCTGTGGAAAAGCCCTGTGTCCCAGCCTCCCCCAGACCATCTGTCCCTGTACCTGTAGGCAGTACCACCGGGCTCTGGTGGCAGTGCTCCTGAGTCGGACCTGGCACGTCCGCAGGCAGGCCCAGCAGACAGTCCGCAAGCTGCTGTGCTCTCTCGGGGGCTTCAAGCTGGCGTGCGGACTCTTGGAGGAGCTGAAGGCTGTCCTCAGTTCTCACAAGGTGAGGGCATCTGGGCTCCGAGACCTGTGTCTCGACCCTGCTTATGCTTCTGAAATTCTGACCGGGCCCCTCCTGGCTCCTCTCGCTCACTCAGACTGTGGGTGATGCCAGAAACCTTCTCCCCTGCCCTCGCACACGTTCCAGTAGCATCTTGTTTCATGTAACGCCTTCTCCTTGTCAGAGACTTGTTTTTCTTGCCTTGGCTTGTGGCATGTAGCTCAACCATTTTATCTTTGAGTAACTGAATAGCACATTGTGTTTTTAAAGCACTTTATAATCCTTGAAGTACTTCGACCCATTCTCCCTTTCAGTTTTCCACAATACCTTTAACAGGCAGATCGGGCTTTTTACCGTAATCTTTATGAGTTATCTAAGGCTGGAGTGTTGACAGGACCTGCCCAGGGTCTCCAGCCCGTGGGTGGCAGAACTGAGAGTAGAGCCAGAGACCTGACTCCTATTCAGTGCTCTTTGTGCCGTGGTTTCCCGCCCCCTCCCTCCGTAAGCTGCTTGGGGAATGTTCGCCAGTCTTGGGCCAGGTCTCCTGGACCAGTTTTTGTTGCCTTCTTCCCCCTTCATGGGCTTTTTAGGGGCTTTTTACATACTTCCTCCTTCTAGGCACATCTCAGCCTCAGGGTCCCAATGCAGGAAGCTGGGCGTCAGCCCCCCATCCAGCAGGCACCCCAGATAACCCCGTGAGCGAGCGGCAGCTGTGTCCCGGCATCTTTGTCTCCTGTGTGCCCAGTTTGCACAGGGCCCTGAGTAGAGGGGGCTCAATTGTCATCTCCGTGCAGGTGCTGCCCTCAGAGGCTCTGGTGACTGATGGCGGGGAGATGACCGAGGCGGGCAAGGCCTACGTGCATCCACGGGTCCTGCAAGAGGCTCTGTGCATCATTTCTGGGGTGCCAGGGCTGGAGGGGGACACCTCCAACCTTGAGCAACTGGCCCAGGAGATGCTGATCATCTCCCACCACCCCTCCTTAGGTTTGTGGCTGGTTCGGGTATGGAAGGGGTGGGGGCTCTCTGGGCAGGAGAGAGCAGGCCAGGCAGAAGCCTCAAAGACCTCCCTCTCCTCAGTCGCTGTGCAGTCTGGGCTCTGGCCAGCGCTTCTCGCCAGGATGAAGATTGATCCTGAAGCCTTCATCACCAGGCACCTGGACGAGATCATCCCCAGGGTCACCACACAGAGCCCCCTGAGCCAGGTGATTGGCGTGTGGGCGGGTTCTGACCTCGGACGGCGGCCTGCCCCTTGAAGGGTGCAGGAAGGGAGGATTCAAAGAAGCAGGTGAAGATGTGAATGAAATGTGGGCTGGGACCTTTGAGTTGTAAGTGACAGAAAATGCAAACTGGTTTAAGCACAAAAGGGAACTTGCTGCTTCATGTAACTGCCGAGTGCAAGGATGTGACTGGCTTTGGGTGATGCTGGCCACAGGGACTCAGATGTTGCCCTCAGGACAGCCAGTATTGTCTGTCTTACTCTCTGATCCATCTGTGTCTCTTGTCTCTGCTGCCCACCATGTGGGCTGCGTTCTCACACGGTCTTTCCCTGTCTGGTAGCAGCGTAGCTGCTAGAGCTCCAGGCTTGCATCCTGTTCCCCCTCAGCTCCAAGGTTTTCCAAAAATTTCACGGGGCACGGGGTCTCATTGCCCCTGGTTGAACTGACGTGGGTCCTGTACACCTCCCTGAGCCCGTCCTGCTGGCCTAGGTCACATGCCGACTTCTGGAAAGGGTAGGGCAGCTTCACCCAAACCTCAGAGATTGAGAGTGAGTGAGGAGTGTGTCCTCCTTAAATCAGGGTGCTTTTACCAGACAAAGGGGTAAATGGCTGCTGAGTAAGGCAGACAAGCTGCAGTCCTCAGAAGGAAAACGACAGTGGCAAGAAGAAGGGCATCAGATTGCCGAGGGGTCTTTAGGCGTGGTGGTACCCCTCCCCGATGCCAGCCTTGGCACACATGTGTCTGTTTGTCTGGCAGTCTTCCATGAACGCCATGGGCTCCCTCTCCCTCCTGTCCCCGGACCAAGTCCTCCCGCAGATCATCAGCACCATCACCACCTCTGTGCGGAACCCTGCACTGTGCCAGGTGACACGGGAGGAGTTCGCCATTATGCATACCCCTGCTGGAGAGCTGTACGACAAGTCCATCATCCAGAGGTGAGGCCCATTCCTGGGCCCTGTGCCTTCCTCTCTCAAACCTCAGTCTTCTTGTCTGCAAGATGGAGACACTGCCTCCTTTGTAGGTTGTTGTGAGGAGTGAGTGAAACAGCTGATCCATTCTGGGCATGGTGCTTAGGCCCAGGATACAAGAGTATGTCAGGTATCCAGCACTTTCCTGGTGCACTGGTTACCAGTTGCTGTCGAGTTGACCCTGACTCGTGACAACCCCATGTGTGTCAGAGTAGAGCTGTGCTCCGTAGGGTTTTCACTGGCTGGTTTTTTGAAAGTAGATCGCCAGGCCTTTTTTCCAAGGTACCATTGGGTGGACTCTAACCACCATATTTTCAGTTAGTAGCTGAGTGTGTTTACAGTTTGCATAACCCTGGAACTCCTTAAAAACTGGTTGGGATGTCATGGCTGGTATGAAGCTGGAAGAAAGAAGGGCCCAACAGCCCTTTTCCAGCTGGGCTGATCAGCTGCTCTGGTGTTTCAGTGCCCAGCAGGACAGCATCAAAAAGGCCAACATGAAGCGGGAGAACAAAGCTTATTCCTTCAAGGAGCAGATCATTGAGCTGGAGCTGAAGGAGGTGAGCACACAGAGGCATCGCATGCGGGTGCTGCAGAGCTTGGTGGCCACAGCCAGTGGGTCTTCCCGCTGCACATATGCTGTTTCCTTGGATCATCCTAATACCCACTCCTCTGATTCCCCCACCTGTCCCCTGGTCCTCCTGCCGCACTCCTTACCCTTTTTCCATAGCTTCTTCCACCACCCACTCTAGGAAAGCCAATTTCTCTCTCTGCTAGGTGCCTGCAGCAGTTTAGTAATTAGCATTAAGTATTTACCGGGTAAGGAACAGTTCAAACCCACCCAGCAGCTCTGAGGGAGAAAAGACCTGGCAATCTGCTTCCATAAAGATTATAGCCAAGAAAACCCTATGGGGCAGTTCTGCTCTGTCACATGGGATCACTATGAGTTTCAATTCAACTTGACAGCAACAGGTTTGGTTTTGGGTTTATTTACCATGTAAGGAGTCCTGGTGGTACAGTGGTTAAATGCTTGGCTGCTAGCCGAAAGGTTGGCAGTTTGAACCCACCCAGCAGCTCTGTCACAGGTCACTGTGAGTCAAAAATAGACTCAATGGCACACAACAACACCATTTATCATGCCAGTCCCCGGTTCCTTGAAGCCTGGGTCCTGTCTTCCTACTGCCAGCAGGTACAGGGCCTGGCCCCGTGTAGCCCCATGAATTGAGACTCGATTGCTGTATTCAGCTTTTAACAGACCCGCAGGGCTCTTTCCTGTCTCAGGGCCTTTGCTGCTCCCTCACTTTTTACAAGGGTAGGTTCTTCTTGACTTCAGCATCTGCTCGCATGTGCCCTTCTCAGAGAGGTGTCCCCGCCCAGCCCATCCAAAGTAGAGCCAGCCCCTTTTCCCAGTTACTATGCATCACGTTTCTTTCTTCTGTATTGCCTATCACGCTCTGAAGTCACCTTGTTTCTGCGTTTGCTTGTTCACTGCCTTTGCCCACTAGACTGTGAACTTCGTGGGGAGAGGCACCTCGTCTGTCTTGTTCCCTGTGATGTCCCCACCACCTAGAGCAGTGACTGGCACAATGCAGGCACTCAGTAAATACTTGCTGAGTGACTGCATCCTGTGTCTGCTATGTCATCTCAGGCCACAGGCGTTCTCTAGGTTTCAGCTTATATTGTGGGTAGACTTTCTGGAGGGAAGGGGCTTGGGCAGGAGAGGAGGCAAAAGTTTTGATTCTGAAGCCATGTGGCTGCCAGAGTACCTTTTTGAGTACACTGGGGGCCTTTTTACTTCCATAATATGTAAAAGGCCCTCCTTGCCTTTGTCAGTAGGGAATTGCTTCTCTCCTACTGTGACCTTGTACTTTTACCTTAGTTCTGTGGAAACTAGGCAGTTGTGGACTTTGTGGGAGGTAGGGGAGGCCCCACAGTGGGTCTTGAGGCCCAAGTTTAGGCTAAGAGCCGGCATGGCACTGTTTGGGGAACCGAGCTCGCCTTCCTCTGTGGTCAGGAGGGAGGCCAGTTCCCTGGAAATGGAATTGGTTTGCCTGTTCCCTCCAGGAGATAAAGAAGAAGAAAGGCATAAAAGAGGAGGTACAGCTGACCAGCAAGCAGAAGGAGATGCTGCAGGCCCAGCTGGACAAGGAGGCACAGATCCGAAGGCGACTGCAGGAGGTAAACGGCTGCTGCCGCCATGCTCCTGAGCCTAAGAATGCTGGGCGGCTGGGACCCGCGCCTCACTGCCCTGGAGCAGGGCCGTGCTGACCCCCTTCTGGGGCGACTCTGCTTGCAGCTGGACAGTGAGCTGGAGGCGGTGCTAGGACTCCTGGACACCGTCCTGGCCAAGAACCCGTCTGGCCTGACCCAGTACATCCCGGTTTTGGTGGACTCTTTCCTGCCCTTGCTGAAGTCTCCCCTGGCTGCTCCCAGGATCAAGAACCCTTTCCTGTCCTTGGCTGCCTGTGTCCTGCCCCCTCGACTCAAGGCTGTGGGTTAGTGGTTGTCTTCTGGCTGCAGGGAGGTTGGGATGGGGGGAAGGTGTGTGAGTGCAGGAAGGCCTGTGGAGATCCAGGCTACTGAAGTTTCCTTCTCCATATGGAGGCAGCTTTGAGAACCACAAGCTACACGTCCATAGGAGCAACATTGTTCCTCTTCCTTGTCTGCTTTACGTCCACTGTGCCTGCACCCAAAGGACCAGATTTTAGACTCTGGTCAGTGTCTGCTCTTTCTGTAGCAGTTTTAAACTAAGAAATCGGATATTCAGTGCCAGTCAGAGTGATTTGATGTAACAAGACTGTCAGGAGTCCAGGGCTCCTGAGCAGCCAGCAGCCCGTGGTGGTCAAGGCGTCAGTGACCATTGGCTTTCCGTTAGCTATGGGGAAATCAAAGCCAGGTAGAGTGGCTGGCGATTAAGGTGGGTTTACTTCTTTGGAAGGTTTCATGACCTTAAGCAGATTCCTTCCTAGCTTAAAGGGTGAGGCTGGAATCTGGGAACAGTTCTGTGTGGAAAAGTCAGTCTGTGCACTGTGGAACCTGCCAGAAGTGATGCCTGGCTGGGCTTGTTGGGTGGAAGGAAGGCAGGGGCACCATATGGATACAGCTTTACTCTTGGCTGAGTAACCTTTTGGTGGGTCATGCCTCCTTTCAGAGTTATAATTTCTTGAGTGTCCAAAGGGTAGCCCCCTGTCCACCCACCCTTCAGCGCTGTCATGATCCAATGAGAAATTAGGTCAAGGACATTTTGGCACAGCAGAAGAGTTTTCTAAGTCAGGGACTAGGTGCCACTATGCTGCACCCCTCGTTTTTGTGGGGTCAGATCCTGCACGTCTACCTGGGACATCCCCCATGGGGCCTCTTCTCTCGGACACAGGTACTCTGGTGAGCCATGTGACCCTGCGCCTGCTGAAGCCAGAGTGTGCTCTGGATAAGTCGTGGTGCCAGGAGGAGCTGGCGGTGGCCGTGAAGAGGGCTGTAAGCCTATTGCATTCCCACACCATCACCAGTAGGGTGGGCAAGGGTGAGCCAGGTAAGGGACAGACAGGGCACAGGGCACAGGCGGGATGAGCTGGGTGGGAAGGCTGTGTGCGCTGGGCATCCCCAGTCATCCCGAGTCTGTGGTCTCCCTGGCCTTGGTTTACTCATCTAGAAAGTGGGGGATTGGACTAGATAGAAGGTTTCTGAGTCCAGTGCTGGTGTTTCAAGTCGCCATGACTGCCGTTGAGGTTTACCTCTTGTCACTGGAATCTCCTACTCTGTTTTAACTCTCACCTTTTGGAGCTGGGCAGTGTTTGGGGTAAGGGCAGGTGGGCTTTAGAACTGGGCTACCTCCTGTCACCTGTGTGTCATTTCATATCTTCAGTGTCAGAAGGAGCCTCCCGCCTCCCCCACCGTCCGCTATCCTGACGATGGGGACTGGGGCAGCGGTGGCCGGGTGCCCCGCCCAGCCTGCAGGTTTGTGTCTGCTTCTTGCCCTCGCAGATGTTGCACCATTGTCCGCACCAGCCTTCTCCTTAGTCTTCCCGTTTCTGAAGATGGTGCTGACCAAGATGCCCCACCACAGCGAGGAGCAGGAGGAGCTCATGGCCCAGATCCTTCAGATCCTCACCGTCCATGCCCAGCTGAGGGCCTCGCCCAGCACCCCGCCTGGGCGGGTGGACGAGGTTGGTGGGGAGCTCTGCTCTCCCCTTGGCTTGGGAGGGCCGGGGCTGGGGGGCAGGAGCTTCTGACACTCTGATCCATCAGCAATCCTGGTGGGGAAGTAGAGAGTATGTGTTTGTACCTAGAACAGCAGCCATGGGCAAAGAGAACCAGAATGTTCTCTGTGCAGCTCTCAGGGCCTCAAAGAAGCTTCGAGGTCTCCTGTCTTGAGTTTCTGGCCTCAAAAAGTTGAAGGATTTTGCGTTTATTTTATCGTGCTTGCTTGAGTTCTAACTCAAGATACTAGAGTCAATCTCACTTCGACTTGCTCGTGATTACGAGATGGGACCTCGTTCAGTAAGAGGCTTTCTTTTTAATAAATTATGTCATATAACTTTGCCAACGTAATGCATGCATGTTTAAAAAATTCTAGCCATACAGAAGCTAAAACGGAAACACCACACCCCAGAGGTAACTACTGCTAACACTTTGGTGTATACCCTTATGAATTTTTTTTTTTTAGGCACGTGCAAAACTTAAACCCACACGCATCGTGTCTCATCTACCATACTGATTTTCCTGACTGTGTGATATTCCATACTGTGGACACCATGTTTTAGTTAACTCTTTACTTACTGGTGGACATTTAAACTTTTCTAGCTTTTCCCTGTTTTGAACAGTGCTGTGATGTGCACCCTTGTATATGCATTTCACACAGTCCATGGGAGCATTTCTTTAGGAGGGAGAATTGCGGGTGGGGTTGCTAGGTCATGTGGCATGTTCTGAAATACGCCCTCACTAAGAGTTTCCTTTCTCCAAGCCTACTGCAACCTCAGATGGTGTTAATCTCGCCAGTGATGTGCAAAAGAATGGTACCTCATTTTATTTTGCATTTTTTAAAACTTGTTTGTAAAGCTGAGTATCTCCTTGTATGTTTATGAGCCTTCTGCATTTCATATTCCCTGAATCTCAAGCTAGCTTCGGTGTTTTTTTTTTTAATCTGAGGACCATGGTTGACTGGGGTCAGCTTCTATGGGCTTAGTTGTAAACCTCAGGGGTTCCTATGGTGGCATCTGATGTGTGACCCAGGATATGTCCCTGAGGGTGAGAGGATGCCTTTATTTCCTGCCAGGCTTAGTTATAGACCTTCCCTGCGCCCCGTCCCAACTTCTCTGCTGTTTTCTCCTAGAATGGGCCGGAGCTGCTGCCGCGCGTGGCCATGTTGCGCCTGCTGACCTGGGTGATTGGGACGGGCTCCCCCCGCCTGCAGGTGATCTGGTTTTCAATTGACTGTCAGTATCATTCAGTCCATGACCACACATCCCAGGATAAGGAGTCAAGTCCTAGTTCTCTGTTCCCTCATCCCTGATTCTTGGACTTGGGCAGAAGAGCTGCTCTTAAGAGCCAGCCTGCACTGTTCTCAGCTAGTGAGAAACTCTGTTTGGGCCCTGCCACTGAGCCCTGGCCTGGAGATAGGGTCTTAGCCCTAGCGGGGCTGCAGTGGTGGGCATTCTCAGTTCAGATCCCTCTCTGAGCCCTTCAGCCCATCAGCTGGCATTCTGCCTGGCCCCAGAGTAGGAACTCAGCAAACACTTGCTGAACTCAACCTGGCGAATCGATGTTCTCCTTAGGTTCTGGCTTCAGACACCATGACCACCCTGTGTGCCAGCAGCAGTGGCAAGGATGGCTGTGCCTTCGCAGAGCAGGAGGAGGTGGATGTGCTGCTCTGTGCCTTGCAGTCCCCATGTGCCAGCGTGCGGGACACTGCCCTCCGGGTATGTGGCCTCTCCCTTGCGGGACCACTGCCAGCATCCCTTGTCACTGTATGCGAGTTTGAGCTGTATAATGGGCATTTGAGAGACCATCCCTGACCCTGACGGGAGCTGCCTCATGTCTGTACCACTCTGTCCTGGAGAGGCAGTGAGAAGAGGTCACGAGGGTGGGTCAGGGGTCTTCCTGAGAATTGGAACAACCAAACAGTTGTCATAAATCATTACTGTCTACTTTTTTCTTCACCTTCAAAGACTTCACCTGTGTTCTAAAATGGAGTGTGGGTCTTGGTACTTTTATAGACAGACATAACTCACAGAATTAGTTTGTTTTTTCAACCCACCACCTTGTACTTGGCTTTCCTTGGTGGCTTTTGTGCCCCATAGAGAATCCCGTTGGAGTAATGCTAGTCTGAAGCCTCCTGCTGTTGGTCTGTGACAGAATTTTCACTGGCACTTCGTTAAAAATGTGGAAAATAAGGGCAAGGTGGTAATTTTTGTTAAAGCTAAATTCATTCAGTCAGAGACTTTTTCTGAGAATATGTCTGTCTTATTTATTTAGAGTTAGACTTTTTAATTTTTACGTTGAAAAGCTCTACCACCGTTGTTGTTAGGTGTCGTCGAGTCGGTTCCCACTCACAGCATCCCTATATACAACAGAATGAAACATTGCCCAGTTTTGAGCCATCCTCACAGTCATTGCTGTGTTTGAGCCCATTGTTGCAGCCACTGTGTCAGTCCATCTCGTTGAGGGTCTTTCTCTTTTTCGCTGACCTTCTGCTTTACCAAGCATTATGTCCTTCTCCAGGGATTGGTCCCTTATGATAACATATCCAAAGTAAGTGAGATGAAGTCTCGCCATCCTCTCTTCTGAGGAGCATTCTGGCTGTACTTCTTTCTAGACAGATTTGTTTGTTCTTCTAGCAAAAGAAAAACAATTCTACCACTACACACCATCATTTCACAAAAGAAAAGCTGTTTTAAGAGACACTGAGCAGGTAGTGAGCTGAGTCGATTCACAGCACACCCTAGACCAACCAAAAAAAAAACCAAACCCGTTGCCATCGAGTCAATTCCTACTCATAGCAACCCTATAGGACAGAGTAGAACTGCCCCATAGGGCTTCCAAGGAGCACCTGGTAGACTCGAACTGCCAACCTTTTGGTTAGCAGCCATGTTTCTGAACCACTGTGCCACTAGGATGTCCACTCCCTAGACCACTGCTGTCCAGTAGAACTTTCTTCAGTGATGAAAATGTCCAGTACGGTAGCAGTAGCCGCGAGGCTATTGACCACTTGAAATGTGGCTGCTGGAACTGAGGAACTGCATTGGTAATTCTAATTGATTTCACTTTAAGTGGCCACGTGTGACTAGTGGCTACACCTTGAATAGCACAGCCTGTGAGGAAGGTGAGGAGGTAGACTACAAGCTCTTCCTGAAAGGTAGTGCCTTACACAGTCCAGTTTCCCCCTTGCAGGGGCTTATGGAGCTCCACATGGTATTGCCAGTGCCCGATACCAACGAGAAGAATGGCCTGAACCTTCTGCGGAGGCTCTGGGTGGTGAAGTTTGACAAGGAGGATGAGATCCGGAAACTGGCTGAGAGGTGAGGGCTGCTGGAAGGTCTTATTTTTCTCCTCTGTCCTCTCCCTGTGTAAAAGAATAAACCTAGTGTGCTCAGCCTACAGTGGAGAGAAGGGCTGGGTGGTCAGGTTTGGTGGGCAGGAGCCGTAGATCCTCGTCTGACCAGCCCCTGCCTGGGGTCTGCACAGCCTCTGGTCATCGATGGACCTAGATCTGCAGCCTGACCTCTGCTCCTTGCTGATTGATGATGTGATTTATCACGAGGCGGCCGTGAGGCAGGCTGGGGCTGAAGCCCTCTCCCAGGCGGTGGCACGGTACCAGCAGCAGGCGGCAGAAGTCATGGGCAGGCTCATGGAGATTTACCAGGAGAAGCTCTATGTGAGTAATGATGTGGTCTGGGCAGTGTGAGTTTAGCTTAGATTCTCCCCAGCCTAATCCACTGTGAGTCCAGGGGGCTGTGACTAATTTCCCGCCTCGCAGTCCTGGTGGCCGGGTGTTTGGCGTGCCCGCTGGGCCGGGAAGAGCACCGCAGTGCACTTATCAACTTGTCTGTTACAGCGGCCACCGCCGGTTCTGGATGCTTTGGGACGAGTTATTTCCGAATCTCCTCCAGATCAGTGGGAAGCCAGGTATACCAGCTGTTGCAGTCTTGTCCTCAACTTACCCAGAGCTTTCACGGATGTGAAATGCAGGTTGGCTGGGTGGGTGCCATGAGGAGGCAACATGAATAATGGCGCAGTGGAAGGAGAGAGCATGACCTCAGAATCGGAGAGGCCTGGGTTCCAGTGCTGGCTCTTCTCTGTGTGGACTTGGGCACATTTCTCTTTCTCTGGACCTGTTTCCTCCTTACGATGAAGGGCACAGTGACAGAACCTCCTTTGCAGAGTTGTAAGAATTAGCTGCCTGACAATATGTAAAATGCTCAGTGAGTGTTAGCTCCCTTCCCCTCAGAGCCCAGCAGTAGCAGTTGGAGGATTAGGGAGATGTCTGGGAGCAAGCGACCTTGAAAGACATTTACCTCACAGAGTAGGTGCGTGACAGACATGCGGTCAGTGTCAGCTTTCTGAGTGGCTGGCCCTGGTGTTCCCTATCCCAGTGCGGCTTCCTGTGTCAGTTATGGGCCTCTCTTGCTCTTGGAGATTATTTCTTTTTTTGTTCAAGATCATCAGCCGGGGATGGGACACAGATTCTTTGCCCTGGGAGCCTTCTTACTGCTCTGTAGCTGGAAAGAGTAATATCACTTTGCCTTTGTAGAGTATGTTCACTTCTCAGTGCCCTCACATCTGATACCTCTGCCTCCCTCCTTGCCTCTTATAACCTGCCTTGGAGGTAGAGGGGCAGGCATTGCACTCACACATGGGGAGACGAGGCAGAGCTGGTCCCCTGCCCAGGGTCACCAGGGCAGATGGCGGGTCTCTGTTTGACAAGTCAGTTGTTCCAGACCATTGGGTAAGCACTGGCTATGAGCTCCATGCTGTACTCTACTCCCCGGGAGCTGTGTGTGCTGCAGGCATGCTCCTTCCCTCTCCTGGCGATGGGCTGGAGAAGCTCTCATCAGCAAAGGAGACGCTGGCTGGCCCTTGCCCCGCTGACACACTGCCACTTCTTTCCCAGGTGTGGCTTGGCTTTGGCCCTGAATAAGCTCTCCCAGTATTTGGACAGCTCTCAGGTGAAGCCCCTCTTTCAGTTTTTTGTCCCTGATGCCCTCAACGACCGAAACCCAGATGTCCGGAAGTGCATGTTAGACGCAGCCCTTGCGACACTCAACACCCATGGGAAGGTAAAAGGATTTCAGCCGGCCGAGGAGATGGGGAAGGAGGCTGGGCCCAGGCAGGAGGCAGGGCTGAACAATGGTGACACAGGTGCCACGTTCCAGAAATCCTGGTAGAGCAGTAGCCCCTCAACGGACGACTGCTGTTGGATCTCTTTTGATCCAAAAAGATCCTGAAAGAATGTTAAACTCTTTCAAGCCTTTTGCAACCTGCCAAATACTGGGAGACCCACTGGCATTGCTGGCTGGCTTGGCAGGAGGCCTGCCCCAGAGCCAGATTCGGGTTTGGTCCTTGGGGCAGAGACCATTCTCCCTGGGCACATCCACACAGGGTTGGCCTCAGGTCCCGGGTGGGCTTGGCTTTCCAGGAGAACGTCAGCTCGCTGCTGCCAGTGTTCGAGGAGTTCCTGAAGGATGCACCCAATGATGCCAGCTACGACGCTGTGCGGCAGAGTGTGGTGGTCCTCATGGGCTCCCTGGCCAAGCATCTGGACAAGAGCGACCCCAAAGTGAAGCCCATTGTTGCCAAGCTCATCGCTGCCCTCTCCACCCCCTCCCAGCAGGTATGTACCACCTGGCCTCGGGCCCATGGGTCCAGTTGAGGAATTAGCGACCTGGCTCTGGATAGGCAGAGGGATGGCAGGGACAGAGTTAGGTGACCAGGCTCCAGATGGCCCAGTTTTCTGGGAGAATTAGCCCCCTTTCCCACAAGACAGCCTGGTTCATGGCCAAGAACACCCCTGGAGAGCGTTGTAGTGAATTTACTGCTGGCCTTCTCTGTGTGTCTTGCATGCTGTGCCCGTGCCAGAATGAACTGCAGCCTCAACAGCTGGCCAGCCTCCTTCCCCATGGTGGGTGAGCACTGAAACGAGCGGCACAATGAGCAGACTCTTGACAGGACAACCCAAAAATTGCAAACATACAGCAGAGACACACTATAGTATTTATTCATATTCCATTTCACTGTTATGTATTCTTGTTATAGTGCTCATTTACATTTGTATTTAAAAATAAAAAGTAATAATACAGAGAGAACACCCCTGGAAAGGGAGTTCCTTTAGTCTTTGTATATTTTGTTCTTTTATATATTTTCCTTTTTTCCATTCATTTACTAACAGTAATTTTTTGCAGTTTGTATAAACCTTGTATTTGGGATCCAGACGCTGAAAAAGACGGGCCCGTCTGGTATCAGGCTTTTTCCTGACCCTCTCCATGTGTTGGTTCCATGTATCAGGTGCCTTTCACTGCAGCCTCCAAGTGACAGTGCAAAGGATTTTTTTTCCATCTTTTTGGAAAAACACATTTGCATACATTTTCTGTGACTTGCATTTTGAATCACCCAGAGTAGCCTCATAAAATGCACAGATGAGAAGCGTAAGTTTACAAAATCGTGGTCAAACAAGATGCCTGAAAACCCAGCATGCTAAGGGCCCTACGTGGGTGCCGGGAAGTGCTGCGCTTTGTTGCTCTTCAGTTGGGCTTCATGGGCTGCGGCTGGAATGAAAAGTTACAGTGTCTCTTGGTCCCTGGTCCTGTAAGGTGTAGCCTGATCTGGAGATGTTTGAAAGCCCAGAGACGTGGGACACTTTGATGGAGGAGCAGTAACATGCTTCTCTCTGGAGATCTTTTGCTGAGTGGGTTCAGTCTTCTGGGGTGTTCCCCCACCTGTCCAGGCCTAGGTTCTTAGTTTAGACCAGAAATAGCATCATCGTTGCTGATGCTGTTACATCTAACAGGTTGTAATATGCACTCTAACACAGCACGTGTGTCATGCGTGAAAGAGCATATAAAGCACCAGTTGCTTCCCTGATGACCTGTGACAATGGGCAGGGCAGCGGCTGGGACGTGTTTCAGGACATCTGGTGGTGAGCTGCTGCACAGGATGGTGTCAGTCACACGGACCCAGCTGTGGCTGAGCTGCCACTCTGATGAGGATGTACCCCCCCGCACCCCCCAGGTCCAGGAATCTGTGGCGAGCTGCTTGCCGCCTCTGGTGCCGGCCATCAAGGAGGACGCGGGAGGGATGATCCAGAGACTGATGCAGCAGCTGCTGGAGTCAGACAAGTATGCCGAGCGCAGAGGGGCTGCGTACGGGCTGGCGGGCCTGGTGAAGGGCCTGGGCATCCTCTCACTCAAGCAGCAGGAAATGATGGCAGTGCTGACCGATGCCATCCAGGACAAGAAGAACTTCCGCCGGAGAGAGGGTGTGTGTCTCTGAGCTCAGGGCCATCCAGTGTGTGAAGCCGGTCCCCACAGCTGCCAGAGAGGGACTCTGGCCTTTCCCCCCAGCTGCAGGGCTGGTGTTTGTGTGTGTGCTGCAGCGGTTCTGTCGGGGGCATGCCTGTTTTCCCCGTTCCTTCTGGGTCCTTGATGATGTGGCCTGGATGTTCTTGCTTCTAACTCAGCGACTTCCTTAGCTGGGAGAGGTGTTGCCTTTCTAGCTGCTAGTGCCAAGGAGTGAGAGCCGACTCCTCGATCCTCTCCTCCTTTCCTCTAGCCACACCCCTGCTCTGGGACATCTCAAGCTGAGACAGAGGGTGCTGCTCCCTTATGGGGCAGCCACATTAGTCCACAGCTTCCCTTGGTGCTTCCAGAGGGTGAGGAGGTGGTAGGGAGGTTGCTGGCCCCTTCCGTTCCTGGTGGCAGCCCCAGAGAACGCTCTGTTCCCAGCTGTCCCCCTCCTCCTCCCCAGGAGCGCTCTTCGCCTTTGAGATGCTCTGCACCATGCTGGGGAAGCTCTTTGAGCCATACGTGGTCCATGTGCTGCCCCACCTGCTGTTGTGCTTTGGGGACGGGAACCAGTATGTGCGTGAGGTAAGTCCTGAGGCTGCATGCAGGAGCCAGGGACTGGCCCAGGTGTGAGATGCAGGACAGCCTCTGAGATAGTGTAAGGCCCCCGTCGCTCCTTCTCCCGGCATAGAATGCCTTCTGCCCACACGTCAGGCACCAGTTGCTGGCGTGGACTTCTCTCAGGTTCCCCATAAAACACTGAGGCAGGATGAGAAACTGCCTCCTGTTCGCAGTATCCTAGCTCCAGTTCGCAGCATCCCAGGCCTCAGCATAGGGTCTGACACAGAGACCCCATGAGTGCTAGTCACTGGAGGAACACTGGGCATGACATCAGGCTTGACCCTTGCTTGGGCAAGGACACCCCTGAACACCTTTTCTCCTCCCATGAGGCTGCAGATGATTGTGCCAAGGCTGTGATGAGCAACCTGAGTGCTCACGGGGTGAAGCTGGTGCTCCCTTCCTTATTGGCTGCCCTGGAGGAGGAATCCTGGAGGACCAAAGCTGGTAAGCCACTCCCTTCCTGTCCCTCTTCCTCAGCTTCCTGTTCCTGAAACTGCCCTCAGCAGGGATCCAGGTCGCTGCAGCTCTTGCCCTGTGTGTGGACGTCAGTCCCCAGCCCAGGGAAAAGGCCAAGGCTCTGTGCCCTTGGGCAGCTCGCTCCTTCTGTAATCCCTGCGCTTCATTGCAAAGCACAGGACTGGCAGGAGTCACAGCCCCAAGTCATGAAATCCCAGAGCTTTAAAGCTGGGCTCTGAAATCACCTAGTTCTGTGGCTCTAAAGCTTTTTTCCCCATTAAAGATCTTCTAAAAGATATAATCTTATCTGGAACCTTATATGCAAAACAGACACAGCAGCTGGTCTGGTTTGGGTGGGGTCAATTCTGGGGCTCTCCTACTTAGCTTCTTCCTTGGTCCTTCAGACTTGGCTCTATATTGTTTGAAAAATCACGTTTCCTCAATTAGGGATGGGGAGACTGAGCCCAGAGATATGAAGTGACTTAACCTTGGATCCCAGCCTGGTGTTGCCTGTTCTCCCCACACCGCACTGCTTCTCAGCCAGGATCCCACGGCTTAACAGGCTTCAGGAGCCCCTTACTCTCTCTGCCAGGGCCAGCGCCTCCCCCCGCTCCAGGGAGGGCTGGAGCATGACCTGCAGAGGAGCAGGCTGGTCACCCCTTGCCCATCTAGCCTGCCCATGTGACTTGCTGGCCTCTGCTCAGTGAGTCAGTGCTTGGTGTGTGTCTGTCTGCAGGGTCAGTGGAGCTACTTGGGGCGATGGCGTACTGCGCTCCCAAGCAGCTGTCGTCCTGCCTGCCCAACATCGTGCCCAAGCTCACAGAGGTGCTGACGGACTCCCACGTCAAAGTGCAGAAGGCTGGACAGCAGGCGCTCAGGCAGATCGGCTCTGTTATCAGGAACCCGGAGATCCTGGGTATGCCTTTAGCTGGCTCTCCCCGCCCTTGGACACTGCAGGGAAGATGCACTTGCCCGGGTCCTTGCCCTGAGAGGGCAAATATGTCCGAAATGAATTAACTTCTAAGTCCTGGGCAGCCCTTTTCCTGGAATAATTAGTTGAAGTCTTGCAGAAATGATCTTTTCCTACTGGTCCAGAGCAGTCATCATTGTCTGCACATGTTATTGTCTGTCTTCTTGAGTTTAGTCATCCTAGTGAGTATGAAAGGAACCCTGGTGGCGCCGTGGTTAAGCTACCCTGCTGGGGAAGAAAGGCCTAGCTATCTGCTTCCGTAAACGTCGTTGTTGTGTGCTGTCGAGTCGATTCTGACTTGTAGCAACCCTGTAGAATAGAGTAGAACTGCCCCGTAGGGTTTCCAAGGCTGTAATCTTTATGAAAGCAGACTGCCACATCTTTCTCCCACAGAGTGGCTGGTGGGTTCAAACTGCTGACCTTTTGGTTAGCAGCTGAGCGCTTAACAGTTGCGCCACCAGGGCTTCTTAATTTTGGCATTAAATCTGTTGCCGTTGAGTCAATTTCAACTCACAGCAACCCTAACCCAGAGTAGAATTGCCCCATAGGGCTTCCAAGGCTGTAATCTTTACAGAAGTAGACTGCCACTTCTTTCTCTGGTATGTTTGAACTGCTGACTTTTCGGTTAGCAGCTGAGCGCTTAACCACTGTGCCACCTGGGCTCCTTTTCCGTAAAGATTCCAAACAACAACAAAAAACCAAATTTGTTGCCGTCGAGTCGATTCTGACTCGTAGCGAACCTATAAGACAGAGTGGAACTGCCCCATAGGGTTTCCAAGGAGCAGCTGGTAGATTCGAACTGCTGACCTTTTGGTTAGCAGCGAGCTCTTAACCACTGCCCCACCAAGGCTCCTCCATAAAGATTACAGCCTAGAAAACCCTGTGGAGCAGTTCTGCTCTGACACACATGGGGTCACCATGAGTCTGAATTGACTTGTGGCCACAGGTTTGATTTGGTTTAGTGGGTGTGAAGTGGTACCTCACTGTGGTTTTGATTTGCATTTCCCTAATGACTGATGATGTTGAGCATCTCTTCATGTGCTTGTTGGCCATTTGCATATCTTCTTTGGAGAAATTTCTATTCAAATCTTATTTTTTTTAATTGGGTTATTTGTTTTTTTATTGTTGACCAGCATGGATCTTTACAGTGGTTAAATTTTCTGGACTTGTGGAAAAGACAAGCCACTTATTCCTCTCATAGAATTCATTGGGCTGGACTTGTGTATGCTGAGCTTTTGAGATCCCATTTTATCTGCTTGTACTGCTCTGAGCACCTTGTACTTCACTCCCACCACTGGTTCAGGGGCCTTTGGTGTCTCAAAACAGTTTCTTCACAAAACCACGGTTGAGTTGCTGCTTATAGAATGAAGTCCCCAGTGCCTGGGTGCTCACCCGTGATGCTTAGCACTGTGACTGCAGCTTATTGCCCACTGAAACCAGCCTGCAGGTGCCCCCCAATCTCAGCTCCGCAGTGCAAAGTGACAGCAGCTGCCTCCACGCAGCATCCTCCGCTTCCTGCTGGTGGGGTGAGGATGGCTCTTAGCAGACAGGCTGGCTTCCCCAGCTGGTGACTGTGGGGCTTCGGGGAGGAGGGGCCCCAGGGCTCATTCCTCTCCAATCCATGCTGGTTCTGGGGCCACTGGCTTAGCCTCTCAATAGACTTGTAGAAACCCAACTCTCACCTGTTGGGACCTGCAGCCATTGCCCCGGTCCTGCTGGATGCCTTGACGGACCCCTCTAGGAAGACCCAGAAGTGCTTGCAGACTCTGCTGGACACAAAGTTTGTCCACTTCATCGATGCCCCGTCCCTGGCCCTCATCATGCCCATCGTCCAGAGAGCCTTCCAGGATCGTTCTACAGACACGCGGAAGATGGCAGCTCAGATTATCGGCAACATGTACTCCCTGACAGACCAGAAGGTAACAGCCCAGCTGGGGCTGCCCAGGACAGACCAGCTGGTCTGGAGCACAGAGTCTCTGCCTGCAGCAGGCAGGGAAGAATGTTGACATTTGGTCCTTGGCTATGTTTGAGAGGAGAAATGGGCCATTTTTGAGGGGTAGGGGTAGAAGAAATCTAGGCTCTCTGGGCATTTTGTAGGTAACAGTGGTTCAGGTCCTTCTTAGCTTTGTACCCAGTTGAGGCCCATCCCACTGGGCCTCTTGTGCGGACTGAGGTGGAGGAAGGGTCGAGCTCCTCTCTGATCTTTCAGGAGTGTTGGTAAAGTGACTGCTCCTTTGACTACTTGCCATGCTTCTTTGTCACAGGAAATGAGCCTCGTTTGGGAGATTTGCTTATTTGTTTGTTTGCTCCCAAAAGATGGCATGTGTGATCTCACTGTCTACCACAGCTCTGCATCTCCCAGCAAAAGAAGATAAAAATGGAAATGGTACCATGTCGATCATAGAGAATTTGGGAAGTTGAACAGAAAAACAAAAAATTTTATCCATAAGTCCCCCAACACCAAAACAATTACTGTTAATGTTTCTTTTATTACACTCCTGAGTATAAACTTATTTCCAGTTATAACAAGTTGTTCATAAAAGGGATTTTTAATAGCTGCATAATATACCGACAAGTTTATGTACCATACCTTATATAATTCTGTTGCTGGTCATATAGTTGCCAAGGTTTTTTGCTATTTTAAATGATGCTGCAGAGAGCATAAGGCTTTTTCTATATTTAAAATTATTCCCCAAAGCTGAATGCTACATCAAGAGATATAAACATCCTAAGGTGAAGGAAATGAAAATGATAATGGAATTCAGAAAGTGCCAGAAATTTCATTTTCTAAAGATTCTGGAGGCTGAGCAGGTCTTGGTCCCAGGGAAGGGCAGGAGGCATAAGAGCGTTGAACAGTAGTGGTGGCTCTGCTTGACCTGTCGAGGGTGGGCCTGGGTTCATTTCTGGGGTCCCTGATAGGTTTTCTCGAGCAATTACACAGAACCTTCAAGGAAACTGTGGCAAGGAGTACTTTGTCAGTTCCCTTTCCTCATCTCTTCTGTGAGCTGATAGGTTTTCTTACTGGGGCTCCTCTTGAGTGCTCCTTGTCAGCAGAATGGTGAGGTCGGGATGCACTGTGGAACGGGCCCAGAGAAAGCAGCGTGGGGCGCCCGCCTGAGTCCCTCTCATGTCGTTGCAGGACTTGGCTCCTTACTTGCCAAGCGTGACACCTGGCCTGAAAGCCTCCCTTTTGGACCCTGTGCCTGAGGTGAGTCTAGTGGGGGGAGGGGAGGAGTTCATTATTTCAGCTCAGTCCCCAGAATAGGGATTCCTGAGAATCCCAGTAAGTGGTTTTTGTGTCTGTCTGGTAGAGGGGAGGAAACCCTAGGGGTCCCTTCCTGCTCCTACGTGGTCTCCTTGTCACGCCCCTTCTCATCCCCATCCCTGATTTTGCTTGCCTGACAGGTGCGGACAGTGTCTGCAAAGGCTCTTGGAGCCATGGTAAAGGGCATGGGGGAGTCATGCTTTGAGGACTTGCTGCCGTGGCTCATGGAGACACTGACCTACGAGCAGAGCTCTGTGGACCGCTCCGGCGCTGCGCAAGGTGAGGCCAGAGCAGCCAGGGCCAGATCAGGAATTCCCTCTTGGGGCCCTCACGTCCAAGGGATTCAATTCTGTCTTCTTGTTGTAGGATTGGCTGAGGTCATGGCTGGTCTAGGGGTGGAGAAGTTGGAGAAACTGATGCCGGAAATCGTGGCTACAGCCAGCAAAGTGGACATTGCCCCCCATGTCCGAGATGGCTACATCATGATGTTCAACTACCTGCCCATCACCTTCGGGGGCAAATTTACTCCCTACGTGGGGCCCATCATCCCCTGTATCCTCAAAGTAGGTACCAGTGAACATGCCGAGGAGGGTGCTAATGAGGGAGGCAGGATGCATGTCCTCTCCTGAAGGGCTGGTGGCACCCTGCTTATGGGGGCCAGGTGGCAGGCATCCTCCTCCTCCTAATTTGGGAGTCCCACTTCCTTTGGGTCTAGGCTGCCCTGGTTGACCTACCCTCTGTGCACAGGCTCTTGCTGACGAGAACGAGTTTGTACGCGACACAGCACTGCGAGCGGGCCAGCGGGTCATCTCCATGTACGCCGAGACGGCCATCGCCCTGCTGCTGCCCCAGCTGGAACAGGGCCTCTTTGACGACCTCTGGAGAATAAGGTGCTGACAGGGGACCCAGGCTTTGCCGTTTGGAGCTCCACTTGAGAAATGGAGAGCAGAATGTTTCCAAGAACTCTTTCAGCTTTCTCCAGATCCTTGCTTTTAACCATTTTGTAACTCCAATTTCCTGTAGCAAGGTCTTCATTCTGAGTCTCTTTTAAAAAGTTCTCTCTATTCAGTCTTCCAGTTTTATTAAAAATTGCAAACATGGGTACCCTTTAACCTGGAAATTCCACTTCTAGGAATTTATTCCAAGACATATTTGGTCCAGTGCTTAAAGATGCATCTAGAAGGATATTTGCTGCAGTATTGTTTATCGTTTGAAAAATTGGAGATTGGCACATCCATGCCATAGTCTTTTTTTTTTTTAGCCAAATAATGATTATGATACAGGACTGAATTAGCTGACACAGAGAGCCCGTGACCTATTGTTGCTGATACAGCGTAAGCTGTGGCCCAGCACGTGTAGTGTGCGCCTGTTTCCCATGTCGTATATGGTTGGGCGCCTGTCCTGGTGAAGAGGGAAATGTGTTACAGGGGTGTCATCAGAGTGCCAGGTTGCCTGGGTAGTGGGAGTTTTGGTGATCGTTTAAACGCAGTTTATATTTTTCTAAATTTTGTGAATTTTCAGTTTGAGTATGACCGTTATTTTTACAACCTTAAAAATGAAGCCTGATTTAATTTGACAAGAAATAAATTTCTCCTCCTAGGCCTGTCCTGGCTCCTGCATTTCCGATAATCAGGATTCCTGGCTTCCTATTAACGTGTTCTTTTTGTGTGCACTCTGTTTCTTTGACTTTTATTATAGAAATTAAACATACACGAAAGTAGAGAGACTCTATGTGATTCTATCACTTGGATGCTGTTTAAAATGTTTATTCTTTCCCATTAAAAAAGTTAAATGTATATTCGTTAATAGAAATCTTGGAAAACATGCGAGAAAGTGTAAAGAAATGACAATCGTTTGTAGCTCTTCTCTCATTTCCCAGGTAACCACCATTAATTTGGGTGTGTTTCCTTCTAATCATTTTTCTGCGTAGTGCTTGGTTGTGAGACTGTCCCTTGCAGCGGTGTGACTTTCTTCTTGGTATCCTTCTCAGGTTCAGCTCTGTTCAGCTCCTTGGGGACCTCCTGTTCCACATCTCAGGAGTCACTGGGAAAATGACCACAGAAACTGCCTCTGAAGATGATAACTTTGGAACTGCCCAGTCCAACAAGGTGCCTACCCTGGGTTAGTTTTCCTCCCTCTGCAGGTGGTCGGGTCGCTCAGGGGCTGGCAGCCCTGGCACACCTGCTGTGGTGGCCTTGTGCTTTGTTCACACCCTGTGTGCTCTGTTCCGTTGTGCCACCGCTGGCCGCAGGCGATCATCACGGCCCTGGGAGTAGATCGGCGGAACCGGGTGTTGGCAGGGCTGTACATGGGCCGCTCAGACACCCAGCTGGTCGTGAGGCAGGCATCCCTGCACGTCTGGAAGATTGTGGTCTCCAATACCCCCCGCACCTTGCGCGAGATCCTGCCCACTCTCTTCGGGCTTCTGCTGGGTTTTCTGGCCAGCACCTGCGCAGATAAGAGAACAGTAAGTTTCTCAGACCTTGCTTCTGACCCAGCAGCCCCTAACGCCTCCATTCAGAGCCTTGAACCTGGGTCTGCAGAGAGTGGGAGAGAGGGGGACTATGCCAGAAGCTAACCGGGACCATTGATTTATTTACTAATTCATTCCACAGATATTTATTAAGCACATACCATGTGCTAACTAAGCAGGGGCCTAGAACCTGGGGATATAATGGAGGGTAAAGGCAGCCTCACTCCTTATCCTTGAGGAGCTACAGTCTGGCAGTGTAGGTGGACATTAACCAAGTAATAGTAGAGTTGTAAAATGCAACTGTGGCAAGTGCTACATGGCATTACAAATGCTTATAATAAGGGCATTTGACCTAGCTCGGGGGGCCAGGGAAGGCTTCTCAGAAGACATGATGCTTGAAGATGAAAGATGAGTAAGTATTAACCAGAAGGGGAGGTGGAAAAGACTGTTCTAGGCAGAGGAAATATAGTGCTTTAGATGCAAGGACAGGATGGGCAAAGGTCCATCCTGTGGTGGGCGGGAACATGGCAAACATGGGGCTGAGCAGAGGCCAGTGCGGCTAAAGTGAGAAAGCAGGGAGGAGCCAGCATGGTGTGAGATGAGGCTGGCGAGCGGGGCTGGGGCCAGCTGTGGTCTGTGGTTGGGAGGAGGTACCCAGCCTGGGCTGCTTATCACTTCTTCTAGTCCCCTTTGGTCCTCCTTGGCAAGCACATTGTGTATTTGGCTCTAAAGAGCTCTAAGGCTCTTGAGGCCTCAGAGAGGAGCTGTTTTTTTTCCTTAAAGTGTTGTTCCAAATTCAGCTCCCCTCGAGCAAGAGCATAAGCTTCAGTGACTTCTAGGCTGTAGTTTTAAATTCAGGGATACTGGCCCTTGACTGTGGAGTATATGGAATGTCGTGTTGACATATAAGGTGCCGGCTCTTGCTCTAGTTTGTGTACGTGTGTGGGAAACAAAGGGATCATTTTATTTTGTAGTGTTTTGCAAGCACCCTGGGACCTCTTTAGGGGCAGGAGCATTTGGGGAAGTTAAGCCAGTGACTCAGATAAAGTCCAGTAAGTTCCAGAGCTCTCATTCTGGAGTTGTCATCCTGATTTCATCTCTGCTGACAGATCGCAGCAAGGACACTGGGAGATCTTGTCCGGAAGCTAGGGGAGAAAATCCTCCCCGAGATCATCCCCATCCTCGAGGAAGGCCTGAGGTCTCCGAAGAGTGACGAGAGGCAGGGAGTGTGCATCGGGCTGAGCGAGATCATGAAGTCCACCAGCCGAGATGCTGTGAGTGTCTTCTCAGGGCCCCAGGCTGCACCTGTGGTGACCTGACTCGGCACGGGAGGGCGGTTACCAGGAGGAGCTTCACCCCGAGAGGTTTCACCCTTCCTGCAGAGACGTGAGAACCTCTGTCTGCAGGCCCTGCTGACAGGGGGTTCTGGCTAGGCCCCAGGGGACTTCAGTTTCCCTCCTCTTAGCTTTCCTACCAGTTTCACGGGCTAAGAAATAAGTGATTTGAGGCCTCAGGTGGCCTTTGGTGAGTGAAGATAACCCTTCTCTCACCACTCCTGAGGTTGCTCCAGATCAGTTCCCCTCACCCGCATGTCTCTCCGTTGGTGTAACTAAGATGTGTGGTACCCTCCTCAGCAGAGAAAGGAAGGCGTGCATGAGTGTGAGTGTGGAGGGCCGTGGGAACGAGAGGCTGGGGAACAGGAGGCGTGTGTGCTCATTGTTAGAAGAAGTGGAGTAGATAAGAGTTTAAGTACCCCGTGGGTGGAAATGTATTGTCTGTAGTAATAATACTGTTTCCATAGTAGCAATGTTCAAGAGCTTTGGAGTGCTTTACACTGACCTTGCTTTCTAAGGTAATTGATCCTCGAAACACTCCTGGGAAGTAGGTTCAGAATGCAGAGGCTCTCAGTGTAGACGAAAACACCAAAGCGATTGAGTGGATGGCCAGGGAGAAATGTAAGCGAGTAGCCAGTTGCTCGGTCCAAGCATCCTAGTCTGATTTGCTGGGTACCTCTCCTCCTGTGTGTATTAATGTACAAATTATATTTGCTTTTTGTATTTGCCTTTGGCAAGAACAGAGTTGTGACTCATTGAATAGTTACCAAGTTCCCCAGAGGCTGAGTCCCTGCCCATAAGGTGCCCACGGTCCAGTGGTGAGGCCGATGTGTTGACAGGTATCTAGAATTCAGAGTGAGCTTTGCTAGGATGGAATTCATTCCAAAGGGAACAGAGAGCCATCACTGACCCCACTATAGACCCGAAGACTTCATAATGGAGGAAGTATGTGAGCTGAGACTTAAAGAGTGCTTGGAGTTTTCCAAGAGGATGAGCAAAAGAAAGAGTCCAGGGAGAGAAGAGGCCAGGTCATGAAGGGCCTTGCCATGTGAAGGCGTTTGGACTTCTTGTAAGATGGGGCAAATCAGAGAATTCGCCTAAAAAAATCAAACCATTGATTCTTAATACATGGGGGTACATTACATATCTTATTTGCTTTTTTATGTTTGAACATTTTCACAATAAAGAGTTGAATGAAAAGGAAAGTTAAGTGAAGGGAGTTGTGCTGGCCGGGCCTGGGTTTCCCTTGGCGGGCTCCCTGGCTTGCTCTGCCCCGTGCCTTTCCTGCGTCAGTACAGTGTGCTCGTTGTTCTCGCAGGTGCTGTATTTCTCCGAGTCCCTTGTGCCCACGGCCAGGAAGGCTCTGTGTGACCCGCTGGAGGAGGTCAGGGAGGCGGCGGCCAAGACCTTTGAGCAGCTGCACTCCACCATTGGCCACCAGGCCCTGGAGGACATCCTTCCGTTTCTGCTGAAGCAGCTGGTGAGTGGATCTGCCACACACCTGCCAGTTTGGCTTTCATTGACTTTTGTAGAACCAAAATGCTAGGCAGTCAGAAAGTGTGCACTCCAGAGGGAGTGGGTACAGCAAGATCAGATTTGGCTTTGTGCTTGTCCTTCGATGGTATGTAAATCTGGCCTCAGTGGGAGGGAGGGAGGGAGGAGAATGGAGAAGCATGTTGGCAAGCCTGTGGAGATAGCAGAGACGTGCACAGGAGCCGGTCCCACAGGGTTCTCCCTGTTCCCCCTGTGCAGGAAGATGAGAAGGTGTCAGAGTTTGCCTTGGATGGTCTGAAGCAAGTTATGGCCATCAAGAGTCGTGTGGTGCTGCCCTACCTTGTGCCCAAGGTAAATCCCGATGTGTGGCAAACACCCTCCTCCCAGAAGTCATAGCCACATCTTAGTGTGGGGAGGCTGGTGATGGGATGCAGTGCAGACAGGAAGGTCCCCTGTTCTCTGAGATCCGTGGAGCTGACACGCGGCCCTAGGCAGTGGGGATGGCTCTCCTCCTCACCCTTCTATTCCCAGAGCCTAGTAACAAGTGCTCAGTATGCATTGAGTTGATGATATCCATTGTTCTCCCAGCTGACGACGCCACCTGTCAATACCCGGGTGCTGGCGTTCCTCTCATCCGTGGCAGGCGATGCCCTGACCCGTCATCTCAGTGTGATCCTCCCAGCGGTCATGTTCGCCCTGAAGGAGAAGCTTGGGACCACGGGTGAGCAGCTGGTAAGAGCCGTCATGGTCATGCCCGTGAGCTTTCTGATGGCCGCCCTGTCCTGCAGCTGAGGAGTCATGCTCAGCACCCGTGTCACCTGTGGTGTTTAGGAGATGGCCAACTGTCAGGCTGTGATCCTGTCTGTGGAGGATGAGGCTGGGCAACGCATCATCATCGAGGATCTTCTGGAAGCCACCCGCAGCCCTGAGGTGGGCATGAGGCAGGCTGCCGCCATCATCCTCAACATCTACTGTTCCCGCACAAAGGCGGACTACACCAACCATCTGCGGAGCCTGGTCTCAGGCCTGATCCGCCTTTTCAATGACTCCAGCCCTGTGGTTCTGGAAGAGAGTTGGGATGCCCTGAATGCCATCACCAAGGTGAGGGGTTGCTGAGCCCACAGGCTCCTGTCCCCCCTTTGAGCACTCACTGCTGATCAGAATCTGGAAGAGAGCACATTGTCAGCCTTTCTGTCAATTACTGGAAAGTAGGTGTCCTTAGGAAGTTACTCCCTGACCCTGAATTAATAAGGCCTAGTAATAAATTCCACCACCTGTCTCTCAGTTAGTCGCACTGTGGTGGCTTTGCATGTTGCTGTGATGCTGGAAGCTGTGCAAAAAAACAAAAACAAAACGCATTGCTGTCGAGTCGATTCCAGATCATAGTGACCCTTTAGGACAGAGTAGAACTGCCCCATAGGCTTTCTTTCTAAGGAGTGGCTAGGGGATTCACACTGCCAACCTTTTGGTTAGCAGCTGAGCTCTTAACCACTACGGCACCAGGGCTCCCAGAAGCTATGCAACCCTATTTCAAATACTAGCAGGTTTCAGTGGTGCTTCCAGACTAAGACAGATTAGGAAGAAAGACCTGGCAATCCACTCCTGAAAATTAGCCAGTGAAAACTCTGGAACACAATAGAATATTGTCTGATATAGCGCTGGAAGATGAGCCTTGGTTGGGAGGTGCTCAAAATAAATAGTGGCTGCAACAGTGGACTCGAGTGTATCAAAAATGGTGAAGATGGTGCAAGATCAGACAACATTTTGTTCTGTAATGGGGTTGCCATGAGTCAGAGCCTACTCCACAGCAAGTAACAACAGAAACAGTAATAAACCATATGCAGCCTTAAAAAATAAACCTTGATTATAGAAAATTCAAGACATTTGTAAGAGTAGACTCCTAGTGTCCTGTAATAATCCTCCATGTACCAACCACCTGGCTTCAGCATTTATCAATTCATGGCCAGTCTTGTTTATTACCGCCACCACCAATGTCCGCCCCCCACATACCCTCCAGTATTATTTTGAAGCAGTCTTGGAGGGCTGTTAGAACTCTGACATTCTCTTCTTTTCCCTGGATTCCCACAGAAGCTGGATGCTGGCAACCAGCTGGCACTAATTGAAGAACTGCATAAAGAAATCAGGCTTGCAGGCAGTGAGAGCAGAGGCGAGCATGTGCCGGGGTTCTGCCTCCCCAGGAAGGTAAGCCCGGGCCTTGTGGTGCAGGATGCCGTGGGCAGGCGGCCTTCCTCTGTCTGTCACAGTCTGTGGTAGGGCAGTTGGCTTAGTACTCTGAGGTGCTGTCAGCACCTTCACAGCGTGGGAACAGGGTTTATGCTGCTTTTGGTGTAGGCTGTGGAGGCCACTGTCGCCAGAGCAAGTGGGGCACTCGGCCCAGTGCATGTTACCTCTGTGTGAGAGGCCTTTTGTGACAGGAATGGGCTCTTGACTTCAGTTACATGCAATTCTTGTCACTATCAAGTCAAGATAGGTCTCTTTTCTGGTCACTGTTCCCCTGTCAGCACCCTCGCAGGCTGTGACCTGTCAGCCTGAATGTACCTCCATAGAGTTGAGGGGAGGATGGCTGACAGAAGTGCCATGCTTTGGGTAGGAGACACCTGGTCCCGAGCCTTTGAGACTTGACTCTTAAGTGTGATTTTCTTGTCAGGGGGTAACCTCCATCCTTCCAGTGTTGCGGGAAGGAGTCCTAACTGGCAACCCGGAACAGAAAGAGGAAGCAGCCAAAGCCTTAGGCCTGGTAATTAGACTGACCTCAGCGGACGCCCTGAAGCCCTCTGTGGTGAGCATCACTGGCCCTCTGATTCGCATCCTGGGAGATCGGTTCAGCTGGAATGTGAAGGCGGCTCTGCTGGAGACACTCAGCCTCTTGCTGGCCAAGGTAAGCGACTAAAAGAAAAAGCTGTTCACCATTCTGATCTCAGAGAACAGATCTGCCTGCTAGAGATTGACAGTGGTGTCCTGTGGCAGCAGAAGGCCATCTGCATTGTAGGGAAATGGTATAGCAGAGGGGTTTGAGAGCTTGGACTCTAGACTCACTCACTACACCAGGGTTCAATTCCAAGTCCTTCCACTTTGTATGACCTGAATGACCTTGGTGACCTTCCAAGGTGACCTTCAACCTCTGAGCCTGTGTCTCGTGTACAATATGAGACTAATAACACAGCCTACCTCATGAAGGGCTGTTAATGTGAGCATTATATGAAATAACATTGGGTACGATGCCTGGCACACACTAAGCCCTCAACACATGCTAATTGCTTTTATTTTAAAGGACTGCTGGTTCAAAGGAAGAAATTCAGGGCCATATAAATACAAGTAAGACATGGTTTAAATATGCTTCAGTTTTTATTACGGCCACACAAGAGATGCAGAGAATCTGATGAGAGAATGAAAAAGAAGTCTGTGAGTGACTGAAAGGGCTTCAATTTTTGCCAAAAGTGAAAGAGACAAAGGCCCAACACATTAGTCACTTCTGATGCTTCACGGGGTAATAATTAAACCCTTAAGATTTAAAAAAGCATAACCAGCAGCACCAAGATTGGTAGTTGAGGGAAAATGATCAAATTCTTACATAAGGTTTGGAGGCAAAAGCCACCTTAAAGTTTGTAGCATTTTGCTTGTGGGATTGTGAGTTTCAGCCTCATTTTATGGAAAATTGAGTCTTTTTTTGATCAAGTATCATCTTTACCTAGTGTTCTATACTGTTCTTTTTCCTGGTGTTTGCAGTCAAATGGAGTCCTTACCTCATGGCCTTTGTCCCTTAGGCCATGAGTCAGATGTTACCCATGGCTACCCCAGATTTGCCAGCTTCACACTGTGGTGTGGCTCCAGCAGCCTGCACCCCCGCAACTCCAGTCCTTCCAGACCTATGTGGCATTGAACCTCCAAACAGCTACTTTGCTATCACCATTTAACAATCAGTAAATCCCTGGTCTTAGACCATCTGTATTTTATCAAGAGTGCACCTGTTTTTCCTGTACATGATGAGGGATTAAACTGGATTTTTAATTTAGATGGATGCACATGTATGCAGGGAGGAGTTTCTGAGGTCGCTTGTTTCATGGGATTGTTCTGAGGGACACGTGTGAAGTGCTTAACCTGTGTAGTAATTGCTCATAGCTGCTAGCTGCTGTTGTGCATCTGGTCCATGTCCCTGTCTTGCCAGTAGAACTGTCAACAGTGTCAACAGTGCTGACAGCGCATGCCTGCTCTGCTCTTTAATGCATTCGGAGAAGGTGGTTTTCCAGTCACTTGTCCACATGGACAGGTCTCCACTGAGCCAAGACCAGCCTAGCCAAGGCTGTAAGACGGCTCCCTTGGACGATAGCTGCTGCCGCCGCTGCCTCCTCCTCCCAGTGTGATGAAGGATGCAGAAGACGGATGAGGAGGCTGAGTGGAGCCTGTCTTGTTTGGCTCTTCTCTCACACAGGATGTCCATTCCTAGCCTCTGCATGCGGGCTGGGTTAGTGCATGGCGGTTTGTGATTGCTGTTTGTTTCCGTGCCTTGGGCACCACCACAGCTGTGTCTTTCGGGTGTGGGTTTCTCACACAGGTTGGGATTGCCCTGAAGCCCTTCCTGCCCCAGTTGCAGACCACTTTTACCAAAGCTCTTCAGGACTCCAACCGGGGCGTGCGCCTGAAGGCCGCAGAGGCACTGGGGAAGCTCATCTCCATCCACGTCAAGGTGGACCCACTCTTCACTGAGCTGCTGAACGGAATCCGTGCCGTGGAGGACTCAGGCATCAGGTACGTGCAGGGGAGGGAGGGCTGTTCTGTGAGGAGGCCGGGTGGCTGCCGAGAACTCGACCCAGACTGTGCCTGTCCAGGCAGGAGGGAAAAATGGTGAAGGGGAGCGCGATCTAAGTCAGGTGCATTGTATCTGCAGGGACACCATGCTGCAGGCCCTGCGGTTTGTGATTCAGGGAGCAGGGGCCAAAGTGGATGCGATCATCCGGAAGAACATCATTTCACTCCTGCTGAGCATGCTAGGACATGACGAGGTGAGGCCAAGGGTGGATTGCAGGGCTGGTGGGCTCAAGTGGTTTTTTTGGTTTGGCGTCTGCTTTGTGAAGACCTTGGTACGGCTGCCAAATGGCCAGTGATAATAGTGATTCCTGACATCTTTATCACCCTTTATGGTTGACCAAACGTTTCCTCAGGTTGTGAGGGAGCCAGGGCGGGTATTTTCTATATTGATTAGTCTGTCTTATAGCTAAGGAAAGTAAGGTTTGTAGAGTTCCAGATGGCTTATAATTTGTTCTCTGAACTTAAACAATTCACGCTCCCTCTCTGCCCTTCATTTTCCCCATTTGTGATATGAAAGAGTTCACTTATACGTTCAGGAAACATTCACCCTCCTGGGACTGGCCTAGAGGTGAGGAAGGCATGGTCACAGACCTCAAGAAACATGATGGGATCCATGATCTCTAGTGCCGTCAGTGGGAGATCTTTGGTTAGAGGGTGAGACTTGCCTGGGGCCACATGCTAGTGAGGGGTAGAGTGAAAACTGGAATCTGAGCCCTGTGACCCCTGGTTCTGTCCTGCATCCGTTCCTGTAGCCCTGCCTTTCCCAGTCGGGAAGCATTGAAGTACTGTTTGCTGCCCAGCACTTTGGCAGGCTCAGGAGGGGGTTGAGCCTGTGAATAACAATTTTCTCTCTCCTGTCTCACAGACAGCCCTCTGTGTAGTGACCTAATTTACATCTGTAGGGCTAATCTCTGGAGAGAGGGTTATGGGACTCATTTGCACTCCGTCATGCGCTCACACATGAGGCCGCCATTATGCTGCTGCACGGACCACGGCTCCTCAGTTCGGCTTCTAATCCCCAGCCACCTGCTCCCTGATTGAGGCCTCGGGCCTTCTCTGTGGCTACAGACAGAATCGTCTAGCTTCTCTTGGTCACAGTCTGTCAGCTTTTACAGGGCCATGCTCAGTGTGAGCAAAAGTCAGTATTAAACCAATTTGCATCTCACCACACTGGAGCTTAAAATAGATCCGTTTGGAGAGAGTGGGTGTCAGAGAGCCAGCTTTAGGCTCCTTTGGCATCTGGGGTTCTGCTTAGAGCCCAGAGGCCTAAGTGGGTAGCAGACCACACCTTCCTCCCCCTCAGAACTTCCACTTGGGTTGGAAGTGGCAATCCAGGGTGGCAGCCTAGCATCAGCTTCCCCAGAGGTCCCTGTTTTTTTGGGGGGGTGGGGGGCGCAGGATGGGTAGAAGGGCAGGTCAAATGGACACCTGCTAAACTAGCACATAGGTTAAAATCCACTGTCCGTATTCCCTCGTTAGCTGGCTAGGGAGGAGTAGCATGGAGCAGTTGTGTACCTGACTTTGATTTTGAGAGAGAATGCTTGGCCTTCACCCGTCTTCCTCGGTTTGAAGGGCGGCTTCAGTTTGACTTCCTCGGACAAACCAGAGGAACTGAGCTGGCAGTGCGGCACTGACACAGTAGGGAGATACGGGGCCGTTCTGGACACATGGGACTGGTGGGGGAGGAGTCTGGGCAGCTGTCTGTAGCCCGCTTCGCCATGACTGGACAGGTGCCCCCTTCTCGGTGCCGGTGCTGTGGTCTCTCCCAGCTGCCCCCAACCCCCACCCCACCTCCCCACTCCTGCCTCCCAGGGCTGTTGATGGTAAATGAGATAATAAACGTAAAGTATTCAGAAAGTATTCCTTGGAAGAAAGGTGTTATGTAAAGACAGTTATTATTACTATTATGATGATGATCACCATATGCACACACGCTGGAGTTTGCTATAATTAAGTGCTGGGTATGTAATTTTTAACTCCACACCAAGTGGCAATTTCAGTGAATGGCAGTCCCAGTCTGGCACTAGGAGCCTGGAGTAAGGGCCGGTTTAGATCAGAGCTCCTGAGCAGATTGTTCCATCTTTCTGCCCTGCCCCTCCATCCTAGGCTTCATAGTTGCTTGGCCTCAGTGCCTGGACCTGTGCTGTTGGCTTGCACTGACTTTTTACTCCCTTCTCTGCCCCATCAGGACAACACTCGGATATCCTCAGCCGGATGCCTGGGGGAGCTGTGTGCCTTTTTGACTGAGGAGGAGCTTAACACCGTTCTCCACCAGTGCTTGCTGGGTAGGTCTCTTTGTACACTGAGGAGTTGCCCTTTAGGGACCTGGGCCCCTTAACCCTGGGGGAGACCTTGTGTCTCCCCTTCTCCTCAGAGGGTCTTTGTGTATCTAGACGATACAGAGGGAGTCCAGCTGTTCAAAATTGGATGGATGGTGGTAATTTGGAAAAGGTAAAATAATGGTTGCACAGCGTGAAGAAAGTAATCAGTGTCACAGAATTATACGTGTAGAAATTATTGAACTGGGAAAAAACAAATGGAGTTTTCATTGGTCCTGTAACCCTGAGCATCTCTGTTAAAAGCACACAGCTCTAATCTGAAGTGGTTTGTGAGAGACCTCTCCTTAACAGGCCTTTGGCCACATTAGAAGGGAGGTCCATGTACAGTGTGGACTGGGGTTTCTTCATGCTCCCAGGTGGCACGCTGTTCTCAGAGGGCACTGGCCAGGGATGGATTACCCAATAAGCAAGGTACACAGGGGCTTAATTGGGCTTACTTACTAATCTGAACTGCACAATTACCTGTTTTTCCCACATCTATGATGTGAAATTGTGCACTACAGATTAGTAAGTAAACACAGTTATGCCCGTGTGTACCTGCTTACTGGGTAATCTGCCCACGGTGGGTGGAGGCCTGCTGTAAAGTGCAGGTTGACCCAGTTGTGTCCTTCCCCACAGCGGATGTGTCTGGCGTTGACTGGATGGTTCGGCACGGGCGGAGCCTGGCGCTGTCAGTGGCTGTGAGTGTGGCTCCCGGCCGACTCTGTGCGGGCAAGTACAGCAGTGACATCCAGGAGATGATCCTCAGCAATGCTGTGGCAGACAGGGTAAGGCTTTTGGGCAGCCAGACCACTCCCCCTGTCCATCCCCATCACCACAAGTCCATGGCCATAGCCTTGCTGACACAGCACAGGGAGGGAGAAAACACCAGACTGGGTGTTAAGAGGCCTGGGTTCAAATTTTACCTTTTCTATTCACTTATTATGACCTCAGACGAGTACGTGATCTCTCTGGGCCCCAGTTTCATCATCTAAACAATGAGGAGTTTAGGTTAGAGGGTGTCCCTTCTAGATTGAAAAGTCCTGGGAACCAGCGACTCAGAATTTGTTCATCTGCCCACTTGCCAGGGCAGCCTGTCTGAAGGAGGGCTGTTGGGTCTTCAGTGTAAAGTAATGAGGATTGAGACAGGTGCTGAAGAGCCAGGGCCCAGGGACTCCTGGGAATGGGCCTTGCCTGACCTGCTACTCCAAGGAAGGAACCGGAAGCTATCCTGTCCAGCTCTTCCATGATTTCACTCTTTAATTCTCCACAGATCCCCATTGCAGTAAGTGGGGTCCGGGCCATGGGCTTTCTGATGAAATATCACATCGAGACAGGAGGCGGACAGTTGCCAGCCAGGCTCTCCACCCTGTTCATTAAGGTGAGTGGAGCAGGGATTAGCCTGGGCTGTGAGGAGGACCTGGGACCACAGAACACCAGGAATGCGCTCTTAGGCTCATTTGTTCTAGAGTTCTCGAGGGAGAGCCCTTAGCAGATCTCGGAACCTTGGAAATGGGATGCAGAATGTTTCTGTGTGCATTTTTCTCTGGAAGACTGTCTAACTTGTCATATTCTCAGAGACCTTGGTTCAAACCAAGTTCAGAACCACTATTTTAGGCTTTTTTTCTAGGCACCCTGGTCACGCTGATATTGTAAAATTAGGAACCAGTCTGTGTTCAAATCTTAGTAAATCGTCTTTTCCCTTCTTCCCTTCTTTAGTTGGTATGGCACTGTTAGTGTGGGCATTGTGTTGGGTGCAGGGCCCTAAATATGGAAGCCAGGGACTCTTGACAGTGGGGCTCCCACTGCCTGTGTAATACAGCACACCTCTCAAACCTTCATGTGCACACAAGTCAGAATGAGAATCTGCATTTACTAAGATGGAGTCAGGCCTGGGACTCTGCCTTTCCAGCTAGCTCTAGGAGATGTGAGTGCTGCTAGTGGACAGAGCTCACTGTGTGTAGGGAGCCTCCAGCAGGTGATTGCCTCCACCCTGTAGGCAGCAGAGCCCTACTGAGAACTTTGCGGGGGCTCTGATTAGACCCTGCCCACGTGTGAACATAACCCTGCATACAGTTGTTCATCCAGCATTTATTTACTGAGCACCCACTGTGTGCGCCCAGCAGGGCTAGACCCTGAAGGTATAGAGATGAACAGGATTTCTGGGGTTGGAGGCACACCAGAAACTCCATGGGTGGGCCCTCATTTAGATAGGCTTGCCTGGGAAGGCCCCTGAGAAGATGGTATTTGAGCTGAGACCTGAAGGATGAGAAAGAACCAACCCAGCGAAGCACTAGGGGCAGGCATGTCCCAGGGGGTGGGAGCAGCCACTGCAGAGGCCCGGAGGCAGGAAGGCGCATGGCATGTTTGAGGAAGTGAAAGCCCCATGTGGGCCCAGAGTAGCGAGCCGGGGAAGAGGGGCATGAGGTAAGATGGGAGAGGAGACGGCTGAGCATGCAGTGTGCCTCCCCACTGGCAGAGACGGCGTTGGAAGAGGGCAGTCGGGGCCGTTTCCAGGATGGGGAGCATCTGGCCGGGAACTGGGGCTGCTCTGCATTTAGAGAAACAGACTGGGTGTGCCTAACTGAAAGCCTGTCTTTTCCTCTCTGTAGTGTCTGCAGAACCCATCCAGTGACATCAGGCTGGTGGCTGAGAAGATGATCTGGTGGGCAAATAAGGACCCGCTGCCTCCCCTGGACCCCCAGGCCATCAAGCCCATTCTGAAGGCGCTCCTTGACAACACCAAGGATAAAAACACCAGCGTCAGGGCCTACAGCGACCAGGCGATTGTCAATCTCCTCAAGATGAGGCAGGGTGAAGAGGTGTTTCAGGTGGGAGCCTGGGACTGGTGTGCCCAGGGCGTGCTGTGGGCAGCCGCTTTGCAGTTCTTCTGCATGACAGTATTCAGGCCTCTTGCTCTTCTCTGCCACCTCATAGGTGTGCTAGTTCTGAGCAGCAGCTTGTGATTCAGGTGCCTGGCCTGGTGCCGGAAAACACACCTTCCTCCACTCCTGTGGCTTCCAAACGTCTTTCAGCGGCAGAGCCCTTTCTTCAAATAAATTCTCACGTGGCACCCAAAGCTATAAAACAGATCCAAGTAGAGCTGCCTTGTTGAAGCCCAGAGCCCTGTCCACTCAGCCCCCTACCCCTCGCAGCCCTAAGGCTCTGAAAACCGTAACCACCTGCACCTCACCACCTGAAAAGCATCATGAGTGTTTTTCTCAGCTTTCCCCAGGCCCATCTCATTTCCTCATTTTGCCACATTCCTCCTCAGTGGCTAGTTCTGAGGTTACGTTCATTTTTGTCTTTACTTGATTCAAGGAGAAGTCTGGAGCCGTATATTCTGACTACATCTCCTCTCTCCTACCCTTGCCCACAGTCTCTCTCCAAGATCCTGGATGTGGCCAGTTTGGAGGTGCTGAGTGAGTGCCACCGAAGGTCACTGAGGAAGCTGGCCTGCCAGGCCGACTCCACGGAGCAGGTGGACGACACCATCCTGACCTGACGGCTGGGCCCTGCCCACCCACTGAGCTCCATGTCAGCATTTCGGCTCCACATCTCTGTTCAGTGTTTTCATTTTTGAAAATAAAGTTTGTTCCGATGGGGAGCTTAGGAGATGGCGTTCCCAGAAAGTATTTTAATATATCAGCAGACCACAGCCAAAGCCTTAAATCAAACCCACACACAACTGAAGATTGCCTCTTGCATCTCGCACCCTTTTCTTTGGAGAAGAGAAGAAAAAGCACACGTGCATGCCTCACCGCATGGTGTGGCCAAGGAGCTGCTCACCCCGCTTGGTGTGGCTGGTCGGGAACAAAGAGGGGCAGACTTTTGGTTCCTCTTCTCCTGCGCTTGAGCTCAGGTTTGAGAGCGGGCGCTACTAACCTTTTGCCTGGATCCTGAGTGGGGCCCAGAACTGTGGCGGTCCGCCCAGTGTGGGGTGTCTCAGCTTGGCTTTTCGCTGGTGCACACCCTGACGGGATCTCACCTGTCAGATGAAAATGATACCCACAAAGCCCTGGCCATTGGCACATCTGGGGAGGGGCATAGGTTTAGATGCAGGCTTGTTTGAAGGAGGAGTGTTTAATAAAGGCTTTGATTTACTCTTGACAGAAGCCGATTTTTTTTTTTTTAAATCGCCAAATACCATTAAACATGAAGCTACATGTATCAGGAATAAGGAAACGTTTGCAGCTATTTTTGTAAATATTAGCAGACCCGTAGTATTTCTAGGAGCCTTGGTGGCACACTGGTTAAAGCGCTCAGCTGCTAAATGAAAGGTCGGCAGTTCAAACCCACCAGCTGCTCTGTGGGAGAAAGATGTGGCAGCCTGCTTTTGTAAAGATTTACAGCCTTGGAAACCTTATGGGGCAGTTCCACTTTGTCCTACAGGGTCAGTTTGAGTCAGAGTTGACTCGATGGCACCAGGTGTAGGATTTTTGGGCATCCCTCCCCTGCTCCGTGATGTCGTGTGGATACCTACAGACTTGTCTGTCCTGAGATGAGCTCTTGGGAGCCAGACCTGTGGTCTCCTCTGTTGTGGAGGATGCTGTGGTCTGACTAGCCACTGCCCCGCTCTCTCCTGACTCTGGGAGCTGCTGGGAGTCAGGCTTTGAAAGTCACGTCTCCTCTGTGGAGTAAGAATGAACCACATTCCTCTAGTCAAAGGACTTGCAAGAGGAAGCCAAAGTTGCTGTTCAGCATCTGCCTCCTTGAATGACTTCCTTCCTCCCGATTCTTAGAAGGCTCGTGATGCACACATCCCCCCGGGCCCACTGACACAAGATTTTCTGGGCTGTTTCCCTGGTCGCAATATGAAACAAGCCTGTGTTGAAATCACTGGCCGGAGCTGTAAAAGGAAGGGAAATACAAAGTGGTGGTAGCGAGTGCACTCTGTAAAACGTATAAAATGCTATCCCAAAAAAAGCAAGGTTCTGTTTCTTAAATGAATGCAGCAGAGGTAGAAAGTAGGCTTGTGACTCAACACTTGGTGATGCATAAGACAAGGTGACCTCTAAGGTACTTCCAATGAAATCCTTACTTTCTCTGCTGGAGCCTTATGTCACAGGACTTCCTAGTTCCTTGCAGCAGACATGGGCTCAGCTGGCTCGATGTAGAGTCCCAGGGTGGAAGGGACCTTGAGAGGTCAGCTGAGTTGGTCCCCATAGCCACAGCAGCCAATGGTTGCAGCTTTTGGTAGCCATAGTAACTGCCCTGCATCTAGGACTCAGATGGTCATCAGCCTTCCAGCTGCCCCAGCTGTCTGCATACGTATTCTCCTCTGCAGATGAGCCATGGTGAGGACTATGAGAAGTTCTGCTGTGTGGGGGCCCCTGCGCCATCTCAGTGTTTCCCCTAGAATCTTGGACTAGGTAGTTGTATCCACCTCTGGCTTTCAGACCCCAGTCTGAAACGGAGGGGAACCACACACACTGAGGGTGGAAGACACTCATCAAGCAAAATCCAAGGGAAAAACACCAGGTTCCAGTTCCAGAAACTGGAGGAGGGTGAGTTCTCCCTGTTCAGAATAGATGGATGAAGGTTGATTCACAGACGGAGATGACTCAAAGGCTCCCAGAGCATGTTGAATTGCATTCTCTGAGTCCAGAAAGAGGGTGTGCACTCCTGAAGTGAGCTGCGAAAGGGCTGTCTGAGAGATGACCGTGGAGCTGCCGGAAGAGACCTTATTGGGCCACAGACAGCAATCTAGAAAGCAGTAGCCGAGACAAAACACCCTGGAGGAAACAGAGCCTGACAGCAAAGAAGTGAAAACTATGCCTTGGTGGTTGGTGGAGCTGTGGCCTTGGGCAAGTAACTTAACTCCCTGGGCCAGTTTAATTTTCTCATCTGTAAAATGAGGAATTTTGGAATGGAAGCTCTGAAAAATCCATCTTCAAAGTCATCCTTTCAGGGTTAATGGTAATGATGACATTGAGCTTCCTATGTGCCAGGCATCATTTCACTATCCTCTCAACAGTCCTGGTGGCTCAGTGGTTTAGCATTAAGGCTGCTAACCAAAAGGTCAGCAGTTCGAATCTACTAGCTGCTCCTTGGAAACCCTGTGAGGCAGTTCTACTCTGTCCTATAGGGTCGCTGTGAATCGGAATCAACTGGATGGCAATGGGTTTTGTTTTGTTTTGTTTTTTTGTGGCAGCGGGTCTCAACAGTCCTGTGAAGTAGGTTTTCTTGTAATTACCATTTTACAGAGGGGGAAACTGAGGCACAGAGGTCGTGCGCCCAGGGTCATATGGCTAATAAATGGCAGTCTGTCCCCAGAACTCACTCGTAGCCTTTGTGATCTCTACTGTGCTGGCTGCTTAGGCATCAGTATTCTCCTTTCTTCAGAGCAGTGCCTCTAGACCTTTCTCATCTTGGCACATCTGGGGGATGCGAGGTAAATAGATGAGACAGCTCCAGGTGACTTGCCCCAAGGGCTCCTTTGCCCGGACCCCCCAGCTGCTCTGCAGGTTGTGGGGATTAATCTTGCCCCATTTATAGGACACTGGTTAGGAACGTCTATAGAGAATACTTAAAATTGTTCTCCAAGACTTTCAGTCATCCTTCAGAGAGGAGACTGCCTCATCTTTCTCTTCCAATGTATGAAAGCCAATCACAAAATGTCCCCATAGCTATACCAGAGAAAACTCTCATTAAACCGAGACCATCCCTAACCCTTCAACTAAACCTGGGAGCCTCTGGAATCAAGGTTATTTTAAAACATGGGGTGGTGTGATGTGGTTCGCATCCCTTCTAAGAAGCAAGCCTACAGGTAAGTTCCCTTTGTTCCCCTGCTGTGATGCTGGAGGGCTTGGGAGGGGGGCAAGAAACGGAAGGATTGAACAGCCTTGTATGCTGGAATCCGGACACGGATGGTTTTACTGAGAGTAGATTTTGAAACAAGATTCGCAGTTAGGAATGTTTTTCTTCAAGTGTGGTTCTGTGTGGATGTGTCTTCAAGTGCTTCAAGACTTTCTAAACTAGAACAATAGGGGAAAAGGGGAACCAGTCTAACTTAAAGGTTTAGGTCCTAAAATATTTTTAAGAAAACGTAGATACTGCTTTCAGGTTGTACTGTAGTGTGGTACAGTGGAGCCACGTGGGCTTTGAAGTCAGGTTTGAACCTTCACTTTACTGCTTAATATTAAGCTTTGTGACCTAGAGCTTGTTCCTTAACCTCTCTTGAGCCCAAGTTTCCTTATCTGTGCATGTCACACAGGGTTGTTGTATGGATTGAATGAGGTAATGGACTCGGCACAGGGCCAGGCACACAGGAGGCTCTGGGTACCTGGATAATGTGAGTAGAATGAGGAATGCCAATGAAAAGAGGCAGAACAGTAGGTGCCTCTTACTGCATAAAGGATGTCAAGTATAGTGCTCTACTATTCTGGAATTAACTGCTGGACCCAGAATTTGCAGATGTATTGTTAACCTCTTGAAAAGCTGCTAAGTAAAAATCTGATTTCTTTTGTCCCCTAAAAAACACATTCACAGAAAGTCTCATTGAAAATTAAAGATGACTATGCTTGAGTATGGAGCCCTGGTGGCTCAGTGGCTTAAGAGCTTGGCTGCTAACCAAAAGGTCAGCAGCTCAACGCTCCTTGGAAACCCTGTGGGGTAGTTCTACTCTGTCCTATTGGATCACTATGAGTTGGAATCAACTCGATGGCCACAGGTATGCTTGAGTATCTAAAATACCGAATAGAGGTGTGCAGGTGGGTGGGTCCTACTGGGCCTGGGCAGTAACGCACTTACTGAGGTCAGGGCTCCGGACACATGCGGGGAGGTGTCAGGAGGACCTTGTCCTTGTTTAATGAATCTGAAAGGTACAGATAGAAAGGAGCACTTCGAAGGTCATATAGCCAGTTGGCAGCAGAACTGGAAAAAAACCCCACATTTCTTGATTCTGTGGTCACCAAGCTCCAGAAGTTATTTCTATGAAAAGAATGTGGAAGGTGAATTCAGCAATAGAAACTAGTCAAGTTTTCAGCAGGTGGCTCTGCAGAGTGGCTGGGTTTCACTTTTCAGAAGAGGTAGAGCCCAATTATTTTTATGAGAAGTTCTGAGCTGCCCCTCTGTTTTGTTAGGAGAGCCCCTGCTGCCTGCAGTAGAATGGTAGTTGTTGGGTAGACATTGACATTAACAAAGCTCATGAAACTGGAAAAACTGGTCCAAGGATTATTACCTCAGTGGGATTTCTGGGTGGGACTATTTCCTGAGTGTGCCTGCATGGAACACACCAAGTCACTTTCTGGTGTTCTGAGAGATTTCTCTTGGTGAAATGGCAGGCTGGTCATGGGACGATCAGTGCGTGAAAATCCCTCAGAGCCATACCTCCTAGCCAGGTGATAAAGCTGGGATGCAAACTAAATCAGGTCCTTCTTACAATTTAGGGAGCCCTGGTGATGCAGTGGTTAAGAGCTTGGCTGCTAACCAAAAGGTCTGCAGTTCAAATCCACCAGTCGCTCCTTGGAAACTCTATGGGGCAGTTCTACTCTGTCCTATAGGGTCGCTGTGAGTTGGAATTGACTCGATGGCAACGGGTTTGGTTTTTGGTTTGGTTTTCGAATTTAGAGTCGCATACAAAAGGGAGGTAGGAGGCTGTAGTGCAGCAGTAACTAATCCAGCATTTCTCAAACATTGGCTGCAGGACCCCTTTACCCTCTGAAAAATTATTGAGTCCAAAGAGCTCTTGTTTGTGTATTTTACCTATTGATATTTATCATCTTAGAAATCAAAACAGAAAAACTTTAAAAGTATCTATTTCATTTAAAAATAAACCCATTACATGTTAGGATAAATATCCATAACAAATGTAATTGCTTCCCAGAACAAACATTTTAGAAGAATGGCAGTTTTAAATTTTTAGCAGGCCTCTTTAGTGGCTGGATTGTCACCTGCTTCTGCATTCAGTCTGTTGTAATATCATAGTCACGCAGACTCTAGAAAACTCCACTGTACACTCATAAGCAAATAGTTTGACCCTGTAGACCACCTGAAAGGGCCCTTTGAAGAGTCCCCAGACCACACTTTGGAAACCATTGATCTAATCCAAAACATGAGGGAAGAAAAATTCTACTAAAAGGTCTGGAAGTTAGTGACTGTGTGTCAGGGGGGAGAGAGAGACTGACCTGAGTTACAGCAAAAGGCCCCACATTTGGCTCATGCCCCACAGAAAGCAAACTCGAGAGGGTTCACCTAGATGGTTTCTGACGTTCCTTCCAACTCTAAATTTTAATTCAATAGACCCTAAGTGCCTACCACATGCTAGGTCCTCAGAGGATCCAAAGATAAGTAAGACATGGTCCCCGCAACCAGGGGAATTACGTTCATTTGATTTTGGGAGGCTACTTAAGGGGAGGGCAAGACCCATTGCCCAGTCTTTTGTATGACAGCAGGCATGCAGGCATGGGATAAGGGGCCAGTTTTCAGTCCCATCAAAGGGAGAGACCCAATGCAATGTCATTTACTCCTTCCCTGTTCGACCAGCACGTTGAACAGTGCCCCATCTGGGCTCCCCATTTAAAGTTCCTGTCATTCAGTTACCTGCCCTCTCTAAATTTGTAATTACCACCCATTTGTACCTTCTGGCAGGACGGAAGCCCGTGTTTCCTCCCTTGCCATTCACTACCTGGCAACTTTAGCATTCACGTTACTGACCTGTCTGAGATCTGGATCTCACAGTTTCCTCCGGGCCTCCACTGCACTAACCTTCATCTCTGCCACCCACCAGGGCACTGCTGGTCCCTTCTCCCTTATCCTCTCCTTCTGGTGACATCTCACTTCCCAACTCTCCTCCTTGCCAAAGTTAAGCTCTTTAAAGTGCCTCAGCCCATCTGCCTCAAATATTCAATCCTTACTGCTCACTGGCTGCTTATCCTCCACCTCTGCTATTCTCAAAAGTACTTCATTCAGCCCCACTGCTCTCACAGCCAACCACTGTCTTTCTCTTTTTACTCACTGCCAAACTTCTTGAATGAATGGTAGATACCGGCCACCTCCATGTCTTCACTGTTAGTTAAACCTCTGCATACTCCCTGCCCCACCTTGTTGCTGTTAGGTGCCGTCAAGTTGGTTCCAACTCACAGCGACCCTATGTACAACAGAATGAAACTGCCTGGTCCTGCACCATCTTCACAGTTGTTGTTATGCTTGAGCCCACTGTTGCAACCACTATGTCAATCCATCTCGTTGAGGGTCTTCCTCTTTTTCGCTGACTCTCTACCAAGTGTGATGTCCATCTCTAGGGACTAGTCCCTCCTGATAACATGTCCAGAGTAAGCAAGACAAAGTCTCACTATCCTCACTTCTAGGGAGCATTCTGTCTGTACTTCTTCCAAGACAGATTTGTTCGTTCTTCTAGCAGCAGAGTATAACTGCCCCATAGGGTTTCCAAGGCTGTAAATCTTTACGGAAGCAGATTGCCACATCTTTCTCCCGCGGGTCCTTCTGGCAGTCCATGGTATATTTAATATTCTTCACTAACACCTTAATTCAGATGCATCAATTCTTCTTCGGTCTTCCTTATTATTCATTGTCCAGCTTTCGCATGCATATGAAGCGACTGAAAATACCATGGCTTGGGTCAGGCGCACCTTAGTCTTCAAGGTGACATCTCTCTTTAGACCCATATTTATTTGTTGTCTGTATTCCCTACCAGAAGGAAAACTCTATGAAAGCAAGAATTTTTGAATTTTACTTACTACTAAACCCTCAGCTCCTAGATCAGTGCCTGGCAGAGTAGGCCCTCAATTATTTCTTGAGTGAATGAAAGGCTTGTCTTCCCTATTACTATAAGCTCCATAAGAATACAGGCTTTGTTTTGTTCATATCCCCAGTGCCCAGCACAGTGCCTGGCACATAATAAACACTGAAATATATATTAAATTAGTGAATGAATCCCATTGCCATCTTTAAAAATGCAGCTTCAATATCTGGTTGATATTCTTAGGATATTGTCTTTTGCATCTGCCCCTTCCCACTGTTACCTCACGCCTGGGCTACAGCAATAAGCTCTTCAAAGCTCTGCTGCTGAAATCCATCCTGCAGATCACTTCCCTAAAATAACATTTTGCTATTGCTCCTGTGCTCAAACTTTCAATGCCTCCCCATTGTAGTTGCTGATGTACAAACAGGTGGTCTTGCAAAAGCTCATCTGCAAGTTTGCTTCTTGGAACGGTGGAACAAAGTTTCCCATGACTGATACATACTGATGCTTAACCCTCAGGTCAGCAATATGTATATATATATGTGTATGTATATATATATACAATATAGAACATATATATACATATATATATATCCCATAGCACAATTCAAGTCACCGAGCTGTAAACAACGTTACTTTTGGAAGATGTGCTCAGAGTTTCATCTTGGGGTGCCAGGAACTATCCCCATCCAAGCCCAAATGGATGATTCTCACAGGGTGTCTAAAGACACCTTTCATTTAAGGCTCGCTCAAGTTCCAATGAGGCGCCAAGAGGTCACAGGGCTAGGTGTGATTTCAACCCCAGCTGACCTCAAAGGCCACACTCCTAACACGCTACACCCCGGCAGGCGACTCCTGTCCCTGCCACCCTGGGCGTCCAGTCCACAGATCGGCACACGGCGGGGGCCCGAGCCAGCACCCCAGAGGCGGCGTAGATGCAGAAAGAGTGGAGTGTCAGAGCCTTTAACTGCTGTACGACTCAGCCCTTTACAACCGGGAGCTCGGCGTGACCGCCACCTGCGCGGCCACCTCGTGCCCGCATTTCCTTTCCGCAGCTCCTGAGGTCTTGAAGATGAGGGAGCGAGTAATCCTGGGTCACAGCCGGGTGTCCCAGCACTCTCGGGTTCTTTCAGTTGAACAGTAGCTCGGCTTCCCGAATCCCCAAGGATCGACGGCGGCGACCTTCACCGAGGGTCCACTGGGAAGCCCGGCCCGCTCCCGCTCCCGCTCCCGCTCCCGCTCCCGCTCCCGCTCCCGCTCCCGCTCCCGCTCCCGCTCCCGTTCCCGCTAGCCGGGTTTTGCCAAGGCGCGTGCGCGGTGCGCGAACGCGGAGAGGGCGCGGCTGGCC
>NW_004443997.1:5975400-6017073 GCF_000243295.1 Trichechus manatus latirostris
CGGGGCCGGGGCGCCTGGTCCGCGCGCCGCACCTTTCCGGCCTCATTTGTGACCTTGGTCTAGTCGCCCGATCTCTGGAGGGGGACTGACCCGGGTTCGAACCCTGGGACTCCCAGCTTCCTCACGCTGTGACCTTGGGCAAGTTGCTTCACCTTTCTGAGCCTCATTTCCCTCCTCTGAGAAGTGGGGACTTACCTCTCTGGGTGGTTTGAGTATTCGAGAAGGTACAGCAGGAGAAGTACTTAGCACCTGCCCTGGCGTAAAGTAAGCTCTAAGTAAATGTTAACTGTTGTTATCATAGTGTCCTTTGTACGCCTCAGTTTTGTTTCCTGTAAAATCAGGATATCCCCAGAACCTGCCCCGTGTGGTAGTTGTGAGATTTAAATAAGGTAAAGCACGGTTCTTAACATAGGGCCTGGCACATTTGTGCTGAATTATTATTATACCTCTGTGGCTCAGTTTCCTCATCTATAAAATGGGATGATAGTGCATCTGCCTCACGGGTTGATTGACTGTTCAGCGAGGTGATGCGCATATAGTGTTTGCAGCAGTGCCTGGCACATAGGAAGCGCTCAGTAAGTGTTTGGTATTGAATACTAGGTAACAGAGTGGCATTGGGGGTGGGCCAGCCAGTACTGCGAAAGCGTTTTGGCCCTATACACACTCTTTGAGGGTGTCTGGCTCAGTTTGCTGCTGTATCCCCAGAGCCTAGAACACTGCTTTGCACCCCGTGGATGCTTAGTAAATATGTTGAATGAATGAATATTAAGTGTCTTTAAAAAAAGATAGGCTGGTTTCTGGGAGCTTAGTAAATATGTTGAATGAATGAATGTTAAGTGTCTTTAGAAAAGATAGGCTGGTTTCTGGGAGAGGGCGGAAGGTTTTAAAGGTATTTGGAGTGTGGCTGGTGAACAGGTTTATGGGGTGACCAGGAGGTCAGGAAGGCAGGCCCCAGAAAGTTTATGGGAGCATAGCTGAGGTGCTGGGATTATATGGTGTCGGGGTGGAGGCCTGTGAGCACACTGTTTATAGACAGACCTGAGTGGAGTGTGTGGAAGGGGGTCATGTGACTGGACGCAAAGGCCATGTCTTGTTAAGGAAAGTGGGGTCCAAATCAAGTGGGTTTTAAGACCCAGGATATAGGAGTGTTTGATGTTGGGGGTGACAGTGTCATAGTTGGGTCAGGGAAGTAGGTGGTTTTTGGTCTCACACATGAAGCTGGGTTGGGATGTGGTTGGTAGTTTGGATAAGGTGACTGATGGCTGAGGTTTCCGTGGTTGCTGGTGGAGGGGAGAGGTAAGGGGAAAAGTTAGGGGCTGACCAGGAAGATGGAAGGCAGCTATGGATGGGGAAGGAGTTGGAAGGGTGGAGGGTGACTGGTTGTGATTTGAAGGAAAGAAAACCAGACAAGCTGTGTACTCTCGCTCTTGGAGATAGCTTTCCTCGGGGTCCTGAGGCTTATGCCGTCACAAACTTTGATTTCAGCCCTAGCCTGTTCTGAGGGGTGAGGTCTTTCCTTTTGGAGTTAAAGCCAGTTTACTGTGGTCAGGTGTCTTTGTCCCTCTGCAAGACATCTAGGCCCTGTGTGTTGATATCCAAAAATGAAAAACCTGAAGTCATCAAGAAGATGCAGCTTGTTGGCATTTCTCCCCAGCAAAACCCAGGGGATGGTTTTGGCCCCCTTTCTCACAGTACATTTTGTGTGGTGTATTGATTTTTCACTCAGCAGTCAGGTGTGGGAGAAGACTCCCTGGGTCAGGATTTATGTGGTCTGGCTCCCAGCTCCATCTGAGCATGTAGGCCTAGTTTGTATAAGAGGAGAGAGATGCTTTGCTTTTTGATCTCTCCTGACAGTGAGCTGATGCTCAAAGCTGAACGCTTATGAGACTGGGAAATGGTAGCCATGAAGTTCCAACCAAGCTTTGGAAACTGAGATAAAGGAGAGTGACATCACGCACTCCCCTGAGTCGGGCTCCTATGTGAGGGCTTCCTTAAGGCTGACCAAATGGTTGCACAGACACTCTCTCCTCTGATTGTCACTTGTTGCCAGTGTGGTTTGTCAGCTAAGGAAACTAAGGCTCAGAGGGGTTGACTGACTTGCCCAAAGTCACACAGCTCGTCGGAGGCAAAGCTGAGAGTTAGTGCACATCTCTGGTAATCTGTGTGCGAGCAGCTGGTGTCAGGCCTGGCAGGCAGTACGCCCTCCATGAATGGTAGTTTCTTTCTTCATAAACCTAAACCTCTTCTTCCCACTCTGCCACATTGTACACACGTCTGGAATGCATTTCCTCGGCTTTTGTTTCTCTTCTTTATTCCTGAGGCTTTGCATTTCATCTGCATCCACTGGGCCAGCCATCCTCATTCTTAGAAGCTGGAGGCTGGAGTGGCCGCCAGAGACCCAGTTAAAGCATTTCATTTGACAGTTGAATAAACTGAGGCTGTGAGCCTAGAAGTGACTTATCTGAGGTTATACAGTGAAGTAGTTGCTGAGCCAGGATTACAATTGAGAACACTTGACTCGAAAGTCTAAGGCTCTTCAGCGGACTGGAACTGAAGCAGAATGAGGGGACTAGCCCAAGGGAGGAGCAGGGCTGAGGGTGAAGACTCTTGTGGTTAGCATGACAAAGACCAGAGCACCTGTGTAGGGCAAGAGGCCTAAACGAGGGGAGAGAGGGAGTTTGCTGCAGGGAGCATGGTGGTGAGCGAGTATGCAGGGTCTTTGCAGTGGAGCTCTATGTCTCCTGACTACCAAGAGGCATTGAGTGCCGGGGTCTCTGCTCCTTGCAGGGTAAAAGATGATTGGTCGGGTTTTATGCCGGAAATGGCCTTGGGGTGCTGTTGACTTTGGCCATGTTGTTGTTAGGTGCCATCGAGGCAATTCCGACTCATAGAGACCCCACGTGACAGAGTAGAACTTCCCCATATGGTTTTCTTGGCTGTAATTTTTAGGGGAGCAGATCACCGGGTCTTTCTCCCGCAGAGCAGCTGGGTGGGTTTGAACTGCCAATCTTTCAGTTAGCAGTCGCTTAACCATTGAGCCACCAGGGCTCCCTGCTTTGACCATAGTGAAGGTAGATGGGTGCCTCAGCTTCCTCCCTTCGGCGGGGTGCTGTGGGTCAAATGGCAGTAGCATGTTTTTTCAAGGAGGCCTCTTCCAGGGCTGTCTAGTAGACAGCATCTCTCAGGGTGGATTTCGCTTCCTCTCAAAGGGAAAAGCAATGTCTGGAGGTTGGTGTCAGGCCCACAGCAGCAGTTAATGCAGTGACTGTTGTGGTCTTTCTGCAGAGGTGCCTGGGGGTGAGCGGAAGAGAGGGGAGAGGCCAAGCTGCCTTCACGCAGAGAGTACTTCCCTCTGATCTGTTTTAGATGTATGGGATTTGAATAAAACTGGATTTCCAAAAAGGATCCCACCGTCCCCATAAGTTTGAAGATCAGTGCTTTGGCCCCAGTTAATGCTGAAGCAGCAGCGTTGGATGGCATAGCTGTCAGAGAGATTGTTGTTTGTTTAGTCATAAATTCACGAAGCAGTGTTTTGCTGGCACCTACTAAGTGCTGGGCCCAGCGTACAGGCCTGGGGACTGAGTCAGCCACAGCACAGGGTGAGTCTACAGGAACTCAGCTTTTACTCAGCTTTTAGCTGAGTAAGCTGGACCCAGAAGGCTCTAGGAGGCTCTGGGAGGAAGCAGAGGAGCCAGCAGGGCCACTGGGGTGTTGGCCTTGGGCAGAGCCAGTAAAGGACCCAGCCCAGGACTTGGACTCTCCTTGTGCTCAGCAGGAAGCCTCGCAGAGGCAGCAGTGAGGAAGTCGCTCTGAGCAAGAGCCCTGCAGGCCCAGGGGCTGAGCAACAGGTACTGTGGGGGCAGCACCTGTCTGCTCGGGACAGCATCACCCCCAGTCCGTCTTTGGAAGGTAAGAGCCAGGTTGACTCAGTGAAACAAGTTCTTCTGGGCATCTCCGGACAACTTACTCACTTGGAGAAGTACCCAGAAGAGCTCTTTCGAGAGGGTTGCTCAGAGACGATATTTGGGGTTAGGTTGAAAGAAACACAACTGTTACTTAGACCTCAACAGTGGGTTTTGACTTCGGTTATTTGGCGGCAGTAGGGATGGAATCACTGCCTCCTTTGAGACTCTGATAGAAGTTGTGGGCTTCTCCCCACAAATGTGTATATAGCCTCAAAATTTTGTATTTGGTTTTAAGGGTTCATGAGGCCCTAGGTTAAGATCTTCTCACGTCAAAAAATGTATCAGGTGTGAGATGTAGGAGCTTTATGGGTCATTGTAGTCTACTCCTTGAAGTAGATGCAGGAAGACCCTAAGCAGCATGTATGGGGAAGAGCTTTCGATCTCTGGAGTCCGGCAGACCGGGGTTCCTGTCTCAGCTCCACCATGTCCTGCTGGGGCACCTCAGGCCAGCTGCTAAGCTTCTCAAAGCCTCGCTTTCTTCATCTTGAGACGTAGTTGGAATTACAGGAGTGCTTCAAAGTGCCCGCCAAGGTCTTCTCTGCTTATTAGTTCTTTCTTTCTATGGTTGATTGGTCTTTGGAGTGGCAGTGTAGGGAGATGGGGCAGGAGGACTTGGGACAGGCCACCTGGTAGGCTGAAGCTGCCGTGTGTTGAAGGGGAAGCCAAGTTCCCAAGATTCTACCTGTCCTTGGAATAAGTATACCAAGAGGTGCTGTGATAAGTGTAACGGTCCAAATTATAAGCGAGTGGTTGGCCTGATAGGTGGTGTAAGGAAGACACTCCCACCCCACCACATCCCCAAATCCCGCCGGCAGTGATGTCAGCAGAGGTGAAAGTGTGTTGCAGATGCAAGATGGCTGATAGTCAGCTTTAGCTCTCTGGGCCTCAGTTTCATCACTTGCAAAATAGCCCTGACGGTCTCAAGGGTTCTTCCCAGCTCTACAGTTCCTCGGTTTTCATATGGCACACAAGCTGAAGCTACATGCGTGATGTACATTTTCTAGGGATCACGTTTAGGCTCACTTTGAAGGCCCAATATCATTTGGTTGACCTTCCTCCTGTTTTATTTCTGTCATCTGGTATCTTCTTTTAAGTCACTGGGGCTAGTCCTCAGGATGGAGCCTGGCACGAGTCCCTTCTCATCTCTCTCCAGGGGACATGGGAGCAGCTTGTCTTACACCAGGATGAAGGAAAAGCCTAGGGAGTGAGTGGAAGAGATGTTGTCGGTGTGTGGCTTTTGGGGGAGATAAAAATAGGCATTGAGGAGAGAGATGGGTCTCAGTGAGCTTCATAAGAGTTAGGACTCTCCCGTCATCTCCCTCGAGAAGGGTTTGGTGGGAGGGAGGGAGCCCACTGTCTCCTCTCATCTCAGTGGTTTCTCTCTTGCAGGTGTGGGCAAGAGCAGTTTACTGTTACGTTTTGCAGACAACACTTTCTCAGGTGAGTGTTCCCCTGGGCTGCTGCTGGGGGATTTCGGTTTTTAAATCCCCTTCCCTGGCACCAGAGTACCCTGGCTCTGCTTAACACTGAAATGTTCTCGGAAACTTTCTCATACAGACGGCCACAGGCGGGAAGGAGGAGGAGGAGGCGTAGGTGAGAAAACCACCCTGGGTCTCTCTTAAACGGTCCTGAGAAGCCTGTATAGCAGGTCCATTGTTTTCTCACCCAGGGTCATTTTTTTCCCAACAACATTAAAAAAAAAAAAAAAAAATTAAAAAAGTATTACATGATAGTACCTGCTTGTGTAAAATTGCAAACAGTAAGACATCTAGGTGAAAAAAAGAAAGTTGTCCGTTCACCTGTCCCCCTCAGCTTCTCAGAGAACCTCTGTTCAGTGTGTTGTGTATCTTTCCAACTTTTTTCTGAACTCTACATGCTGTTGGGCAGCTTGCCTTCCCCTCAGGATTCAAGGAACATCCTTCCCCTTTGTTATATATAGATCTCTCTGATTCTTTTGAATGGCTGTGAAATTTTCCCAGGGTGTGGATGAATTAAACGGTAATTCACCAACAGTGCTCTTGATAATATACCTTTGTGGTGGAGTCTGTTACAAGGGTTGCTACATTACTTGTGATACATTGTATATATAGTCTTGTAGCTGCAATACATTGTAAGGATATTCTGGTATACCTGTATAGGCCGTTTCTATACAAGTGGAGATACCGTGTCAGAGGTTATGTACGTTTAAAATTTTCTTAACCGAAAAAACCAAATCCGCTGCCATTGAGTCTTTTCTGGCTCATAGCGACTCTATAGGACAGAGGAGAACTGCCCCGTAGGGTTTTCTTGGCTGTAATCTTGATGGAAGCAGACTGCCACATCTTTCTCCCACAGAGCGATTAGTGGGTTCAAATCGCTGACCTTTCATCTAGGCAAATGCTTAACCACTGTGCCACAAGGGCTCCCTTAAAATTTTGTTAAGTACTGGCAAATTGTCTTACCAAAAAACTGAAGGGGTTTGAAAGTGCCACTGGCCAACTTGAGTCAGTGCTGGATCTTAGTAGTCGTCTTCATTTTCGCTAAGCCGACAGGCAAAAAGTGGTGTCTCATTTAAAATTTTATTTCCCTCATCACCAGGGAGGTTGAACATGCTTTCGTGTGTCTAATACATCAGGTTCATTATAGAGGCTTTGGGTTGGGTTAGTGGCTCCGATTGAGGACTGAAATGTGATTATCTGTGGGAGTTTCCCTGTGGTGTGGTTGAGGGCAAGCTAAAAGTCACCTGATGACTTGTGATTACGGGGAGAAGTGGGTTTGGCCCTGCAGCACACTGGTGTGGTGTTAGGAAGAGTTGGATTCTCCATATGACCTTGAGCCAGTGACCAAGTCTCATCTGTAAAGTGGGAATAATAATAGTCCTTCCATAGGGTTGGTGAGGATTACCTGATATCGCATGCCGTGGTGCTTCTCAGTAAATATTACTAGGTATTTGTTATTGTTATCTTCTGTTCAAGGATGGCAGCTAATGATCAGCCTCTGATTATACTGCCAAACATTGTTGTTGCTCTTTAACACCTCTCTAGCTCCGCATCCAATCAGCTTCTGAATCCTGGAGTACTCTTTTGCAATCTCTCTCATTTCCATTTCTACTACTACTAACTTAGTTTAGACTGTTGTGGGTTCTAGCCTGAGGCATTACAATAGCTCCTATATAAGACTGCTAAATTCATTTTGATAATCTGTGGTTCTGGATTGAGGTGCTTGGCTGCTAACTGAAAGGTTGGAAGTTTGAGTCCACCCACAGGTGCCTGGTGATCTACTTGTGAAAAATCAACCATTGAAAACCCTATGGAGTGCAGTTCTACCCTGACACACATGCGGTCACTATGAGCCATGCTCTATGGCTCTGGCAGTGTCTCTCCTCTGTTTAAAAACCTCAGTGTCCCTCTCTTACCTGAGCGAAGTTTATAGCAAGGTCTCTCCACCTTTGTACTGTTGACATTTTGGGCCACGTAATTACTTGTTGTGGGGCTGTCCTTTGCATTGTAGGATGTTTAGCAGCATCCCTGGCTTCTATCCACTAGATGCCAGTACCACCCCATTTGTTGTAACAGCCATAAATGTTTGCAGACATTACTGATGTCCCCCGGGGGGCAAAATGGTCCTCACTTGCAAACCACTGGTTTATAGTGTTAGCATGACATTCAGAGGTCTTCACAGTCTATTCCAGTTTACCTTTCCAACTTCCTCATACTGTTTGTTCGTTCTCTTGTTCTTTCAGTCTGCTCACTTATTCATTCAACTATTATTTACTGAGTGCCTCATGGAGCCCTGGTGGCTGCTAACCAAAAGGTTGGTAGTTCGAATCCACCAGCTGCTCCTTGGAAACCCTGTGGGACAGTTCTGCTCTGTCCTGTAGAGTTGCTATGGGTCGGAATCGACTGGTTGGCAACGGGTTTGGTGTGTTTTTGGAGTGCCTGGAGCCCTGGTGGCGTAGTAGTTAAGAGCTCATTTGCTAACCAAAAGCTTGGCAGTTCAAATCCACCAGCTGCTTCTTGGAAACCCTATGGGGCACTTCTCCTGTGGCAGTTCTTCTCTCTCCCGGAGGGTTGCTATGAGTTGGAATTGACTCGATGGCCATGGGTTTTGGTTAATAGTGCTGGGCCACACCCCTTGACATTATCCGGGACTCAGAGACTCAGACATGCTGGCTTGTTCTCTGAATGCATTCTCTTTGTGCTTTTGTATGAACTGTTTTCCTCTATGGAGCATGTCTTTCCACCACCTAATCTCAACCTTTGACATCTTAGCTGTTCTTTCAAACTAGGCCCAAATGTGACTTCTTCCTTGATTCTTCCTTGATCTCTACTCACTGTGACCTTTGGCCTTCCTGATGTAGTCACCACACTTTATTTTACATGCTTCTTTTTGGGTGCCTTCTCTCCTACATACTAAGTTCCAAAAGGAGTCTGCTTTTGAACTGCGAAAGTACCTGCTACATTGTAAACAGTCAAAGTATAAGTTCCGAAAGTAGTGAGAACGCGTGTTCTTAGTGTTGAGACCTTTGTAAGCCTGGACTGGAGTATTATACCAGCCAGAAATTCTCCTCAAATTCATCTTTTACAAGAGGCCCAAGAGAGCTATTGAAAATGCAGGCCAGGCCCTGATTAAAACCCTTCTGCGACTCCCACCACATGCAGGATGAAGCCCAAGCTCTGAGATGGCACACAGGCCTGAGATCTGCCCTCGGCCTCCCTCTACCTGCGTGACACCTCATGCGTGACACCCCCCCTCCCCAGCTCTCCACACACACGCACACACGCACCAGTGCTATTTGTGTTACTCTCTCCTGTGCCTGGTTTTCATAGCACAGGTCGTAACCTGTTTGTGCACCAGAAGTTAATTTTTTGGGTCATTAAAAATTCTTGAATAGACTAGGAAAGACCAGAGTGCGTGATAGGTCTCCCCCCATTCTTACGCCCCAGCTGGCAGTCCCCACCCTGACCACTCTGATCAAAGGTACCCGCTCTGTCACGTTACCCTGTGTTATGCCTTTGTAGCACTTGCACTGTTGGAAGTGATTTTCTTTATCACTATATGTTAGATTGTCTTTTGCAGTCACTTGACTGTAGGCTCCATGGCACAGGGACCTTGTGTTCCTTGTTCAGGGCTGTCTCCCTGCAACCCAGAACTGTCCTGGGCACTCAGTCAGTGGGGCCCTACTGCCGTCAAGGACTTGCTGCCACCTGTTGGGCTTTGACAACATGCCTTGTGTGTGCAGGCAGCTACATCACCACGATCGGAGTGGATTTCAAGATCCGCACCGTGGAGATCAATGGGGAGAAAGTGAAGCTGCAGATCTGGGACACGGCCGGGCAGGAGCGCTTCCGCACCATCACCTCCACGTGAGTCTCCTGTGCGCTCCCACTCATAACCCTTCCCACCGACGTTTGGACACTGTTGGTGGATAGTGCCGTGGCATGGTAGAAATGTCACTGGGATGGGTCACTGGGGCTGTTGGGAAGAGAGCTTGTTGCTGGCCGCAGTTGGGCCATCTTTGTCTGCACTCGTCCTCATCCTGAAGATGTGAGAGGAGGGGGGTACAGGGTGGCCACTGTCCATGGGTGGACAGTGACTGAGCACTCGGCTCTGGAGTCTCACAGCACAATAACCATGGGACCTTGGGCCAGGCAGCTTCCTTTGTGGCCTTCAGGTCCTTTAAAATGGGGATAACAGTGGGATTTGCTTCACCAGGAGGTTGTGAAATGCCCTGCACAAGTGACCACTTAGTGGCCATCACTGCTGCTAGGTGTCAGTTGTGAAGCTGGGGTCTCGGTGGTGACGTCTCTGCTGGCAGGCCTGGGAGGGCATTGGTGTGCATGAAGCTGCCGCGCCTTCCTCTGCTGCTACTGCCATGCCCTGGGAAGCCCAGTTGTCCACCTTCACTGCTGGGCAGCCCCTTTGTGGTTCGTTGCTGCCACAGGAGGCAAAATTTAGCTCCATCTCTGAACAGGAGCCCTGTGAAGGGGCCTGGGGTCTTGTTTGGACTGTTAATGAAGCAGGTTCCAGGAAAGAGCAGGGCATTGAGGGCAGACAGTTGATGCTTTCGGTCTCTGCCCTGCTGTGTACCCTTGGGTTCTATTAGGACCTCCTTGACTGCTGAGTCCTATGTGCAGGTCCTTGGAGCTTTGGGCTCGACAGGGATTCTCTCCTCGGCTATGTGCAGGTCCTTGTAGCTGTGGGCTCGACAGGGATTCTCTCCTTGGACTCCGTAACAACTCTGCGCTCGGTGTATTAGCATCCCCATTTCACAGATGAGCCAGCTTCTAAGAAGTGGCCCTGCCCCTAGCAAATGGTAGAGCCGTGCTCCACACAGCAGTGGTCAGAGTAGCCGTCCATGTCAGGCGCGTGGTAGTTGCTTCTTCTCAGGGAATTGCCTTTTTCTCCCGGCAGAGCAGTTCCTCAGCCGTGAGGGCTCCCAGGAATGAAGTCCCATCCAGAGAGCCCTTTCCTCCCTTTTGCATGGAAACATGGGCACATGCCTGGCTGGCTGCCCATCATGGGGCTCAGGATCTTCTGGGGGGTGGCAAGTGCGAGGGGGCAGAGCCTGCGCTGGGGAGGGGCTCGTGCTTGTGGCTCGAGCAGGGTACATCACTGGGCTGGCCCTGTAGTGAGCACATGTCTCTTCGTTCATGGCTCCCCGTACACCGGGTGCAGCTCTCGGTGACTGCCTGCTGATGAGCTACTGAGCAGGGTTCTTCTGGCCTGCTTGCGTCTCAGCAGCTACTAGTGGGGCCCAAGGAGAATGGCTAGGGCCAGGGGTTCCTTGGGCAGATGTCCTTACTATGGGCCGGGGACTGTCGCTGAGGCCTTCACCTACTTTATTTCATTTAACCTGATGAAGTGTCCTATGATTGTGTCCATTTCGTGGATGAGAAAACTGAGACCCAGAGAGGGTAAAGTGACTTAGCTTGGTTGGTAAGTGGAGGAGTCAGGGATTTGAATTTAGGTCTGTCTCGTGCTCTTAACCAGCATTAACCAGCACCCACCCCAGTCTGTGCTGCCCCAGGAGGGCAGGGGATGGGGAAAGTGGCTACGTCAGAGCTTTCTGGTTAAAACCAACCAGCGAAGTCAGGACAGCACAGAATATTCAGCCTGTGGCAACGGAAATGCTGAGACCAGGCTGGGGGCTGGGGGTCTGAGGCCGTTCTGGCCAAAGGAGCCATAGTCCATCCCCCAGCTCCAGTCCTGACTGCAGGCTGGGCGGCTACGAGGAGGGCTAACTGCCTCCTTCATTTGTTTTAGGATACTTGGAGGAGTTTCTCAGCCACCTGAGGGCAACACATGATTTTTCCAGGGTGCTTGAGAAAGGGGGTATAAAAATGGCATGGCAGGGGCATCTGACCTCCTCTAACTTCACAAGGGGAAAGGAGAATCAAGATCAACAGCCCCAGGCTGATTCCTATGAGGCGCAGGTCAGACATATCTCCTCTCTACAATCTTTACCAATTCTGGACATCAACTGTCCCTCCCACAGCACTCTCTACTTCTCTGATGGGTTCAGTAATTCGTTGCAGTGGCCACACACAACTCACAGACCATTCTCACAGTTACGGGGTTCCTTAGGGAAGTAACAGGTTACAATTCAGGTTCAGGAACACTCTACAGACAGCTTCTTCTCAGCTGTGCCGTAGGCACGCCTCTCTCTGTTCCTTGGCTGCTAGGGCAAGTGTTACAAAGCTCTTTTATCTCTGCCAATAAGTACCTGGAGGCACCCCACTCCTCCAGTAATCCTCGGCCCGAAGTCACTCAGCTCTCTTTCTCCTTGGGCCGGGAAGCTCACCATGTTGTCTCCTGCTGGTCTTTTGGTTCTGCTGCCTCTGCAGCTGCTGGTCTCGGCATCTTGCCGTTTTCGGTGTTATGGCTCTCTCTCTCTCCGTTTCCTGGGCCTAGGAGGGTCTCAGTGCAGGAATCCTGGGTCCAAAGGGTACACTCTGCTCCCGTCTCTTCTTATTGATGGTAGTCAGCCTCCCCTACCCCCTGCTCTGGAATTGGCTCTTTTTTAAGCCTAGCAGAATGGCAAAACTGACCAATCCCCTCATTAGGGTTCTATATACTCATTTGCACGGTTCCATTCCCGCACAGTTCCATATACCTTATTTGCATTTTTAGCAAGCTGTCCAATCCCCTTGGTGGGTCACAAGCCCTTTATTTGCATAGTCCTACCTAGTCATTGTGTGGGAGTCACAAAGACCATGGCAAGAAGAGCCACATTACATACGCACTGCACCACAGGCCATGCCTTGGCTCTTCTAGCTTTTGGCCCTTTCATAGTGGAAGGATTGACTTCTCCTAATCATTTTACCAGTCCAAAACAGTCATTAATGATTAGTCCTTCAGTAGGGCAAAGAGTCCACAGGGTGAGGTTATTCAGGTACCAGCCATTTAGGTCTCCTGCAGGTGTCCATCTGATCTAGTCATGTTCTCCAAAAGTCATCTTGTCTTCACCACTTCTGGCCTCTGAATTAACTGAGAGAAGATTATTCCCTTGCTCTGAGCCTTATGAGGTATCAGCATAGCAAAATCTTTAAAGGACTTTAGGTTCAGCCACTGTACTCCAGTCCAGTTGCGCCCCTCCCTTGGTCCACTCTTTCGCAGTTTGCTTTTGCAGATACAGTTTTCATCATCGCAGTTAACTCTGTTAACAGTCAACACTCACAACTGAGTCATATAACCCTATCAGCATTTTCCCCCACCCTCTGTTCCCTGTCGCTTGTCCCCCTTACTTTGATAGCACACCCATAAAAGTGTGTAAGCCAGCCACTTCATTGCCTTTATCTCCCCCCATTTTAGATAGCCAGTGTTTAAATTGTTCATCCCTATCAAACCAGTAGTCTGAGGAGATAAGCATGTGCCTTTCTCTGAAGAATCTTCTGTTCCAGTTGGAACTCTGAGCATCTGCATCCATAAGCAAAGTCCAGTCCAGAGCAAGCCATCAAATTGCAGCAGTCTACACCAGCTCACAGTGTCAAACATCTTTATCTTCATTTGGTTGGGTTCTGGTCAGCTCATCCCTGGCCCCTGTGGACTAGGTCAGTGGGTACCAGTCGTAGGCTCAGGAGTCCACACAACTCCCTGCACTTCAGACCTGCCAGCCCCTTCTCTCTCTCGATCTCTCTCTCATCCCTAGCCTCTGTGGGCTAGGTCAACAGGGTACTAGTGGAACATGTCTAAACTTAGCCCATCTCTTCATTGCTGTACCTCCTCCACTTCCACTCATCGAGTGGACCCAGGTGGTCACGTGAGCATGCCAGGCTGTTCTACTCACTGTCTCCCTTTAACTTCTTGTCCTAGTAGGGGTGTCTTCTGATGGGCACTGACTTTTCCTGCCTCGGTGCACCCAAAGGGAAACCTATTGCTCGAAATTCAAAAAGGAAAGCAGTCACTTTTTTTCCTGCAGGTCCTTCCTTCAAATACAAATCTCCTGTTCCCTCAGCAGTTCTGGGTAGGTCTGCATGTCTTTTCAAATGCGAATTTGAAGATTCTGGGTGGGGCTCAGGTTTTTGACCTATGCCCCCAGTACTCTGTACACAGGGCTATTGCATTCAAACCAACAGCCTGTGTTTCTTTGGGGCAAATCCTAGTCCCCTTTCAGCACATCCAATCAGGTATTGGCTGAAGGCAGAGTTACACGATCTCTGTTGTCTATAATACCCAATATTAATTTCTGTCATACACTTAGGTCTGCTTTACACTAGGTAGGAGAAGCATTCAATATCCACAGTACATTCAAATAAACACATAACCCTTTTAAAGACATTCCAGTTTCATCTCCTCCACTCCTTGACTATCTTCCCATTCATATGCATATGGCCTCAGGCTTCTGGCTGGGTGGAACCAGATGACCCTTGCCCCCTATCAGTCATCCCTTTGAACCTGCCTGGCATTTGCCCCAGCCACTCCGGATGCAGCTTTGCGGCTTTTCTGTCTCCCGCTGTAGCATAACATCTCTCACTTTCCTTTCAGTTATTACAGATAACAACCAAAGCAACCATCTAAGAATCGAAAGTGTCACTTCCCACGCCCCTTTATTCTTTCTCTTAACAAAGTCCCATGCTTCCATGAGTTTGGAGCCATTGCAACGAATCCTGCTTCTGACACCAACTGTAAAAATGGCGTGGCAGGGACAAGAATGACATGGAGGGGGTGTCTGACCTCCTCTAACTTCACAAGGGGGAAGGAGAATCACGATCAACAGCCCAAGGCTGATTCCCATGAGGCAGAGGTCAGACACACCTCCTCTCTCCACCATCTTTACCAGATCTGACACCAACCATCCCTCCCACGGTGCTCTCTACTTCTCTGCTGGGTTTGATAATTCGTTACAGTGGCCACACAGAACTCACACACCATACTCACAATTATGGGGTTTATTAGGGAAGTTACAGGTTACAGTTCAGGTTCAGGAATGCTCAGGATACAGTTCTTCAATCAGGACAGCCTCTTCTCAGCTGTGCCCTCAGGCAGTCCTCACTCTGGCCCTCGGCTCCTTTGGCCTCTTGGGCCAGCCTAGGCTCTGCCCCGCTTGGGCAAGTGTTATGAAGCTCTTTTAGCTCTGCTGAGAAGTGCCTGGAGGTACCCTACTCCACGAGTAAGCCTTGGCCCAAAGGCACTCAGCTTTCTTGCTCTGTAGGCCAGGAAGCTCACTGCGCCATCTCCTGCTGGCCTCCTGGTTCTGCTGCCTCTGCTGTTGCCGTTTCTCTGCTGCTGCTTCTCGCTGCCTTGCCATCTTTGGTGTTATAGCTCTCTCTCTGTCTCCTTGGTCTAGGAGGGTCTCAGTGCAGGGATCCCGGATCCAATGGATACACTCTGCTCCCATGTCTTCTTGGTGGTAGTCAGGTTCCCCTCCCCGACCCTGCCATGGGATTGGCTCTCTTTTAAGCCTAGGGATGGCAAAACTGACCAATCCCCTTTGTTAGGATTCCATACACCTTATTTGCATTGTCCCACCCAGTCATTGTGTGGGAGTTACGAAGACTAGGGCTAGAAGGGCCATATTAAATAATTCACTGCACCATAGGGTGCGACCCTGCACCAGGTCCTTGGCCAGGTCCTTGCTGGCTGGCTGTCTAGGGGGCTGAGGGTGCAGTTGCATTTTAGGCCTCTGACTTTGGCCCTCAAGGGGCAGGGACCACAGTGGGGGGTGGGCTCCCGTGGGGCTCATGTAGCCATCGCGCATGATGCTTCCCAAAGACTTGGTGCCACAGTGGCAGCTGGCGAGCGGGGGCCGTGGGACCTTGAATGTTATAGGAGTTTCGTCTTTTTACAGGGAGGCGGGCAGTCAGGGTGCACTAGTGTGACCTTCTCTGATTCAGGGCATTAAAAGGGATACTACAACTGCATCCTGTTGGTCCTGTATCCCCCCCATCACCCTTGTCTCTTGTTGCTGGGGTTTGCCGACCCTGAGAGGTGCCACTGGGAGCACAGGCTAGGGGAGGAGCGAGGGGGAGGCGATGGTGGAGGTAAGAGGTGATGAGGAAGAGGACCCCCTTGAGACCTGGGTCGGGTGTCAGACCCAGGTGTCACTTCCCTTCTCAGCCTCACGTCCTCCCTGGTAAAAATGGCCATCGTAGTACCTGCTGAACCAGGTTGTTGCAAGATTGTAGACAGTAGTGGGTAGAGCGTGCTTGGCTCTGCCTGCTCCAGGTGACTCTCTGGTGACTGTTAATGGTGACAGTAGCAAGGAGGTGGGTTCCTCCTTGGAGCCTAGAAGTACGGGTGCCTTTCCTCCCACAGCGCTGGGCTCCTGGACACAGCCCCTTCCCTGGGCCTGGGAAGGTGGAGGCCCCGGAAGAAGCCGGGGGCTGTGTGCCGGCTCCAGGCCGTGGGCATTTGTTGGCATTCTCTGTAGTCCTCAGCAGAGGAGGTTTGGGAACACCTCCACGCTGGCTCAGGGACAGTTGTTCCCATGGTTCCGGCATGTCCTTCATACCCTCTCAGGCGCACATCGGCCATACCGAGCCCTGTGATGAGTGGGGGGCCCAGTGTCTAGAGGGTTTGGTCCCACAGGTGGTGTCATTGTTATGGCTCCCGCAGAGTCAGGGAGGGCTGCATCCCTGGAAAGGCAAAGCCATGGGCAGAAGGAAGAGCCCAGGGGGAGAAATCTTACTGGTGTCTGAGGGTGGAGAGGCAGACCTAGGGGACAGGCTGGACTTGACCCAGAGCAGCAGGCGGCTGCTACGGCTCCACCGTGGGCAAGCCACTTAGGAGACACCACCTTGTGATGACAGATGTCATCTCCTTTATTCCTCACAACCACCGAGAGGTAAGTACCAGTGTCCCCATTTTATAGTTGAGGAAACTGAGGCTCAGAGAGGTGAAGTAACCCTCACAAGGCCCCAGAGCCTTTCAGAGTTGGGGCCAGGGCTGGTTTTCTTCTCTGATGGGGCCAAGCATGCGAAGGGCTTGCCAGCAGCTGACAGGCAGGCAGTGAGGACATGCTTGCACTCACCATCTTCTGTTGCCTCGGAACCGGGTTTAGGGGAGGAATGGTTCTCCCTGCGGGCTCGGGGGCTGAGCTCGTAGGTTCAGATAAGCCTTAAGAGGTGCTGAGGGCTGGCACGGGTGCAGCCAGAGGTCAGGAGAGAAGACAGCCCTGCACTCCGGGCTCGTCTTCCTTTGCGGCAACAGTTCTTAACCTCTGGGCTCTGAGAGGCCCCAGGATTGCGAACCTCTGCCGTGGTTTTCCTGCACCTCTGGGAAGAGGTTCCGAGGGGCAGTTCGGGGTGATTCCGTGGTGCCAGGAGGGGCTGCCGCCTGCCTTTGTGAAGACTCCTGGGTGAGGTGGAGGCCCCCCCTCCCCGGGGTTGATGTCCTCCCTCTGTCTTCCTGAACCATCTGTGTGGATGGGGACGCAGTGCTAGCAGTTTGGCAGAGGGATGTTTTGTATCCTTCTTCCAGACCTCACTAAGCTCTCAGGCCATGGGGTCTGCACGTTTGGGATAATGGGCGTATCTGGGATGCCCTCTCCCAAATCGTTCCTGCCAACCAGCCTCCAGGGCGGCGAAGGCAGACTTTGCTGGGGTGTTCACAAATGGTGCATCTTCTTGGAATGGCATTTTACTAAAAGAAATTTGAGGAGAAAAAACTTTTTTTGAATATTAAAACAAGCACAGTGGTAATATGTCAAATATAAAAGTTGCCTGCATTTTAGAAATAAAACAAGAACTTCAAAGAATTTTCACGCCAGGGGCAAGCTGTGAACCACCTAGGTTTGTGCTCACGGGCAGCCCCTCGGGCCGAGGGCTTACTGTTCCCTGCTGGGGACTCAGTGGCAAAGTGTGGGGGTGCAGGGTCGGGCCAGCGTGTCCTTCCCTGTTGCCCAGGGCGTGGTCTGAGCAAGGTCTGGACTGGGGCTGGCTTGCGGGAAAGCTCTGACACAGACCCTGGCCCTGCAGGTATTATCGGGGGACCCACGGGGTCATCGTGGTTTACGACGTCACCAGTGCCGAGTCCTTTGTCAACGTCAAGCGGTGGCTTCATGAAATCAACCAGAACTGTGACGACGTGTGCCGAATACTAGGTGAGACCACATCCGGAGGAGCGACGGCGGGGCGGAGGGCGGCTGGGTGCCCTGCAGGGCCAGGCTTACTCTGCTTTGTCTTGAAGTGGGGAACAAGAACGACGACCCCGAGCGGAAGGTGGTGGAGACAGAAGATGCTTACAAATTCGCCGGGCAGATGGGGATCCAGTTATTTGAGACCAGCGCCAAGGAGAACGTCAACGTGGAGGAGGTGAGGCTGGGCGGAGGCCTGGCAAGCGCTGGCCCCAGGAGGAGGTGCCTGGCCCTGCCCTACCACCCTGCCCTCCTCTTCCCGCTGCAGACTAGCAGAAAGCGACATAGTAACTGCTGTTTGTCAAGTGTCTACTATGTGCCAGGCTTTGTGCTGAGAACGCTAAAGGTGTTAGCTCAGTTTTTTTTTTTAATGATATTTTATGGTGTTTTTGGTGAAAGTTTACACAGGAAATTAGGTTCCCATTTGACAGTTTCTGTACAAATTGTTCAGTGACATTAGTTACATTTTTCACAGAGTCAGCATTCTCTTTAATTGTGTTCTGGCTGTTCCGTTTCCAGTACTCTAGTTTCCCTGCCCCCTTATCTTCTCATCTCTACTTTAGAGTAATTATTGACCTTTGGTGTTAGCTTATTTCTCATCAGTCTTCTAAAGTAGGTATAATTATGCCCATGTTTCAGATAGGGCAAGTGAGGTTCCGAGTTAAGTAACTCAGGGAATATCACCCAGCTTAAGTAGCTGGGTCAAACTTTGATGTGTCTCACACCAAAGCTGTGCACAGCTTCCACCCCATCCCGTCTCGCTGCCCCCTCCCCTAGCCACACCACTGTCACCTCCTCAGCTCTCTGCTTTTCCTGGGCCTTGGCCCCCCTGCTGAGACCAGGCTGCTTCCTGTGGCTTCTGCTGGGCCTGCTGAAAGCAGCTGTGATTCTGTGAGAGAAGAGCCAGACCGTTTGCCACAGCCTGGCCTGGCCCACTCACCTGCCTTAGGAAGGTCCTGCCTCACTGATGCCTGGATCCAAGGCCCCGGGGAAGGCAGGCTTCCCGCTACATCCTGGAACACAGCCAGCACGGTGTTGGGAGCCTAGCCTAGGCTCCTGAGAGTCAGACTAGTCACCGTACTGGTCTTCCCACATGGGGCCCTGTTGTTAGAGCCAGTGTGACTGTGGGGGTGACTCACCTCCACATTCCATCTGTTCTTCCTGTAAATTGGGGTGAATGAGAGTCCCTTCCTCCCAAGTTGTGAGGATTAAATGAAGTAAACTATATCACCAGTAAAACCAGTTGCCACCAAGTTGATTCCAACTCATGACAATCCATGTCTGTCAGAGTAGAACTGGCCTCCATAGGGTTTCCAATGGTGATTTTTTGGAAGTAAATTGCCAGGCCTTTCTTCTGAGGTGCCTTTGGGTAGACTCAAACCTCCAATCTTTTAGTTAGTAGCTGAGCTTGTTAACCATTTGCACTACTCCTAAATTGTGTCACGTGAGTGCTTTATAGATGTTGGCCCACCTTTTTTATGCCTCCTGCTGCTGCCATCATCATTACTATTGACTGATGTGTGAAGGAGAGGACTGTGGATTGGCACATCGAATTTCTTGGATCCTGACATCAGAAGGACCCCCGGGTGACCTGGGAAAGGCTCTAGGCAGGACCTCAGGCTCCGTGTGCAGTGAGGTGATAGGAGCAGGCAGGCGGTGGGTCCCCTCTGTCCCGTCCGCAGAGCAGGCAGGCGATGGATCCCTCCCATCCCGTCCGCAGAGCAGGCAGGCGGTGGGTCCCTCCCGTCCCATCCGCAGAGCAGGCAGGCGGTGGGTCCCTCCCGTCCCATCCGCAGAGCAGGCAGGCGGTGGGTCCCTCCCATCCCATCCGCAGAGCAGGCAGGCGGTGGGTCCCCCTCGTCCCATCCGCAGAGCAGGCAGGCAGTGGGTCCCCCTGGTCCCATCCGCAGAGCAGTTGCACCTTTGTCTTGTCAGAAGATTCCAGCTGAAGGAAAGGGGTTCTTTCTCTCCTTGAAAAAAAGAGACTGGAAAATCCCTGAGAGATTAAGTGACTTCTCCAAATGCACACAGCTCGTGGGTCTTTGATGTTGGTCCTTTTTGACCTTTAAATGAACCAGTTCACCACCTCCTTCTAGAAGGATTTGTAGCTGCTTGCAGTCAAGGACAGACATACACAAAATTAGCAAGTAGGACTAGGAGGCTGGGGCCAGACCAGCGGTCTGGTCTGAGGCCACCCTGCCTCCTTTCCCTTCCACAGATGTTCAACTGCATCACAGAGCTGGTCCTGCGAGCAAAGAAAGACAACCTAGCCAGACAGCAGCAGCAGCAACAGAACGATGTGGTGAAGCTCACGAAGAACAGTAAACGAAAGAAACGCTGCTGTTAATGGCCCAGCCAGGCCACTTGCAGGGACTGCACTGTGGTCACTCCCCGGCCCGAGGCCCACGGGGGGCTCCTCGGGGGACAGTCTCAGTTTCGTGCCGTTATTTAAAGATTTCTCTCCACGTTTTTGTATCTGGAGGCGCCATCGGCATTTCCTTCCTTCTTTCCCCCCTCGAGTGCCAAGAAGGTGTTGGACAAACCTGCCCTTCCCTGCTGGTGTCCCCCGCCCCGGCCCAGGCGCCTAGAGCTGGCTCGGATGCTGCCAGTGAGTGGACGAGTCACCAGTCTGTACATAATGTATATTGCGTTAACCAGCTGCATTCCCTCGTCCTGCTCTGGCGTTTGCCTCTTTAATGCCAGCCTGCTGCAACAGACCCTCACCCCACCCCATCTTCCTGCCAACAGCTTCCTGAGGAGACAGGACCACTTCTGGCCACGCCTTCTGCAACCCGGGCTGGGGGAGTAGACGCCGTTACTTCTGCCCTGCAGGCTGTTGGCTGCTGCCCCGTCATCGACTCTTCTCCAGGGCCTGTGCTGTCTCCGTTCCGGCCCGCTTCCCCGACCTGTAACCGTCTGGCAACTGGGAGGCCAGGCCTTGAGTGAGGCTTGGGGGTCCCATCAGAGGCCTCCCTCTGCCGGCCCCAGCCCTTCATTTGACAGAGGATGGCAGTCCTGCCTTTTGGCCAGCAGGTTTCTTGTCCTGCCTCTGAGTCTCCTCTGAGCCACAAGCCCAGGGGAATGTAAGCGTCTAATTTATACCAAAATGTTTTCAATTCCAACAGAAAGGCAGGGGTATGTTCGTGCAGGGATACGGCTGGTAGGAGGGCTAGAGGAGCATTATTTGAACAGATAAAGACAATTCAGCCAAATGAAATGGATGAAGTTCCTCACGCTTCTTTTCTCTCCCCGAAGTTTGACTGGCACAGCATCAAAAGTTGTGGCCTCCCCACTTCGGGTCCATTGTTTTTAGAAAAAGTGAATGGCTTTTTGTTCATGCGGGGCTGGGCTCTAGGCAGAGTAGCTCTGCCTTTCTGGCTGCTTCCTGGTGGGGAAGGACACGGGGCCTCCCACCTGATCTGTGGTCAGTCCAGGCCCCCCCACCGCAACCGACTGGAGTTCCTGGGGCTGGTGTAGCACCAGGCACCTTTGAATGTGGGTCGTGGGTGGGGGCTGCTGGACTGTGGGAACGACACCTCTGAACGGGGGCTCCAGGCAACCTTGGGTCACTGACAGACTTTTAGTACGAAGGTGGCATGAGCATTTCTTAGCGGGTGGGGAGGAATGGTAGCTGGGGGCTGCCAGTTTTGACTGGCCCTGGTCCCCTGGAGGAAAAACCAGGGTCATCTGCACTTGATACTGTTCTCCTCCCCTCCCCTCAGGACACTTCCTTCACCTTTCCCCCCAGAGGATCACGGAACCTGGCAATTTCAACACCAGGATTTGATTTATTCGATTTCCTTTCCAAGGTGATTTCCAGGCAAAGTCCTGATTGGACAATCACATCATGGATCACACTGCAGATTCTCCATGTTAAACACTGTTGGATGGGTTTTTAATCAGTAAAAACTGGGGGTTTCTTCTGACCTCTCTCTCCACTTCCCCAGCTGCCAAAAGCCTGCGGCTCTGTGTGACAGGCCCTGCTACGGAGCCGCAGGATGGGGTGGGGAGCTCAGGGGGCTAGGGAGGGTGCCTGCTTGGCGACGACCAGCTGGTAGCCCCATCTGGTCTGGGGGAGCTGAGAGCAGAAGCCTGGCCTCTGTCCTCAGGACCGTCTTGGCAGAACGTGGGTGCTGTTGGGAACACAGAGCTGGCGGCTCTGTGGGGAGGGTGGGCATACTTCTAACTTAGCATTCAGGTGAAGCCAGCATGGGAATGCTTGCAAATTCACACAGTAAGAGGGGAGCCTGGGAGCCTCCAGCCCAGGTGAGGAGCCCCCAGGGCTTCTGGTCACTGGATGTCCAGCTCTGGGTGGCATGATCTGGGGACAACAGCGTGCTATCCCGAGTGTCACACACAAAGGGAGGGGTGAGGGGTGGGGTGGGGGACTCACAGGGTTGGGCTGACATCCTGGTGGACCTGATGTGAAATTTCCTGTCAAACAACAGAACTTTTAAATGGTTTGCTAGGATTATTTCTGTATTGAAAATTTCTAATTATGCTTTTTAAAAAAATACTAAAAATAAAGGTTCAAGCTGCCAAATTTTCTTCCAGGGTCTGTTTCCTCTTCTCCAGCTGTGCTCTGGGTGGGTTTGGCCTGTTTGTTCTCGTGGAAGGCCTGCACAGGTGCCTGCCAGGTCCTGGGCCACCTTCTGAGCCCAAGTCTGTCTTTGGGAAAGGCCGGTTCAGGGCTGAACTTCCCCTTCCCTGACGCGGTGGCCAGGGCACATGTGGTAAGATGCCAGCACAAGCTCCGTGTCCCCCTCCGCGTGCCGGCAGGGTGCAGTGGAAGCCTTTGTCCTGAGCGGTGTTTTCCTGGCTCCAAGCTTCTGCCAAGCCCTGGGCCTGCTGAGCAGGAAGCAGGGCTGACAGTTCCTGCCTGCTGGGCACCCTGCAACCGCTGGTGGTGAGCCCAGTGCTTGTGACCCCTGCTCCCAAAGCAGCTGTCACTGACTGGAGGCCTGGAGGGCAGGACACTGCCACCTCAGGAGGGGGCCTCTTCTAGCTGAGTTCTGGTGGGCACCTAGGTGTGGGACACCTTCCAGTGTGACGCCTCTACTGCCAGCTCCTCCTCAGCCAGTGGCTGTTTGAAATGCAAGCTGCATCCTGACCAACCAGCCCGTCCAAATACCCAAAGACCGAGGCAGGGAGCTCTGTAGAAATTCATTTTATTCTTATTCAGACTATTTTCAAAAGAAGCAGTGGTGCGTTGTTTTTTCTAAAAATATGCCTTTATAGATTTATATATAATATGTATATTATAAAATCCATACATGTATTTACATGATTGCTACATACAAAAGTTACAGCACTGGTATGTACATATCTATAGTTATATTCTTACCACTCGCCTCTGCTGTGCTTGCCCCTGAGGAAGGGAGACTGACTCCTCTCCGCTGTGAAGCAGCTGCAGGCAGGCGCCCAGCCCGTGGCCTGACCTGGGGCCTCAGCAGAGACGGTGGGTGGTGGGTGGTGGCTGCTGAGGAAGGAGCGGAAGCTGCAGGTGCAGGGTCATTCCGTCTGCAGCCCCGGGCAGTATCTAGAGCCATGGAGCTCCCAGCAGCCTGGCTGACACAGTGCCCCTGCCCACACGCAGTGCCAGTGCTGCCCATGTGGCTGTGGTGGCTGACCACAGACCCCTCTGAGGCTATTCTGTGGCCTAGACATGCTTGGCTGGGCTAAGAAGTATATGTAAGGGGGTGGGGCGGGGGGGGGGCTTGTGGGAGGAGGGGCAGGCCGTCCCACCCCCAGGCCCATGGAGGGGAAGGGTTGGGTGGCTGAACTCGCAGAGGGCCCGGGAAAGAACACCAGCCACCCAGTTGCCAACTAGGGGGAAGGATGCCACTGGAGAAGGCTGGGTGGGGAGAGAAGTGGCTGCCCGAACAGGGCCCTTCTTCCTCCCTGGGGCTCGGGAGGTGGCCTCAGCCAAGCTGGGGGCTCGGCTGTGGTTCTGTGGCTAAGCCAGAGAACTGCCCTTGGCCCTGCTGCCTTAGGCTCAGCCCCCTGCAGTGAGCTACACCCCAGCAGACGGGCACCTGCCCAGAGGTGCTGGGCCCAGAGGTGTGCCCGACAGAGCTGCATGCACATGGGTAAGGGATCCCTTCCTCACCCCTCTGCCAGGGCAGGGAGGCTCAGCTAGTAGGGGCTGGGCGGCCACCTGCAGCATGCAGAGAAGGGCCTCCATTTCTTCTTGTTCCCCCATATTCAGAAAAAATAGGGCAGCAGTGCCTGGGGACTGGGCACTGGAGCACTGGGGTGGGGCAGGGTGTGACATGTGGGTCAGAGTGGCAAAGCTGAGCAGGGGCAGCTCTGGGGCAGACTGAGCTCTGCTCAATAATGGGTGCTGGGGGCACCCAGGCTTGGGCTTGGCCCTGTGCCGGGGACAGGTGCCTGTCCCTCTGTAGCGGGCACCCTTCACAGGGCAAGCCAGACCACCCACCACTCCTACCCCGAGTCTCCTGCAGCCGCGGAGCCCAGGCCTCCCGAGGCCCTCATGTGGGACAGTGCGCCGGGCCCGACTGCGCCCCCCTTCAGCACCCCCAGTCCACCCACCCTCGGCAGCCTGGCTCCCCCCAACTTAAATTTTTCTGAAGAACGAGAAGAGCCGTTTGCCTTCAGCAGCGCCGGGCTCATCCCCCCGCCCTGTGCCGTGGCCCCTGGAGAAGGAAGACGCCGGCAGACTCCGCTCCTTCAGATGCTTGTCCATCAGCTGCCGGTCAATGACCCTGTGCATGTCGTCCTGCAGGGGGAGAGTTGCAGGTTCAGCAGGGACTCGGGCCTGGGGCTGGGGGCGGGGGTCAGGGAGGTGTCAAGTGCTGGAACGATGTGAGATGAGGATGAGGTGAGATGAGTGAGGGTGGCAGCCGGGGCTGCCCACCAGGAACGAAAGCAGAGAGGTGTGGGAGGGACGGGACAGATGGGCCCACGGCTCCAGAGTCTCCTCAAGGAAAGGCTGGTTCTCCTTGCTGGTGTCATCCTCTCTCTGCCACCTCCCCCTCAGTGGACACTCAGATTGTCTGTCCCTAGAGGCCCAGAGAACAGCTGCAGTATCCCTGCCTCTCTCGCTTATCCTCCCCTGTGGCCCTTGGGGCTGGCTGGGTGCCTGTAGCTCCCTTCACTGCCCCTACCCCTCACCCATTCGCCCTCTGGCCTCCCACCCGACCTAGGGTGACCTCAGCCGGCCAGTTCTCCTGCCCGATGGCCTGGCCCAGGGGCTTCTGCCATTTTCTTCCCTTTGAGTTATTTCTGGTCTGAGCCACTAATACCCAGTGCCCTGCAGGCAAGCACCAGGAGGCTCCTTGGGTGCTGCACCCACCCACCCTCACCACACTCCTTCAGTCTCCCCCAGCGCTTGATTTGTGGCAGAGTCCATGGGGCGTGCCATCTTCAGGGGGTTGTCCTGCTATTTCCTTTGGCTTCATCCCTCCAGTGTGTTAAAACTGCCTAGAAAATGTCCTCCCCCATCTCAGAGAACAGTCACGTTTCACTCCACAGAGGGGCTTCTGCACCAAGCAGTTCTGTTTTCTGCGTTCTAGTTGCTCGATTCTGATTCCGTGTAAGACTCCATTTGAGACAGGGGTTCTGCCACTAACAGAGGCTTCTGCTTTAGAAACATGAACAGCCCTGTCTGATTAACATCAACAGTGAACACAGTGAGCATCTGCCTGAGTCCTCCAGTCTTGAGCCAGGTGGGCTCTCTGGGCCGTCCTGGTGAAAAGACAGTCTTTGGCTAACACCTGTCCCATCAGCTGCTCTGCCCAGGCGCAGGTGAGGCCTGCATGGGGGTGGGGCTCCCTGAGTCAGGGCAGAGGACTCCGCGCCTCTGAGCAGCCCCTCACTTGAGGGCAGGAAGCTGGGCAGCTATATCTGTCACCTCCAGGTTCTCACCCAAAGTCCCACCACTGGTGTCACTCAAACGTCTTTGAACGTTTCAGTGTGAAACAGAGACTTTTGTGAGCAAGTCACCAGGTGGCCGTGAGTGTGGCCCTGCTCCCTCGCCTCTCACTTCCTCCTTCCCTCGTGTCCTGCTCTCTGCCTCCCTGTCCTCTCCATCCTTCCTCTTCACACTCTGCTTCCCTCCCATCCCCTTTTCCACTCCCCCCTCAGATCTGACACGCAGGTGCTGGCCGGTCCACACAACTAGAAAACATGGCCCCTGCAGCTGAGGGACCCCGGGCAGCATCTAAGGCCCAGTGCCTGCACCTGGGCCATGCTCAGTACGACCGATGTTGTCAAGTGCAGCACAAGAATAGTGAAGGGCCCTGTGGAAAGAAAGCCTTTCAAAGCTGACAACGTTTTCGCTGGCACATTGCAAACTGCCGTTTTACATTTTAAGCAAACGAATTTATCAAGGTGATCCCATGAAATATGTAATTTTAAAGCTTCACACACACACACACGCATGCATGTGCTGCTCATAATCCCACATCTGCCATTACTTCTGTGGACAAAACACTATTTCTGGGACGGGGTCAGGTCAGTGGCAGGCCTGAGCACTGGCCACATGCTGACGAGGCACCCACTGGGCGTGATGGTGACAGGAGCGGGGAGGCTGGGGCTCAATGGCACGTCACACTGCACAGATGACGCCGGGCTCGGAACAGACATGGTGGCCACAAGGGGAGGTGGCAGGGGCAGGACAGCGATGGTGGGATGGGATGCAGGCTCAGTCTCACCTCAAAGGCAGGAGGGGTGTACAACTAAAGTTGTTGATACGGGAACTGAGAAAGGCCACTAGATCAGAAACCAAAGGAGCCAGATAGTAAAGAGCCCTGAGGAAGCAAACTGCAGCCAGGAGAGAAGAGAGAAGAACAGGGCGGTGAGCCGGGGCGGCCAGGGACCAGCACTCCACGGGGCACCTCTGCCAGCTTCACAGGCTGGGCCAGGGGACCCAGGGCAGGGCCCTTGGCGGAACAGGCACTACTAACCTGCCCACAGTAAAGCTGCCAAGTGGCTTTTCACCTGTCTCATTTGGTTTTCTTGGGGAGAAACAATACTGGTTACACTCATTCTGAAATTTTACCACCTCAACCTCATCAACAAAAGGCCAGTCCCAGTGCCAGCCCTGAGGGGAGCTGCTGAACCCTGACCACGGTGGTCCTGGAGTGAACACACTGACTCATTGTCCCCAGGGCCTGCGCCTGGGCAGCGCTCTTGGAAAAGAGAAGATGGCCTTTGAGAAGGGCAGGGCAGCAGCTGCCGGCCGCCTGAGGGCTCCTGAACTGCATCCAGCTGTGAACTCTCATCCATCCCGGGGCTTCCGGGGCCCTCCATGTTAATAGCTGTTTCTTTCTAACTCAAACAGCAGAGAAGACCAGCGAAGGAGGAGGCCCCAGTGCCACATCTGGAGACCACATCGGCCTCAGCTCAGTCGTCTGGGGCTTGCTGCTCTTGAGAGCATTCTGACATTCTTCTCCAGACGCTGGCGAATGGGAGCTCTGGATTTTGCTGGTTGAAGACTGGGGTCACTGCTCACCAGTTGCATGGGACCCTCCAGTTAACCTCTCTTCACACTGCCTGAGGCTCAGAGACTCCCCCTGGAGCCTCATCTTCTCTCCCCTGGGCTGTGCTCTTGTTTACCTGCCAAGCCTCAAGCTGCTGCGAGAGGTTCAGTTTCTGCTGAATGGCGTCCAGCAGCTGGCTGTTCAGAGCCATCATGTCCATCCTGCACTTGGTGAGTTCCAGCTCCACAGCATTCTTCCTGAAATCAGACAAGCCAGGGCGAGCATGGAGACCTTGCCCCAGAGGATCTGGAGTCCAAAGGAGGAGGGAGCAGGCCCTGACCCCAAATTCATAACAAAGCGATGGAACTGTAACAGTAACTGTGATTTTACTTGTAGAAAATGTGCAACATGCTTTCACATACATCCTCTCAATTTTCATAACCAAACCATAGGTGAAGAGATTATTTGTCAACACCATCTCACGGATGAAGACACAGAGGTTCAACGTGGTTAAAAGAAAAGGATACTTAAGTCAGGACTGGAACCTAGAGGAGATCAAAGGCCTCACACAGCACAAAGGAGGTACTAATGCTTCCCCGAAACAAACAGGTCAGTCCCCACTGGAAGGGAGGGTTTGTCCTCCTGCTATGGGGAGGGATTCCTTTTGACTAGCAATTCCCCCATTACAGGATTTGCCTTAAAGATACAGACGTGTGCAAAGGTAGCCACACAATGGTGATCCTCACAGCTTAGCTAATCATCCTATCCAACAATTAGGGAATTAGTTCAATAAATAATGGGAGGGAACGCTGTTACCAGTGAGAACCAGGGCACTGAATATTTACTGACAATGGGGAAATGTTCACCATGAATTGCTGAGGGGAGAAAAGCACCAAACACAAGATCTAGTACGTTATCAATTTTGCAAAATATTTGAAGGACATACACAAAAACGTCTAACTGGTATCTCTGGGTGATGATCATTGATGGGGTGCCCCTCCCACACACGGTTGTATTTTCATGTTTTGTACACGTTACAAGTATTAGTGTTTGTCTTCCCCAACATTCCTAACTCATAGTTGTTCAACGCAAAAAAAATTTTCGGGGGCATGGGTGGGGCTAGGATAAAGTGGGAGGGTCCTGGGTGGCCACTAAAGAGGCTGCACTGGTAGCCCGGCTGCCAAAGCGTTTGATTAGCCCTTGCCTTCATCTACCGCTACCTTGCATGTCTGAAAGCAAAGATAACAAAAATGTCCCCAATGCACAGGCCCAGGGACCAGTGTGCCCTCTTGCCCCTGCATGGCCGAGGACAGCCAGAGGACCCGCCTGCAGACGCCTCGGGAACGCCAACTGCACTAACATAAGCGCAGCCGGAAGGAGGAGCAGGTAGGCCCCGTTTGTAAAGCGCTCAGACCACCACAATGACTAGCACGTCCTCAGTGGCCTCTTGTCCACCGACCAATTAGTCACCTGCCCTGACACCCCCCCACCCCCTTCCCGGAGCAGGCGCCTCAGGCAGCGCCCAGCGCCGTCCTCCGCCCCGCCCGCACTGCGGCCGCGGGCTGCGGCGATAGGACCTGATCTCTCCAATGAGGGTCGGGGTCTCAGGTGCCGCAGGCCGCCTCTGTCACGCCCGCTGCTATTGGCTGGCGGCGAAGAACGGCATCACCGTGCGGCGCCAGTTGCCATGGACGCCCATCCCAGTCGCCCCCGCAGCCAAAGAACGTCAGAACAAACTCCGTAGCGCCTCGCGGCGGCTGCAGCCTCAAACACTTCCGGGCGTCTCCCGGCAGGTGGCGCGAAGAGCAGCCACAGCCCCGGGAATGTGCTAACGCCCTGGGATAGAGGGGCCGAAGGGACCAAAGGGGCGCGGTCCAGCAGCGGCCCGCCTCGGCGCTGGGAGTCCCCCCTTCCCTCTCGGGAGCTCCCCCGAGGCAGGGCCCGCGTTGCCCACCTCCAGACCCTGGCCTCGGACTCCACCCTCGGGATCATCTGCTCACTAAGGAATCTTAGTGCTTGTCATTCATGAGAAACCCCAGACAGCGAAAGCAAAGCTACAGAAGCTGCTGATTAATGTATTAATCACATTTTGAAACATGAATATTTCTAAGGGCTAGCAGAAACCCTTATTGAAACCACGAGTAATCGTCTCATTTTTGTGAGGCAGATTACTAGTCCCACATTTGTTTTTGCTTTTAGTGAGGGCCTCTCACCTGCAAGAGACAGAATTATGTTACTTTTCTGAAGCTCATCTGTTGTATAGGTTAAGGTACATCTTACGGTTCCTGCAGCTCACTGCGGAGAAGGAAGCTATTTTTCTCGGGGGAGTCTCATCCCTGACTGCCCATTAGAATCAGGAATGTGGGTGGATGGGGAGGCTTTTAAAAAGTAGCCCCAACCCCCGAGATTCAGACTGCATTCTTCTGGGGAAGCCCAGAATGATTTTAATGTGCAGCCTGTATCAAGAACCTGAGATAATGGACATGAAACTACCTTGTAAAATCTGAAGTCCTGTACAAATGTGGGTGTGGTTACCCTTTAAATGACTGCTGAAGTCTGCTGTCTCAATTACTGTACACCAAGTTCATTTCATTTGTAAGGAGCACAAAAAGAACTATCCTTCTGGAGTGATCTGATACCACTAGCTGTCTCCCCACAGGGCCAGCCTATGCTATTGGGGTCCAGGAAGAGCAGGGGCCTCACTCCAGAGTTCCCCCCACTGGGAGCATCTTTCTGGAGAGGAGAATTTGCAGATCTGATCAGCCACCTCTGCTAGCGTCAAGGGCACTCATTACGAGGTGTCATGTAGGTTTGGTGACTTCTCCCTTACCCTGGTGGGTAGGTTCCACTTTTTTAAGGGAGGGGGACTGGACAACTTATTCCTTCTCTCCTGCGCCCTAGGCTTGAGTGTTGAAGAGAATCCTGACTTGCTGGGCCTAGCTCATCCTACCAGACATGTTTGCATGGGGGCTGGGGCCTCGAGCACAACCCCCTTTCCCCCCGCCCACCACCCCCAGCAGGCAAGGGGTGCCTGATTTGTTTCCTCAGCTGTCATTCCTTTTCCTCTGAGGCCTTAGGGGAAGGTCTGGGACATGATTTGGGATTCCTGCTGGTCCCTGCAAGTATAGCTGCATCAAATCTAAATCTCTCTTCTGCTTTCCCAGCTGACTGTAGGTGACCAACCAGCCTGTACTTGTAACTTTATTCTGCTTTTTATTTCCAATGGGCTTCCATAATATTAGTGCCTTAATTTTACCATTTTATTACCTAACTGTAGCACACCACACCACTTTATTCCCCCTTTCCTCCCACACCTTATATCACACTGCTATTCAAGTATTCACTAATTATATATATTATTTATAACATATATTTTATATATTATAAATATATATATAAACAAAATGGAAAGCTCTCTAAAATATATTAAGCAAAAAAAAGCAAGGCATATAGAATATCATCCTATTGATGTTAAAAAAACAAAACAAACCAACAACTATATTGCATATAAGGAGCTCTGGTGGTGTAAACGGTTAAGTGCTTCGCTGCTAACCGAAAGGTTGTCGATTTGACGCACCAGCGGCTCCACAGGAGAAAGACCTGGCAATCCACTCCCGTAAAGATTACAGTCAAGAAAACCCTATGGGGCAGTTCTACTCTGGCACATGGGGTCACTATGAGTCAAAATCAACTCCACAGCACGTAACAACAACAATATTGCATATACTCCTATGTGCGCACAGGAAAAAGATCTGCAAAACATGCACACCCAACTTTCAAGAGTGTGTCTGTGGAGAAGAATGGGACTGGGGGTGAGGGGGGCAGCAGGCAGCCTCTAACTTTTCATCCCTGTATTCTTCTGCAGGATTTAATTGTTTCAACTGAGGTATACTCACATGTTACTTGTTTAATTAAAAAATAAAATCAAACAAGCGATCCCACTCACTTTGCAATGGCCTCATCCCGGTCCCTGATGGCCTTCTGAAGCTGTTCCTTTGGCTCCTTATCCTCAGATGTCACTCTGAGTCGGTCTCTCTCCTCTTTCAGGGCAGTCATCTCCACACTCAGCAGCGTCACCTGACAGGAGCCCAAGGAGAATGAGCGTGATGCTATCACTGCTGCCGGGGAAAAAGGAACCAGAAAACCCGAGCAGGCACAGGGTGTCTATGTGGGGTGGGGGTGGGGACAGCGGGTAGTTTCCTTTGCCTGAAGTCTCTGAGCTTCAGGAAGTCTCTTCTGAAGAATGGGTGCCCCATGCTAGGCGTGAGCACAGTGGCAACGGGACAATGGGGAACACAGCCCTGAACCTGCAGAAACGAGGCCAGATCCTCTTTGTCTCCAGCACCCCATGCGACCTCTTTCATTTCAAGGCACTCCTGGGTAACTAAGGAAAGACAGCCATAAATGCCTCAGTGCTCTGGCAAGGGACTCAAGTTTTGTTTCCAGCCACCTTGTACTCAACATGGAGAGCTGCTATCAACATGGTCTCAAGTGGCCCTGGTTCCCATCACTCAGCTCTCTGACAGCGCTTGGCGCAGCCTGGCTCTCCTTCCTTCTTCATTCACCTCCCCAGGTTAAAGCCACATAATGATGTTATCATCTTTCACTTCAAATCTGTTGCCTTTTCTGTGGTCTGTGCTTCAGTGACTGGCACCACAGCCAACTCAGGACCTTATGCCCAACCTGGAGTCATCCTTTGGCAGTCAGATGCCCCTCCTAGTGGCTCCCTTGGTGACTGGGCTTATCCCTTCCCACAGCACAGTAACTCCTTTACACTATGAGCTCACAACAGGAGCCATGTCAGATCCATTTGTGCAATCTGATTGCAGTGGTTAATGCCAACACTTGTGCACTGGACATCTGTCATTTACTGGCTACTCATCATCCCAAATCCCTTCCTATTCTGAGGCATTTCTGGTTGTATGAGCAGAGCATGGCCTGTAAAGGAAGCCAAAGGAAGGGAGACATTTCCTTTCCCAGGCAGCCTGGGCACGAGCAAGTGACGCAGACTTGCCAGTCACATCTCGAGGCAGGAACGCCAAGCCACAGGCCAGGAGGAAACCACCTACAGGGGTCACAGATTGTTTCTGCTGCCCCACTTCCCATGGCTCCTTCCTATTTTTGGAGCCTGCTTCTCCAGCCTTCCTGTCAATTCTGTGAGCTACCAGATTGAACTCCACTATTCTCTTCCCGCTTAAGTAGAGCAAGTTTCTGTTTCTTGCAATCAGAAACCCTGCCCAGTCAAGACCAAATGGGCAACCCTTGCCCAAAAGCAAAGGCGAGAAGGCAGAAAGGGACAGGAAACCTGGACAAATGGACATGGGGAACCTGTGGTGTAAAGGGAAAGGGGGGGAGTGCTGATATATTGTGGGGATTGCAACCAGTGTCACAAAACAATTTGTGTATAAATTTTTGAATGACAGACTAATTTGTGCTGTAAACTTTCACCTAAGTTTACACAATAAAAAATAAAAAAGAAACCCTGCCCAGGAGAGCTTTTGTTAAGAATCCATTGAATGACTGGAAGGGTTGGAGCCCCTTCTTCTCACAGTTGGTAAGTTCAAACATGAGTCAGGCTGTCTGACCCTGCCCTCTTGTTAAATATTACATATAGTATGACATTTTTCCAGCAGGGAGGATCCATCCACACAGGTCTGCCTCCCTCTCAGAAGGCACAGATGCCACCTTTCAGTCCCACTCTTCAAGTCCCAGGTCCAATCTGGAACTTCGAACCAGTTCATTCTGATTCAAACCCTTGCTGAGAATTTGCATTTCCACCTCAGATATACTGAATCTCAATCTACAGTTTAACAAGATCCCCAGGTGACCCTTATATATAAAATGAACTTTGAGAACCACTGCTCTACTAGTGGTTCTCAGAATTGATTCCTAAACAGTAGTATTAGCGTCGACCAGGAACTTGTTAGAAATGCAAATTCTCAGCAGAGGTCTGAACCAGAATGAACTGGTTTGAAGGCCTGGTCTAATCATCTTTAGATAGAATGGTACCAAGCACAGGCTTAGGACTAAGGCTGAAGATCAAGCTTCCCGGAGACACGTTAGACTCTCCCCAGACTGAAACAGCAGAGTTGCCAGGCCCTGAGGAGCAGCCATCTCTAGGAGTTCAGAGGACACCGCATACCATTGACAAGAGATTCTGTACTGTCAGGAGACTGGTAGGGAACACCAGGGCCAGTGCTCTGTACTGAGAACAGTCCGAAGCTGCAGCTTCTGTGGTGTGGTGGGGAAGGCGCAGGTGGGTCGGGGTAGAAAACCAGGGTAAGAAGTCAGCAGGGGCGGTGCCTGCATATGCATCCAGCCCCGAGGCACATAGGGCCCAGGTAAGAAGGCTGCCTCCGCCTGTTTACTGCAGGTTCTGCTGCCCGGTAGGCCAGAACGATGCAAGACCCAGAAAGCACCTGGTGGAGACAGACAGCCCGCCTCAGACCAAATGAGCCCTGATGTGGCCTCAGGGTAGCTGAGGGCCAGCCAGGTGTTGTGCAAGCTGAGAAAGGAACAGGTGAGACTACATTCTAGGCAGGAAATGCCAATATTTAATATGCTCCAGATAAAACTGCAGAAGAACTTTTTACTTTGGCCTGGTAAAGGTACAGCTTACCAGCCTTCTGCCTTAGGAGAAGTGATGAGGGACTTAATCTTTTTTAAACCTTTCATAAAAAGCAGGAATAAAAATAATTATTCTTCCTGAGGCTGTTGCAGACATCAAATGAGATACATACTATCAAGGGCCGAGCCCAGTGCCTGCCTGGCAAATGGCTGTCTGCTCCACTCCTCCTCCTCCGTCTGTGCAGGACCAACTTCTGAGGATCAGTCTGGCTTATCTATACACTGATTTAGGGTTACTTCCATCCTAAACCCACTTTTCCCAAATAAAGTGGGTGTCCCCACAATTAAATAGCATCAAAGAAAACATCCTGAATATATCCTCTCTCTCATTCAACAATTATTTAGGTGCCCACTCTAGGCAAGGCCCCGTGCTCGCTGCTTTAGGAGACAAAGACAAATGGGGCCTGAGCTTATCCTCAGGGATCTAGGGTTTAACTGGGAAGATGAAATGTGAATGAGGGTAACTATAGCAAAGCTGAGCCAGGGATGCTCCATGACAGAGGGAACGAAGAGGGTTTCGTGAAGCAAGTGACACCGATGGAGAACTTGAAGGACGATGGGGTCGAGCTATGTGCAGCTGGGACGAAGGGTCTTCCGGGCAGAGAGATGAGCTGGAGACAAGGCCCAGGTGTGGAAAAGCATGGGCAGGTGTGCCATCCCCTTTCACAGCCTTTGTTTGTGCTGCTAACACAAAGGAGGTGAGGTGGGAAACGAGAGGACAGAAGGCTGGCTAATGAGAATGCAACCAGACTGTGGTGGCCATGAAGGCCAGAGGCTTCTCATTATTGATTAATGGGAAGCCAGCCCAGAACCAGGGCCTCTAAGGTGCATCTCTAACAAGCTCCCAGGAGGTTATACATAAGAATCACCTGGGGATCTTGTTAAATTTTAGATTCTGATTTAGTATATCTGGGGTGGAAATGCAAATTCTTGGCAGGGGTTTAAACCAGAACCAACCGGTTTGAAGCCCTGCCCAGAACTTACTAGAAGGGTGTTCTGTTTTCAAGTTATGCTTCAAGACGATCAATCCAATTCATCTGGAGAGTTGGTGGGCTGGGGGAAGGCAGGCGAGTTGGGAAGTAATTACTACATCCAGGTGTGAAAGAATGAAGATCAGAACTAGGGCAGTGGCTAGGAGAACTGAGGAAGAAGAATATGCTGAGATTTTAGAGAGAAGGAGCTATCAAGGTTTTACTAGTGAAGGCCTTGACTGCTCCCAGTATCAGTTCTCCTGTGCTTCTAAGTCCCTTTCTGGAGTATCTGGCACGCAGCTAGTCAAGCATAAAGGATTCAAACACCAGAGCTGGGACTGTTTCTCACTAAGCCTCTTACAACTAGGTTCACTGGCTTGAGAAATGGCTGAGGGACTTCACAGGTAAGTGGTTTTCATATTGCTACAGACAAATCACCCAGAGATCCACCCTGCCTCAGCGGAAGCTGCTCTATACCCAGCCCTCACCAGACAAGGTAAGCAGGAGTCTGGAGAGCTGTGGCGAATGGAGGGAGGGGAGCTCCTTGCCAGTGACACAGAGGGTGTGGGGGGCCCTCCAGAGGGCATGGAGTTGGGGACTTGTGCACTAACTCAGCAAGAGAATGGCGCTGGGCCAGCTTTCAGGTCTGGCTATGGATTTTGCCTCAGACAGCTAGTTATCAGTTAAACTGAACCCAAGCTCTCTTTTAAAAAATTTGCAGAGGCTTCTGAGGGGGCGGGTGTTGCTAGTTTCATCACCTCCCAGGCCCTACACCTTTTACCTCTGGCCTAGTTTCCAGGAGAGAAAAGCGCACACTCAGGTAGGAAGGCAGTGGGCTCGGAGACTGGATCCTTGGATGATGTTTGCCTCAACTCCGCCTCCCACCCTGGTCTAAGAGCTGTTTGCTGGAATCCTGGTTCCACCTAACCTTGTCTAGGCCCTGCCCCCTCAAAGGGTACAAAGATGGTTCTGACTCCCCTCCCGATACTGAGTGTCCGGGGTGCAGGGGCCCTGTCATTTTCACCTTGTGCCTCTCAGGTCTTGTGCGGTGTCAGGCACATAGTGGGTGCTCAACCAATGCTGCAGGGAGACCTTGACGTCCGCTGTAACTGCTGCCATTTCCACCATCGTTCTAGACCTCAATCTGCATCCCACCCACTGTCTCGGAGTGTCAGTGTTCCTCCCTCCAGCTGGTTTGGCTGAGAGGTTTTCAGCTTTGACTGAGCATTTGGGGAGAGATGACCCGAGTGAGGAGCCCAGCTCTACACCCCCTGTGGGTCCTCAGTGCATCCATCTCCTTGATGAACTATTTGCAAGGGAATCCACAGGACCTGGCCTAAACCAGTTATTGGCTGAATTTTTAAGGAAACTTTCCCGGTGGAGATGGCTTCCTAAATAGCTCCACACCAGACTCTCAGCAATCTACGCTTTGCTTATGTTTCTGAATGAAATACTGTCCTCTGGTGAGCTTTCAATTTTATAATCCTGAGAAACAAAAAACAAATGGAAAAAACCAGCCAATATCAAAGAGCTGATGAGCAGAAATACCCCTCAGAAACGTAAATAGGCTTTAAAATTAGTAACATTTTTATTAATCCAAGAACGTGTAGATTCAACCTTCTTTTGGTTTTATTCTTCTCGTTTTAAGGGATTTAGCCCTGAGTCAGAACCACCACCCCCCACCCCGGCCAACTACCACCTGGGGTCTCAGGTTCTAGGACCGAGACTGTCTCTGGCTGCCCTACTCCACTCCCGGGGCTTTGCCAGGAACAAGCCACAGCTTTAAACAGCCTGTGTCCTTGTTACCTGCTCCCTCACAGAAAGAGAAGTACAGTCATGGCTGTGGGTGGGTCTCCCCCTATTTTCGAAGAGGATAATATTAGGGAGACTAATGGGTAAGATCCAAAGAAATAAAAAGACAGGAGTTTATTTCTAGAAAAGTCTCTTAAATTTAAGGAAGACTGATTGAAGTAATAGCCTGGCTTAAGTCCCATCTCTGAGAAATGTCATGTAGCAGGAAGGGATGAACAGCCTTAGACAAGGAAAACGGGCAGGCTGGGTGGGGGCAGAGTTTAAAAGGCTACCTGTGTGGTGTCCCCCACAGCAGTAGGGGACTACACACGACCCTAGTCAAAAGGAAGCGCCTTTCTATATCTCCTAGAATGGATTCTAAAAGCTCCTTTCTGGGTGGGGCTGCTCCTCAGCCCTTATATATCTTTTCAGATCAGACTATAGACGTTCTTCTCCACTGTTCTCAAGGATGCAATCATGATCAACACAGAAGGAACACAGGAACAGCACTGAGTTCTTCTAAAGCCGAAAAGCAGGCCAACAGAGGTGATAGCATTTATAAAGAGGGAGCAGTCCTGCAAAGAGCAATTGTTAACTGGTTTGCAACCTTCCTGCTCAGCAGCTGCTGGAAGAAACATCACTAAGTGTTTTGGGAGCTGTGTCCTCTTTCAACATCAGCATCCACTGACTGGCTTGGCTCTGTGGAAGGTAATGTGTCACTGGAGAAGACAAGGACCAGCTATTCCTATCTCCGCCAATTTTACTTTGGGCTAAACCAGAGGATTGGTTTCCTCTCTTGAAGATACCCAGCTCACCTCAACTTTAGGTCACAGTCCCCTGGGGGTTGTCAGAGGAAAGTTACCTCTCAAATTCAAATGGGAGAGGGAAACTCACCAGGGCCCCAGGAGGGCCCACAGATGCGTGCACATTCCCTTCCCTGGGCTGAAGATGGGGGTTCTCACCTGACTGTGGAGTTGCTGCAGCTCTTCTAGGCTTTGCCTCAGTTTACCCCTCTCTCCCTCCATGAGTTCCCTTAAGGCTCTTGAGTCCTCACTGGTCTGCCTTATCTGTTCTTCTAAGGAGTCATCATCAATTCTCCGGGAGCTCTGACAGCAAGAGAATGTGATCCAGCCAGAGAGATGATGAGGGTGACAGGGACCGATGGGGAAGGAGTGGAGGGAGGTGGAGATGGGGAGAGATGGAGAGGGGGAGAGGTGGAGATGGGGAGAGATGGAGAGCGGGAGAGGTGGAGGGTGGGGGTGGTTGGTGAGGGGAATGGAAAGATGATGAGGAGGACGATAATGGGAAATGATAGAGGGGGAGGGAAGAGAGAAAAAAGGGGAGACAGACAGAGAGGGAAGAAAGAAGATTAGGGGAGAAAGAGTCTCTTGCTCAATTTCAGTCTGTAAACAATAGCCAGACATTTTCCATTTTCTTGCTTTTTTAGACGTTTATTCTTGTTTCAGTGCTTGTGAAAGGGGAATAATCTGTTTGCAATGAGCTACACGTCCACTCCGACCGTTCTCTTTCCCCACAAAGGCTGGCTCCCACGGACCCCAGCGATACATCCCACAAATCAACACAGCATGCTCAGGTAAGAACAACATTCTATCATCTTACTTCACCTCATATGGGTAGAAAGACACAACTATTCTGTAAAAGATGAAACCTGAAGAGACATAATAGCCTAAGAGCTGGGAGTGTGGGTGGAGAGTAAATGGGGCAGAAACCTGCTGTGAAGCTGCAGGAAATGTCACTCTGCCCAGGATGCCCACTTGAACTGTCCTCTCCTTCTCAGGAGGACCCTCAGCTGGAGTTCTAAAAGGCCCCTGCAGTTGAACTCAACTTTCTGTAACGTGCTTATATCCTTTTGGCCAAAGCTTCCAATCTTTTACATTTGCCTATTCATAGCCAGCACCCACCACCAGGGCCAATGGACTATGAATAGTAACTTGCAGTTTTTAACCTGAACAAGTTCCTATAGTTAAAGCTTCTAAGGAAATCTCTTGGCCTTGAAGCCCCTATTGCTTGTACAAACTCTAAGGACTCCAGTTGTGCACCCCAGTAGCTGCAGGAAGAGGATATTGGAGCCTTCCATTCCTCAGCACCTAGCCCCCCTGTATGATCACAAGTATTCAATGCTCTCAAACAAGTAAACACTCAGAAGAAATACCTGCAGATATTTTCAAAGGCTCCAATTCCAGGGCTGGTTTCAACCTACCCCTAGCCAGAACCTGGGAGGTAAGGAACTTCTGGACTGGCCTCTTACCGTGGGCTCCATGCCATCCACAATGCTCTGTATCAGTCTCTTGAGCTCGTTGAGGGCAGTGCGCAAGCTGCCGGCTGGCACGTCCTTGGCGGATGAGGTTTCTGAAGACTCGTCCATTGAGGAGTCTGTGGAGACGGCTGAGTCAGCACTGTCGTTTCCTCGAAGGTGTGAGCAGAGATAGCGAACCTGGCAGTAGGCTTCCCAGAGCTGCAGTCTCAGCTGTTACAGAAAGAAATAACTCTTGACTGGATTCTAAACAAGACTGCCACCTGGTCATCTTTTTCCCGTGTCTGAACCCAGGACACCAGTTCTGGGAAAAAAGTTTTGTGTTTTGTTTTAAATCACCTGTCCCAAGAAACAGATACTTGTTTTGGGCCCAGTATGTCTATACAGACTCCCAGTTCTTACTTTCCCTGTTCTCTGGCCCTCCCACTTGCCATATAAACATTTCTTCATATAAGCACAGTTACTTTTGTGGGAATCAGAAAATGATAAGGGGAGTAAGTAGTTATGGGTAGCATGTAAAGAAGCCAGCTGGATGGAGAGGATGGATCATGAATATTTTAGAACTTTGTCAGTACAAGAAGTTATGAGGCTGATCATTAGTCAACAAATATTTCCTAAGAGGCACTGGGGTCACAGGAAATGGCATGTGGCTGTGCCTATGACACTCTGTCCTCTGGCAATTCTGCTTTTAATGCCTTTTTGTACAGGGTGGTGAGAATGGAAGGCCAGGGGCATGCTTCATCAGGGCCTGCTTGTGACAGCTCTGGGCAGCAGGCCTAGGGCTTGCCCAGGTGTAGGCCACGGCCCTCGCCAGGCTGGCAGCTGAAATAACAGGCACTGATGATATGGAGGGCTGCTGGGCTCATAAGTCCAGGGCCCTGCCCGGGAATTCCCAGGCCATCTCACAAGTGGAGTGACGGGTGTCAGCACCTGCTCTCTTTCCTGCTCCAGCTCCTCGGCCTCCATGCTCTGCTCTATCTCTGACAGGAGGGATGTGCTGGTGGTGGCAGAGCCCTGCAGACTCCTCTCCTCAGTGAGTTCTTCCACCTTCACCTGCAGCTGCCGGCAGGAGAGCCGCACCTCGTGGAGCTCCAGCTGGCTTTGATGCAGCTTTCAACGAGATGGAAATGGCAGTCAGGTATGCCAAACACAAACACACAAAACTACCCTGAACTGATCATGTTTCTAGATCCAACCACCCATTTACAGAATAATACAGAGGAACGTAAGTGTCCATCAGGGAGTGCAGTCAGCAAAACTCAGATTATGGGAAACTCTATAAGACAACTCAGTTTCTTCACTAATTGCAAGAGAGAAAAAGAAAAAAGGAGGAACTCGTGGTGAAGTGATTAAGCACTCGGCTGCTAACTAAAAGGTTGGCAGTTCAAACTCACCAGTTCTGTGGGAGAAAGATGTGGCTGTCTGCTTCCATAAAGATTTACAGCCTTGGAAACCCTACAGGGCAGTTCTACTCTGTTCTATAGGGTCTCTGAGTCAGAATTGACTCGACGGCCATGGGTTTTTATTGATTAAAAGAGAACTTAAAAGATTTATCAATAAACTGCAATGTGTGGACCTATTTTAATTTGTATCTTGATTCAAACAAAAATGCAAATTCATGACACTTGACACCTAAAAATTTGGACACTGGATATTTGATGGTATTAAGGAAATAATGTTAATTTTGTAGCTACAACAGTATTATACTGATTATTTTTTAAGTCCTTATGTTTTATAGCTACTCTTTATTTACAGATGAACTGATAATAATTCCAGTATTACTTCAAAATGATAAGAGAGAGGAGGAAGTGGTTGTAATGTAGATGCGGCAGGACCAGCCATGGATTGAGGGATTCTAGAACTGTGCAGTGGAGTACATGCATTTCATTATACTATTTTATTTTTGAGTTTGTTTGAAACTTCATAATAAAAATTAAGCACACACATGCAAATACAGTGAGATACCATTAGACTCTCATCAGAATGGCTACAGTAAATAAATGCTGATAATATCAAATGTTACTGAGGACGTGGAAATAACAAGACTCTCAATGCTAGTGGCAGTGTAAAATATACAACTGCTTTGGAAGACTGTTTGGCAGTATCTAATAAAGTTAAATATACATCTATCCTAAAACTCATGGCTATGGAGTTGATTCTGACTCATAGTGCCCCGTAGGGTTTCCAAGGCTATCATCTTTACAGAAGCAGACTGCCACATCTTTCTCCCGAGGAGTCGCTGGTGGGTTTGAACCACTGACCTCTCAGTTTGCAGCCGAGTGCTTAACCACTGTGCCACCAGGGTTCCTTCTCTTAGGTGTAGACCCAACAAAAATGACAGCATACGTGCACAAAAGCATAAACAGGATGTTCATAGCAGCATTATTCATAATAGCCTTGCATGGGAAACAATCCAAATGCCAATAAAAACTGAATAAACTGTGGCATATTCATATGCTGGAATACTCTACAGCAATGAAAAAGAACACACTGCTAGTACATACCACAACCTGGTATGAATTTCACAGGCATAATGCTGACCAAAAACCAGACAGAAAAAGTATATGTATGACTGCATGTATAGAAGTTCCCACTTTTCACTGAGATAGAACAGATGAAAGTCAGAATAGAGGCTTGCCTTGGAGGAAGTGGCCAGGTATTGATGGGGAGGACAAGTGTCTGGGGTGCTGATAGTATTCGGTATCTTGATGTGAGTGATGGTTGCCCTGGAGCATATATTTGTAAAAATTCAATGGGCTGTCCACTTCAGATTTCTGTGCTTTACTATATATATGTTATATTTTAATGAAAAAAAGGGGTAAAAGGGTAGTTTAGAAAGGAGCTGGGGCTGGGGTTTGGAACAATACCGGGATAACACCAAGAGTTTCTGAAACCAGGGGGAGATCAGTTTCTCTCACTTTCTGTGTCATACCTCACAGTGTAAATATGAGGCCCAGGCTAGGAGCTGTGTTATACCTCACATTGTAAAGATTAAGGCCCAGATTGGGAGCTGTGTTATACCTCACAGTGTAAAGATGAGGCCCAG
>NW_004443997.1:6017210-6045336 GCF_000243295.1 Trichechus manatus latirostris
CCCAGGCTGGGAGCTGTGTCATACCTCACAGTGTAAAGATTAAGGCCCAGACTGGGAGCTGTGTTATACCTCACAGTGTAAAGATGAGGCCCAGGCTGGGAGCTGTGTTATACCTCACAGTGTAAAGAGAAGGCCCAGGCTGGGAGCTGTGTTATACCTCACAGTGTAAAGATGAGGCCCAGGCTGGGAGCTGTGTCATACCCCACAGTGTAAAGAGAAGACCCAGGCTGGGAGTGGCCTTAGGCATCATCTGGTCACTCTCCCGCACTTCCCAGATCAGGTAGCTGAGCCACAAATGAAAAGTAGCTTTCCCCAAACCATTGTGAAGCAGAGCTGGACTCATGACTCCTGGCCCAGTCCTCTTTCCACTTCTCCACCCACTTTATTCATCACAGACAGAGGAGATGTTAACCTATCGTAAAGATCTCTGAAGGGGAAGTTCCACAGCTTCAGTTCTCTCATGTTTTCACCTTGTCTAACCCAAGTCCTTCATTCTGCACATTAAGCTACTTGTTCTTTCTCAGTCCTCTCTGAAGACTAAGAAGAACTAATTACAAAGAGATATTCCTTTTCAAATAGCTTCCATCCTACAAGTTGAATATTACATATACTATACACTCTTTAGACTTTTCCCATGGACTGTCTTTCTTGATTTTTAAATGATCTTAGCGGTTTTCTCACAATCCGACATTCTAGAGCTGGCAGGGCAATAGAGATGAACTAGTTCAACTGTCTCGCGCTCCTGATGAAAAAACTGAGGTCCAGACAAGGGGGTGACACCAGTGGTGGAAAGGAGACAACAGCCTAGGGATCACGACCTACAGCCAGGTCTGCTCCCCTATCACTGTCTCTGCTTCACCCTCTCTGCATTCTCTATGGCCCCTTCAGTGTGGCACTGACAACAGGGCACTCCTATCTCGTGAGGCTATCAGTACTGAATATAAGGGGGGGACTCAGCATGGCTGCTGGATGCCACACTATTTGTGCACCCATCATTCCACCTGCTTTTAAGATACAGACCTTAACTGTGGAAATCTCAGTCTGCCAACCACTATGCTACAACCACACACTACACCTGCACACGAGTACTACTTCCCAACCTTGTATTTGTGGACTGCCCAACCCCTTTTAAAAGATATTAGAAAACTGGACTGCAGGGGGAGACCTCCTGAGATTTAAATTTAGCCAATTTATCTTTCATAGTATTTCTGAGACCACTCTTGTTCTATTAACAGGAGTGTGGACACTGCATTGGTCTTTTTTGGACTCTTAGCCAAGTGGGCTTTGGGGCACCTGCAGAGATGCAGAGACCGTGGGGCAGCTGGTAGCTCCTCAGAGCGCTGCAGTTCTCATAAATGGAGCAAGCTGCCTGGCGGGGCCTTTAGCCAATCCTTTAGGCACTCTGGAAGCCTCACCTTTGGCAGTAAGTATCAGGACACAGTTGACTAATGGCCCCGGTGAGCTGGATGAGCCCTAACTAGCAAGGGCTTGGAGCCTGGCTGCTCGTAGAGTGAAAAGGTGTGGGCAAGCCTGCTCTGTATGGTTTTCATGGATCAGCAATACCTGCTGGTCCAGTGGGAACTCTTCCAGCCCCAGTTCTGAGGAAATTCAGAAAGAAGAAATCGGGGTTTAAAAAGACATTCCTGGGAAGCATTTGGCACAATTATAAACAGCATATTAAATTAGCAAAATGCTTTACAAATTATTTTCCAGACAACTCCACATACATCTCAGCAGGAGAAGTTCAGCTCAGACAAGTACAAGTTCTTATGCACTGGACAAAATTAGTTCAATTACTCATGCACACGCAAAGGTGCTTAATTAATCATAACAGCAAGAGAAGAAAAGAGCGGGCGAGGTCTACACTCATGGTCAGTAACTGATTTACCAAGTGCACAGACATATGCAGAAAACCAAACCAGAGGAGACTATATTAAGTATAAGAACCCCCTAAAAAAATAAGAAATATCCTTTATGAAAAAAGATGACACTAAATACATTTATACACACGAACAAGGATGACACCAAATGCCTTGTGTTTGAGTATGTTAAGCTTAAGAACATAATACTCACGCTCCTACAGTTGGCAGAAGTGGGGGGCACTTTCCTCATTTTACCTTTGAGGGAACTGATTCGGAGCTAGGTCTGGACTCCAGGTTACCTGCTTCCTGGGTTGCCCCACAGTAAGTAGGGCCTGCGTTCTCGGCTGATGAGATCTGTCCCCTTGCCAGGGCTGGTTCCTGTACACACTGTTAAGATGCCTAGCTGGACTAGGGCACTGTTAAGTGGCCCTTAGAGGGACAAAGGCTGTTTTCTTTACTAGGAATTAAGTGTTTAGCAAAACACTTAATATATACTGGGTGTTCAATAAATAATTTTTAACCCTATTCTTGGAGTGAAAAAAAATCAGAGTTGGATTCGATTAGTAGTTTAAAAAATCTTTCTGACAGCAGAACTGTTTTCTGAAACTAAGTCTTATGCAGAACTCCAAACTGTTCAGCGAAACAGATAAAAGGGGAATGACCCTGGTTGTGGCAGGGGAGGCAGGCCTGTTGCCTTGCCTGCTCAGCCTTCCACTTACCTCTTGTCTGAGGAAAGGGGTTTAAAACCAGAGGATTCTACACATTCTAAGGCCATTTTACAAGTCTGATTTAGGGCCATTCAGTTACTACTCGAGCAGTCCCTGGGTGGCGCAAACAGGTAACTGCCAACTACTAACTGAACGGTTGGCAGTTTAGACCACTCAGAGGAACCCTGGAAAAAAGTCCTGGCAATCCGCTTCTGAAAGGTCACATCCCTGAAAACCCCATGCAGTGCAGTTCTACTCTACACACATAAGGGCACCATGAGTTAGAACTGACAGCAATAGGTTTGGTTTAATTATTACTTGAGTGAGCTGAAATTTTTATTTCTGTATCATTTCAGGCCATTTCAACAACAGGAAGGGCTTTCTAGAGGACACTGGTAATTGGTAGCAGCTTAAGGAGGGTTTCACATGAACTGAATGAAAAGAATTACAAATGGATAGGAAACTGCTTTATGATTCCACTTACATGAAATAATCTAGAATGGGTAAATACACAGAGACCAAGGTAAATACACAGAGGTTACCAGAGGCAGGTGGGAGGGGGAGACGGAAATTATTGCTTAAGGGACAACGAGTTTCTGTTAAGGGTGATGAAGAACATTGGAAATGGATAGTGGTGATGGTTGCACAACATGACGAATGTAATTGTCACTGAATTGTGCACGTAAAAATGACTGAAATGGCAAGTGTTATATATACTTTATCACAATTAAAAAAATACTGAAAAAGAAAAATGAAAGAAACTTTTCCCATTGGGAAAACTGCTGTGAAGCTTTAGTCAGTACCATTTTCTATTCAAAATTTTCCGAGGTCCTACTATACGGCAAGTTCCAAGCTGAAAGTACAAAAAGCACAGGGTTGGGGGTGGGGAGGGGAGAAGAGCTGACAATTTGCCCTTAAAGAGGTTAATCACTTAGATGGCAGCTTAGTTGATGGCATCCATGAAAAGCGATCTTAGCCTAAGGTGCTCTTTCCTTATCCCCCCCCACCCCAGCTTTCCTGAATAGCCTACATTTGAGCTCAGTGGGAACCTTCTGTGGCCTGGTCTTTGGGCAGGGACCCACCTGGTACACCCTGCCACCGCCTCCGTATTAATGACGCTGTTCCAATCTAGTCCCCTCCCCAGCATTCTCAGCGCGTGCCCACAGGGAAGCGATGCACTGCTGGCCGCTGGCCTCAGATGCTCCTAGGCTGGCCCAACAGAGCTTTCTTGGTTGCATATGCTACACTCTATGGCTGGGGGGGAGCTGAGAGTGTTTTTATCTTTTTGTTTTGGTGGGTTGTTTCTTGTCAAGTGTAAGCTTGGAGATTCAGTGGAGGCCTGGTGGCAGTTCTCAAATAAGTACAAATAATGGTCTAAGGCAATTTCCTTTAGGAAGAAAAAAGAGAGGCTAATTAGGCTCACAAAGCAGTCAGCCTGTGCTTTTTTTGGCAACTACCAGAAGCAGGCTATGTGGCTTGCTGTGATCAGTGGGCAGTTTCTTGGTTCTGTTCTGTGCCAGTCGACTAAATCCACCCGCCCAGGCGACCAGCAGCAGAGATCATTGTGAGCCAAGCACAGACAGTTGAAGGCTCCCTCTGAGACCCTCTGCCAGATTCCACAAACACTAGGAGGCCAGAATGACACTCCCGGTGTTCCAGCCACGTTAATAGCCCAGAAAGAACTCTGTGAAACTGCTCCAGAGGCCAGTGGCTCAGAACAAATTGGAGGGATGACCTGTGGGTAGAGATGCACTTGTCCCCAGCACAGCCAGGAGTGAGTGCCCACAGGGAGTTATAACAGGGCCACTGGGGACCTCAGCATCACCCACTCCCTACCCAAGGGGTGGTGCTGGCCTCCCAGCCCTTCAACTCTGGCTAAGCAGCAGAACTCCTTTTATGCAGGCCCCTTCTCTGCCCCGTACCTGTAGGTCTTTGTCATGGCTCTGCCTTTCCAGGATCAGCACCCGGTCCTGCAGCTCCTCCACAGTCCCTTGGAGCAGGTCATTTTCCTCCAAGGTGGCGCTGAGACGATGCTCCAGCTCCCGTTTCCGGTCTGACAGCATCTTGATCTGAAAGGGTGGAGACCCACAGGGATAGTGTGGGGTTACACCTGGGCTGATGAGCAGGAAGGGAGGGACTAGCCCCAAAACACAAAGGTGTGTGTGCTGTCCAGAAGCTCTGTGGCCCCTCTCAGAGAAAAGAGCTGTGCAATCCTATGCTGAAGAGAAAGCTCCTCCCCTCTAGAAACCTGTCTGGGAAGAGGTGGGAGTTAGCTTTGGGGAAGCTGGAATGTTCGATGCCAGGCAGAGGAAGGGAAGGTTAGGGCTCTGGAAATTCCAGAGATAAGACAGATAAGCCCCACCTTGCCTGTCCTTAGCTTTACCCCAAGCCCTCCATTTGTGCGTGTGTGGCGGGGAGTGGAACCTAACCCGCTTACTACTCTACCTTCTCTGGTCAGAAGCACAAGAAAACACCCAAGAAACCCTCTGGAGCCACTGTATTTTATACTCTAGGGCTCCCTTCTCTCCTTTCACACTGCTGGCCTGTCTGGCTCTGGAGGTGACAGCTCAGCCGTGGTGCCCCGGGTCAGTGAAGGAGCTAGGAGGGTGCAGACAACAAAGCAGTGCCTGTATGAGCCTGTGTCCTGGGGTGACAGAGCGAATAACTGATTTCACTTAAAGTGTCTGTTGCCTGATCAAGTACTTTGTGAATAGAGGCAAATTCTCTCCCTTTACTAAACAGGATGGTGCACTGAGTACCTAGCCAGCTTCAGGATAGGTAAGTCTTTTAGGAAGGTCTGTCCAGACTCTTCAGTGTCAGCGAGAAAACAGAGGGAAAGAGGAAAGAGATGCCAAGCATTCTCCGGCCTTCCGAGGTTTGCAGGGTGAGGCGCTCAGCCAGTCCCTCCCAAGGCTTCACCCAAAGAACACTGCCCTGCTCACTGTTTGCGCTACAGAGAGCCTTCACAAGTCTGCTATGCTTTCTGGAAAGGTGTCTGACTTCTGATTCCTACTGGCATTGGGGGAATGTCTGAAGTCCTGCAGGTCCCCTGGCTCCTGCCGTTATCATTTGCCTGCTGGAATGATTTCTCAACCAGCTTCTGGTTGTAAATATTTTCCTAACATGGCTGAGATGCTCTCCAGGCTCTCTAATCTAACTTGGATCACAATTTTTTAAGGCCTTGACTTGGTTAAGTTCTGGAGACCAACCTCAGAACTTTTCCAGGGGAGACTTTGAAATGAATGTCTAGCTTGTCCCAGGTCCTCTGAGCTCCGTCCACCCTTCCCTCTGCATTTTGGCTGTTCTCAAATGCATTAGAATTGTGTTCACAGGGCACACATCTTCCCTGGCCACCAATCAATCAGACAGGATGCTGTCCTAGGGAAATGAATATGTGGCCTTTGTTCGGAGAGATCAGGTAACTGGCCAGACAAAGAAATACTGTCTCTCAAGTGTGTACCTGGGTAAGGGACCAAAAGGAGCAAGTGCCTTTTGTGAACGGGGCCACTATTCCCTATACTGAAGCAAAGTTACTCACATGAAGGGAATTCTTACTCTAGCTGATTTTCACTTAAATACCCTCTGACCTTTACATTTTTCTTCCCCTGGATAATCTTTGTTTCCCAAGTTCCACTCAGTGAAGTAATAAGGTAATGCGAGTCTGACACACAACTCCAACCCCTTAAAATAGCTGAGAAGTTCAGAGCTACATGAAGTAACTTATCTGAAATGAATAGTCTCATAGCTGGCTTTTAAAAGCAGCAGTGACACTGGGATGAAGCAAAGAATTGGCATTAGGCTGCCAACTCCTTCACCCCACCTTACACACCCTGAAACTTGTGACCAAATCTGGCAATAAGCATTCCTGGGAATGCCTCCATGCCGCGAGGGTCTAGAAGTGGGGAGGAGGGGAAAGAGGAAGACTGGCAACTCAAAGGAGCCAGAGCTTGGCAGAGGCAGTTGAACAGCAAGTCATGCACACAAATGGTCACAGACACGCATGCCAAACTCCACTGGAGCAAACTCTACTTACTTCAAGTACCTGCTGCTCAATACCCGTAGGAATTCGAAGGGAAGGGAGGAAGGAAGGGGATGGGAGGCAGGAGAAAAGAGAAGATATTGACAGATTTTAGGAAAAACATCTTCAAGCAATTTACAAAGCAGAGGAGCAGCCAGTCTGGGCAACTCCAGGGCCTGGTTACAGCACAGTGGAAGGTGCTCATTCAGTCTAGACCTAGACCATCCTTCAAAGTGCTACTTGGCCAAAGGGCTGCTGTTGAAACACTTAGCTGAGGGGTTCTGAGGAGCAGATTAGGTAGAAGCCTCCCCAGGGAAGAGCCCGTTTGGGCTGGTGACATGACCCTCCCTCTCTTCTCACCTCCCACAAAGGGATTCTCACTGTAATGTCCCTGTGCGCTACTTTCTCTTTCCTTCCCTTGGGTCCACTCAGGGCCTCAGACCCTGGCTGCCATGTTCTGGCCTCTAACAGGCACCAAACAATGTGCTTTCCACGTATTAACTCATCAAGCCCTTACAACAACCCTATGAGGCAGGTACTTCTATGACCCTCATTTTTCAGGTGAGAATAATAAAAACCCAAACCAGTTGCTGTCAAGTCGATTCTGACTCATGGCAATCCCATGTTAAAGTGGGCTAAACAGGGCCTGAATGGAATGGAGAAAGGAAGGATTTCCTTTCCCATCTTCTATTTGGGATTGGCAAGGATTTGGAGGGGTCAACACAGTCAGTGAAATGTAGGTCATTCATGATTTCAGCCCACTCAGCAGGAACTGTAAGCAATCCCTCAGCAACTTTACTTTTCCAGACAACAGGCCACTCAGAGGAACATGGATCACATGTTCCCCATTTAGCTTCTCACAGATCTCTCTTCAGAGATTTCAGTCACTACTCTATAGAGCAGGCTTTTGTTCCCAGTTCAGAGGGCCCCTTATCCAAAAGATCCAGTACAGCGCCTCCAAGGAGAAACGCACTTTCATCCCCAAGCACTGCCACATGGGAGATTCACCTCAGCCTGCAGGCTCTCAAGCCGGATGATGTGCTGGTTGGTTGAAGAGTTTTTCTCTCGGAAGTCTTCTCTGAGGGCGTGGACTTGCATGGAGAGCTGTCTCTCAACTTCTGATGCCTGTGAACAGAGGTGACCTTGCATTAATTCAGAGGTTGTGCAAAGAAAGTCTGTTAAGATTTCTGCCTTTCATTTCTCAAACATCTTTGCAACTTTCATTCTAGAACGAGTACTGAATGAGATGCTGGTTTCCCACCCCCGGTCCACATATTCTCTATGCCAAAATGAGACAAGTCCCCACCCCCACCTCTACCATACTCTGGCTCTGTCTAGGTTCGAGACCACTTTACTGATCAGAAGAAATAGGCCCAGGAAATAGTAAGGTCTCAAATGTTAACTATCTTCATTATCACTTTGCACGTAGTACAGGTAGACCAAATCTGTTGCTGTTGAGTTGATTCCAACTCATAGTGACCCTATAAGGCATAGAAAGTAGCACTGCCCTATAGGGTTTCCAAGGCTATAATCTTTACAGAAGCAGACCACCACATCTTTCTCCCACACAGCAGCTGGCGGGCTCAAACCGCTGACCTTTTGGTTTGCAGCCAAGTGCTTAACCACTGCGCCACCAGGGCTCCTTGCAGAAGCACATAGCAAATATCTACCAAACTGAGAGAGAGCCTCAGTATTTTATATGAAAGAATAAGAAAGTTATGCCTACTGCCTTGAAATTCCTTTATTTTCCCCACCCATTTCTTAGCTGGGCCCAGGCAAAGCACTTCTGTCTACATTTATCGTTTCCATTTTAAATGTTCCCTATTTGAAATTCCCTGTTCATATCTGTTCATATTTTTGCCACTCATTCCTCAAGGACCTTTTTGCAACTTTTAATTCTCTGGGGAGTGTGGGCTGAGGTACTTATTTTCCACCCCAGTCCATCTATGCTCTAGTGTTGAAACATGGTGTTATTAGGTGCCACTGACTCAATTTCAACTCATAGTGACCCTAAGTGACAGAGCAGAATTGCCCCGTAGAGTTTTCTAGGCTGTAATCTTTATGGGGAAACCCTGGAGGCGTAGTGATTAAGTGCTACGACTGCTAACCAAAAGGTCGGCAGTCCAAATCCACCAGGTGCTCCTTGGAAACTCTATGGGGCAGTTCTACTCTGTCCTGTAGGGTCACTACGTGTCAGAATCGACTCGATGGCAATGAGTTTGGTTTTTTTTTTTTGGTTTAATCTTTATGGGGGCAGATTGCTAGGTCTTTTCTCCTGAGGAGCTGCTGGGTGGGTTCGAACTTGTAACCTTTCAGTTAGCAGCCAAGCGCTTAACTGTTCTGCCACCAAGCCATCTTGCCGAAACACAGTAAACACCATTCAGTGTGCCAGCACCTTCTTTTCAATACGTAGGAGGGTCATCTGAAAGAATGCTCCTTTGTTAACATGTGAACTCCAGCCAACCACCTGAGGCCTACCTAGACCCCTCTGAGGAGAGCACTCAGTGCTTCAGGGCCACAGGATAAATCAAGTAACTGCCTTAGTGCTTTTTTTAAGGCTACATCAGGTCGGTAAGCTTTATAGGTTCTCGGGAGGGATCGCTGTGTGCTGGAATGGTTAGGAAAGGCATTTGGAGGAGGTGAAATGGTGATCATGCTGAAATGGTACGCTAACTGTTCAGTGAGGCTCTGACCGTAATGGTTACATACTCAATAGTTCTTTTTACCTCAAGCACTATATAATCAATTGTCTATCTTTTTTTTTCGGTTCCAAAGATTCAACAAATGTTGCCTCACTGGACTAGAGAATCACATGAGAATCTTAACTTACAGTTCTAATATTTAAACAATACTTAACAAAGCACACAACAAAGTAATATCAAACCATCTCTTTTCCATCCAAATTTCAAATTTAATTTTAGGCACTACTAGCTTTTTTTAGACTTTTCAGTCACTTACTAACACAACGTTATTCAGTCACCCTTGTCTAATAATGATATTAGTAATATTTCTGAGTTCTTACTATGTACAAGAACTGAGCTAAATGTTTTAAATGCATCGTCTCGTCGTTACAACCAAGGCACGGCCTTTCACCACCGATTTCCTAGTGAGGGAACAGGCTCGGAGAAGTAAAGTAACTTGCCCAAGATCTCAGTAAGTGGCACCATCAAGATGGGAAACTTTGGGTTGTCTAACCCCCACTTAGGAGTACAATATTGCCTTCTTATATTTTGAAATAGTTTTTCCTACATCAGAATTGTATCACTCACTATTAAAACCAAATTTTACATGAGCACCATTTAACAAAGTTTTTTTTTTTTTTTTTCTTCTTCTTCTCCTTTTAATGTGAGGAAACTTCATTTAAGTGTCTTTTGAAATGTCTTCTAATGGAATTTAGGACCCATAAGGAGAACTCCCTCTCCTATGCTGCAGTTTGACTGCCTGCATTGAGTGCAGTTGACTATTGGAGTTTCAAATATGTTTAGGCTTGCAAAGCACTGGGTAACTCAGGCAACCAACCTTACTCCTAGCATAACTACCTTGAAATCATTCATGAGACAACAAGCCAGAGAGATTCACCGAGGACTACAAATCTAGCCCAGCTGGAATCGGAAAGGCTCCTGTAGACTAGCCCCCTCTCAAGGCAATCTCTCTGGAAACAGAAATTTGCCTCTTCCTACCAGGAAGTACAACTCCAGAGCCTGAGTTCTTAATCACTAAGCTATAATGTCTCCTTTAAATGTTTTACTCCTTTGCATGTGTCCAAGGATGCACTGTTTACAACATACATTTCCTCATTTGAATCTCCAACAGCCCTAAGAAGCAAGAATCACCGGCCTCATTTCACAGACAAGGAGGTGGAGGCTAGAGGGAGTGCCATGTACTGCCAAGATTGCTCAGCTACAGTGGCACTGCCCTGATCTTCAGCCACACCATCGCCACAGTTCAGCCTGTGGGCCAGTCATTTCCTTCAAATGGTGATGGAGGGGATTTATCAGTCAGGGTTATACACCTACTATTCTCAAGAAGCTAATACACCTTTCAAAGTAAATTTTTTTTCTTTTTTCAGAGATGGAATCTGACTCAGATCTTTAGACTTGACTAACAGAAGTATTACTTAACAATTTCTGCACATAAACTAAATAATAATCTTGTAAGTTTATATGCAACTATAATGTTCTAAATGCTTTCCTATCAAAGAATCAGGAGGCCTACAGGGCTAGCATTAGCTCCATAAAGAATTCCAGAGCCTCTGTGAAGCTCTCCAAGTAGCAGAGTTAGTCAGAACAGGGACCGTCTGCTCCTAAGATGGAATGATCGTGTGATGGAAAGAAAAAAAAGAGTCAAATGATCAGGGTTAGAGTTCCTATCCTACCACATATATGTGTACAAGTTATATGAGCCACCTGACCCCTGGGACTTTTTTTTTTTTTTTTTGGACGGGGAGTGACATTAGGACAATTCATTCTTATAGTAGAAAATGGCAGGCATGGGTCTTATATTTACTTCTCAAAAATCAGGATGAGTTCTGGCTAGTTACACAGCCATTAAGAGCTAAGGCAAAACTGTGACAAAGAATAACATCTGCAATCATAGATGGTATGTATGATTTTAGTTCAGGTATTTGTTCTTTTTTTAAATTTAATTTTTTTTCTATAATTAAAGTAACTAATGTTCAGAGTAAAGAGAAAAAAACAAAGAGAATTTAAGGATTAAAATGAAATGTAAAATTTACCACTTATCCCTAATCCTTAGTGCCACTCTCCAGAGATAATCACTATTAGAGATGTTTTTTATGAGTCCTTCTAGAAATTTTCTATTCATATCTATGTAAGACATTACCATAAAAAACTTACTTAAAAAAATATATAGTTAACATCCTTCCATGTCAATATGAAGATCTATCTCATTCTATTTAACAATTGTTTAGTATTCAGTTGTGTGACTATACCATAATTTAACTAGTCCCTGCTGGTGAGCATTTAGAGTTTTCCAATTTATTTATTTTTTGGTCATTACAGACATTGCTGCAAAACCATCCTTGTTCACCCATCTTTGTGCTTATGGGAGTATATCCTATAAGTGTATAAATTCCTATAAAAGGAATTGCTAGGTAAAAGAATACACATAAACTTTTTGATAGGTATTGTCACAATGTCCTCCAAAAAGACTGCATCCATTTATATCCCTACCCACAACAGACTAACTAACATGCTTGGGTACTGTTAGACATTTTGATCTTTGGATGCTTATTTCTAAAATTCTCAAAAATTTAAGTCTTTCTCAGTTTCACCGCATACAGACTGGGTGATAAAATAAAAGACATGAAAGAAATAACTAGGTCTGGTGTGAAATGCTGAAACGTTTTAACACTTATACTATTACACTGAACTATCTGAAATGAACTCTTATAATCTGAGTGCTTGGGTTATTATTATTTAATTAATCCTCAAGTTGGCAAAACATACCAATAGTGGGTTCCTTCTCCCTGATGTGCCTGATTTGGTAAGAGCACCACTGAAGACAGATTCCTCCCTCCCCACTGAGGAGAGGGGCTCCATTATTACTTTTCTTATTGCCATGATTAATAACATAACATTTCTCTAAACTGGGCCAATTCGATTAAGTTTATTTAAAGTGGCCAAAGCAGAACTGTTAACTATAGGCTTTGTTAAATGGAAGAAAGGAAATTGCATTAGTTATACATGAGCATCCATTTAACTTATCAAAAGAAAGAAAATAAACCAACTGACTTAGAAATTTTTGTAGGGAATTTTTAACATTCTGCCCAATTTACTGAGTTTTACTTTAAGAAATTCTCCATCGTTTTTGTGCCAGGGCATGACGGATAATGGGCATCTGTCTGAAACACGCTGGGGGTGGTAGTAAGAGACAGTGAGGAAGACGATGATGACGACGGCAAAGGTTCACATATTGAGTATTATGTGCTTCACCCTGTTCTAAGCATTACACATTTATCATCTCATCTAATCTTCACAATAAGAAGTAGATAATCTAACTTTCTCTATTTAAGGGTGAGGATACTGAGGTTAAGTAATTTTCTAGGTCATACTGGTGTTAAGTGACAGAACTAGAATTTCACCCAGATCTCCTACTTCTATAGTTTACAGTCTCAGCTTCAACACTGTATTGCCTCCCCACTAACCCCTTGTCTCACTTTCAAGAATGCTTACATTTTGAAATGAAAGCAACAATAGAGCAACAACCCTGAGTTTACTCTAATTTAGGACAAAGGGTAAATTATTTTAAAACACTGGTACTTTACTTTGGTCTAAAACTGCTGCATTAGGACCCTACTTGAAAAAAAAACTTATTTTTTGGTTTAACTCTGCTGCAGAATATGGGCACCTTTAAAAAACACTGTTAGCATTTTGTTTTTCTCAGTCTTTCTACATATGTGTATTCTGTGTTTATAATTAGTTATGATCATACTGTTCATATAGTTTTTTTTACTTAGAATTATATCAAAAGCATTTTTCAAGTTATTTATTACTACTCTTCATAATCACCACTTTAAATGACTGCGTAATATTCCATAAGTAGATGTCTTATAATTTCCTTTACCATTCCCTTATTGTTAGGCACCTGGGATTTTCCCATACTTTGCAATTATAATGCATTGATGAATATATGTTACTAGGGTGGTGGCAGTAGAACTTACCAGAAGTCTGTATTTTCTGATTTTCAAGGTTTTACTGTTACAAGCTTTTAAATTTGGTAATGGGTGCTATGTGTTATCAATAGCAAATTACAGAATAAGTCCTCTTTTTACCCTTGATTATAGTAATAATAATGATAGCCATCTACTAGGTAATAAACAAATGCAAAAATAGCCTTTTCTTACTAGGCTTGAGTATTCCCCCAATTCCCCCTAAAGTCTTTCAAAAATAAAGCTCAAAAGTTAAGTTTGCCAAGTATTTATATTTTCCTTAATGTTTGAAGACAATAAGACTTTGGCCAATTAAGACGTTCTTTTCCAAAGAAAAGGCTTTGTTTCTGGTAATATGGTAGGCGGAGATATTTTTTCTACTGAAAATAGCTAAAAATGCTGGATAAAATAGAAACAACTTCTTAAAAGCATCAAAGAACTGACAAGGTAGTGACAGAACCATGGTAATGTTTCACATATCTAAATAATTATAACCAACCAATGGAACACACACATATTAAAAAAAAACACTTGCTATCAAGTCAGTTCCAACTCATGGAGGCCCAATGAGTGTCAGAATAGAACTGTACTCCCTAGAGTTTCAATGGCTAATCTTTCGGAAGTAGATTGCCAGGCATTTCTTCCAAGGTACCTCTGGGTGGACTCGAACCTCCAACCTTTCAGTTGGTAGCCTAGTGTGTTAATCATTTGTACCACCCAGGGATTCTAACAGTAACAAATAAACCTAACTGCATTACAAATGAATAATACAACCACACTGAAGGCGGTACAGAAAAAAAACAACTAACCTAATGTCTAATTTTATGTTTTATTTGAAGCAGCCTTAAAATTAGAGCACAGTAACAAAGTAATGCCCATCAGGATACTCTGGAAAATAGTCTTGACTATATGTTGTAAGATTCAAAACGAACTATACAGAGATATTACATTCTAGTTAATTTTTTTCCCACAGGGTTAATGATTCTGAAGCTACTGTGTTTAATAGGAAAAAAATAAGTAAATATATTGTGAATAATGAGAACCAGGTGTCTTATATTCAGAAAAAAAAGTTACAAGTAAGGAAAGTGGGAAGGTTAGAATGAATCTGGTGGTGTTCGATTAGAATTGGAGATATCAGTATGAACTTAGTTATATATATTTAATATATATATATATACAGTGACTAGAGAAATAAATATAGATGTGTTTATGTGTATATTAGTACACAAACACTATTTCCTAGCTCTGTCCTCTGAGAGGATCTAGAAGCAATGACACCCTAATAACAATGAACACACGTACTGCCCAGATCTTGGTTTCTAAATATCATTATCTAACAAAGGAATCAAAGCTCCTTGGAGAAATTCCCGAGATATCCCAGCTTCAGTTTCCTCATATGTAAAATAAGGATAAGATCTACCTTTAAAGTTATACCAGCATTAAAATGCTATAATGTATATAAAATGTTTAACACAGATGATGTAACACATTATAACTATTTTTATTATTTACAAAAAAAAAGAAAACTCCTAATAGAGTACTGGCATTATTCATTCAAAGCAAGCAATTTGAGAGTTGAAACCTCAGAAACTATCAGGTTCAAATCCCTAATTTTGCAGGCAATGAACTGAGGCATTGGTCAACAAAGTGAGGCCCATCAGGATACCAGTTCAGTGAGTGAAGGTAAGGGTCCTCCTGCCCAAGTTCATAAAAATAGTTGGCTTCTGGAATCCTATTTTCAGTTTCTTCCCATTTCATTACCTTTTTTTTTTTTTTTAAGGCAAAAACAAATAGCCACGTACCGGACAATTTTCAGGGATGTAAAAAGCCTGGAATGAGAAAAGTCTGGTGCCACTAATGACATTTATTACTAATATGAGAGAATGTCTGATAAAGCCAATGCATTATTGGGGGTCCTGTTTATACCAGGCATGTATAAAAGCTGCTCTTTGACATTTAGGTGTCTGCCCACTAGATAGGGGTCATGTCTAACTTTATGTTTTATTTGAATTAGCTTTAAAATTAGAGCACAATAACAGTTTTGTTATTATTACCCTTTTAATCATTACCACAAATGTAATCTCTCAGCATCAAAGACCAGCAACTCAAGCAGCACTGGTTTTAATTGAAGGACAAACCTTAATCCACTTTTATTTCTGAAAAAGAGCCATTATTCAACGTCAGATCCCTACTGCTAATTAATAAAAAGGATTTCAGAAGACGTCAGAAAGAATAAATTATTTTATTTTTAAATATTCTGTTAGGACTCATAATAAAACAGGACCTAGATACTCCTAATGCACCGTACTCACAAGAGCTTTTGATTCATTCTTGCCTTTTTTTTTTAAAACCAAAATGAAACAATCCTGAGTTAACTTGATGGCTTGGCAATTTGCACTAATTCCAACATGGATGGAACACTTACTTACTGTGCTTTGAATTGACAATCCTTGTGGGAAAGCCTTCTAAACTCGAGGTCTGAAAAGAACATAATCTTTCTTCTCTACCATTTACTGTACTGTGTGACCTCAGACAAACTGCTTAACCCTCTGTGCCTTAGTTTCATTACTTGTAAAATGGGGATGATGTAATATCTACCCTCTAAAGTTGTTATGAGGATGAAATAAATATATGGAAAGTGCTCAGAACAGCATCTGGTACACAGCGAGTACTACATGTGTTAGCTATTGCTATTGCTGACGTTACTGTCATCTTCATCATTACTCTAAGACAACTCTAATGATCTCAAAGATCAATCCTGATTGAAAATCTAATGCTTAAGTCATTGTCACAGAAAAGTCTAAAAGATTAGATGGAAATGAGGGCAGATTTTAGAGAACCTGACGCTAAGAAAATTTGGTATAGGGATTGATAGAGGACAGAGAGAAAGACACCCTAAATGAGGCAGAGTTGCAGGGAATTTGGGCATTCTCTTTCATCCATGAATGGTGGTCTGCTAATAATAGAGAAACCTTGAAGAGTCTTGGGGGTAAGGGAGAATGGATATGGAAACGTAGCCAAACCAGAACGATTAATATCCAGCTAAATCCAGGCACTGCATGGTGCCCAAGAACATGTCCATCTTGAAGCAGGCTTCTCTGGTCCCCCAGGATTGAAAATACTCTGAGTGTGTGGACCTCCTGGACTATGAAATACTTATGCTTTCCAAAGACGACTTCCTGGGGATGCTTTGAAAAGATACTGGGAGGCTTTTCATAACCAGCAGGAAGGCTGGGGGAAGGGAGACACTTTGAATGACATTCAACTAATTTTAATTTAGGACAGTAATGAGGGAAACACTTAGGAGTCCTTCATTGTAAGGCAAATGATGCCACAGGGACACATTCAGTATTCCCTCAGAAAATAACTGCCATGTCTAATCCTAACAAGGATCGCTGGTGGCACGGTGGTTATGAGCTACAGATGCTAACCAAAAGGTCGGCAGTTCGAATCCACCATCCGCTCTTTGGAAATCATATGGGGCAGTTCTACGCTGTTCTACAGGGTCACTGAGTCGGAATTGACTCGATGGCAACAGGTTTTTGGTTTGAATCCTAATAAAGATTTTTAAAATTATCTTTTGTGCTTTAGATGAAGGTTTACAGAGCATATTAGTTTCTCGTTAAACAGCACACATATTGCTTTGTGACACTGGTTGCCAACCTGCGATGTGTCAACACTCTCGGGTTCCCCATTTCCATTCATACAGCTTTCCTGGCCCCTCCTGCCTTCTCATCCTTGCCCCTGGGTTGGTGTACCCATTTAGACTCATGGTTTAACTGTGTGCGTTATTGTTTGCTTTACAGGCCTGTCTAATCTTTGCCTGAAGGGTAAACCTCAGGAGTGACTTCAATACTGAGTTAAAAGGGTGTTCGGGAACTAATTAATTTTTTTAGTATTTAAGCATTTTTTTTTTTTTTTCTTTTAGTCATTATGGCTCACCAAACCAAAAAACCCATTGCTGTTGGGTCAATTCTGACTCATAGCAACCCTACAGGAGAGTAGAATGGCTGTAAATCTTTATGGACGCAGACTGCTACATCTTTCTCCCTCGAAGTGGCTAGATGAGTTCAAACTGCTGACCTTTCAGTTAGCAGCTGAGTGCTTAACCATTGTGCCACCAGGGCTCCTTTTTTATGGCCCACCAAGGGGACTTATCTAGACCTACAAAAGAAGGTTAGAATGTTAAAATGTTCTTGTTTGGAGCTGGAGAAAGGTTAGGGAAAAACTGCTTTCCAAACCAGTGGTCACTTTCTTCTTTCTACCACCATAAAAAAACTATTAATCAGATTACAACCTTTTCTCCAAAGTGCCATGTTCCCTGAACATGCTTCTGTGACTCAGATCACGGTGTTCTCCCTTTCTGGGATGGCTTTCCCTGAAATTTTTCACCTGATAAACATTCTTACTCAACCTTAACAGCCCAGTTAGAGGTGATCTCTATATTGACTGTATAATCTCTCAGGGTAGAATTACTACATTGTTTGCAGTCCTTTTACAGCACTTATCATATTCCATTTTGTTTACTTGTTTACATGCCTGTCTTTTAGACTGTGAAAGACTTAAAGGCAAGAATTATATCTCCTATTCATCTTGATTTCCCTAATAAAGTACAAGGCATATAACAGGTGTTCAAATACAGTAAGTTTACTGTATGAGATAAAATGTGACCACCTTAAGACAGTACTTTTTGAGAGAGTCAATCTATGACTCTAGAAAATAGAAGTGGAATTAAGCTAAACCCCAGGACTGCCCCTTTAGCAAAGTTCCACCAGGATCATCAGAGAATTAATGAGATAATTTCCTTTGATTTAAATAGCCCATACCCAGCAAAGGGTACCATTCCTCCTGTAGGTCATCACCATGGCTCAGTTAGATTTACTTAGGCTTTGATGTAAATGACCCACGACTGATCCCTGGATTTGCTGCCTGGTGCGTGCTTCTACCTAAATCTTCACCCTGCTTTTGCATGTGGCATCTTTTAATACTCAGAGCCCACAACGTCTCTGCCTGTGCCCTGTATAAACCTTACTGAAGTCTTTACTTTTATAAGGTCATTATCTTTTTTTAAAATTTTATTTTGTTGTTGTTGAGAATCTACACAGCAAAACATACACCAGTTCAACCATTTATACACGTACAATTCAGTGACGTTGATTACATTCTTCGAGCTGTGCAACTACTCTCACCCTCCTTTTCTGAGTTGTTCCTCCCCTCATTAACATAAACTCCCTGCCCTCCAAGTTTCCTATCTAATTTTTCAAGTTGAGTTTGATCCCATATAGATAGTTATTTAAAAAAAAGTATAATGCTCAATGCAGACAATTTTTACTTATTAAGCTGTTTAGTTTTAATAAGACTTCAGGGGATGTTTTTGGTTTAAGGTTTAAAGATGATCTCAGGGCAATAGTTTTGGGGGTGCATCCACCTACATGCCTACAGAAAGTCTGGAGTCGATGAGAATTTGAAATCCTGTTCAGTATTTTCCCCTTTTTGATCAGGATTCTTCTATAGAATCTTTAATCAAAATGTCCAGTAATGATAGCTGGGCACCATCCAGTTCTTCTGGTCTTATGGCAGAGGTGGCAGTTGTTCATGGAGGCAATTAGACACACATTCTGTTTCCTCTTCCTATTCCTGATGCTCCTTCTTCCTCTGTTGCTCCAGGTGAATAGAGACAAATTGTTGTGCCCTGAATGGCCGTTTGCAAGCTTTTAAGACCCCAGGCACTACACAACAAATTAGGTAGAACAAAAGCACTAAACATGTTATTAGACCAATTAACTAGGATATTCCATGAAATCATGACCTTAAACCTCCAAATCAAGGAACCAAATCCCATGAGATGTTTGGTTGTATATAAGCAGCCTCAGCAGCTATTCTCTCTCCTTTTTTTTTCTCTTTCTGTCGTTGTTGTAAATATATCTGTCACACAACTTTTGCCAATTCAACTTTTTATAGGTGTCCAACTTATTGACAGTACTTAATAATCAGCTGTGCAACCCTACCCTTAATCAGTGCAATTTTTCCATCACTGTAAACCAAAACTCAGTTTTCCATAAGCAATAACCCCCCCTTTTCCCCTTCCCTCCCACCCCTGGTAACCACTAAGAAACTTTGGTCTCTATACATTTGCCTTTTCTTGTCTTTTTATATAAGTGAGGTCATACAATATTTGTCCTTTTGTGACTGACTTAATTTCATTCAGCATAATGTCTTCAAGCTTCATCCATATTGTAGCATGTATCAAGACTTCATTTCTCCTACTGGCTGAGTAGTAGTATTCCACTGTAGGTACATACCACATTTTGTTTATCTATTCACCCATTGATGGGTTTTTAGGTTGTTTCCACCTTTTGGCTACTGTGAATACTTCTGCAATGAACACTGGTGTACAAGTCTCTGTTTGAGTCTCAGCTTTCAAGTCTTTTGGGTATATACCTAGAAGTGGAACTGCTGGGTCATATGGTAGTTCTATTTTTAGTTTTTTGAGGAACCGCCACCTTGTTTTCCATAAAGGCTGTGCCATTTTGCATTCCCACCAGCAACGGATAAGGGTTCCAATTTCCCCACATCCTTGCCAACATTTGTTATTTCCTTTTTGTTTGTTTTTTAAATCTTAAGCCATTCTGGTGGGAATAAAATGGTGTCTCATTGTGGTTTTGATTTGCATCTCTCTGATGGCTAATGACGATGAACATCTTTTCACATGTTTGGTGGCCTTTTGAATGTCCTCTTTGGTGAAATGTCTGTTCAAGTCCTTTGCCCATTTTATTGTTGGGTTATTTGACTTTTTGTTGTTGTCAAAATTTTAGATATATTTTGGTTATTAGATTCTTATTGGATATATGGTTTCTTAAGATATTCTCCCAGTTCATAGCTTTTCTTTTTACTTTTTTTGGTAAAATCTTTTGATGACTCTAAGGTTTTTAATCTTTATGAGGTACCATTTATTTATTTTGCCTTTTGCTGTTTGTGCTTTTGTTATTATATTAGATAATCCACTGTTGAAAGCTAGGCCTGACAGTGTTGCCCCTGCTTGTTCAAAGAATGTTATGGTTTTAGTTTGCACCTTTAGGTCCTTTGTCCCTTTTGAACTTGTTTTTGTGTATGGTGTGAGGCATCAATCCTGTTCCATTTTTCTGCATGTGGAAATTCAATTTTCCCAACACCATTTATTGACTTCTTTACCCATAGAAAAGACTTAGCACCCTTGTCAAAAATCAGTTGACCACAGATGTGTGGGTTTATATCTGGACTCTCAATTCTTTTCCATTGGTCTATGTGTCTATTGTTATATCAGTACCAGGCTGTTTTGATTACTGTAACTGTATTATATGTTTTAAAATCAGGAAGTGTGAGTCCTCCTATTTTGTTCTCCTCCTTCAACATTGTTTTAGCTATTCTTGCCATTCTATATAAAGTCGAGGATTGGTTTTTCCATTTCTGTGAAGAAGGCTGTTGGAATTTTGATCTGGATTGCGCTGGGTACTACTGACATCTTAACGATAGTAAGTCTTCCAGTCCGTGAATCTAGAATATCTATTTATTTAAGTCTTCTTTAATCTCTTTCAGCAGTGTTTTATAATTTTCATTGTATAAGTCCTTCACATCCTCGGTTATATGTATTCCTAGATATTTTATTCTCTTAGATGCTGCTGTAAATGGAATTGTTTCCCTAATTTCCCTTGCAGATTTCTCATTGCTGGTTTTTTGTTTTTGTTTGTTGACCTATAAAGTCATTATTGTTTGATAGGTGATGGATTTGAAATCTCTTCTGGAACCTGTCATTAAATACTCACTTCCCCCAAAAGCATACACCAGGGTAGGCTGTAAATTCAGACTTGTTTAATCATGGAAGAAAAGCTCAAGTTTCGTTAGCTTAGTTTCAATACAACGAACTAAACTCAAGGAAAAGGAAGATAACAAATATTTATTAAGCACTTCTACGTCCAAGCAATCCTCTAAGTATCACGCTTATGTTATTTTATCTTAATCCTATGGGATAAGCACTGTTAACCCCATTTTATAGATAACGAAACTGAAGCTACAAGATATTAATAGCCTAGGTCATTAACTAGAAAATAATGGAGCCAGGATTCCAATGCAGGTTTGATCCCAAAGCCAGTAATAATGCTACTACATGATGAAGCCCAGGGGAAAAGACTGCCCTCATGTCTACTTCTGGTTAGGTTTAGCAACAAAATAGAACATCAAGTAGGCGCTTCTTTCTGAGTGCTTTGAGAGTTTTGTAATTCATCCCCAGCCCTGACCTCTCCTCTGGCTTCAGGTTCCCATATCCAACTGCCTATTCAACCAGTCCACGTGAATATCTAACGAGCACTGCGAAAGCAACATATCCAAAAAGCAAACTCTTGATTCCAGGGCTCCCCCTAAACATGCTCCTCCCCAAGTCCTCACCATCTCAGGAGATGGTAATTCCATTCTTAAAGTTGTTTAGGCCCAAACATAGGAATCATTCTTGACTCCTTTTTCTCTCATACCTCACATCCAATCTGTCATGGATTGAATTGTGTCCCCCAAATAATGTGTGTAGCAACTTGGCTAGGTCATGATTCCTAGTATTGTATGATTGTGTTATCTGATGTGATTTCCTTATGTGTTGTAAACTCTACCACTATGATGAGATTATATGTGATCTCCTTATGTGTTGTAAATTCTATCACTGTGATGAAGTTATACTGATGAGGTTGACAAGATCAGTGTCTTAATGCAATCTCTTTTGAGATACAAAAGAGAGAAGTGAGCAGAGACACATGGGAACCTCATACCACCAAGAAAGCAGTGCCAGGAGCAGAGCGTGTCCTTTGGACCTGAGGTTCCTGCGCAGAGAAGCTCCCAGACCAAAGGAAGACTGATGACATGGTTTCCTCCAGAGCCAACAGAGAAAGTGTTCCCCTGGAGCTGATACCCTGAATTTGGACTTGTAGCCTACTGGACTGTGAGAGAATAAGTTTCTCTTTGTTAAAACCATCCACTTGTGGTATTTCTGTTGGAGCAGCACTAGATGACTGAGACAGAATTCATCTGCAAATCTTGTGGGCTCTACCTTTAAAATTGACCTCATAAGATTGTTATGAGCATGAAATGAGCTGTTATTTATAAAGCTGTTAGAATCATGCCCAGTACATAGTAAGTGCTATACAAGTATTTACAGACTAAAATAAATATCCAGAATCCTACAACTTCTCACACTACCTCCACTGCTACCAGGCTAATTCCAGCCACCATCCCTCACCTAAACTACTGATATCAGTTATCACTCAACTGGTCTCTCTGCTTTTACCCTGGCCCTCCTACAGTCTCTTCTCCAGAGTAATCCTTTAAAAACCCAAGTTAGGTCATGTCACTGCACAAAACGCTCTAAAAGCTTTCTGTCTTACTCAGAATAAAATATAGTAAGTCTTTATCATGGCTTGGAGCCCTGGCAGTACAGTGGTTTAAAGCTCGGCTGCTAACCAAAAGGTCGGCAGTTCAAATCCGTCAGCCACTCCTTGGAAATCCCATGGGGCAGTTCTACTCTGTCCTATAGGGTCACTATGAGTCAGAATTGACTCGATGGCAATAGGTTTCGTTTTTTTTTTGGTTACCATGGCTTACAAGACTACAAGATTAATCCACCACATTTTCTCTGTTCCACTCATACTGGCCTCCTTTGCTGCCCTCAAACCTGTCACGCGTACTCTTCCATCAGGAGCTTTGCATATGCTATTCCCTGTGCCTGGAACACGCTTCCCTTAGATATTCACAAGGCCTGTTTCCTCTCTTTACTCGGGTCTCTTCTCAAATACCATCTTAAGCAGAAGTAGACACAAGTGTAGTCTTTTCCCCAGGGATGGTCATGTAGTAGCATTATGTTCACTCTCCCCCTACTGCTGTAAATCTCTATTCCCTGCCTCTTTTTAAATTTTTCTCTATAGCACTTATCACACCTGACATATAGTTTGTTGTTTGTTGGGTTATTACCTGTTTCTCTGCCCTTAACTGTAAGTTCCAAAAGGGCAGGGACTTTGTTTTGTTTCCTGCGATAACCTCAGTACTCAGAACCAAGCCAGGAACACAGTAGACGAATTTGCTAAATACAAGAGAAAACATGTATGTTATCACTTTAAGGTCGTCTATAAAATAGTCCTCTAAATGTCACAGGGAACAAAACAAATTCTGTAAAATCCTCACATTATATAATGAGTATGGTTTTCAGAAGGAAAATAAAATCTTATTTTTAAATCCTAAGATTTTTATTTTTAAATATTCCTTTCATCTGATAATATCAACATAGTATTAATCATGCCAATTTTGATCTTTGACCATAATTACTATTCAAGTCAAAGACTCTATATAAATTAGATATAAAACCCTTTCCCTTCAGATTTACCTTATCTGTTATGTCCATTTTGAACAAATTATTCAGAAAGAACTTAAGCAGAATACTGTTTCCTTACAGAAAAAGCTATGGCAAGATTCTTTCCTTAAGAATATCTCCTGCATGTTGAAACATGGAAACATAGACAAGCAGAGTTTCAATTTTAGAGACAGCAGCTAAGTAATCTGATAATCACCTAGTGGTACATTCTACCAGGAAAACTAGGCATTTGTCTATGAAAATACTTCTCACATCTTGCCTCACTAAGATTATGCATCATCTGATGGTTGTCACAGAAACAGTAATAATGCTAACATGGATTAGCCCCACAGGGTTTTACCACTGGGTGCAGAATTATTCTCTGTGAAGTCACAGGGGAAGCAACACAGATATTACATGGGCATAAAAAACACTGCAGTAATAATGCTAGAGACTCCTGAAGGTGGAGGGGCTTGAGGAGGCCCAGCTCCTCCCCCAAGTTAGAATCTATCCATTTCTTATCCTTATAATAACTACAGCTTGATAATCTAAGTTTTAGAACCTCTTTAAATCCTATATCCTCCATGAAGACTTTCCTAATAAGCTCTAGCTCTCAGTTTTGCTCCTACCACTCAATTCATATGCTAAAAAATGGCCTTCATATGATAATTTAAGCATCTGATGAGTATCTTGCATGATTCCCTAGATGCAAAATGAGTTAACAGTTACTGAGTGCCTACCCTAAGCCAGGCACCCGTACTAAATGCTGTCACATTAGTTATTTCATTAAATCTTCATAATAATATTTGTGAGGCAAGTATTATTAACTCACTATTTAGATTATGTAACTGAACCTTGGAGAGGTTAAGTGACTTTCCCAATATAACAAGTTATTTCACAAAAACAAGCCTTAACCCTAAACTAGAATTAGACTGCAGGCTCCTCAAAGGAAAGGACGGCTGAACTTCTCTTACAGCCTCTCCAGTATTCAGAAAGGGCTTGCTCACAATGATCAATTGACAAAAAATGATTTAGCAAGAAAATCAACAATAAAAAAAGATAAGAACTACATCTGAATGTGAGTGGGAAGCCAGAGAATACTGAGGTTTTTTTTCTTGTTTGTTTGTTTAAGAAATCAAATACACTAAAAGACTTCTAACAATGTCCATGTACTATTTTGAAAAAAAAAATTAACAAACCTTATATAAAGCTATAACTGAACATATTGGAGTTTGGTCGTGATCAGTTGTGAGGTATGTTGCAAGTCATTTGTTACTACTAATAATGTAATGAAGTAAATAATTCACTTTAAAAATAAGTAATGTAACGAAGTAAATAATTTACTTTAAAAAATATCAACAAGAGCAAACTCAAAATGAGTGTACTCAGTAAGTTTCCTCAAGTGGGAGAGAAAAGGTATAGTTACAACTAGCCATCTGGGCAAACCGCACCTTACAGAAGCATTTTGAGCATGTGTGTTGATGGAACAAAGGTTAAGAACCACTAGCTTCAGGAAAAAGTATTGGGGTGGGAATCAGCTGTCTTTAGACTCCATTCCTAAAGACTCCCTTCCTAACTGCTCACTGGCTCACTGGGTGAACATAAGCAATTTACGTAAGCAATCTGGCCTGTCTCCTCAGGTCTTCAAAACATGGGGCAAACTAACTACCTACTGCTGGACCACCCTTCAGGGGGCAATGAGACATTCTCTAGTGTCCTGAGTTGGCATTTGTTCTTTTTTCTGGTTTTTCCAAGGATGGTTGAGGCAGCAAGAGTAGTTTGCTACTTCTGGAAACTGCCTGGTGGGTTGGCTTTGTGAAAATGAAACAAGTAAACTTTGAAGTTGATTCAGTTGTCTCCTACTGAGAAAATGGGATGACGAAAGCCAAATCTGTTAAAAAAAAATTCAGGTTTTTAAAAAACAGAAATGTATTATGTAAACCAGGCTACAAAGAATATCTTCATGATTTTAAACAAATAAAATTGTTCCCAAGTGAACATCAACTTCATAGAGTTAAGAGATTAGAAGTATATCTTATTTTTCTTAGCTATTAAATACATAATAAAAAACCCATTCCCTACTTCTCCAAGGTGTTGGAAAATTGATTAGTTAATGTCTGTGGAGGCTTTCAAGTACAAAGTGCTATCTCACTGCCAAGTCCTATTCTATTTAAATTTGTCTCTGCTTTCCTCCGTCAGTCAGCTTCCATGTCTATCTGGGATTCCATGATGGACATTATTAATTAACTGCCATCTTAGAACTCTGAAAATTCTTGGGAACAGGGGAGCTGAAAAAGATAAAAGTGAAAATTTGGGGCACATCTAGACAGGCTCATTTAAATGCTGGAATAGTTATTCCAAGCCAGTAAGAGTCAGTTCCAAATACTCTGTCACCCCAGAGCTCCTAGGTGAGAAAGTACTCTATAAATTGAAATTATCGCTCATCAATAAGCCTAGAATACTAGAGAAGAGCACACATATAACAAAGGTAACAATTCCAAATTATGTGGCAATTCCATACCTGACAATTATTGAACATCTACTATAGGCATGGCATTAGGTTAGGTACTAAATAAAATGCAGCACTACATTCAAGGAAGGACATGCAGCCCATAAGTAAACAAATGAGGAATCACATTTAGTGATTAAAGTAAAAACAACAACACAGGACCACGTATATTAAAACACTCAATTGATAGAACTTATGTATTTCTACACAATGAGATTCACCAACATTTCTAAGCTTTCCAGCCAATCAGTCATACTTACTACATAAACTCAAAAGAATAGTTTACAGGCAGCACCGAAGAAATATTTCCAGATGAGCTCTCTAGAGAAAAGCCAGTCTGATGCTCCCAGTACCAGGAAATTGCTCACTGATTCTATAGCTATGCTATGTTTCCACAGACTGAACAAAATGTAACTAGTTTATACTGCAGCAGAAAGAATTAAATTAGAATAAATAAAAGAAAGGCATGCCACAGATTATGGAGTAAATTTATAGGAGGAGTCCTGAAATAACCTTCCATGGTTACACCTTCTGATCCATTAATTCTACCACCAGGAACCTATGCTCAGGAAATAACCAGAAAAGCTGTCTGAGATTTATGTACCTAACAATTCCCTAGGCGTACATCCTACAGAAACGCGTGCCTTTTGCATCAGGATATAGGTCCAAGATTGTCTGCAGTGGCATTGCTTGTTAATCGCTAAATCTATAAATAACTCAACCATCACCAGCTTAGATCAATTTTTACATATCCATACAATGAAATACAATACATCAAAGTAAATGAATTAACTAAGCTACATGCAACAACATGGATGAATTGTAAAAACAAAATGTTACGTAACTGAAGCCAGACACAAAATAATTCATACTGTGTGACACCATTTATATAAAATTCCAAAATAGGCAAAACCAAATGGTATTATTTATAGATACATACTTAGGAGGTAAAACTCATTACAAAGCAAAGTAATTGAATGATTACCATAAAAGGCGGAGCAGTGGTTCCTCTACGGTAAAGATAGAGGCTGTGTTTATGGATGGGCTTTGTGAGGTGCTGGCAACACTTCTGGGTGGTGGTTACATGGGTGTTTGCTTTGTAACATTTCGTTAATGTGTATGTTTATGTTTTATGCTCCTTCTATATGCTGCATAGTTTCAAAAAAATAAAGGTTTGTAAAAAATATTTCTGCACAAGGGCATTCCTCAGAGCGTCATCTACAATATGTAGTTTAGCAGGGGTTTAAGAGTGGGGTTTAGGGTCAGCCATCTTTGATGTGGACCCCAGTTCAGCCACTTGTTCACTGTGTGGCAACCTTAAGCATCTCAGAGCTTCACTTTTTCACTTAAAGGGGATGAGGCTACATACCACATAGGGTTGTCATGGGGCTCAAATGAGAAAAAGCACCTACCACAGAGCTACACACTGTGTACGCACAGTGGTACTCAGTAGGCAGGTAATACAGTAGTCCCCCCTTATCTGCGGGGGATACATTCTAAGACCTCCCATGGATGCCTGAAACCGCAGACAGTACCAAATCTTATATATACTATGATTTGTCCTATACATACATACCTATGATAAAGTTTAATTTATAAATTAAGCACAGTAAGAGATTAACAACAATAATAAAATAGTACAATTATACCAATATACTGTAATAAAAGTTATGTAAATTACAATGGGAGAACATGAGATTTCATTATGTTACGCACTCATTTAACATTTTTGAACTGAGGGTAACTGAAACGACAGATAACGGGGGCTACTGCAGTCTTTTTCCCCTTCTGTTTTTTACTTCTGGAGTAACAGTTACAGAAATAACCCATTAAAAGCTCAGTTTTATGAAGTCTAGTAATTTGACAAATATTTACAAAGTAATTCGTGTTGGTGAAGAATACTGACTATACCACGGACTGCCAGAAGAACGAACAAATCTGTCTTGGAAGAAGTACAGCCAGAATGCTCCTTAGAAGCAAGGATGGTGAGACTATGT
>NW_004443997.1:6045436-6080394 GCF_000243295.1 Trichechus manatus latirostris
ACTATACCACGGACTGCCAGAAGAACGAACAAATCTGTCTTGGAAGAAGTACAGCCAGAATGCTCCTTAGAAGCAAGGATGGTGAGACTATGTCTCACGTACTTTGGACGTGTTATCAGGAGGGACCAGTCCCTGGAGAAGGACATCCTGCTTGGTAAAGTAGAGGGTCAGTGAAAAAGAGGAAGACTCTCAATGAGATAGACTGACACAGTGGCTGCAACAATGGGCTCAAGCATAACAATCATTGTGAGGATGGCTCAGGACAGGACAGTGTTTCATTCTGTTGTACACAGGCTCACTATGAGTCAGAACCTACTCAATAGCACCTAACAACAATAACAACATATTCTTTGTCCTCGTTTCCCATGGCTGTTAAGTCAACTCTGACTCATGTGACCCTGCAGGACAGAGTAAAACTTCCCCATAGGGTTTCCAAGGCTGTAATCTTTATGGAAGCAGACTGCCAGATCTATCTCCCGTGGAGCAGCTGATGGGTTTGAATTGCTGACCTTCTGGTTAGCAACCAACTGGTTTACCACTGGGCCACCAGGGCTCCTTCCTTTCTTAGTACAAAGGACAATTATGCTAAGAGCTGTGGGGAATAAAAAAAAAATACAGTTCCTTAAGATATTTTCAATCTAGTTGGAGAGATAAGACAGATAACTATTTTTAAAAAAGAATTAAAAAAGTTAAACAGAGAGAGTGGAAGTGGCAGAGAGACATACTGCTGCTGGCCCTGAGGAAGCAAACAACCGTGCTGTGAACTGTCTGGGAGGGCCGTTCTTGAGGAGCTACGGGCTTCAGTCATACAGCAGTGAGGAACTGAATTCTGCCAAGAACCTGAATGAGCTTAGAAGTGGACCCTGAGTTCCAGATGAGAACCTAGCCCAGCTGACAGCTTGGCTGCAACCTATGAGACGCTGAGCAGAGGACCCAGTTAAGTCATTCCTGACTCCTGATCCATGAAAATGGTGAGATAATAAATAAAAGTTTGCTGACCACTGCATCCCTTCAGAGAAATTGATGTGTAAAGCCAAATCTCAGGGAGTTTCTTGGATGATCTTATATTCCAGGCAGGGTCATAGTTGCATGCCACACCCTCTTAGGGATTCCCTGCCCAGGACCAATGCTTCTGTTCAAGCTCAGCCTCCAACTCCAGGGAAGAAGACCCCACTGCTAAAAGGCAGCTCTGAAACCTCTCTGTGTTTTGTTAATTTTGTTATCATAATTTTAGTTAAAAATCTAGTCCATCATGCCTTCCTCAAGTTACACTCAGGTAATCTTGACTGCATTTCACATTTTGCATATTCATAAACAGGTACTATTCAAAAGATAATCCTTAGTTGGTCATTTCTATAGATGGCAGATCTCATCTATTACATTTGAAGCCTTCCTAATTTAATTCTTAGAGATAAAGTACAATTTCTATTAATCTATAACTAGTACTAGTTCATTTTCCAAAATCAGAACAGTAGGTTACAGGGACCAAAAAACCATGTAGCAAAGTTTCATGTGAAAATGCAATTGGATGATAAGCCATTTTCATCAAAATGCTCAATGACCATGAAGGATGAGAAATTGTGTTCTAGTATTTGGTGGTGTTGAGAGAAGAATCCTTCAAAAGTCAATGCCTGAACATCTCCACAGAATACTCTGAAATCAAAAGGGGGAAAAGAAAACTGAACAATGGCAGAATCTCACATCATCTCTACAGTGCAGGGGTCAAGCTCAGCATCATAGATAAGGGACAACCAGATGTGTGTCATCTGATGTAATGACTGAGAAATGCACATCTTCTAGCCAAAAATGTTGGACCTGACTCCATCAAGCTTTTATGTATAATATTCAGTAAACAGGAAATGCCAGGGAATAGGAGAACAAGCTAAATGTCACTATGAGGAAATGACCAGACAATTCAGAAGCTGAAACTTTCTGCAGGAAAACTGGCCCAGTTTCTTCAACATGTCGTTGGCATAAGGAAGGAAAAGGGGGATGTATTAGAATAAATAACACTTAAGGAACATAACCACCAGACATAAGGCACAGATTGGATCTTGATTTGTATACCAACTGTAAAAGGACATCTTTGTGCATGTGTGTGTGTGTGTGTGTGTGTGTAAAAGGACATCTTTTGAGGTCAGTTAGGGAAACTTGAATATAGATTTGAAATTAGAACAATGAAAAATTACAGGAGTGGAAAGGTGGAGATCATTGACTTAAAAAGGCAGGTTACAAAATACTATGTGCATATAATCATATGATTTTGGTTAAAAAATTATAGATGTATTTATATATGCTTGAAAAAGGTCCTTAAGGATTTGTGCTAAGCTGTTTCTCTGGAAGGTGAAAATTGTTTTTATTTTTTAACTTTTGACTTGTCTCTATTTTTCAATTTTCTTTGGTGCACATGTACTGCCTTTGTAAAAATAAAAGGTTATTTTGAAAATAAGTAACGAACAAAATCTCACAAGATGTGAATACTAAGTATCAAGCAATAAATTCAGAAAATGAAGCAATCACAGCGTGCTAGAACAGTGAGGGAAGGCTTCATAGAGATGACTTATCAGTGGGTCCCAGAAAAACGGGTAGAATTTGGACAGGTATAAACTGTTAATTCTTTAACCCACTGGCCAGCCTAAAAGTGGCAAGGCTGTTGAGGACATGGCTAAGCCATGAGATATTTTGGCCAAAAAAAAAAAATCCTTTAAGTTCTAGCTTAAAACTTAAGCTGCTCCTGGTTTCTGTCATTGCTCAAGACCCCAAAGCCACCTGATTCACCACTGCCAGGCACTGACCTTCCCTGGCCTCATTCTCCTAAAAGACTTCCTCTTCTTGGCTTCTGAGAATGGAATGTTTTGCCCGTGAGAATGGAATATTCTAACGCAGGTATTTGCGGGGTCTTGTATACGTGTATCGGGTGAAGGGAAGACATGGTGGAAGGAATTTATTCTGAGACTGTCAAGGCAGCAGAGTTTTTCAAACTCTATGAGGTTCTACCACTTTCATGAATGTGCAGACTCAGGTCTTCTTCCTCTTTTTTTTTTGATCTGATGGAATCATTCACTCATCCAATAGACTTCAGATAAAGACCTATCTATCATGTGCCCAGCACACAAAAAGTTAAACACACAAACAAAAAGAGAACTATAAACAAATGCTGAACTATAGTTAGTGATACATATACTGAAGTGTTTAGGGGTACAGTGTACCGATGTCTTCCATCATTAATTTGAAATGCATAAAAAATAAGATGGTGTGATAGATGGATATATGATAAAACATAAAGTAAAATTTTAACTGTAAAATCTAGGTGATGGGTATATGCTGTTCACTGAACAATTTTTACAATTTTCTGTATGTTTAAAAATTCTTAGAATAAAGTGTTAGGGAAAAATATGTATAGCTTGGTGCCTTGCCTGTAGCTGGTAGTCAATTCTCTATAAACGTTTGCTAAATTTATAAAAACCAAAACCAAAAAAAGGGTAACATGGTGGATTCTAAATTTATATCTGGAAGCAGGTTCTATATGAGAAATTTGAAATTAGGTCAAGTCCAAGGCTTCTGAGCTTCAAGGAAGGAGGCAGCCTAGAGATAAACTGAGGATCTGTTATGTCCAGATTGTGCCCATCCTTCAGATGCTGTGGGAAGTAGCAAAGACAAAAAAGGACCCAGGGACAGAAATAAAATCAGAAGTACTTATAAAGGAGAAAAATAAAGTGAATAAAAGAAAGCATACACTTATATAAAAGAAACACTCATTAACACAGATGTGGGCAGCTACTTTGGTGATGTGGTCATAGCACTGGACTCAGAGACTGAAGCCCTGAGTTCTAGGTATTCTAGTTTTACTACATATAGCCATGTGACCTTGGGCAAGTCATTTAATCTGAGATTCCTCTTTTGTAAAATGGGGACAACAGCTATCTTTTACTTCACAGGGTTATGATCATGAAAATGTAAAGTTTTGCAAATCTTAAAGCATAATACAAATGTGAGGCATATCATCAACATTCTGTGATCTCTAAGGGACACAAGTCTGTTCCACTTTCCAAAATGCAACTATATCTTCAAGAAAATAGAGCAGATCATCATTATTATTCCCTTTCTTGGCTCTATCTATTCCCTTAATGAAGGTCTGAACTTTTCTCTAAACCATGGGGCTACATTAAAGATAATCTGACAGCTTTCTGCCCTACTCATTTCAAATTCAATCCACTTGGCATACAGCTATCATTTCCAAGAGTGTGTTCTGTCCCTGGAATTGTTTAAGAAATACTAATTCAGCAGAAGGTTAATAGGTATTACCCACCCCGACCCAAAAAAAAAAAAAAAAAAGTTCTGGGGTCATATATGTTTGGCAAAGAATTTTCTTTACAATGAGACTTATTAAAGCTTTTAATATACTAATATACATTGCAAATCTCCAAGAGGGGGATTATCATCGTAAATGTTTCCTAGATTTACTTGAAAAAGGAACTTTTTTTCATTCTGAGATGCATTTCTTGGGACTGATGCTCTAAAGGGCACATTTTGAGGAAAGCTGCTGTAAACATATTTGAAAATTCTAAATAGACCTACATTCAATTCAGGGCTTCATGAATAGCAACCAAGATTAAAATAAAATTTAAAAAAACTTAGATTTATAATAATCAAAATGTCAAAGACTGTTCTATAGAACCCTGCTCTGAGGGATCTTTGTTCTCCCTATTGAGGGGAAAATGCTGCTAACCTTTAGGTAAAATTATAGCTCTGCAGCTCTGGGCACAGAACAGAATACTGCCCTGGAGGTGCCACAGTACATTCTGTTTGTGCCTGTAGTGATCTTAACATGCTTAACCCTGTATTACTCAGAACATGTTTACTCCTCCATTACTCAGAGCAGGATCACTTTGGGCCTCTGGCCACAAGCAATTAAGAACCATGGTTCTAAGGCTACCACACCCTCAGATCAGGGCTTACCTTTTTGGTCAGCATGCTTTGCTAGAGCCTCCTCACTGACTTCATGGGTGTCCTGGATTGAATTACGTCCCCCAAAAGATGTGTGTATCAATTTGGCTGGGCCATGATCCCTGGTATTGTGTGATTTTCCTGTATGTGGTAAATCCTGCCTCTATAATGTTAATTAGGGAGGATGGGCGGCAGTTGTGTTAGTAAAGCAGGACTCAGTCTACAAGATTAGACTGTGATCTGAGGCAATCTCTTGAGATATAAAAGAGAGAAGCGAGCAGAGAGACAGGGGAACCTCATACCACCAAGAAAGGACTGCCAGGAGCAGAGCGTGTCCTTTGGACCCGAGGTTCCTGCGAAGAGAAGCTCCTAGCCTAGGGGAGGACTGATGATGACGACGACCTTCCTCCAGAACTGACAGAGAAAGCCTTCCCCTGGAGCTGATGCCCTGAATTTGGACTTGTAGCCTACTAGACTGTGAGAAAATAAGTTTCTGTTTGTTAAAGCCATCCACCTGTGATATTTCTGTTAAGAGCAGTACTAGATGACTAAGACAATGGGTCACAACCACCTCAATGGTCCTTTTTGCCAGTCTGCTTTTTCCTAAATCAGCTGGCTTCCCTCCAACTGACTCCTTGATTACCTATAACTATGAAGCCTACAGACTCCTCCTAGACGGCTGGATTCCTGGCCAGTCCTGTCCCATTGCTGCCTATTTCACAAAATAATACATTTTCTTAATCTTCAATATTCATCTTTTTTGGGGAACCAGTTCTTGGATAGGTGACTGACAATGGGCCTTTGTAAAGGTCAATGAAACAGGACAGGCTAAAGGTAGTGGGCAAAACACAGAATTAGAGCTATCATCTTAATAATTAAAACTCTAGTGAAAATAAGACTTGGAGAGGATGTAGCAAACCGGTATTCTTAATAAAGGCTGCAGTCCCAGAAAATGCAAGAACTACATTCCAGTTCCAGACCCTTGACTAAACTGACAGTCACGACCTCCACGATCAGACCTAACGAGAAAAACAAAGCCATTTCACAGCTAGCCTTCACTATAGTCCATTTTCCTGGATGAATTCTAAGTCATTAACAGCTGAGGGGTATGGCAAGACAGAGGGAGATTAATACTCACTACTGCCTCAATTAAAACTTTGTCTTAAATACCCGTTTAAGAATATGATAATCAGCATTTTAGTGCCTCTGAACCTGAATATTTTTGCTGTTTGCCTATCTTGTACTATAATTTCAAATTAAGAGTAAACAGATCTGTTAATTAGGAATAATGGTATTAAGTGATACTAGCTTCTTGGATGAAAAAAGCTAAACTAATCCTATGCCTGGTGCTATGGGAACCAAACATATTTTGGATGCCTACTACATTATACTCAAGAGAAAATGCTAGGGCATAAATTGTTCTACAAGGAAAGTCATACTTTCAACAACAGTGGTGAGTGCAAATTAGATTTTTAAAGATTCCAAAGAAGTCTGAGAAAAAGCCATGACAGAACACAGAAAATGATAAAAATATGACAGTTGGGCAGGACCTGGCTGATCAATTCTGGGCAAATCACAGCCTCTTTAGGCCTCAGTTTCCTTATTCGTAAAACTGGGATAATATCATCTAACTAACAAGATAGCTGTTCAAATGAGTTAAGAAAACAGCTCAAACTATAAGGCAAAAAACTGTTGTTATTACTAAGCAATTTCAAGGTAGAGTGGTACCTCAAAGGGAATAAGGTAAGATTCAACTTTATTTCAAAGGGATCTGACATTACCTCATCATTTTCATTCTCTTCTCATTTCAAGCACTTGAATAGCCAATATTCTTTATATAACCCCAGTTTCCTTACGGAATTTCCATCTAAATTTAATACCCAACTCCAACGCAGTTGGATGTGGGAAAAAAAAAATCTTATAATCCGAAATCTTAGTCATCCATAGCAATATGTGTGTGGGTTTATTTGTGAGCTCTCTATTCTGTTCTATTGATCTATCTATCTTTGTGGCCATACCACACTGTTTTGATTACTGTAGATATAGAGTAATTATCGAAATCAGGTAGTGTTAGCCCTGCAACTCTGTTCTTCTTCTTTTTCAAACTTGTTTTAGCTATTTTAGGTCCTTTGCATTTCCATATGAATTTTAGAACAAATTGATAAATTGGATTTGTCAATTTCTACAAAAAAGCCTGCTGAGATTTTGATTGGGATTATGCTGAACCTATGGATCAACTTAGGGAAAACTGGTATCTTAAGAACTCTGAGTCTTCCAACTCATGAACAGGAATATATTTCCATTTCTTTAGATGTTTAAGTTCCCTCATCAATATTTTATAGTTTTTGGTGTACAGACCTTCCACATTTTTTGTCAGATTATTTCAAAAAATTTTTTTTGATGTTACTGTAAATGGTTTTACACATTTCAATTTCTGATTGTTCCTTGCTAATATATAAAAACACAATTGCTGTTTGTATACTGATCTTGTATTTTGTAATCTTCCTAAGCTAACTTATTTGTTCTTGTAGTTTTTTTTTTTTTATAGATTCCATCAGATTTTCTACAGACAATCATATTGTCTGTGAAAAAGACAACTTCTTTTCTATTCTGGGTGCCTTTTATTTCTTTTTCTTGACTAATAGTACTAGCTAGAACCTCCAGTACAATTCTCAAAGCAATTCTTTTGTTTATCACAGAGCACATATTGAAGGGTACGTTTGTAGCTGAGACACAATAAACTGATAACTGACACAGTGCAATTTTCTTCGTGTTTCTTATGTTTGTGGTTGATTGAGTTTCTTGGATCTGTGGATATACACTTTTCATCAAGTTTGGATAATTTCTAGCCATTCTTTCTTTAAATATCTTTTCTGTTTTCCCCACTCATTTGGGACTCCAATTACACATATATTAGGCCGCCTGAAGTTGCTTCACAGCTCACTGATGCTCTTTTTATCTTTATTTTTTCTCTCTGTGTTTCATTTTGGATAATTTCTATTGCCATGCCTTCAAATTCCTAAGAAATTTTCATCTGCAGTGGTCCCATCCAGTGTACTTTTCACCTCCGACACTGTAGTTTTCATCTCTAGAAGTTCAATTTGAGTCTTTTTTTATACCTTCCATGTGTCTACTTAACTTTTTGAACATATAAAACATAGTTATCATAACTCCCTTAATGTTCTTCTCTGCTAATTCTAGTATCTGTGTCAGCTCTGCGTCAGTTTCAATTGATTGATTATTCTCCCCACTATGGATCATGTTTTCCTGCCTCTTTACATGCATGGTAATCTTTGACTGGATGCCAGACATTGTGAATTTTACCTTGTTTGGTGTGGATATTTTTGTATTCCTATAGCTCTTCTTAAGCTTTGTTCTGGGATGCAGTTAAGTTACTTGAAAACAGTTTGATCCTTCTAATGCTTGCTTTTATAATTTGTTAGGCTGGTCCAGAGCAGTGCTCAGTCTAGGACTAATTATTCTACACTCCTAAGTCCAGACCTTTCTGAGTACTCTATACAGTGCTCTCTGAATTACGAGATTTTCAGGCACTGTTGCCACTTTTGTGGACACCATTCTCTCTAATCCCTTCGAATGGTTCCTTCCTCAGCCTCGAGTAGTTTGTTCACATGCCTGTGTTGAACAGTCTCTGACGAATACTCAAGGGAGACTTTTCTGCAGATCTCTGGGGTCCTTTCTGTGTAGCCTTCTTCTTTCTGGTAGTCAGTCCTATGAATTCTAGTTGCATTGTCTCCTCGGACTCTCAGTTCTGTGTCAACTCAAGGAGTCCACTGGGCTCTGCTTCAGTCCCCACTCCCAGAGCCTGGAAATTCAAGGCAGTATGGGGCAACTGTAGGGCTCACTTCTGTTTTCTATCAGTCAGGGATCACTATCCTTTATTGCCTATACCCAGTGTCTTGAAAACCACTGTTTTGTGCAATTTTTCTGTTCCCTGTGACTCCAGACTGGCTCAAAGTAGAAGTCCCCTTATATCTTTTAAAGCTAATTTGTACAAACCAGGATCCAATTTAAAGCTAATTTCTTCAAACTAGGATCTACACTTGTATTTAGCTGTTACGTCTCTTAAATCTTGAACAAATCCTCACCCTACATCTCTTCATTTTTTTCCATGATATTGAATAAGCCAAGCCAGTTTTCTTACAGGAGTCTACTGCCTTTACGTTGATTATATCATATCAATAAATTCTCTTGTGATTGCAGAATATAAATTCTTCTTAAAAGTACTTGTCAGTCCCTAATAATGTATCATTTTTTATACTTCTTAACAATCTACAGATACTAAAACTACATCTATTATCATGTTAGAGTCCACAATATTTTAAATACTAAAAAGAAGTCCTCTTGTGGAGAAACTGGAATCTTCATACTGCTGTTAGGGATGTAACATCATACAGACACTTTGGAAACCAGTTTGGCAGTTTCTTAAAAAGCTAAACAAAGACTTACCATATTACCCAGCAACTGTACTCCTAGGTATCTATTCAAGAGAAATGAAAACATATGTCCACACAAAGACTTGTACACAAATGTCCATAGCAGCTTTATTCATCATAGTAAAAAAAAAAAAGAAAAAAAAAAAACTGGAAACAATCCAAATATCCATCAACTGGTCAATGGATAAACAAAATGCAGTATACCCATACAATGGAATATCATTCAGCAATAAAAAGGAACTACTGATATGTGCTACATTAGTGAATCTCACTAACATACTAACATTATACTACGTGAAAGAAGCCAGACACAAAAATACTACACACTGATTCCATTTATATGAAATAATCAGAAAAGGCAAATCAATATAGACAAAAAGCAGACCAATATTTGCCTCAGACTGTGGGTGGGGGTAGGAGTAGGGACTGACTACAAATGAACATGAGGGTAAGAAAAATGTTCTAAACCTAGATTGTGGTGATGGTAGGTCAACTTCATAAATTTACTAAAAACCACTGAGTTGTACACTTACAATGGGTGAATTTTATAAAGTGTAAATTATACCTCAACAAAGCTGTTTCAAAATGTTGTACAAGGTAGTTGGATTAGATTTTTAAAAGGGAGGTCCTCATACCTTAAGACTGGGAACAGTGATCTAGACAACAGGGAAGGTATTTGGCAAGAGTGAGTATACTGAGGATGCAAAATATTAATTCTCTGGGTGGGTAACACCTTTTAGCAGACAGTCAAATTTGCTCTACATCTGAACTACAGAGCTAGTGATATATGCTTACTTGACTCCTGAATCTAGTTCTAATATTTACTAAGCATCTATGTTTAGTAAATACGTGGGAGGCACCCTGATTGCACAGTCCTTGACTCAACAGAGTCAGTGCATAAATTAACCATAACAGATGACAGGATGTAAATGTGAAAAGAAAAGTATGAAAGGGCTCTTGGAGGTCAGCAGGAGAAAGCAAGTCTGGTGGGGGAAGAATGGCATAAGAAATGACGGAAAATGCCTCACTTGGCAACTGAGCTTGGCCTTAAGGACTAGGGGTAGTTTCCAACAGGTGGCAATGGGAGGAGATGATGTGAGATGGGAAAGCACAGGACATTCTCCGGAAACAGGTTAATCTGGTTGAGGCATACGGCCAAACAGAAAAGTAATGGGAGACAAGGCTGGAAATGCAAGTTAGGTTCAGATGGTACAGAGCTTTGAATGCTATGCCAAGAAGTGTGACCTCTATTTGGTGTACAAGGGGAGTTCTCTGAAGGTAATTAGTTGTTCAGAGCATCCATGGAGGAAGGTAATCTGACAATGGGAAAGACAGGAGGAGCAGGGTTTAAAGGCAGGCAGATCTGCTGGGGATTACTGCATAAAGTTAACAGATCTTCAACAAGGAATATGGCAGTGAGAAGGGAAAGGAGGGGGCAAACTCTTTGATTCACTGGTCCTGGGAGGGAGGAGGGGAGGTTCATCTTGAATAACGTCATCTTGTGAGAGCTTCTGCTTTGTCATTTTCCCCTACCCTCATGTGATCTGTCTGGCTTTCCCACTAACAAGTAAAGTCCCTTACTGATACTTTTAGCAGACTATTCTTCAGAACATGCATTTCCATTCATTTTGTTTGTTTTTCAAATAAAAAGTTCTATTTGGTAAATAAATTCCTTTCACCTATAGGGAAGTGCTATCACATGCAAAGAATGATTTTTTTAAAATTCACATTCTGTTGTTTTTTTAATAGGATGTTAACTTTGAAAGACTGGCCTCAACTTATGCTATGTTCAAATCTGATTTGGTTTTAGAGGAATAAGTCAAATCTTTAAGTAGACTTCAAGGTTTTGACTTGACTTGGAATAATAACTGGTATGCTCATTATAGAGCTCCCGTTAAATGCTGAAGTTCCTCTTTAATAATATATGTCTGTCTGCCAGCTTTTTTAGTAAACAGAATGCATAAAGCAAAACTATCAGGATTATTTTTATTTTTACTGCAAGGATTTTAGAACCCTGTTTTTTACAAAGACTTTTTACAAGACATATTTTCAGAAACCACAGCTTTACCTGCTATGTGACCTTAGATGAGTCACATCCTCTTGGGGCCTTAGTTGTTCCTTCAACTATGAGATCAAAGGGTCAGACTACATGGGAGGTAGGTAACATCAGTTAACCTTGTCCTTCAACAAATGTCATATATAAAGGGGTTCTCACCATCTTAAAGCATTATGCTAGAAATCTAAAGTCAAATTAGTAATCACCTATTCTTTTAGTCTTCAGAACAAACCAGTAAGCTGTTTCTGGATCCCTGACATGTGTGGCACTATATACTAAACGTTGTTGGTGATAAAAACCAGTTAAAGCCAGTTCCTGTCTGCATGTTGTCCAAAACCTAGCAGGAAAAACAAATATAACCACGTGTGATATTAAGTGACAATTTAGACCACAGGCTTTATCATTTAGGTAAATTAAGAGTTTGACAAAAAGCATCTCTAAATGTCCCTAACCTCTAAGGATAATATCAAGGATAATGATTATATTCCATGTAAGGCCCTATCAGAGGTAGGATACTGGTCTGTACGAAGCATGAGCTGGATGTAGTATGCCAGGTCTCATATTCATATTTTATAATCTATTAGTTTTATTTCTGTAGAATACGATTGGAATACAGGTTCTAATTATGGGCTGTGTCCAGGATTCAGCTAATTACTCATTTCCTTAATTTCTATTAGAAAACATGGAATCAATATCTATTTCTTAGTTCTTATTACTAACGTAAAGGGGAAGACATACGCTAAAACATCTCTGACATCATAGTTACGTCTTGTCTGCACCGGAAGCCTGACCAGACAATGTCATAGGAAGAGGAATAACTGATATCCATAGCAACATCACCAGACTGGGACAATGTAAAAAGCTGTAACCTAGCAACCAATGACGAGAGGTGTGTGTAAGGGGACTTCTTCCAGTTCTGCAAATGACAAACATGCAACACTGAACGTGACTAATTGTATGAGGGCAATGTGGAAAACCTGACTTATTTGTAGAGAGTTGGGGAATGTCAGCCTCATAAAACCTTAATACTATGATGCACAATTTTAAACAGGAAAAGCACGTAAACACCTCCTCACTCCCCACATCATCAGTATGGAAGGAAAATACCTTACGTGTTATGACTGGAATGGAAAATAAATTTTGTTGTGGCACCAGTCACCTCAACCTTTATTTCTAGTTTGCAGAGGCAGTGAATTTGGATGAGAGAAGAAGCTGCCACTGGCCCCAGAGAAGGAGGAATATGTTCTGCATGCGAAGAAGGCAGTATGACAAAGCTACTATACTCACAATACATCAAATAAAGTGAGAATTTTCCTTCTTAAGAATTTTCTTTCTACTAGAGATAACATACAGACAAAAGGACTTTTGAAGAGTAAAGAAACCATATGGTTCAATCATCTTGTTTTACTGACAAGCAAACAACCCAGTTGTTGTTAGGTGCTGCCGAGTCAGTTCCAATTCATAGTGACCCTATGTACAACAGAATGAAACATTGCCTGGTCCTGCGCCATCCTCACAGTCGTTGCTGGGTTTGAATTCACTGTTGCAGCCATTGTGTCAGTCCATCTAACTGAGGGTCTTCCTCTTTTTCGATGACCCTCTACTTTACCAAGCGTTATATGTCCTTCTGGGACTGGTCTGTGGTGCAATTAATTACTTAATATGGCCCTTCTAGCCATGGTCTTTGTGACTCACACACAATGATTGAGTGGACTATGCAAATAAGGTATATGGAACCTATGATGGTTGAGATTCTGTATCAACTAGGCTATGATTGCCAGTATTGTGTGGTTGTCCTCCATTTCATGTATGGTGGATCCTGACCCCCACATGTTGATGAGGCAGGATTGGTGTAAGGTGTGTCTTGGTCACAACCTTGGGGGAGGGCATGACTCAAGCCCAATCTTTACTAAAGTTACGCCCTTTCCTGGGGTGTGGCCTGCATCTAAGATATAGATGTGTGTCCTGTCGAGGCTCTATCTTTCTGCATCTGGATCCCACTTCTGGTTCCTGATCGACTGACTTCCTCAGAGGCCTGCTGTCTGACCTGCTGATTCTGGGATTCGCCGGCCTCCACAGCCCCTTGGGCCAGCGGCCTATCGTGTGACCTGATTCCCTGGCTTCCGCAGCCCTGTGAGCCAGCAGCCTGTGGTCTGAACTGCCAGTTTGGATTCGTCAGCTCCTGCAGCCATGCGCGTCAGGAGGAGCCTACACCTGACCCACGAATTTGGGACTTGCCAGCCCAAATTCCTTTATACAAATTCCAAATTCCTTTATTCCAAATGACTTGCCAGCCATTTCCTTCATACAGTTCGTGAGTTCTGTGAGATGTTGCAGTGAACTAAGGAACTCAAAGACAGGAGGGAGAGTACTGAGGGGAGAGGAGTAGTTGATGTTAGAGATGACAGAGTGGTACAGCAGCTTGGAAAAGCTGGACATTTGGGACATCTTTAACCTCCGCCTATAGGAACCAGGTTTGTGGTGATCTTTATATAAGCAAATATTCATTTATGGTCCCTCCTGTTAACATGTCCAAAGTATGTGAGACAAAGTTTCGCCATCCTTGCTTCAAAGGAGCATCCCGGCTGTACTTCTTCCAAGACAGATTTGTTCATTTTTCTGGCAGTCGATGGTATATTCAATATTCTTCGCCAACACAGTAATTCAAAGGCGTCAGTTTTTCTTTGGTCTCCCTTATTCACTGTCCAGCTTTCACATACATACGAGGTGACTGAAAATACCATGGCTTGGGTCAGGTGCACCTTAGTCCTCAAAGTGACATCTTGGCTTTTTAACACTTTGAAGAGGTCTTTTGCAGCAGACTTGCCCAATGCAATATGTTGTTTGATTTACTGAGTGCTGCTTCCATGGGCGTTGATTGTGGATCCAAGTAAAATGAAAACCTTGACAACTTCTGAGACCCAGAGTAAGGATTTACTCCAGGTCAAGTTAGTGACAGAGCACAGGCTAAAACCTAGGTGTTTTCTCTTTACATTAAAACACTGATTTTTTTTCTCATGTTTAAACCTGAATACCTGTTTGGACTTCACGGGAATGAGAAATAAATTTGTATTATGTAAAGCCATTGACATTTTAGAGTTTATATGATACAAGAGTTAGTATTACTCTACCTAATGTAACCATGAATGGGGCCATCCTACTCCAAAGCAATCTGATAAAGATCACCACATTTTTTACTTTGCGGATTCTGGATCAAGTTACAACTTCAAAGGAACTTATCCAAATCTAAGATTATCAAAGATATTACCTGACTACAAAAAGACCAAACAGCTTCTGTAGTTGGGATAGAATGGTGCATGCGTACCAAAAAAAGGTGGTATTGTTACAATTATGTCTACCTTACCTAGTTAGAATTGGAAGGACCTTAGCAATCAGCCATTACAACCCCTTCAGAAAACCGAAGCCCAGAAAAGGAAATACTCTGGTTCAAGTCATGCTGTGTGTTAGCCATAGAACCGAACCCAGAAGCCAGTCTGCCTCTAAGTCCAGGACTCTTTCTACTGACACTGCTATGGCTGACAATTGCTAACTGATCACCAACCCATTTCTTCTTCCTGGGCACAAAGCTAGCCTACGTTTCTCTTGTGTCTGAGCGTGGGCTTCTGACCAGTGAATGAGCGGAAGTGACGTGCATCATTTCCAGCCATTGAAATTCAAAAGCCACCAGCTACAGATGGCAGGCGATGGCTAGATCACTGAATCACTGCTTAAAATGAGAGCCACTCACCAACCAGCAATATTGGTTTTTAACTCCTCTGTTAAACCACCAATGTTTAGGGGTTTATCTGTTACAGAAAACCATAACTAGGATTACCCTTCTACAAATACTGAACACCACCCATTCCTTTGTTTCTTTCTGCATCGGTTTTACAATGTTCACTCCTAAAGAGATCGCTTGTATTACTTGTCAAGCCAGTGAAAGCCACACTGTATAGTGGAAATAGCAAAGGACGGGACTGTAAACTTGGACAAGTTACTTAACCTCCCTGGCTTCAGTTTTCTTAGCTATTGACCAATTAGTGATGTGAAAATAATTTTTTTAATACACAGCCGAGAAACTACTTTTTTCAATAAAATATTAAACGTGACTTCAGTATATAAAACATAAAAATCAGGTTGAAGTGGAAATGAGAAGGGGACAGGAGTTCACCAACTTAATGTCCCCTTCAGCTCTTCCTTACATTGATTCCTGAGGTACCTCTTGGGGACCTATGGCTCCTCAGGTCATAGTTTGAGAACCACAGATCTAAACCAATTGTTTTCCAAATTACATGATTTTTTTTTCCTTATGGCAGAACTATGAAATCTTATGAGAAGTCTCAATAAATAGAACAGATAAAAGTAATCTTTTAATAATATCTATTTTATACATTGAAATTTATAAAATGTATTTATTTATTGTTCAATAAGACCAATGAAAACAATTTGAAATCGGGGAATAACGATGATAGTGGCAGTCTTAGTATTGATATGTTTGTGGATTTAGTTTTGATTTCAAAGTATTGAGAAACATTTTTTTATTGATCTAGCGGAACAGTTACTAACGCTGACAGCTTTTACCCAACCACATACTACTCCTTAGTTAACAGAGATGGCAGGAAAAATCTTAGGCCAATGTCACCACAAGAGCAAGTTAGCTTGATAGCACAAGTTAAAGCACTGATGGGCTTAACCTGTTAGAGAGGTATCTATCACAAGACAGTGCATGATGTCTATATTGGCAATGGTCCTTAAAAGTGTTACAATTTTAAAAACAGAATCAAATTTGCAGACTCTCTGGAAAACAAATGTTTTATAAACCAGTGGTCTACACAGACCAGAAGTTCTCTTTTAGCTCTAAAAAATGATGATAGCCCTGGATTATTGTCTCAAACACCAATGAAGAGCAACACAGACCATGCTATCAGAGTCAAAACAATACCTACCTTTGCTGATTGTGCTTATTCACTGAATACATGTATCTTATTTTTCAAAGCAACCATATTTAAGGACCAGGACTATGGGCTAACCAGCATAGGTCACAAAGTGTGCATAGTTTAATGCCAATTTATTTTCTTTGCCAGGAAAATTCCCAACTTTCCTACTGTCTGCAACCCTTTTGCCAGGTGCCACATTTGGAGACCCCACTTCACATCAGGTAGGGGCAGCTTGTTGACTTCTGCTTTCATCATTCTAATGCAATACACTAAACCGTCTACAGGTATTGAGGGAACTCAGACGTTAATGTCAAAGAAGGCTGACTGCCATTTACTAAACTAAATCTAAGAGATTAAGAAGATCTACCCCTACAATACGAGCCCTGGTGGTGCTATGGTTAAACAAGTTGGTGGTTCAAACCCATCCAGCAGCTCTATGGAAAAAGACCAGAAAGACCTGGTGATCTGTTCCCATAAATATTACAGCCAAGAAAACACTATGGGGTCACTATGAGTCAAAATCGACTGGATGGCATCTAACAGCAACAACAACCCCTACAGTAATTCATCTGAATCTTGGGCCTTACAACTTCACAATTTCAGACATAATATGCTAGAACCTTAGACTCTCCTCCTTTGAAAAGAAAAAAACAGAACTAGCTACAGTTGTAACGAACACAATCAACCTGAAGACTCCTGAATCAGGCATGGCTCTCTCTGGGTAACTAAGAAAAGGCTCAAATAATTAAGACACAAATCTACCAATAAAAACACCCATATGCTGAAAGAATAAGCAATTACCACCCTCATGTGTTTAACCTATTAATTAGCAATAGTAGCAATCTGGGGAAAGGCTGAAGATGCTGTCTTCATAGAGGAGAGTGGCTATATGCAAAAGCCCCTTTTCTGTTTTAGCTGATTTTCAATCCTTCTAGCATACGCTTGATATAACAGACAGAAACTGCTAAAAATGGATCTCAAACCTTTGATTTCATTTTACTCAGTGACTTTGAAGTTAAGGGGCATCCAAAACAACAAACATCAACTAAGAAAACAAATCAATGATATAGTACATACATGTGAGGTTTCTAATTCTGGATTGACTACCCATCCTTGAAAACGTACAAAAACCAATCCTCGAACCAGTGGTTAATCTGTGACCAGTGCAAGGCCTTGGGCAAGTGTCACTCAGCTTCTAATCCTCAGTTTCCTCATCTGTCAAATAAAGAATAATTACTACTACTTCCATCACAGGGTGCTAATAAGATTACAGGAGGTCACATATGTGAACGTCCTTTGTAAATCTAAATTACCGTTATTTGGTCGGAAAACAATCTTGTTTTTATAATGTCTTTCAAGAATAGGCTGACTAAAAATTGCTATGCCTTTTTTTTCTAAACAATACAACACCTGTAAATAAAGCAGACTTTTAAGAAGAAAAATAACAGAGCCTACCGTCCCTCCCCCCTTTGCCCTCCCCCACACAAGAGAAGAGTAAAAGCCCATCCAGCAATTAAAATGACTTTGAGTGAGCAGCTGTTGTTCACAGTAAAGCGTCCTAAAAACAAGGATGGCTGTACATCACCCACCAGACAGAGAAACCGTGAAACTTCGGGCCACTGCCTTAAAGCCTCTAATCCTGAGAAAGGAACCTGGGAAAAACACCATCAGGAGAAATTTGCTTCAAGAAACATACGATGTAGATTCAGCTGCTAATTCAAAATGAGCTGTTGGAAGAAAAGGAGTCTATTTACTTTTCAGAGGAAAATTAGCCTTTTCGGGGAAAATTAGCTGCAGCTAGTATGTATACACTGTATTCTTTGTGTGTGGATAAGACATTAGAGGCTGACTAAGGAATACATCTCCCAACAGGCAGGAAACTAAACACCCTGTTTGCATCAAATTCCGCCTACACATCTCACCTCACAGACACTCCTCGGAAGAGTGGCTTTTTTATGGACTGAGAGTGTGGAGGTGGGGAGGAGTAGGGGAAAGGGAAGTGGGCATTGTCTTCAGGCACTCTGAATGAGTAAATTCTTGGGTGACAATCGCTCAGAAGGGACCAGAACAGAGTCTCAGGTCCTGAGAGCTTTGATAACTGGGAAATTTAACTAAAAATTTTACCTCAATACAATGGAATTCTCATTGCTTTACTTACATGAAACCACCACGGATGTATAAAAGGCAGTTCAAATTTAGCAGTTCAAAAAGAATTATTCAATTTTATATTCAAACCTACTCCTCCTCTAGTCTTTGTTCTCTCAAGTTAAAGATACCACTATTCCTCCAGTGACTGGGGACAAAAACCTAGGAGTCATTTTGATTACTCTTTCCTTCACTCCCCACCCTACACCCATCCGTTCCATCAGCAAGTCTTGATGGTTCTACCTTCAAAACATACACCAAACCTAATACTTCTCACCACCTCTGTAATCAAAGCTACCATTAAATCTCCACTTGAAGAGCTGCTTCTTCACTGATCTCTCTGCTTCCACCCTCGGCCCTCTACAATCCATTCTCCCCACAATAGCTAGAGTAATCTTTTAAAAACAGTTATCAATCAGGGCATGATGCTCCCCTGCCAGAAACACATCACTGGCTTCCCAGCACACTGAATAAACTCCCAGCTGCTATCTTGGCCTGCAAGGCCCTACACAATGTGGCTTCTGACTATCCCTCTGACCTCATCTCCTATAGTCTCTCCATGATGACTACACCTCAGTCAATTAGTCTTCTTTCCTTTGTTCCTAGGCTTTTACAGTGACTATAAGCTACCTCTGGGAAAGTGGAGAGGAGTAGGCTGAAAGCTTCCAATGTATCAATAATGTTCTATCTTAAAAAAAAAAAAAAGCAAATATGACAAAATGTTAAGATTTGACGAAGCTGCATTTATATTATTCTCTGCAGTTTTCTGTATGCTGGAAGTATTTCATGATTTTTAAAAATAGACAATGCAAAAACCTACATAAGAATGACTTCAAAGAGTCACTGTACACATTGAATCTTGCAGGGGACTGAAGCCCTGACCCCTGGTAAAGAAAATGGGACCAAGCACATGGTATGCTTGGTAGATAAAGAGTGACGGGAAAGGGGGAAGAAAATGTGGGATAGATACCAAAAAAAACCCTTGCTGTTGAGTCAATTTCAACTCATAGTGACCCTATGTACTGACTGATACAGCACACATAAATAGGGAAGAAATGTAAGAAAATTTCTAGTCAGTTTCTACAAACCCTGTGTTGTTGTTAGGTGTCACTGAGTCAGTTCCAACTCACAGCGACCCTATGTACAACAGAACAAAACACTGCCTGGTCCTGTGCCATCCTCACAATCTCTGCTATGCTTGAACCCATCGTTGCAGCCACTGTGTCAATCCATCTCATCGAGGGTCTTCCTCTTTTTCGCTGACCCTCCACTTTACCAACATAATGTCCTTCTCCAGGGACTGGTCCCTCCTGGTAACATGTCCAAAGTATGTGAGACGAAGTCTCGCCATCCTTGCTTCTAAGGCGTATTCTGGCTGTACATCTTTCAAGACAGATTTGTTCGTTCTTCTGGCAGTCTGTGGTATACCCAATACTCTTTGCCAACACTATAATTCAAAGGCATTAATTTTTCTTCATTCTTCCTTATTCATTGTCTAGCTTTCGTATGCATATGAGGCAAATGAAAATACCATGGCTTGGGTCAGGTGCACCTTAGTCCTCAAAGTGACATTCTAGGTTTTCAGTACCTGAAAGAGGTCTTTAGCAGATTTGCACAATGCAATACATTGTCTGACTTCTTGACTGCTGCTTCCATGGGTTCTTATTGTGGATCTAAGTAAAATGAAATCCTTGACAACTTCAACATTTTCTCTGTTCATCATGATGGTGCTTATTGGTCCATTTGTGAGGATTTTTGTTTTCTTTATGTTGAGGTACAATCCATACTGAAGGCAGTAGTCTTTTATTTTCATCAGTAAGTGCTTCAAGTCCTCTTCACTTTCAGCAAGCAGGGTTGTGTCATCTGCATATTACAGGTTGTTAATGCATCTTCCTTCAATCCTGATGCCCCGTTCTTTTTCATATAGTCTAGCTTCTTGGATTATTTGTTCAGCATATGGACTGAATAAGTATGGTGAAAGGATACAACCCTGACACACAACATTTTCTGACTTTAAACCGTGCAGTAACCCTTTGTTCTGTTCGAATGACTGCCTCTTGGTCTATTCTATGTCCTCATGAGCACAATTAAGTGTTCTGGAATTCCATTCTTCAAGATGTTATTCATAATTTGTTACGATCCACAGTCGAATGCCTTTGCATAGTCAATAAAACCCAAGTAAACATCTTTCTGGTATTCTCTGCTTTCAGCTAAGATCCATCTGACATCAGCAACGGTATTCCTCTTTCCATGTCCTCTTCTGAATCCAGCGTGAACTGCTGGCAGTTCCCTGTCGATGTACTGCTGTAACTGCTTTTGGATGATAGTCAGCAAAATTTTACTTGCCTGTGATATCAGTGATATTGTTTGATAATTTCTGCATTCTGTTGGATCATCTTTCTTTAGAATGGGCACAAATATGGATCTCTTCCAGTCAGTTGGCCAGGAAGCGGTCTTCCAAATTTCTTGACATAGATGAGAGAGCATCTCTAGTACCCATCCATTTGTCAAAACATCTCAACTGGTATTCCATCAATTCCTCATCAAGGAGCGGGGAGAGGAGGAGGAGGAAAAGTTGGGATTGATACACCACACATAAAACTATAGGGAAGAAACGTAGGATAATTTCCTAGTCAGTTTTTACAAACCCTGAAGCTATGTATTTTAGGGGAGGAGTGCCTGAACAATTTTTAAATCTTGTTTTCTAAAAGCAATCAATTGTTTTTACCATTCTTTGGTCAGCACGTGCTCAAGTCTGGCCCCAGTGTTTGCAAGAATGTGTGGACAGTATTTTATTAGTACAAACTGTGAAAATGCCTTCTTTTACTTCTTATCTGGTGTTTCTAACACCAAACACATTTTTAAATGCATACTAAAATGCATTTTGAAAATAATCTCTCACTTCAACTGCTTCTCAAGACTGGAAAGGCTAAATAGGAAGCTTGTGATTGTTGATATTATTATAAGCAAGAGTGTTTCTACATTGTTCAAATCATTGCTCTGGCTTGATGTACAAGCGGCAGAAATGATTTTCCAAAGCGCCTAACCTGTGCTACACAGCTGTGGCAGGTTAAATCGGTAAATAATCACTTCAGGACTCTATAATGCTGGGCAGAACTCTGATATCTTTGCTGCAGTGCTGGGGAGAAAATCAGCTGGGGGCTCTGGAGGTTTCTTCTGGAATGCCAGTGAAAAGCATTGCATTATACATCAGGATTCCCCAAAATTCTTCACTTCATGCTTTACATATAGAGATATTCACCGCAGGCACCAAGTATAGCCCTCTCCTCTTTCCCGAAGCAAGCACCATTGTATTCTTTCCACTTTCGACATACTTAGGATGCTAGGTGTCTAACAAGTCCTATAAACGCCACTGTCAATGCCATCCTGGTGTTACTTTCTAATTTATAACGTGAACTACACTTTCTCCAAATACGTCAGCCTGAGTCTCACAAAAATGAAATTCACAGAATCTCAGGAGCTAGAAGAGAACTTAGAGGGCATCTTGTGCAAATGAACAGATAAACTGGGATAAATGTATTCCCAGGGTATACGCAGCAGTATTTCAGGGGATACTAGGTGCCATAAAATAAACCTGACCCAACTCCTAGAAGGGTCAATTTTACACAAAGATTTGGGAATAGAGACTTAACTACAAAACAGAACATTTTAAAATATATGTCAAAGCAATCAGATCAGCTATGGATTAAGATGCAAAGCTCACAAGACTTTTTGGAATAAAATAAGTTTTTACTTGCTAGATGCTTACATGGGGTCGCTATGAGTCGAAATTGACTCGATGGCACCTAACAACAACAACAGGTGCCAGGGATACTTCAGATTCTTCTCTTACCAAATTAGAGGATCAATGTTTGATCAGATGCAGAAATCCCATCCAAATGATGATGAAATGGTAATTACAGTGGCTACCATTTATTAAGCACTTACTGTATGCTAGACATTATGGTTAGGAACTTCACATGTATTACTGCATTTAAGTCCTCACCGTACTATCATGGAATAGTAATAATTATTTCCATTACACAAAGGAGGAAACAGAGGCTTAAAAGGATAAAAATATTTCCCCATATTTGCCCAGCTAGTAAAAGGCAGAACTGGTGTTTGATTTCAGGGCTCTCTGGCTCCAGCACCTGTGATCTTAATGGCTGCCTTAGAAATTTAAAGTTGCAACTAGATAGTAGATAAGAATTATCTTAGGTGAAGGGAAGGACAGCACGCACTGCAGGGGAAGTCAGCACAACTGGACTAAACCAAAGCTAAGAAGTTTCCTGAATACAATCAAACACTTTGAGGGACAGAGTAGCAGGGGTAGGGGTCTGGGGACCATGCTTTCGGGGGACATCTAGGTCAATTGGCATAACAAAGCTTATTAAGAAAATGTTCTGCATCTTACTTTGGTGAGTGGCATCTGGGGTCTTAAAAGCTTGCAAGCAGCCATCTAAGATGCATCAATTGGTCCCAACCACCTGGAGTAAAGGAGAATGAAGAACACCAAAGACACAAGGAAAGTAGTAGCCCAAGAGACAGAAAGGGCCACATAAACCAGAGACTTCATCAGCCTGAGACCAGAAGAACTAGATCATGCCCAGCTACCACCAATGACTGCCCTGACAAGGAACACAACAGAGAGTCCCGGATGGAGCAGGAGAAAGGTGGGGTGCAGAACTCAAAATTCTAGTATGAAGACCAGACTTAATGGTCTGATTGAGACTGGAGGAACCCCGGAAAGCATGGCCCCAGGATTCTCTATCAGCCCAAAACTAAAACAATTTCCGAGGCCAACTCTTCAGAGAGGGATAGGACTGGACTGTGGGACATAAAGTGATACTCATGAGGAGTGTGCCTCTTAGCTAAGTAGATACAAGAGACTAAACGGGCAACTTCTGTCCAGAGGTGAGATGGGAAGAAAGAGAGGGTTAGGAGCTGGTTGAATGGACATGGGGAATCAGGGGTGGAAAGGAGGAATATGCTGTCACAGTATGGGGAGAGCAATTAAGAGTCACATAACAACGTATATATAAATTTTTGTATGGGAAAAATAAAAAAAACTAAAAAAAAAATCTAAAGTTGAGGCACAGAAACTCGTATCAGCCTTAAATCAGAAGATGCTTAGTCAAGTCACATATCTTTTTGTCCCTCATGTTTTCCCAGCTATAAAATAAGAACAATACCTATCTTCATCACAGTGAGGATCCAGACGCTCATGGACTACATATGCTCATAGAATTCTATTTTAGAGCTGAAAAGAGTCTTGGCCACACAAATACTTGTACATAAATGTTCACAGCAGCATTATTCACAAGAGCCAGAAAGTGGAAAGAACCTAAATGTCCATCAACTGATGAATGGATAAACAAAATGTGGTATATCTATACTATGGAATATTCTTCGGCCATAAAAACAAGGGAAGTAGTGATACATGCTACAACACAGATGAAGCTTGTTAAGTGAAAGAAGCCAGATACAAAATACCACATACTGATTATTCCATTTATGTGAAATGTCCAGAATAGTCAAACCAATACAGACTGAAAGTAGAGTAGTGGTTTCCAGGTGTTAGGGGGCAGGGGAAATGGGGAGTGACTACTAGTAGGTATAGAGTTTATTTTGGGGGGAAGACCGTCTCAAATTAGGGAGTGGTGACAGTTGTACAACTCTGAATATACTAAAAACCACTGAACTGTATACTTTGAAAGGCTGTTTCATAGAATGTGAATTATATATCAATAAAGCTGTTATTATAAAAGGAACAACAACCTTGGAGGCCATAGCAGTCAAAGAAAATACTATACGTAAAAATACTCTGGACGAAAACATCACAGAAATATTGTACTACATTTTAGGTATCATACATGTCATGCTTACAAAAACACATTCTAGCTACCACTATCGACTGTTCTGACCAGAGACATAATAGAAGGTCCCAGAGAAAAATGTAGAACAAAGCTAACATTCCTAAAAAAAAAAGGCTAGACCTACTGGACAGAGAGAGACTAGAGGAATTCCCGAGACTACTGCCCTAAAGACAATCTTTGAACTTGGAATTGAAGCTATTTCTGCAGGTCACCTTTCAGCCAAATAATAGACTGGCTTATAAATGAACAATCTCACCTGTGAGTAATGTGCTCCCTTAAACAACTAACTATATGAGACCAAACATTTACCCAAAACCAAAGATGAGAAGGCAAGGAGGGGAAGGGAAGCTAGATCAATGGAAACAGAACAGAATGGAAATAATGAGAATGGTGACACACTATAAAAATCGTAACCAGTGTCATGGAATAAGGCATATAAAAACTGTTAAAGGGGAACTTAATTTGCTGTGTAAACTTTCACCTAAAATAATAAAGTATTATTAACACACACACAATACATTACATACAATGTAAGAAAAGCATGGCCTTCTACTCCCTTTGCTGGTTGCAGCCTTGTCCTAGGAGAATCTTAATTCACCTCAAAGTACTCAACTCCTCTAGTTCATTAATACTAAGTTAATAAAATGATAATAAAACGTAATCTAAACTGGCTGCTTATGGAAATCCCAGGGGCTTGTCCTGTTTAAAAAGAGAAAAGGAAAAAGGCCACGAAACTCACCAAGTGCCCATATTCAAGACCAATGAGGATAACAAGAATCTAGATCTCTGGGAAATGTTACTCTCCTACATTCTTTTGGGAGCAGCTTCTCAGGATTTTTCTACAGAGGAATTAGGCAAAGGAACTTCAACTCTAAAGATACTACTTTAGAAAAATAACCATCAATACTGAAGCAAATCCTTACCTTCATATACTGCTGAACAGAACACATTATCTCATTTTCATTTCAACAGTACTTGTGTGAGGTACAAATTTTACCCCTATTTTAAAGACAGGGAAAGTGAGGCACAAACAGAGTCACCCAGTGAATGAGAAGCATAATCAAGATTCAACACGGATCCAAATTCCAAGCCCCGTGCTCTTTCGCTATGTCACGTTAGTAGCTGCATTCTCCCTTCATCTCCCTTGGCCACCTACCTTTCACCAGATCGGAGAGTGGGTTAAATCTGCTCTGCTCACACGATTTTGTATCATGGACTTAAAAAAACCAAAAACCAAACCCATTGCTGTCCAGCTGATTCTGGCTTACAATGACCCTATCAGACAGAATACAACTGTCCCATAGGGTATTCAAGAAGCAGCTGATGGGTTCAAACTGCTGACTTTTTGGTTGGCAGCCCAGCTCTTAACCACTGTACCACCAGGGCTCCATCATGAACTTAGTCCCCAAGAAATCTTAATTTTCCCTTTACTTGTTCTAGTTTGTTGTATTCATTCCTTAAGTTTCCATAAGAAACTCCTGCCCAGAGTATTTACTAAATGTTTTTGTACAAGTAAATCAATCTGGCCAAGTCTAGCTGGTTAGTTTATTTAACCTTTCATGAATAATAAATGAAAAGACTCAAAAACCTATAAAATCTTTCAAGGATAGACACTCCCTTCTCAGTTACTGAAAAAGTATTTAGAACAGAGTCAGAAATAGTGTTAACTGAGATGGCCTTGTGAAACGACTTTTTTAAAAACTGTCCAACTCTTGTTTCCCAACCAAAGAGGTTAAGGTGATTTGATTCCCTAAATGGGAAACTTGTGGGTAAGATCTTTAGTTCTACCTACTACCTCAATTCTCAAGTTTTACATACATTCTGATATTTCCCTGAAACTGGCTATTTTCCAAGATATTTGGCATCATTTCCTCTCCCCCTCCCCATCTCCTAAAGTCAACATTTACTTCACACTTACTTGTGAGGTATGTAGGTTTTCACCAATCTCAGAGTACGCAAAGGAAATATCTATGGCACAAACTAGTTAAACAACTTTGTACTATGCCACCATCAAATGAGTGGAAGAGCCAGGACTTTAACCACAAGCTGCTCTAGCTAAACTTCCCCAAAGACCTAAGCACCAAACCTAACCATGGGGATAAGTTGGCGCTTTCATGAGAACATTAGCTCTTAGAGATGAGATCAGAGTAGCTCTTTCTCTCTGTTAACTAAAGAGTTAGCAGTTCTATTTTTAACACATAGGAAGGACTGAGATACAACAGTAAATCCAGTTCTTTATTTCCAACAGTAGGTTGATTTAGAGATCAGGGCACTAACAACATTCCTGCATTTGTTAAAAAGGTATGTTCTGTATTTAGATTAGATTTCTACCTATTCAGCTCTCAACCTCCTTCTTTGTAATGATTTTATATCCTTGACCTTGGTTAATTAATACCAGGACACCACCCTATACAGCACAAGTAAGAATTTTTACTTAATGCAGACATTAAAAAAACAAATTTTAAATACAGACACACACCTCCTATCGCATTTAAATAACACGAAAGTATGTATGCACACAAATGCAACAACATCTGCTCTAGAAATTTTCCCTAAGCTTTTCAGTTTAAAGATGGCACCTTTTAATATGTGAACTAAACACACTAAGATAATTTCCCCAGTGACAGGCTTTCTCTAGGTAAGGGAATCATGGACTTCTAGATCTATAAGGAACATCAGAAATCATTAAGCACAGCTCCTTCATTTTACAAATGAGAAAACTCCCAAGTTAAGTGATTTGTCAAAGTCTCATAGCTTGTTAATGACAAGGATTGGTCTTGGTTCCTGACTTCTAGTTCAGCACTGCCGAAGTTCTTCTAGGTGCGAGATACTTAGCTCACTGATATCAAACCCACAGGCAACAAGAATCAGAATTGCTGTTACCATCTACATGGCTGACATTTCAGAGAAGCTCTGTTTTAACTTTTAGAATTTTACCCCATGAATTCTTAACTCATGACTCACCCTGCTGAGTTGATCCAGTAACCTTTGGTTCTGTTCGGACAGTTCCTGCACCTCCCGTGTTTTTTCTCGATCTGCTTCCCGCAGGTGAACTTGCTGCCTCTCCAACTCATCCTGAAGCTGTTTCACATCACTCTCCAGCTCGGACACTCGCCCTTCCCATTCCCCTTCTCGGTTCTCAAATCGTCTTCTTAGTTCGTGTTTCTCTTGTTCTAAGTGCTGGATGAAAATTTTTTAAACTGTTAAAAATTCCACAGCCTTTGTTTTCTCTCTTTTCACAGACTCCTAATTTTCTTTTCCCCAGTCAGTCAGCAAACAAAACAATCTGCCACATAGGACAAATGTATGTTACCCAATTTGCAGCTATAAAAGTATTCCCCTCATCCAGATCAGGGAAGGAATTTGTTTCACAAACAGAACACCACCCCTATTGAAAACACTTAATGGTATTATGTTCATTACTGTCCTTGGGCATGCCGTTCTAGATTTAGGCAGTCACTTGAAATTTAGCAAGTCATCTGATCAATGGATGAACTGTATATTTAAACAGTCCCATAACTAAAATACTCATTATGATTTTAAGAAGGCTTCTTTCAGAACCATCTCTTATGCCTGGCATCATAATACCTGGCACTTAGAAAAACAGAATTTTCATAGCTGGAAAGAACTTCAGAGATCCTTTAATCATCTCTTCTTACAAACGCAGCAACACAGGATGAAAGAGAGGTTAAGCATTCAAGGTCAATACTAGTAAATAGCAAAGCTGAGATTTGTCACTAAGTCCCTTGACTCTGTTTAGTGCTCTAAGTCGTAACTCAATAAATATTTCTTGATATATACAAAAAAAAAAACTGCTGTAGATTCCAAATCATAGCATAGCCCCATAGGGTTACCAAAGAGTGACTGGTAGATTCGAACTGCTGACCTTTCGGTTAGCAGTCGAGCTCTTGACCACTGCACCACCAGGGCACCTGTTGCCATATTGAAAACTGTACTTCAAAATCATTAAGGTAATCTCAGGTTCAGGCCTACTTTAAATCATGGCCCATTAAGCCTTGCATATTTATTTCTGTTCCATTCATTCATTCTTGAGTGGCTACTGTGGGCCAGGTACTGTCCTGGGGACACAGTGATGAACAAAACAGATAAGGTCCCTGTCTTCACAGAGCTTTCATTCTAGTGGGGGAGACTGATCGGCGTATTCAGCTGTGTGTGACAAGTGCTATTCAGGAAAAATACAGATGGTTGGAAGTAGCGGTTCAACAGAAAGGGATTCCTTCGGATTAAAGAAATAAGAACATTTTTGTTTTTGTTTCAGTGAGATAAATATGGTGACCTCAAAAAAGCATAATATGTGCAAAAGCCAAGTCTATATCTCAAGGAGTACATGAAGTGTAAGCTAAACTAATGGTCCTTAATTTTTGGTGCCCTCAGAAAAGTTCTGTAATTGTTCAAAATAACACCGACCTGGACCCCTGGACCCCAGTTCCTAAGACTGTTAAGGAGGGATGAGGCCTAAACATCTTTTTTTTTTTTTTTTTAAGCCTACAGGAAATTCTGATGTACACGCAAGGTTGATATTAAGCACTGAGGTTGTTTCAATCAGCTAAAATGAGCATGTGAATTTTCTCCTTCACAGTACGCAATTATCTCTTCACCTTGAGAATCTATACTCTTATTCTATCAAAGTTTCCATCTTTTAAAACATTTTCTGGAATGCTTCCTTGGAAAGTCTTAAGGGTCAGTTTATAGTCATGCAACAAAGTCAGTCCCATTACTTCACATCTGAGGTTTGTTTAAAAATGAGATTATAAACTTTTGTCCTGCCATCTTATTCCTCTAACTCTGCTCTGAAAAAAAAGCTCTGATGGCACAGTGGTTAAAGCACTCAACTACTAACTGAAAGGCCAGGAGTTTGAAACTACATGGCTCTGCTGGAGAAAGATGTGGCAGTCTGCTTCCGTAAAGATTTACAGCCTTGGAAACCCTATGGGGTTGCTGTGAGTCAGAATTGACCCAATAGTAGTAGGTTTGTTTTTCTGGTTTTTGGTTGTTCTGAATAGCTTGTTGACATTTCTTAAGACAAAGGTACCCCAAAAGATGAAAATTTACCATGATGAAGAGTAATCGAAAGAATGTGCCAGAAGATTAAAAAGGTGATCCAAAACGAAAATTCTGCGCACACTAACAAAGGCAGTATTTACTGAAATAAACACACAGCCACCCAAGTAGATGACTTTCAAGGGGATAACTTATTTGGATATAGCCACTCTAGTTACAGTATTTGTTGAAAAAGCGCATTACTTTATAGTTATACTTTTTACAGCCTCAGTTATCGAGCATGTGGGAAAGGAATGCAAGGGAGGGACTTCTACTCATCAGCGTGAGAATTTCCTGCTCCATGCTTCCTTCTTCATATTGCTAAACTTCACAAAATGAGAATGTTCTAGCGACTGTAGAAACTTCAGAAAGATGGAATGCAGAAACAAATGCTAATTGCAATCCTAAAACTGTGGTCCTTTGGTTTTATCGAGTTTTCCCAAAACAAAAAAAGACTGAGCAGAAGGCAACAGCAAGAGCTCACTAATCACAGTGTTACTGAGGCCAGATAAATTAGGCCTGTGTTCTAAAAGAACAGAGAGACTTCAAAATATTCAGCAAACAGCTGTTAGTGAACAGCCCAATCAAGCAACTAAAATAATCCAATCCATGTTGGAGGGCGGGGGGTGGGGGAACGGGTTGGGGACAGGTGGTGCTGATTAGTCTATTCTGTCCTTACAGTTCTATGGACAAGAGGCAAATTTCCTATTTCAGGTTTCCCAAACGTTTGGGGGGGAAAAAAAAAAATCAAGATTTTCCTATTAACGAACAAACTCCAGGCAGAATGTCAGGAAGTGTAGGGGCCAGGCTTTGTCCATGCTTTCCCTTGTTTCTTGGGGTTCTAGGGTATTTTCAGTGCCAACATCAAAACTATCAAGGTCATCAAAAACAAGCAACGTCTGAGAAACTGTCAAAGTCAAGGGGAGCCTAAGAGATATGAAAACTATATGTAATGTGGCACTGTGGATGGGATCCTGGAACAGAAAAAGGTAAAAGCTAAGAAAATCTAAATAAAATAGTTAATAATGGAGTTCCTGGGTGGCACAAACGGTTAAGTGCTTGGCTGCTAACCAAAGGGCTGGAGATTCAAGTACACCCAAAGGTGCCTTGGAAGAAACTCCTGGCGATCTACTGCTGAAAAAATCAGCCATTAAAAACCCTATCCATGGAGCACAGTCCTACTCTGACACACATGGGGTTGCCATGAGTCTGAGCTGACTCAACGGCAACTGGTTTGTTTTTTTTGGTTTTAGTTAATAATAATGCAGCAATATTGGCTCATTCACTAATTGTGGCAAATGTGTCATACAAATGTAAGATGTTAAAGGGAAAACTGAGTCCGGGGTATCTGGGAACTCCGTGTACTCTTTTTACAATTTTTCTGTAAATCTAAAACTGTTGTAAAAAAAAAAAAAAGTCTATTTAAAACTCCATAAAACAAAAGTCAACATCATTAGCCTACAATAAAATAGGTATTTACAGAAATGCACTTCTGCAAAGGACCAAAAAAGCAACCTGGTAACTGAAAAATACTAAGAAAAAGTACTGTTATTTAAGTGGACCAAGCACTGAATGCAAATCAGGACCTTGGGTTAGCTTCCCTAAATCTACCCGTGACTCCCATTAGGTAATCACTTTCATCTCAATTTTTTGCTCTTTTGAAAAAAGATATTAGAATCATAAGAACTGGCCTAGGAATAGGGGAAGAAAACATAAGAAAGGAAAGAGATTATCTCTGCTGTGCACACTTCCATAGAAAACACAGTATTATTTTTAAAAAAAAGACTATCTCAGCAGTAAGAGATAATTCACTCTCAGCAGCAATGGAAAAAAAATGGAAATGCTGTACATTAAAAACAACTAAAAAAATGAAAATATTTAACCCCTAAAGAAAACATTTTATAAATGTAAGTTACTATCCTAGTTTATATTCTAGGAATAAATGACGTGGTTGGGTATAAGTTTTAAAAGCAAAAGGACTAATTGTAGATACAGAAGAAATAAATTTTAAAAAAATGCCTTTAGAACTTTAAGTGTATGCAAATCTGTTTAGTAAATGAATCATTAAATACAGTATAGCCAATTCAAGGATGAAAGAAATGCCCCAAAACTTACAGCTTTAAAATTAAATAGACTCTTCCTTTTAACCCTGAGCTAAAAAACTTCTAATTCAACCCTTTACAACATTAAAGTCTTTTAAGAGAGAGAACTGAAAAATCCAAACCCACTGCCATCTAGTTGATTCCGACTCACAGCAACCCTACAGGACAGGGGAGAACTGCCCTATATGGTTTCCAAGGAGTGGCTGGTGGATTTGAACTGTTGACCTTCTGGTTAGCAGCTATAGCTCTTAGGAAACCCTGGTGGCGTAGTGGTTAAGACAGACAGTTTGCCTTTAACAAGAGTGTGGTGGCCTAACCAGTACACCACCAGGGTTTCCTGAAAGAGAGAGAGAGCGTATGCCTTTAAAGAGAGTATAGAGGTGCAGTGGTCGGCAATTCGAATCCACCAGCCACTCCCCGGAAACCCTATGGGGCAGTTCTACTCTGTCCTATAGGGTCGCTATGAGTCGGAACTGACTCGGTGGCAACGGGTTTTTGGTACAGGGTCAAGTACTTTATGTTTTAAATGACAAAACAGAAAATCTTGGGTCTGACACGAAGATCTGGAGAGATGTTCAATGTTAACTGATGAATAGGTAGAAAAGATACTGAAAATGCTTTTTTGCTCTGAAGTTAAAAAAGGTGCTAGTTTCAAAACAAAGTAAAGGAGCAGATAAAACTAAAATAAAACCACTCTATAATATTCAAACCCCACTCTTCTCTAAGGAGTCCACTCATGTGTTTACCTTTTAAATTGACTTGTACAAAATGTGTTTGATTCCACTGTCTGACAGTGTGTGGGAAATTATCAGTGCTTCTTAAAGTAAGGGCTAGTTCCCTACTCCACAATGTTCAATTTAATTGAAAAGGTAGTTCCAGTGTTAAACTTTAGAAACTTTGTCTAAGCATTCTAAAATTTAGACTGCTTAAGAAATATACTGTTGGAAAAACTCACTCACAGCTATCAAATGAAGTAGTCCCATGTTAATCAGGTTTGTCACTCTCATATTAACACTAAAAGCATTCATAAGCAACCAACACCAATATCTTTATATCTTAAAATGTGTATTTTTAAAAACTCATGATAATTTTCAAACATACCCTAGAGGGAATAGTATAACTGAACCCCCATGCACACATGGCTCATTTCAACAATGACTGATATTTGGCTGTTAAAAAATTTTTTTTAACACTAGAGTTTGTATGCTGACCTACAGACGAATGAAGGTTAAAAAAAAATAGTTTAAGAGCTTTAAGCTATTTCACTGGTGTCTACCAAGTCAATAATTAAAAGTTAAAGGTAGTTTATTCTTTTACAATAGAACATTTCTTGTTACAGCAGAATTTTGAAATCTTTTCCTTTTGTTGAAGAAATGTATAAAGGCTCCACATGGAACCCAGGATGTGTGTAACTGCACACTCAGGATTACCATGAAATCTATCACTAATCAAACTGACTGATGTGATGTTCCTTTCAAGTTGTCTGTCTCTTCAATCAAGTCTCTCACTGAAAGAATCTGAAATCACAAGTATAAATCTCTGCAGTAGTAGTTCTTTATAGAGTCGTGTAATTGAATCTCTTTAAAAAAAAAAAGACACCCTTTTATTTCTAGACCTCTACTTCAAGTGAAAATTAAACAATTCAATTCATTGGGTTGCTTTTTGGCAGTCTACCCATAGGTTTCAAAGACCACTTTTCAGAGACATGTCTCAGGAGTTCATTGACTGGCAGACCTAGTTAACAGGCCAACTGAACTACAGGGCACTCACTGGTTTCCTTTTTTCCCCGTGATTTACTTTTGATATGTTGTGGGACTACAGACACTTAAATATTATTATAGAAAAGTTTCTGAATCTACATTCTGACTGTTCAACCAGTAGCAGTGATAAGGAACTGGACTAGGATCAATTTCACACCTTTTATACAGGACTACTACTGTACTCTTCTCTTGTTGTAACTAACAATGAAAAGAACTGGTCACAACCAAACTGGGTAACAATAGTAAACGCACAGGCAGAAATGGATAAGCTTGTCTCCACTGCCATAGATGGCCCCCGGCCCTTGGTTTTTTGCAAGTCTTTCTCACTTTTAAGAAATGCTGGCAGTCTGTATCACATTCAGGGCCCTTTTCTAGTTAAGGGCAAGAAAACGAACAGGCATTATCTCAGAAAGCCTTGGTCTCAAGAATTAGCAAAAATATTACAGATACTATAAGGGTATTGATAACAGTAAAGTAATATGGTTCCCATACGTTGCATTTGACCATCCAACTGCAGGCATGAGACCCAGAATATAGACAGCATAATTAAATACACATAAATACTGAGGCCTAAATTAAATCCACTACCAGCGGTCACATGTTGAGCCCTGGCATGCAGGCTCGCCTGATTGCTGCAATGGAACCACATTTCCTAATCCCTGAGTATTTGAAGACTATATAAAGCTCCTTGAGGGGCACTTGTTTCCCACAACTCTGAGCTGCCAGGAAGTTAAGACAAGGGCATCTGGAGGCCTTAAAGCCCAAACTGGAAAGCTTTAGGCTAACACCCTGATTAGAGATTACTTCTGGGAAAGCCTGAAGCATATTTTAAATGCTCCCCGACTTTCTCCTGCTCTCTGTGTGCACACATCATCTCGGTGCTGTATAAATTAATCATACTGTAAGCTCTATTTTAGACACTGTGTACAGTACATATATAGAATGGCCCACAGCGGCGGGACCCGTGCATGGTCTCACTTGCTGTGAGCAGGGTGGGAAAGTCAGGTGGGTTCAGTGTAGAACCTGGTCTGACAATCCGAGATCCCCCGCCCAAGCCCCTTTCCAGGAGGTTTTCTGCGAGGTAGGGTGGGTAAGGAAAGGCTGTCCATGGCCGAGCAGATGCCTGGGCTCCCACTGCCTCCCACCCACCCCGGGCGGGGGGTCTTCACCTCCAACTTGTCCGTCAGCTCCTTATGCATCTGCTCGTACTGCCGGCTCATGTCCTGGTTCCTCTCGAGCAGCGCCTTGCCCAGCCTGGCTGCCAAAACCAGATCCTTCTCCTTCTGCTGGATCACCGACAGCAGCTCGGGATCCTGAGTGGGTGGCGACTGCGGCCCGGCCCCCTCGGCCAAAGGCCCGGGCTCGGCCTGAGGATGCTCCCCGGGGTCGCACGGCCGCTCCCCGGCCGCCAACAGCGCCAGCTCCTCCTCTAACGTCAGTTCCAGCTCCCCCGGGCCTCCGGGGAAGGAGATGAGGGCGGCGGCGGCTGGACTCGCGAGTGCGTCCCCGGCCGCGGCGGGCAGCTCCATGCAGCAGGCGCTGTCCGGCTCGGCGGGTGCTGAAGCGCGGCCGGCCAAGCCCAGGCAGAAGGCGGACATGGCCCGCGCGCGCGGTGCCCGC
>NW_004443997.1:6080622-6084218 GCF_000243295.1 Trichechus manatus latirostris
CACGCGCCCCTCCCTGCCCCCGGCTTCCCCGGCGGCGCGCTGGGGAGGAAGAGGAGAAGGGTGTAGGTAGGGAAGGCTAAGGCGAAGAAGGGAAAGCTGAAGGGCTGCGAAGCGAGAGGTAAGGTGTGAGGAGGAACGCCGCCGCCGCCGTCGCCGCCAGGGTTTCAGCCGCCCTGTTGCTGCTGCTGTTGCTGCCGCCGCCGGCCGGGCAGCGCCTCACGGGGCGGGCTGCGCTCCGCTGTCGCTGCGATGCTCGCTGCTGCCGGCGGTCGCCCTCTGCAGCTGCGCTCCATGTCCCTCGGCTCGGCTGCAGCCCCAGCAGCAGCAGCAGCGGCGGCGGCGGCGGCGGCTGCTGCAGGGGTCGAGGCGGCAGCAGCACATCGCGCGCCGCACAGCCTGCAAGCTCCTTCCTGCCGGCCCCCGCTCGCCGGCTTTCCTGGCCGGCCGCACCCGCCCCGGGCTTCCGGCCGCGCCCCTCGCCCCGCCCCTGACCGGCGCCTGACGCGCACGGGCACCTGTCGCCGCGCTCGCGCGGGATTCGCCGGCTCGCGGGTCTCCTCAGCGGCGCCCAGGTGGCGCAGGCAGCCTTAACCCCTGCGCTGCCTCACGCCTGAGGGCAGCTGCGCGCGCCTCCTGTGGAGGCGGGAGGTGCAAATCTAACGGTCCCACCAGCTCCTGAGGCGCGGCCACGCCCCCCGCCGCTCTCCCATCTCGGGGCGTGGCTCCGCCTTCAGCCTTGTTCTCACCTCGGACTGTGGCTCCGCCCCCCACGCTGTCACCTCGGGCTGTAGCCCCGCCCCACCCTCGTTGTTACCTCGGAGTACTGCCCGGCCCCCGGCCTCACTGACACTGCTGGATTGGGCGCGGGGCTCAGCCATGTCGTCACCTCTTGGGTGATCTTTGGGCCTACGGGGCTGGGGGCATTCCTCCAACTCTGGTAGCTTGCAGTTGCGAAATTTAGGTCCGCGTCCCTAGGACTGCTAAGCAGGCGGGAGAGGGAGCCCTAGAGACAGTAGGAGGAGGGATGACTTGGGAAACTCGGCATCTTAATGATGATGACTCAGGGATATGAGGGACTAGATGCTTCAGATATCTACAGCCCGGAGAGAAAGGGGTTATGTGGAGAAATGACGGGAAAAAAAGCTCATGGGTGAGAATAGGAAGCGAACGATCTCCCTAATAATCCTCCCCCCCACCAAAAAACAAAAAAAAAAAACCCAAACCATTGCCATCAAGTTCATTCGGACTCATAGCGACCCTATGGGACCGAGTAAAACTGCCCATAGGTTTTCCAAGGAGCAGCTGGTAGATTTAAACGGCTGACCTTTTGGTTAACAGCCGAGCTCTTAACCACTGCACCACCAGGGCTCCTTAATAGTAGCTACCATTTATTAAGCACTTAGTGTGTGCTATGTCCCGTGTTAAGTGCTTTATATACGGTGAAACCTGTGAGAGCCGGAACTCCAAGGGACTGCCTTGTTTTTCCAGGTCTCGCAAGTTTTCCACCTTTGACAGGGTGCAGTCTTCTCACTTTTCTATCCCTCGTTTTTGTGGAAAATATTTGAGTTTTCCTTCTCTGACAGGTTTCTACTTTACGCAGGTTTCGCTTTCCGGGGTTTTACTTATACAGCTCAGCTGCTAACCAAAAGGTCAGCAGTTCAAATCTACCAGCCGCTCCTTGGAAACCCTATGGGACGTTGTACTCTGTCCTATAGGGTCCCTATGAGTCCGAATTGACTCGACTGCAACAGGTTTGGTTTTTGGTTTAGAACATTATAAGTAATCACTGTCACTCTTCCCATTTTAGAGGAGGAAATTGAGGTGTTGAGGCATGGAGTCATTACAACTGGTAGAATCAGGATTCAGATCCAGGCAAAATGACTTCAGCGTTCAGGTAAATCATTATTCTTCCCTCACATGTGAAAAGGCTAAAGGAAAATAAATGGTAATTTGTCTGTGACCAAGATGGACTGGGTCCATGTTGAAAGTGGCATCAGGACAGCTTCTTGCAATGATCAAACATAGATTGAAGAGCCTTCTGGGTGTATGCCAGTCAGTTCTTGCTTTGACTGATTGATGTTGCTTTTTGTCTCCTATTTTCCCTCTTGGATGACAACCCATTTTTGAGTTAGATCATACCTTGATTCTTTTCATCCCAGTGAAATTTCAGGACACTAAGAGGCTGAAATGGGTCAAAGAGTTTCACATGACTTCTGTTGTTGCTGTTAGCTGCCATTGAGTTGACTCCAACTCATGGCGACCCTCTGCTTAACAGAATGAAACCCTGCCCACCATCTTCATGATCACTGGCATGTTTGAGACCAGTTGGACAATATTCTGTTGTGATCCATAGGTTTTTTTTTTTGGCTAATTTTTGGAAGTAGATCACCAGGCCTGTCTTCTTAGTCTGTCTTAGTCTGGAAGCTCTGCTGAAATCTGTCCATTATAGGTGACCATGCTAGTATTTAAAGTACCAGAGGCATAGCTTCCAGTATCATAGCAACAAGCAAGCCACCACAGTATGACAAACTCATGTGGCTTTTATTCCTTATTAACTTCAGAGCCTAAACAATATTCAGGTATTCACATTGCTTTCTACCCTCAGACTGAAGGTAAGAATCCAAAAGGCCCTGATGCTTAGGGAATGGCTTTGTCCACTCTTGATTGGAAAGGAGACAGATAATAGAGGGATTCCCACATCTAAGTTACTAAATCCCTGCAGTTGACCATGGCACCATGACAGCAATGGACTGTTCTAACACTTTTTATTATGCCTCCCTTGAGCAGAAATTGTGGGCCCATTGTGAAATCCAGTTACAACTCTCCTTTGTCTTTTTTGAATCACAAAAGGACAAGTTTCTCCCTAATCTATAGAGACCCACATACCAAGAAGGAACAGAATTCCTAATCAAAAGAAGTTTCAGCCACTTCTTTTTCCTTGAAGGAGACACACAGCCTATCCCTATCATTCAAGAAAGGACTTTTGCTTGCCTTTCTTGAACTCATCTGTTACTATGAGGATAACCTATTACCTAACTCTAGCTCTGAGGATCCTCCTTAACTCTGTTTCACTGCTTAACCTTATTAGGAAATGATAATTTTCTACTGTAAGTTTGGCCCTGTCTTCCTGTGAATGATCAGAGGAGACAGCCCAAGTCTGGAGAACTATTTACAATAGTGGTTCTTAAACATTTTAGTCTCAGTATCTCTTTACACTCTTGAAAATTATTGAGGACCTCAGAAACTTTTAGTTAAGTGGGTTATTGACATTTAATGTATTAAAAATTAAAACAGAAATTTAAAAATATTTATTACTTCATTTAAAAATACTTATGATTAACCTTTTACATGTTAACGTAAAGAACGTATTTTAATGAAATATATATTCCCAAATTAAAAAAATTTAAAAACTGAGAATAACAACAAAAATAAGATAAATTATTAAGAAAATTAAGGAGAAGAGTGCATTATTTTACATTTTTGCAAATTTTTTTCTTTTTCATTCTACTTCAGGTGAAGGCTTACAGAACAAATAGTTTCTCATGAAACAGTAGTACACATATTCTTTTATGACATTGGTTAACAACCCCACAACA
>NW_004443997.1:6084318-6147991 GCF_000243295.1 Trichechus manatus latirostris
GGACTTTGTCAAATGCCTTTTCTGCGTCAATTGAGATGATCATGTATTCTTTTCTTTCCTTTTATTTATGTGGTGGATTACGTTGATTGATTTTCTAATGCTGAACCATCCTTGCATACCCGGTATGAAAAAAGGAGGAATATTTTAATAGCCTTTTGAAATCATTGTGGACAGTCTTCTATGACATTACACCAGAACTGGACAAGTGATAGTTTCTTTAAGGTTAGTGGGTGTGGAATTTGAAATGATGTCAAGGAAATCTATTGGTCTACCTTCCACTTCGAATGTATCCTTTACCCATGTATGATTCAGTAAAACCATGCATTGGTCGTTTGGAAAATATTGGTTCACTGATTTATGCAGATCTTCCAGATTTCATCACATGTCATTATACAGTATATTAAAAAAACCACATTCATTAATATCACCACTGATCTCGTCGGAAATGTTGTTAAGTATCGGGAAGCTATCAAGATAACTGACGTGTATACAAGTTTCCCAAAATTCTTATTTTCACTTGAAAGCTTGCCTTTTATTGTTGGTAACAAACATTGTCAATTGTTTTCCTTGACATGACAAGCTTACTTCATTAATTTTTGAAGAAAATGTCCTTTAAATCCAAATACTGTAGTTTGTCAGTCATTCTTTCAAGTAAAATCAGTTTTCCATGAAAAATATGGGTAGTTCAGCTCACAACTCAAACAGTGGTACAAGTGCTTTTCCTCAAGACAACCACTGTACTTCATTCAACATGCAACAGAAGTGCTTATGGGTACTTCCTATTTTGCCACATGGAATATTAAAAGGTTGTGCTCCTAAGGGCCAGGATTTAATAAAACTAATAATTTTCACTGTTTCATAATAGAGAGTAAAAAAAGTGAAACTGGCTTTTTCCCCCCTGTGAGTGCAGGGTAGTGAAGACTATGACCATCAGTATAGCATAGTATCACTGCTTGATTCATGCTAAGCTATCAACAGTTTAACCACCACTGCTTTTGCACTGATTTTTCACCACAGTGAAAAATGAAATTAATATTAGGCAATTAGTATTATTATGAAATTAGTTTTACTATCGTTAATAAAATTTGAATTATCATCATTGGTATTATTATGAAAATAGTTTTGACTTCATTAAAAAAAAAAAAAAACCTGTTGCTGTTGAGTCAGTTCTGACTCATAGCAACCCTATAGGAAAGGGTAGAACTGCCCCATAGGGCTTCTAAGGAGTGGCTGGTGAATTTGAACTGCCAACCTTTTGGTTAGCAGCTGAGCTCTTAACCACTATGCCTGGAGGGCTCCTTTGATTTCATGGACCCCTGAAAGGATTTTGGGGACCTCCAGGAGTCAGTGAACCACATTTTGAGAACTGCTGATTTAGAGCTATCCAAGACCATTAGATCTGCTTTGAGCTAAGCAGAATGAATAAGTATCTGCCTGCATGGAAATCAGTGCCTAGATTTGAAACTCATCAATGCAAAGTTATGGAATAACTTATTATTTTGTTATAATAAGTTGTTATTTTGTTCTAATAAACTTATAATTTCATTTATCCTGCTTCAATTATGCCGGAATAATAATTTAAAAACCCCAAACCTGTTGCCATTGAGTCAATTCCGACTCATAGCAACCTATAGGACAGGGTAGAACTGCCCCGTAGGGTTTCAAGGAGCAGCTGGTGGATTTGAACTGCTGAGTTTTCGGTTAGCAGTCAAGCTCTTTAACCACTGTGCCACCAGGGCTCCAAGAATAATAATAGCTAAAATATATTTAGCCTTATGTTCCTAAGATCCTTTCTATGATGTTTATCTCATTTAATTTTCACAGTAACTCTATAATGCAAGTATGTAACACCAAAATGCTAACATGTAATACTATGATGCTAGTGTTTTAGGTCTGTCTGACTCTAAAATGTTTCTTCTTAGTTACTATGCCTTACTTCATGGTTTTATTATTATAGATTCCATTAAGACATATTTGCATTGATGTTGGTTTTGGTACCTGGATAATCCAATGGATTTGTGTATGACCCATCTTAATGTATCATGGATGCATTTCCACCTAAATGCTGTTACATCACTGAGCACAAAACATAGAATTTTCCTTCTTAGAAATTCTAAATATGACAACACTCATGGAATTTTCCCAAGTTGTTTATTTTTATTAATATCTTAATCTGTAAAAACTGGAAAGTGTAAAAGACAAAACATTTTCAAGAAAAATTTGTTTTTGAAAAGTCAAGTGTTGAAAAAACATGAGGAGCTGACAAAACGTATGCTAAAGCAGCCCACTGTTTGATATTTTCATTTAGCAACGATGAGTGTGTGCTTTGTAAACAAAGTTGTGTATTTTATTTATGAATTAGTTGTGGAAACATGAAAGTCTAAGAAATTGAATCCTAGAAATATTACCCAAAAGCTGTTTATGTTTTTTAGAGATGAATGTTTTAATTGCTGACTGCTTAAACCCCATGGAGCCCTGGTGGCACAGTGGTTAAGGATTGGCTGCTAATCAAAAGTTCGACGGTTGGAATCCACCAGCTGCTCCTTGGAAACCCCATAGGGCAGTTCTCCTCTGTCCTGTAGGGTCCCTAGGAGTTGGAATTGACTCGAAGGCAGTAGATTTTTTTTTTATTTGCCCCATCAGTGAGTGTCTTAGTCATCTCGTGCTACTATAACAGAAATACCACAAGTGGATGGCTTTAACAAAGAGAAGTTTATTCTCTCACAGTCCAGTAGGCTAGAAGTCCGAATTCAGGGTGCTGCCTCCAGGGCAAGGCTTTCTTTCTCTGTCAGCTCTGGAGGAAGGTCCTTGTGATGCATCAGTCTTCCCTTGGTCTGGGAGCATCTCAGCGCAGGTCCAAGGATGCGCTCTGCTCCCGGCACTGCTTTCTTGGTGGTAGGAGGTCCTCATGTCTCTCTGCTAGTTTCTCTCTTTCATATCTCAAAAGAGATTGGCTTAAGATACTATCTAATCTTGTAGATCTCATCAGTATAACTGCTGATAATCAATCTTATTACATCGTAGTGATAGAGTATACAACACATAGAAAAAGCACATCAGTTGAGAAAATGGTAGACAATCACACAATACGGGAAATCATGACCTAGCCAAGTTGACAGACATTTTTGGGGGTCACAATTCAATCCATGACAGTGAGTAAGGGATCCCATCCTAGGGTTAGGGGGATGGCAAAACATATTAATGCCCAACTCTGAACAGCTGGGATGGGCCTCAGTTTATTAGGCACATGTACTAGCAACCAGGGAGGACAACACCGTATGCCACGCAGGGCCACAATGAGGTTGCAGTTGGAAGCAGAGTGAACAGCCAGGGGCTGTGAGAGGTAGACTTTGTCGTATCAAGAGGGTGAGGTACCCCTCGGTTCCCACCAGAAAATGTGATTGGTTTAAGTATTTCTGCAAGCTAGCAGGAGACTGAAACCCATTACTGAAAGATTATCAGGAACTGTGCCTGGTCCCTTTGATAAAGGAGGGCTATTTGGCTAAAGGAGCTTATCCCAGTGGGATCACAGTGGGGAGGGGAACTGGCAGTTAAGTCATTTGAAGCCCTCTTGATTTTGCCAAAGGATTTCTGGTGATGCAGTGGTTAAAGCGATTGATTGCTAACCTAAAGATCGGTGGTTCAAATCTACCAGTGGCCCCACGGGAGAAAGATGCAGCAGTCTGCTTCTGTAGAGATTTACAGCCTTGGAAACCCTATGGGCTCACTATGAGTTGAAATCAACTTGACAGCAGTGGGTTTTTGTGGTGATTTTATCAGACATCAAAGCAACACATCATATTGAACCTTAATTTTTAGGCCTCACACCACAATGAGTTAGTTCAACATTTCCCAAAATGTGCTGTGTTTACCCCTGGTGATTCTCAACTTAATATTTAGGAGAAAAACATGGACTTCAATGCTGTTGCTCACCAGCATCAGTTTCCAGCAGACCCCTGCCCCACCTAGTGTGGGATGTTCCTTCTCTGCTACCCATCACGGTACCCCCAGCTCGCCCTGCTGGGGGCCCTTCTGAGTTCCAACTAAACCACAGCAGCCCCTCCCATCTTTCCATTCTCACCTTGACAGCTCCCTCACCTCCCCCGTCAACCCTCTCAGCATCCTGTCCTGGGCCTTGAAGCCGACCCTGCCCTTTCTTTTACCCCTTTCACAGATCACCATGTTGTTTTCGGTAGTTGTTGTGGAATCAGTCCCCAACTCTTGGCGATCCCATGCATTACATCTGTACTGCGCTATATAGGGTTATCTTGGTTCTAATCTTTACAGAAGCAAATCACCAGGCCTTTTCTTCCAGAGCCACTGGTGGGCTCGAACCGCCAACCTCTGAGTTAGCAGCCAACCGAAAACTGCTTGCTTCTTGAATTTGTGTCTCTAGCCTCTCCCCTTCCTTACCCTACTAACCTCATTTCACTCAGTGCCTGGTGCACTGAGTTTATTTACTTAGTTGAAGCCTAAGTAAGCTTTAGTTAAAGCTTTACTTAGCTGAAGCCTCATCTTGCCCCTGATACACACATAAGGTCCTGACTCCCTCTCTACCAGCTTCCTCCCCTCCTACCACCATCTCTGCCCAATTTCCCTCTTCTAGGTGACAGCTCCCCTCTCCCAAGGATTTGCCCAAGACCCAGTCCAGCTACGTTTGACCTCTGCTCATTATCTCCTGACCACTGTTGTTTTCAGCAGCAGACCCATTTCTCTCCATCCTAATCTGACATTTCCATTCTTTCTGCTAAATGATTGAGAGCATGGACTCTGGAGCCAGACTTGGCAGCTTATGAGCTAAGTGACCGAGCTGAGTGACCCTGGACTTTTATGTCTCAGTTTCCTCATTTTTTAAAATGGGGATAGTAATGACCAGTTGCTGTCAAGTCACTTCCAACTCATGGTAATCCCATGTATGTCAGAGTACAACTATGCTTCATAGGGTTTTCAGTGGCTGATTTTTCGCAAGTGGATCGCCAGGCTTTTCTTCCAAGGCACCTCTGGGTGGACTCAAACCTCCAGCCTTTCTGTTAGCAGCTGACTGTGTTAGTGGTTTGCAACACCCAGTATGCTTACCAAATGCAGTAATTATAAAAGTGAAAAGATTTCATATATGTAAAGCCCTTCAGGTGGTGCCCAGCACATGGTAGGCACAAGGTGGATGTTTGATAAACGAATAAATACATAAAATAACTGAGCATGGACCTCTCTCTCTGAGACCATGATCTTTCTTACCTTCCACATCTGTCTTCTTTTCTTTCATATACCTGTCCTTTATTAAAAAAAATTTTTGTATGAATTAAAAAACGAGTCAATTTAAATAAAATTGTAAATAACCGTATAGGTGGTGTTGGGCATGGCAAAAATCATGATGGCGATATGCAAGTGATAAAGTTTGGGTATAGTGGAGCTATTGAGAGTGAGGATCTCTGGTTCGTGTCTTAGATCTGTCATTAACCAGCTTTGTACATCTGAGCAAGGCATTTAATGTGCCTAGCCCTCGGTTTCCTCATCTGGGTGGTAAGAAGTTAGGCTGGTTGATAATCCCTTCATCTCCCCTCCCTCCCCCACCCCGCCCCTTCACCTTTTAAACCAGTGGTTCTCAACCAGGGGGTGATTTTGTCTCCTGGGGACATTGGACAATGTCTGGAAACTGTTTTGGTTGTCACAATTGGGAGGAGGGCAGAGGCCAGGGATACTGTTAACATCCTACAATGCACAGGACAGCCCCCCTCCCTGCAACAAAAATGATCCTTCCCCAAATGTCAGTAGTGGTGAGATTGAGAAACCCTGATGTAGGCATCTACAGTTTGATCATGAGGTTTGTTGCCTGAGAAAGATACAAATGGGCTATACACATGAGGGGCTGTGATGTGAGCCCAAGGGTGCTTCTGGCTGCTTTTAGGAATTCCTTCCTGGGAAACCAGCCCATAATAGAGCCATGCTAATTAGGCAAACAAATAAACAAAAAACCTTCTGTTATTGGTTGAATAGTTCCCAACATTGACAATATTGTTTGCTACACACCCCCTTCCTCTTCCAATGATTTGGCTGTCTCCTTTGCCCTAACTCATCAGAAAATGACTGCTTTATGCGCAAGTGTTGGCTATTTTTGGTTCTTGCAATGCCCACATCTAGAAAGATTTGTGATTTAATTTTCTCTATGTTCACATTTCCTTCTTCAATGATTTTGGCGCTAAACGTACTGCTGATGTGTTTTGCTACATATATCATTCATCTGAAGCTGTTTTTAGACATTTCCTAGTTTTATTTCACTCCAAGAATTTGACAAACATTTGTTATACCTTGTTCTTTCCACATCGCATTTTGGTTTAATTTGTTGGCAGGCAAGTTATTTATACCTACTGATACTGTTCAGACTAACACTGTTTCTTAAGTGAATTTAACCCCATTTTTTTCTTTTTTTGGCAGCTTCAGAACAGGACTAAACCGACTGTAAAATAATGTATCATCCAGTTGCCAGGGCAACTGAAAACTTGGCCTGGTGGATGAGTAAAATGCCTTTAATCTGCTTTTCGTAGTATGTGGTCTGATTGCTGCTACTTTCTTTCTCACTCTTAGTAAAAAGCCTTTATGGGCTTCTTGGTGTCTTCCTGTGATCAGAGGTATTATTGCCATTTTCTGAAGGGTAGAGGTTTAATCGCATGTCCTGGAGAATGTAGCTATGTTTGTGTCTGGGGTATACAAGGGGGTGTGGGATATACATGTGATTAAGTGTTCTGGGAAGAGAGTTGGTATAATGCACCAGCAAATATACTTAACAATGATTGGGAGAAATAAGTTTTTATTAGATGTTAAACATTTTTATGGGAAAATTAAAATGTAAAGTTCCCACTTATAAGGAAATCCTATAAATTGTATAGTTATCAAGGCATTGGGGCAATAGGTATTTACTGAGTAACCACTGAAGCTTGATACTGGGTTTGGTATTAGCATTATATGAGACCTTTAGAATTTATAAACATGGTCCCTATCCTTAAGGAGTTAACCATTCTCATCATGGCTTGTCCATAGCTTGTAAATAAAGGCAATATAATATAATGGTTAAGAACATGGGTTTTAGAGTTAGACCTAATATTAAGTCAAGGCTCCTCCAGTTACTAGCTGAATAACCCTGGGCAAGTTAGCTAACTTTTTAACCCCAGGTATTGTGTAAGTAAATAATTTTTTTACTAATATGTTCTTATATCCTAGAACAGTGCCTAGCATATAGTAGGCACTTGATAGATTTTTATCATGAATGATGTACGTAAAGCATTTAGTGCATTGCCTAGTGCATTGTCAGTGTTCACTCAATAAGTACATGGGTTTTTTTTTTTTTTAAACCTTGATGTCAGAATACTGGATTTGTTACATACTAAAATGGTTCTGTGTGATCTGTATTAACCTCCTCATTTACTGAGCATTTATTGCATAGAAGCTGCTGTGTTGGATATTATGTGGGGGAAACACAGATTTGTCTACTATGATCCTTGCCCTCAATAAGTTTACTTTAGTAAAGGTAGAAAGCATGAACAAAAATAACTATAATTCCAAGCAGCCTTGGAATTATATTAAACACCTTGTAGATACATTATGCTGCATTTTTTTTTTTAATTCAGAGAAGATAGATATTGTTAGATACAGTGGCATAAAACTAACTCAAAGTGAGTCTGCTTTTTATTATCACCATGTGCTGGTAATTCTAAGCAAGGTCAGTGGCAACATACTTCCACAACGGTCCCTTGGTATGCCAGTGACTACATATGACAGAATTAATCAAGGAACACTTCATGAAGTAGGACCTTAAAGGACAAAGGAAGTTTCCATGGGCCAAGAGGGGAGGGAAGTAGAAGGAACAGAAGGGTCACAGGGGCCAGAAAGTTATGTTTGGAGAACAGCAAAGGAGGGAGAGAATAAAGTCTTAAAGGTAAATTGGCATTGAAATGTAGAAGAGAAAAAGATGCCATTGCAAAAATAGTACAGTGAGTTCCTGTGTACCTTTCACCCAGCTTCCCCCAATGATAACATGGTACATAAATACAGAACATTATCAAAGCAATGGTTGGTGTTGGTGAAAAATATTGAATAGACCGTGGACTGCCAAAAGAATGAACAAATCAGTCTTAGAAGAAATACAACCAGAATGCTCCTTAGAGGCGAGGATAGCAAGACTTCAACTTGCTTACTTGGCCATGTCATCAGGAAAGACCAATCACTAGTGAAGGACATCATGTTTGGTGAAGTAGAGGGTCAGTGAAATTGAGGGAAACCTTCCATGAGATTGATTGACACAATAGCCATGACAATGGACTCAAATATACTAAAGATCACAAAGATGGCACAAGACCAGGCAATGTTCTGTTATACGTAAGGCCACCATTAGAGGACTCAATGGCAACTAACAATGACAGCAATACAGGTGGTCAGAGAATTGACTTACATTATCTTGTTTAAACTGGCAACAACCTTTCCTGATGGGTGCCATTACCCACATTTGAAAGATGAGGAAACTGAGGTTCTGAGAGTTTAAGGGTCCTTGCCAAAGATCCTGCAGCTAGTAAGGAGTAGAGTTGGGATTTGAATAGGGGTCAGGTTGCCTATAAAACCTGTAGTCTTTCCACCTATCTAGCCTTGAATGCTAAGCCAAAGGAACCACTGGACATTTTGAAATTGTAAAATGATCTGAATAAAGCTGTAGTTCGGAAAGATTAATCTGGCACTGGTGTTAAGGATTAACTCAAGGTGGGAGTCAGGAGTCAGGGACACCAGTTACAATACTGCTAGAAGAAGCTAGATGAAAGGTACATGGAGAAGGAAAAAAAGATGTCAGAAAGGCTGTGAAGAAGGAACTGCTAGGATTTAGAGACCGTTTGGATATTAAGGAGCGGGAGAGAGGAAAAAGGAGGATGCAGAGAGCTCTGAGGTTCTAACCTGGGCTACAGAATGATAGTGCTATTGCCAGGAACCAGAAGGCCAGAGAGAGGGAGATAATTAGACAACTAGACCTCCTTGGATTTGGCTGTGGCCAAGGACATCTGGCCTATATAGGGAAAGAAGACAAGCGTGTAATCAGTATAAATACACCAATTGTAAGAGTGAATTGCTGATGGGATATTGGTTAGCAGTGGTGCCAATGGGCTTGGAAATGAAAAGTTTTTTCGCACCTGAAAGAAAGCTTCTTAAAGAAAGCTAAAATTTATGGAGAAGGGACTATAATAGTTGACAGGAGGAAAGAGATTGTTTTCTGTGTTTGGAGAAGTGTTGGTGAAGGCCTGGTGGTGGGAAATAGAGAGTTAAACATGACTTCATGCCTGTGGAAACAGAAGCACCCCTTCTTCGTTGGGCCAGTGTGACTACAGGTGAGTGACCGTCCCCCCATCCTTCGCCATTCCCACCTGCAGCAAATTACACTGGGCCTCTCTTCATGACAGCCCACTCCTCCCACCCACCCACCCCCAATCTAATAAAGGCAGGGATTAGGGAGAGAACCAGGCCTTCCTGATGGGTTCGGAAAATAATTGCATACAAGAGAGCTATGTATGTGTTATTATACATTTGCATATACAAGAAATCAAGAATTTTCAAAGGTTTATGTTCAAGAATTAATATGAAATTGCCCAATTAAAAGAAGAGGCAATGGCAAGGACTCAAAAACTGGTTACAGAATTTCATTTAATTGAAGAAAAACTAAGGAATACATTAACAGTATAAGTCTGCCTTTCCCTGGGGTCTCTATTGAGTGATTCAGCTTTTTTTAGTAAGTGGGTCAGAAAACTGCTAATCCTGTAATGATTTTATTCAGCTGCACTGCTGGTAAATTTGTTTCTTGCAGATCTAAAAAAAAAGCAATTATATTAAGATTGTCAAAGTTGACATCAACCTGATATCAAATTGCTTTGTTTATCAGCCATGAATACTGTATTTATTTTCTTGATCAAGAGTCTGTCCTTTTCATTATCAAGTAGGGACAATATTCGTTGCAGCTTTATTTTGAAATTCTGTGCCATATATGGTATAGCTGATACAGTGACACCATGTGATAGGAAGTCTCAAACAATGACGTTCAACAGGACAAACCCGTTGCACTATAATATGAGGACAAATATGAAAGCTGATATATTGGTTTTGTGGATATAGAGCTCAGGTTTAAAAACACAAGCCATGAGTCAGCATGGAAGAGCTATTTTTAAAGATGTCTGACATTGAAATGCATTTATTCATTGATGCCTTCACTCATTCATTCTTCCAACCAACCTTACTAAGGACTTGCCTTGAACAATGACTGCGCTAGGCTCTGTGGGGTTTTATAAATAAGACTGATTAGGTGATACAAAAAGAAAAGATCTATAAAATAAATATATAATGCATCAGAATAGAGAGATGCAGTCACTCCTAAGCCAGAGCAAAGGCTTGAATTCAGGGGTTCAACACAATTTTTAAAAATTTTGTCTATCAGAAGAGGAGTTTGTCAGTTTTGGAAGCATAGAAAAAGAAGCACCTTAGAGGTAAATATTGGGAGTCCTATTAAGACAGCCCAGCAATCGACTTATAGTATTACTGACTCATAGGTGAGGCTATCCCAGGATGGACCAACCCGCTACCCTTGAGTCAGTTCCAACTCATAGTGACCAGAGTATCTCTAAAAAGCTGAGCCAAGGGATGCTTTTTTAGCTCATTTATCTAACTCTTCTCGTTCTAATGATATGTTCTGATTGCAGTTTGGCTTCTCAGCCTACAAAGGGAGAATTCTTTGAAGTCATGCCAACATCAGCATCGTGGTCTTCAACAGTTTAAATTTCTCATCATGAATTAATAATTTGACATTCCAGTTTTAAACATTAGATTTAGTAAGCTAAATCCTATTCTAAAACATGGACCCATTCTTGGTGTGGGTCAAAATAGGATTTCTGTGCCTTTCAGACTATAGAGCAGGGCCAGACCATAGGTACGTCTAAATTTCAGTTTCCTTATCTGCAAAATGGAGATTAAAAACAGCACCTACCTTATAGAATTGTTGTGATGATTAAATAAATAAATTCATGTAGTGTTTAGAACAGTGCCTGGCATGTATAAGCACCCCTCCCGCCCACAATCTGTCAGTTTGTCATATTGCTGTAGCTTTTGTGTTGCTGTGATGCTGGAAGCTATGCCTCCCGTATTTCAAATACCAGCAGGGTCACCTGTGGTGGACAGGTTTCAGTGGAGCTTCCAGACTAAGACAGGCTAGGAAGAAAGGCCTAGCGATCTCCTTCCAAAAATTAGCCAATTAAAACCTTATGGATCACAACAGCACATTTTCCAACTCGTTTGCTTTGGATGCATCATTAGGAGGGGTCAGTTGCTAGACTACATCATGTTTGGTTAAGTAGAGGGCAAGCCAGGGCGAGGGAGACCTTTGGTGAGATGGATTGGCACAATAGCCACAACAGTGGACTGAAACATACCAACAATTGTGAAGATGGTACAGTGCCAGGCAGCAGCATTTCATTCTAGTGCATGTAAGGTTGGAGTTGACTGTCAGTCTGTCTGTCTGTCTGTCTGTCTATCTTTCTATCATCTATCTGGAGCCCTGGTGGTGCAGTGGTTAAGAGCTTGGCTGCTAACCAAAAGGTCAGGAGTTCAAATCAACCAGCCACTCCTTGGAAACCTCTGGGGCAATTCTATTCTGTCCTATAGGGTCGCTATGAGCTGTTTTTTGTTTAATCATCTATCTATCTGTCTGTCGGTCTGTCTATCTATCTTTTAACCTACCTGGAAATTCACTGCCAGTATCCAAGGGAATGCTCCCAAATATTAGAATTAACTGACTGAGAGAGGCCAATAGGGAAAACAACAACAACTTTTGGGTCATATGAGGCCAGTTTGCTGTCTTTTCTCTGGTCTATTGTTTTTTCCACCAGCCCTTTTAAGAATTCTGGGTTCATTACATACAGAGAACTTCTGACCTTATGTGACCTTAAAGAGTTTTATGAGATCTACAGGGATTTGAGTGAGACTGGGATAATTCTGAGGCTAAATTAGGGACTGGGTGTGGGTGAGGCACTGAATAATAAGTATGAGAAAGTCCAGGGTAAAGGCAGAAGAGTAACATGAAAGAAAGAAAGTTGACCTGGGCCTAGGACAGACACAGACTGTTTCTTTTAGAGCAAAACTAAACTTGGCCCACAGGAGCTGAAGTGGGGAGATGGAAAAGTCACCATTCACTTTGCTACGTTCTAATTAGTGTCAAAATTTCCCCTTATTCTAGGGGAATATACAGAATTAATTTACGCCAAAACTAGCTGTCTTAGTTATCTAGTGATGCTATAACAGAAATACCACAAATAGGTGGCTTTAACAAACAGAAATTTATTTTCTCGAAGTTTACCAGGCTGGAAGTCTGAATTCAGGGCACCAGCTCTAAGGGAAGGCTTTCACTCTCTGTGGGTTCTGGGGGAAGGTCCTTGTCTCTTTTCAGCTTCTGTTTCTTGGTTCCTTGGAGAGCTCATGCGGTATGTCATCTATCTTCCCTCATCTCTGCTTGCTTGCCTCATTGCTTGCTTGAGATCTGCTCTTTCTTATCATTGTGCTTTAGAGGCAGGTTTACAGAGCAAATTAGTTTCTCATTAAACAGTTAATACACATATTGTTTTGTGACATTGGTTGCCAACCCCACGGATTGTCAACACCCCCCTTCTTGACCTTGGGTACCCCATTACCAACTTTTCTGTCCCCTTCTGCCTTCTTGTCCTTGCCCCTGGGTTGGTGTGCCCATTTAATCTCTGGCTAAAGGGTGAACCTCAGGAGTAACTTCAGTACTGAGTTAAAAGGGTGTCCAGGGGCCATACTCTCGGCATTTCTCCAGTCTCTGTCAGACCAGTAAGTCTGGTCTTTTTTTGTGAGTAAGAATTTTGTTCTACATTTTTCTCCAGCTCTGTCCGGTCTCTGTCAGAGCAGTTGGTGGTAGTGGGACACCATCTAGTTCTGCTGGACTTGGTCTGGTGGAGGCTGTGGTAGTTGTGGTCCATTAGTTGTTTGTGCTAATCTTTCCCTTGTGTCTTTGGTTTTCTTCATTCTCCCTTGCTCCAGTCAGGGTAAGACCAGTGGAGTGTCTTAGATGTCTGCTCCGAAGCTTTTAAGACCCCAGACACTACTCACCAAAGTAGGATGTAGAAAATTTTCTTTATAAAATGTTATGCCAACTGAGTTAGATGTCCCCAGAGACCATGGTCCCCAACCCTCAGTCCAGTAATTTGGTCCCTCGGGTAGTTTGGATGTGTCTATGAAGCTTCCATGATCTTGCCTTGGTCGAGCTGTGCTAGCTTCCCCAGTATTGTGTACTGTCTTACCCTTCACCAAAGTTTCCACTTATCTACTATTTAGTGTTTTTCCCTCCCCACCACTTCCCTCCCTCATAACCATCAAAGATTGTTTCTTTTTGTCTGTAAACCTTTTCATGAATTTTTATAATAGTGGTCTCATACAATATTTGTCCTTTTGTGACTAACTTATTTCACTCAGCATAATGCCTTCCAGATTCATCCATGTTGTGAGATGTTTTACAGATTCATCTTTGTTCTTTATCGTTGCATAGTATTCCATTGTGTGTATGTACCATAGTTTGTTTATCCATTCATCTGTTGATGGCCACTTAGGTTTCCATCTTTTTGCTACTGTGAATAGTGCTGCAGTGAACATGGGTGTGCATATGTCTATTCCTGTGACGGCTCTTATTTCTCTGGGTTATATTCCTAGGAGTGGGATTGCTGGATCATATGGTATTTCTATTTCTAGCTTTTTAAGGAAGCACCATATCGTTTTCTAAAATGATTGTACCACTTTACATGCCTACTAGCAGTGCATAAGAGTTCCAATCTCCCCACAGCCTCTCCAACATTTGTTATTTTCTGTTTTTTTGATTCGTGCCGGTAATGTTGGGATGAGATGGTATCTCATTGTAGTTTTGATATGCATTTCTCTTTGGGAGCATTTCTTCCTCTGTTTGTTAGTCGTCTGAATGTCTTCTTTGGTGAAGTGTTTATTCATTTCCTTTGCTCATTTTTAATTGGATTATTTGCCTTTTTGTGAAAGAGATGTTGGATTTTCCTGTAGATTTTAGAGATTAGACTTTGTCAGATTTGTCATAACGAAAATTTTTTTCCCAGTCTGTAGGTTCTTTTTACTCTTTTGGTGAAGTCTTTTGATGAGCATAAGTGTTTACTTTTTAGGAGATCCCAGTTATCTAGCTTATCTTCTGGTGTTTGTGTATTGTTAGTCATGGTTTGTATCCTGTTTATACTGTGTAATAGGGCCTCTAGTGTTGACCCGACATTTTCTTCTGTGATCTTTATGGTTTTTGGTTTTATATTTAGGTCTTTGATCCATTTTGAATTAGTTTTTGTGTATGGTGTTACGTATGGGTCCTGTCTCATTTTTTTTGCAGAGAGACATCCAGTTTTGCCAGCACCATTTGCTAAAAAGACTGTGTTTTCCCCATTTAATGGACTTTGGGCCACTGTTGAAGATCAGGTGACCATATGTGAATAAATTTACACCGGGGTTCTCAGTTCTGTTCCATTGGTCAGTGTGTCTGTCTTTGTATCAGTGCCAGGCTCTTTTGACTACTGTAGCTGTACAGTAGGTTTCTGAGGTCAAGTAGTGTGAGTCCTACTTTATTCTTCCTCTTCAATAGTGCTTTACTTATCTGGGGCCTCATCCCTTTCCATATAAAGTTAACGATTAGTTTTTCCTTCTTATTAAATAATGCTGTTGGTATTTGGATCAGGATTGCATTGTATTTGTAGATTGCTTTGGGTAGAATTGACATTTTCACAATATTGAGTCTACCTATCATTGAGCATGGTATGTTTTTACATTTATGTAAGTTTCTTGCAGTAGTGTTTTGTAGTTTTCTTTGTGTAGGTCTTTTATAACCCTGGTTAGATTTACTCCTAAGTATTTTATTTTTTTAGGGGCTATTATAGATGATATTGCTTTCCTGATTTCCTTTTTGTAGTTCTGTTTACTGGTGTATAGGAATCCAACTGATTTTTGTATCTTTATGTTGTATCTTGCTACTCTGCTGAATCTTTCTATTAGTTCCAGTAGTTTTATCATGGATTCTTTTGGGTTCCCTATGTATAGTATCATATTATCCACAAGTAGGGACAGTTTTACTTCTTTCTTACCAATCTGGATTCCCTTTATTTATTTTTCTTGCCTTATTGCTCTAGCTAGGACTTTCAGCACAGTGTTAAATAGGAGTGGTGATAAAGGGCATCCTTGTCTCCAGAGCTGCTCTTTTTATATCTCAAAAGAGATTGACTTAAGACATACCCTACACTAATACTACCTCAATAACATAACAAAGAAAACCCATTCCCAAATGGGATTATAACCACAGATATAGGGGTTAGGATTTCTAACACATATTTTGGGGGGACACAATTCAATACATAACAGTAATCAATAGTTCAGAGAATCAAATAATATTGTTAAATGAATAGAATAATTTAATCTGAGTTAAATAATTATTACACTGAAGGATTTTATTAAACAGCAAAGCAAACTTTATGAAAATGCTGGTTTCCAGACTCTGGAATCATTTACTAAGTTTGCAGGCTCTGGACTGCTTTTAAAAACTGGAATGGTGGGCTAGGATGTAGTTTATATAGGATGGCTCGCATGTGGTCTTGGCGAACATCTAAATAAGAATGAATTATACACAAATGAGCTTTTCATTTATCTCTTCTGTTTTATCACTCTGATAATTAACCATAAAAACAGGAATTAATCCGTGTTAACCTAAGCTCATTCACTTTATTGGTCATTATGTCAAAATGTGGTAATGACGTTCTTAAAAAGTTCTTGTCCTTAATTTAATACTTAGATTGTTACGGTAACTACACTTCATGGAGGTGTCTAAAAACAGCTCTGATGGTTTGTTTCAGCAGGAGGAAGTTTTGAACATGAAATGTGAAGGATACAATTTTATATCCAAGACAGCCGTAAATTCCATGTTAAAAATTAGTTTTCTTCTCACACAAATGGAACTTGATTTTAAGGCTAAAGTGGAGTCTCCAGGACTTAAGTTGGGTTATGCAAGCTCATTAGACTGTTGTATAACAGATATTCCAAATTAGGTATGACAGCAAACTGTTACTCTAAGATACGACCCTTGACCAACCCTAGGAAGCTCTTCTTACGTTGAAGTTTTCTGGAGAAGTGTGAAAAGTTCATTGTTCACACCACCAACTAACCTCACTTAACTTCTGTTCACTTCTTTTCCCTTGACGTTCTAGGTGACTGGGACCCTCTCTAGGAGGGTGCAAAGACGTGAGTCAGAGGGTAAAGAGAAGAAGAACTAAAATGAGGAAACTGAGCAGAGCTTCAGATCAAGACCAGCTGTCTCAGTAAGCGAGCAAGCTTTTATAGGATCAGAAACTCAGAAACCTGTATTTTTTCATTTGATGTTTTTCTTTTCTTGTTGTTGGTACTTACTTTGTTTATTAGTGAAGCCTATTTTGAAAGTTATGAACGATCTCATTTTTGTGAATGAGAGCAAGGGAAAGAGGACTGATTTAAATTTGTACATGTTTAGGTCACTATTTAAAAGGGAGAACAGTGAAAAAAGTCAGAAATGTACCGAATTGTTTTTGATAACTTTTTGTTTGTTTTTGAAATGAACATCATTCTAATTGTCAAAGGTATAGAATCATGGTACAAAATTGCGAACATGTATAGCATTACATGTAAGTGTTCTCACAAAAATTGATGCCCCAGCAGGATAAAGTTATGACAACCTATAGCTCATTAAAAACTGTGTATCCACAATGTAATCTTTAGGGCTAATTGATCTTCTCAGAGCACATTCTTGGAAATGTCCAGCACTATTTCAAATGGTGATAAAAAATGAATCTTTTGTGGTATGAAGTTCTTTCTGTTATTTATTTTTTAGCCTTCTTCCCAACCAGCTGTGGAACAGTTCTGCTTATTTTAGGAAGCATGCATACAATTTTGCCATTAATGTATTCAGTGTCAATTATCCACTTGCCCACAGCTCTTCGTGGGTGAATTTCAGCATTGAGAATTTCCTTAAGAAAATGAATTGTGTGTTTTAAGTTTACTTTTACCACTTTCCCTTTTCAGTTGGCTACCTGGAGTAAAGTAAAGCTCAAAAGACACCCAGTGCCACTTTTAACTTCTGGTTTGAGTCTTGCAGATTGAGTTTAACCTTAATAAAAACAGAATAAATAGACAGACCCTAAAGTGTATGTGTTCCTCCTAATTTGTTGGTCCTAGACAAGACGCCCAAATTGTTTTTAAAAAGTCATGAAGAATACACTTTTCATTCTTGCTGTTTGAACTCTCAGGTATTGCTTAGCCCAAGTCTACAATCAAGCCAACAAAATGATGTATTATTAGCTTTTTGGCAAAGTGTTCTTCTTCAACTCTTCCCAGTGCCTCCCTCTCCATATCAGCCCGTTTCTCCCCGTCACCCCAAAGATATCCTCATCAGCTTAGCACGATGTAAGGAGCTGGCTCCCTGCCTGCCTATTAACCTTATTTTCTTTCTTAGTAGAGGCTATTTCTCAAAGCCCAGTTTGTGATTAACTAACCTTGGGGGTTGAATAACACAAGGTCAAGAGGCATGTGGGAAATTTCCTTTACAGATGGTTTCTTTCCCTTTGGTGGATAAAACAGCAACTATTGGACGACATGTGTTAGCTCAAAATTAATCATGAACCAGGTTTGATATCCATCAACCAGACCCAACCAGAGTGCTCTGATTTATCAGACTTGCATCCCTAAGGTGACAGTAGGTAGTTCACCCTCATCTCTCTCTGGGCCTAGAGGGAGTTAAGCCAGTGAGAGATAAACTCATCTTGGAAAATACCTTAGATAAAAACATTTTGGAAAGAGGAGCCAGTGAGCAATGTCTCTGATAGATTGGAGTTGGAGAGGCAGGGAAAGATAAGTGTTGGGTCCTAGACAGAGGTGGGGCCATTGTGGTTGGCATTATAACCATCCATTTGATAATACCAGTAATGGATGCTGTGCTGTGCCACTCAGACCCCCCTTCAGGACTGAAGGACACTTGATCCAGCTGCTGGGAGTGCTGCCGGCTGACACACCACAGTTGGCAGCCCTCAACGGTCAGCCCTTTCTGGGAATTGTCCTCAGCTGAAGAAAGCCATCTCACCCAGTGTTGCACCCCCTTCCCTGTGGCACCCTGCATACAATGTCAGGTCAATGCAATGACCAGAAAGCCCCAGCCCTCTTGCCCCACTGCGGACAGCTCTGAAGGGCAGCCCTAGCTTCCAGGCTCCCTATGGGGTCGGTCAGCTTAGATCTAATTGTGGTAGTGTTACAACTTCTCCTTCTGTCCGATCCTGCTTCCTTCATTTTCCCTGCAAGTGATGATAATGAGAGAGCTCTCTAATAACCTCCTGCATGGTAAGAGATGAGAGTCTGAATCACATCACCAGCTAAGACACCAAAGCCAGCAGAGGTGGTGCACACATGCTGAGCAACCTGCCACGGCTGATTGGGATCAGTGGCCAGCGTGGTAATGCATCGCGTTGCTTTGCATCTTTCTTTGCCTCCCTTCTCCTTTCTTCTACATCCTCACCTCCATAAGCTTTTTTTTATAATAATATTTTGTTGTGTTTTCAGTGAAGTTTTGCACAGCAGTTTAGACTTCCTTTCAACAATTTCTAGACAAGTTGTCCAGTGGCATTTTTTACATTCTTCAAAATCCGTAAACAGTTTCATTATTTCAGTTCTGGTTGTTCCATTTCCATTTTCTAGTTTCCCTGCCCCCTTACATTCTCATCTTTATTTTAAAGTAATTGTTAACCATTTAGTCTCATACAGGTGATTTTTTTAAAGAAGCGTAGTACTTATGGGTGATATTCATTATTTTTTGAGCCAGTTTTTTATTTAGCTACAAGGTGACTGTCATGGATTGAATTGTGTCCCCCAAAAATATCTGTCAACTTGGCTGGGTCATGATTCATAGTACTGTATGTTGTGTAATCTGATGCGATTTCCTTATGTGTTGTAAACTGTATCACTATGATGAGGTTATATGTGATCTTCTTAGGTGTTGTAAATTCTATCACTCTGATGGAGTTATACTGATGAGGTTTACAAGATTAGATAGTGTCTTAATCCAATCTCTTTCGAGATATAAAAGAGAGAAGCGAGCAGAGACACATGGGAACCTCACACCACCAAGAAAGCAGTGCCGGGAGCAGAGCGCATCCTTTGGACCTGAGGTTCCTGCACTGAGATGCTCCCAGACCAAGGGAAGACTGATGTATCACAAGGACCTTTCTCCAGAGCCGACAGAGGGAGAAAGCCATCTCCTGGAGCTGATGCCCTGAATTTGGACTTGTAGCCTATTGGACCATGAGAGAATAAATTTCTCTTTGTTAAAACCATCCACGTGTGGTATCTCTGTTAGAGCAGCACTAGATGACTAAGACAGAATTTGGTACTGAGAGTGGGGTGCTGCTCTAACAGATACCTAAAATGTGGAAGCGGTTTTGAAACTGTGAATGGATAGAGGTGCAGCAGCAGCAGAGAACCTACAGCAGCAGAGAAGCAGCAGTGTCAGAGAACCAGCAGCAGCAGAACCAGGAGTCCAGCGTTAGACAGTGCTAGAGCCGACCCACAGAGCGAGAGAGCTGAGTGCCTGTGCGCAAGAGGCTTCCTGGTGGAGTGGGGTGCCTCTGGGCACTTATTATTGGTGGAGCTACAGAGCTTTGGAATACTTGCCCCAGCAGGGCACTTGTGGGCTTGAGGCCCAAGGGCCGAGAGGCCACAGGAAGCAGAAGCTGAAGAGACAAGGAACACAAGAAGCCGAGCTGCCTCAGTCTCGAAAGGTATGGCCATGCCCTCTGGGATTTCAAAGGGTGGAGCCATGGCCTCTGGTGTTTCTAAGGGTGGAGTTGTCACTCTGATGGACTAGGAGAATGGTGAACCTAAAGCTGAGGGAGCAGAGTTGCCGTCCCAGTGGGCCTGGAAGGCAGAGCTGAAGCCCAGGGCCAAGGGGCCTCCAGTAAGAATCCGGAGACTGTGGCCAATACCTAGAGTCTAGAGGGCAGGGCTATTGTGTAAATTGTCTCAGAGAACAGAAGATTCTTTTCAAAGCCTTGAGGGCTAATGTAACGTGTTCTGCTGACTTGTTTGGTGCCTGTAATCCCTTCTTCTCCTCCAGTTTCTCCCATTTGTAATGGAAATATCTAGCTTATGTCTGTTCTGCTATTGTACCTTTGGAAGCAGATAACTTGTATTCTAGATTTCACAGATGAAGAGGAATTTTTGGAATTTGGACTTGGAGTTAAGACTTTTGCTGTGATATGATGAGATGAGTATATTTTGCGTGTTGCAAAGACATGAATTTTGGGGGGCCAAAGGGTGGAGTGTCATGGAGTGAATTGTGTCCTCCAAAAATATCCATCAGCTTGGCTGGGTCATGATTCATAGTACTGTATGATTGTGTAATCTGATGTGATTTCCTTATGTGTTGTAAATTCTATCACTATGATGAGGTTGTATGCGATCTCCTTATATGTTGTAAATTCTATCTCTGTGATGAGGTTATACTGATGAGGTCTACAAGATTAGATAGTGTCTTAATCCAATCTCTTTTGAGATATAAAAGAGAGAAGCGAGCAGAGACACATGAGAACCTCACACCACCAAGAAAGCAGTGCCGGGAGCAGAGCTCATCCTTTGAATCTGAGGTTCCTGCACTGACATGCTCCCAGACCAAGGGAAGACTGACGCATCACAAGGACTTTATTCCAGAGCCGACAGAGAGAGAAAGCTTTCTGCTGAAGCTGATGCCCTGAATTTGGACTTGTAGCCTACTGGACCGTGAGAGAATAAATTTCTCTTTGTTAAAACCATCCACTTATGGCATCTCTGTTAGAGCAGTGCTAGATGACTAAGACAGTGACCTCAAGGTTAGTTTCGGTTCAAGGCTGGAAGAGTATCTATCTCAGGATAGTAGTCCTGGGGAGTTCTCCACTCTCAACTAGTCCACTGGGTCTGGGGTTTTTTTGTTTGTTTGTTTTTTGGAGTTTGAAGTTCTGTTTCACATTTTTCTCCCATTCTGTCAGGGTCCATCTTTTGTGGCCCTGATTATAACAGTCGGTAGTGGTAGCCAGGTACCATCTAGTTCTTCTGGTCTCAGGGTAGATGAGGCTGTGGTTGGTGTAGACGCTTTGTCCTATAGACTACAGTAGTTTCTTCTTTGAGTCTTTGGTTTCCTTCTTTCTCTTTTGCTCTGGGTGAGTAGAGACCAATAGTTGTATTTTAGATGGCCCCTTGCAAGATTTAAGACCCCAGACACTGCTCACCAAACTAGGATGTAGAATGTAACTGTATGAACTAAATTATGCCAATTGACTGAGATGTCCCAAGAGACTGTGGTGCTAATCCATCAAACCCATAAATCCAATCCCACAAGGTGTTTGGTTACGTCTAAAAAGTATCTGTGACTGTGCCCCCTATGTGCTTTATTATCTGTATGAATATATTTCTATACAGTCATATAAATGCATATACATATGCATACACCTATATATACACACATGTATATGTACCTATACACATATACGCCTGCATACATACACACATACCCGCACATATATTTTTTGGTTGATTTTGCCATTGTTTCAAAATTATATATGCCATAACAGTTACCAACAGGTCCTTTTTTCTTGTGTACTTTTTAGTGACATCATTTACCTTTGTCAAGCTGTGTACGCTTCACCCTAATTTGATGTTACCTTTCCCATCAGCAAAAATAACAAGCATCTACTATCTAGAGAGTGAATACCCCTCTCCCCTCCCATCATAAAAGTGAGACCTCCATAGGCTTTTGTCTCCCACATACAGTGTTAGTGGTTTAATCCTTGCCTGAAGCTGTTTTCTAGAGGACCCATGCTAAGAAAGTAGGACCCAGGGAAGGAATTATTCAATTCAGATCAAGGAAATGTCTAAAGTACTAGGCCTGTAAATGCTTAAGAAGAAGGTTGTAAGATTGTGGAGAACACTAAAAAGGAAGGTCCTGGAGACATACCCCCCAACCCCCCGCATGTGTTAAGGCATGCCCCTAGAATGGGAGACAAAAAGGGACAGGTGGCCCAGACAAATGCAACAGTGTCACAGAGAATGTCAGACTGGTAGGAATTCAGAGCTTGGGGGAGGCGGGGGAGAATTCCATGAAGTCTTCCCTCCCATAAGCTACAGGCTAGTTTTAATCCCATCCATCTTTCCATCCATTCATCCATCCATCCATCCATCATCTGTTTCTTGAGCACCTCCTATGTGTCAGGCACATGCTAGGTGCTGAGGACACAGCAGTGGAGAGAGAGATAATGTTCCTGGTCCTCATGGAGCTCACCGTTTAGCACAGAAGGCAGAAAGGACAACTGTAAATAAGAAGTACAGGGTGTTAGGGGAGAATTTATTTTAGGGTCTTTGGTACTAGGAAATAGATCATCTTCTATTACTGTAAGGATGTGCATGGAAATAAGGAAAGCAGGGATCTCAAAAGGCCACCAGGTCTCATAGGAATTCAGATAGAAGTACAGCTCAGCCTCCTTGGATGTACCAAAACTGGATCCCGCAGAGTTTCCAAATGGCTAGATCCTAGGCATGGAGCCCTTGTGGTACAGTGGTTAAGAGCTTGGCTGCTAACCAAAAGGTCGGCCATTTGAATCCACCAGCTGCTCATTGGAAACCCTATGGGGCAGTTCTACCCTGTCCTATAGGGTCACTATGAGTTGGAATCGACTCCATGGCAATGGGTTTTTGTTTGTTTGTTTACATCCTAGGCAGGAACTGTAAGGTCCTTCAGGATCCAGTGCAACAATCCCAACTATATTATTTCATGAATAAGCTACTGTAACAAACAGACCCCAAAATACAGGAGCTTAAACAAGTTAGAAATTTCTTTCTCATGTTCGAATTCACAGGTAGGAGATAGTCCAATGAATTGGGCTACTATTACTAAAAGAATGAAAGATACAATGAATACTGGGTAGAGTTGCCAGATTTAGCAAATAAAAATACAGGATACCCAGTTAAATTTGAATTTCAGGTAAGCAAACTTTTTTTTTAAATTAATACATTTTATTTTTTTAGAGCAGTTTTAGGTTTACAGAAAAATTGAGCAGAAAGTACAGAGAGCTCCAATATACCCCTCTTCCCTGACACACAGTTTCTTGCACTAATGTGGTATATTTGTTACAGTTGATGAATGGATATTGGTTCATTATTATTAACTAAAGTCCATAGTTTACATTAAGGTTCACTGTTTGTGTTGTACAATTCTATGGGTTTCGATAAATGTATAAGATCATATTTTCAACATTACAGTATCATACAATATAATTTCACCACCCTAAAAATCCCCTGTGCTGGACCTGTTCATCCCTCCCTCCCTTACTACTCTTTTTCCCCACTCCACCCCCACCTCCAACTCCTGGCAACCACCAATCTTTTTAACTGTCTCTATAGTTTTGCCTTTTCCAGAATGTCATATTGTTGGAATCATATAGTATGTAGCTTTCCCAGACTGACTTATTTCACTCACCAATATGCATTTAAGTTTCCTCCATGTATTTTCATGGCTTGTTAGCTCATTTCTTTTTATTGCTGAATAATATTCTATTGTATGGATGTACCACAGTTTGTTTATCCATACTGAAGGACATCTTGGGTGTTTCCAAGTTTTGACAATTATGAATGAAGCTACTGTAAACATTTGTGTGTAGGTTTTTGTAATGAATATATTTTTAGTACTGTATAAGTATGTCCCATGCAATATTTAGGACATACATACTGATACTAAAAAACATTTGTTGTTTATCTGAAATTCAAATTTAACCGAGCATCCTGTATTTTATCTGTCTGTCTTAGTACTGGGACACAAAGAGCAGTGTCACTTCTGTCACACTGTATTGATTATAAGTGAGTCATTAAGGCGACCCAGATTTAAGGAGAGGGCATTACAGTCTACCTCTTGGTGAGGGTGTGGCAAGGTCACATTGCAGAAAAGCATGTGGGATGGGAGATATGGTTACAGCCATCTTTGGAAAATACCATTTGCCACGCACATATTATCTCATTTAAGCAAGTCAAATGTCATCCCTCTTAAACATTAATTTCATCTTTCTCTTGCCCCAAATCTCATAGTTTAAAGGAAAATCTCTTAAAGATCTCCTAGGAATGAGAAAAATGCTACTGGATGAAATTTGGTCCCTCTTTTCTGGAAATCTCCCCTTTACACAGGGCATTGCGTGACTCTACTTCCTTGGCCATAGCTGGTGGTCACCTGACCCACTCTGAGCCAGCCAGAGACTCCCTCCCAGGAATTTGCAATTGGTAATAGAAGAACCAGAAGGCCTGGCACAAAGTTATATTCATGGTAGCACTCTGGAGCAGAGGTTCATGAGCTGCTACTGAATTCTCACAGCTTACCCTGGTTTCTTCTCTTTCAAAATTAACTTTCATTGAGTACAACACCAAATACCTCTAACATCCTTTCATTAACTTCTTTTTTTCCTTTAAACTACCCATAGGACATTTCTGTTATTTGCAATCAAAAGTTTGTATACAGCCAAGTTTAACCTTGAAAGAGGCATAAATGACAGCAACTCTTTCAGGAATATTTGTCATTTTTCCTCTGAGAAATCATTAAAAGCCATCATTTTTGTCAGCAACAGGATTGACTGCACTAACATGGGTTATATTTTATTTTTAAAAAAGAAACTACCTAAGGCTTGTGTTATAAATAAATAAGAGAGGTGCAGATTTACAATGATAGCTGTTAGCTGCCAGTGAGTTGGCCCTGATTCATGGTGACCTCAAGCATAATGGGATTGGACTTTTATGATCTGTAGGGCTTTCTTTGGATGATTTTTTGGAACTAGATCGTTAGGGCTTTCTTCCTAGTCTGTTTTAGTCTGGAAACTTCACAGAAACCTGTTTAGCATCATAGTAACACAAAAGCCTCCACTGACAGATGGGTGGTGACTGTGCTTGAGGTACATTGGCTGGGAATCAAACCAGGTCTCCCACATGGAAGGCAAGGATTCTACCACTGAATTATCTATCACTGCCCACCACAGCATTAGAAAGGGAGAATTTGAATAAATTTCCAGTATTGGACTGGCCAAGAAAAAACTGACCAATGGAAATTTTGTTTTAATTTTCTCCAGTCTAATAAAGGAGAAAGGAGAAAAAAAAAAAAAAAAAGCAGCAATGAGGAACAAGAAAGAGACCAGAAATGCCCAGGCAATCTACAAGCTGAATAATCATACTGGAATGTTTTATTGTGTGCCACCAGTCAATTCCGATTCATAGTGACCCTATAGGACAGAATAGAACTGCCACATAGGGTTCCCTAGGCTGTAATCTTTATGGGAGGAGCCCTGGTGGTGCAGTGGTTAAGTACTCGGTAGCTAACCCAGAGGTTAACCCACCAGCCGCTCCATGGGAGAAAGATGTGGGTGGCAGTCTGCTTCTGTAAAGATTTACAGCCTTGGAAACCCTATGGGGCAATTCTACTCTGTCCTATAGGGTCACTGTCTTAGTCATCTAGTGCTGCCATAACAGAAGTACCACAAGTGGATGGTTTTAACGAAGAGAAATTTATTTCAAAGTAGGCTAAAAGTCCAAATTCAGGGCGTAAGCTCCAGAGGAAGCCTTTTTCTCTCTGTTGGCCTTCTTCTCTCCAGTGTTCCCCCAGACTAGGAGCTTCTCAGTGCAGGGACCCCAGTCCAAAGGATGCACTCTGCTCCTGGCACTGTTTTCTTGATGGTATGAGGTCCCCCTGTCTCACTGCTCACTTCTGTCTTTTATATCTCAAGAGATTGCCTCAGGACACAATCCAGTCTTGTAGATCCAGTCCTGCCTTACTAACACAACTGCCACCCATCCTCCCTCATTAACATCATAGAGGCAGGTTTACAACATACAGGAAAATCACACAGTACCAGGAATCATGGCCTAGCCAAACTGGTAAACACATTTTTTGGGGGACATAATTCAAACCATGACGGTCACTATGAGTCAGAATGGACTCAGTGCCCATGGGTTTGGTTTGGTTTAATCTTTATGGGAGCAGATTGCCCGGTCTTTTCTCCCGTGGAGCTGCTGGCAAGCTTGAACTGCTGACCTTTCAGTTAGCAGCCAAGTGCTTAAGTGTTTCGCCACCAGGGCTCCTTTATTGGGACATAGAGCATTAAAAATGAGGTAATACCAAAGAGCTATTTCCAGGTAAAGGGTCCAGTTACTGAGGGGATAGCCATGAGTTTTAGATAAGACTTAGAGAAACACTTCTGGATACCTGAGAGGTGTGATTCACTGCAAAGAGTAAACAAGAGTGGTTGTGGATCTTTATCTCTGGGGAGCTGAAAGAAAAGGGCAAATAGCTCTTATTCATCTGGAATGGACCAGGTGAGCTCATCAGGCCCTTCACCATCCCAGGAATCATCCTTGAGGTTTCTTAAGGTTTTACATCCCTGATCATTTGAGCTGCTCTCTTTAATAGGTGTTACTATCAGCACAGTGGTAGCTTTGTGTGAGCTTACCTCTCCTTTGCTCCTCCAACTCTAAGAGCTGGGGGCTGCTGGAAACGATCCTATGTCAGTTCTAGAAGCACAGACCTCGGGCTTCTGGATGCCTCATACCCTTCACAAAAACTATTAATGAATCACAACATGCTCAAAAGCTTAGTGAACCTAACAATTTATCACCCCAAACGTGCTAATCATGTGGAACAGTCAGTAGCAGTCAGGTTCATGACTACCACTTGTGAAATAGAAACGTGACACTTCAGTGCCTGCCAGGTGGTGCTTAAATAAACTGGGACACTTCACCTTGAAAGCTTTCTAAGTGCCAGGAAGCCCATGTCCTGTAGAAACAAAAGCAAATGATGTAAAATGCCATAGTCTCTGCATATGAATAGTTGAGTCTTTGTCATGCAATGTCAGACTCTGGTGCTGGTGAGCACTTAGCTTGTGGCTAGTGTGACTGAGGGACCACAGGTACCATTTTATTTATTTAATTTCAGTTGCTCAAATTGAGTTGAAGTTCACATAACATAAAATTAACCATTTCAAGTGAACAATTTCATGGCATTTAGTACATCACAATGCTATGCAATTATCACCTCAATCTAGTTCTAATACATTTTAAAAAAATGATATTTTATTGTGTTTTAGGTGAAAGTTTACGCAACAAATTAGATTTCCAATTAGCAATTTTTATACAAACTGTTCCGTGCCATTGGTTATAATTTTTACAATGTGTCAGTATTCTCGTTTTTTCCATTCTGTTTGTTCTGTTTCCATTGATCTAGCTTCCCTTCCCCTCCTTCTCATCTTTGCTTTTGGGTAAACGTTGACCATTTGGTCTCATACAGTTAATTGTTTAATGGAGCACATTACTCACGGGTGCTATTGTTTATTTTATAAGCTGGTCTATTATTTGGCTGAAAGTTGACCTGCAGAAATTGCTTCAAATCCAAGTTCAAAGATTATCATGGGGCAATAGTTATGGGAGTTCCTCTAATCTCTATTGGTCCAGTAGGTCTGGCTGTTTTAGGAATTTGAGTTTTGTTCTACATTTTTGTCCCATTCTATCCAGGACCTTCTATTGAGTCAGTGATCAGATCGGTCTGTAGTGGTAGCTGGGGACCATCTAGTTCTTCTGGTCTCAAGTTAGAAGAGGCTGTGGTTTGTGTCAGCTATTAGTCCCATAGACTAATTTCTTCTTTGAGTCTTTGATTTCCTTCTCCAATACATTTTTATCACCATAAAGGAAAGCCTTGTACCCATTTCTCCCTCTCCCTACCTCCTGTCATCCATCAGTCTTCTTTCTGTCTCTACATATTCTGAATATTTCATGTATTCATACAATATGTGACCTTTTGTGCATGGTTTCTTTCACTTAGCGTAATATAATTAGCTTATATCTTAAATTAAAAAACTGATACTTGATTAGGTTATTGGAAAACTTTTAAATATGTTTGGAACTACTTGGATATATGAATCTACTTTTTTAACTATACATTTTATGAAATCTAAATACAGATCAATTATTTCCAGTTCAGATTTAATGTCTGAATTGAGATATACTGTAAATGTAAAATTCCACTTAGATTTTACAGAAACGATAAAGATCGTGGAAGAAAAAATAGGGACAACGCTAGGAGCCCTAATACATGACATAAACATAATGCAAACCATAAATAACAATGCACAAGCACCAGAAGGGAGACTAGATAACTGGGAGCTCCTAAAAATCAAACACTTATGCTCATCAAATGACTTCGCCAAAAGAGTCAAAAGACAACCTACAGACTGGGAAAAAAATTTTGGCTACAACAAATCCAATCAGCATCTAATCTCTAAAACCTACAAGATACTGCAAAACCTCAACAACAAAAAGACAAATAACCCAATTAAAAAATGGGCAAAGGATGTTAACAGGCACTTCGCCAAAGAAGATATTCAGGCAGCTAACAGACACATGAAGAAATGCTCACGATCATTAGCCATTAGAGAAATGCAGATCAAAACTACCATGAGATATCATCTCACCCCAACAAGGCTAGCATTAATCCAAAAAACACAAAATAATAAATGCTGGAGAGGTTGTGGAGAGACTGGAACACTCACACACTGTTGGTGGGAAAGTAAAATGGTATAACCACTTTGGAAATCAATTTGGCACTTCCTTAAAAAGCTAGAAATAGAAGTAGCATACTATCCAGCTATTCTGCTCCTTAGAATATATCCTAGAGAAATAAGAGCCGTCACACGAGTAGATATATGCACACCCATGTTCATTGCAGCACTGTTCACAATAGCAAAAAGATGGCAACAACTTAGGTGCCCATCAACGCAACAATGGATAAACAAATTATGGCATATCCACACAATGGAATACTGCACAACGATAAAGAACAACGGTGAAGCCATGAAACATTTTATAACATGGATCTGGAGGGCATTATGCTGAGTGAATTTACTCAGTCACAGAAGGACAAATATTGTATAAGACCACTATACTAAGAACTCAAGAAAAGGTTTAAACACAGAAGAAAACATTCTTTGATGGTTACAAGGGTCGGGAGGGAGGGTGAATGTTATTTACTAACTAGATAGTAGATAAGAATTATCTTAGGTGAAGGGAAGGACAGCACTCACTACAGGGGAAGTCAGCACAACTGGACTAAACCAAAGCTAAGAGGTTTCCTGAATACAATCAAACACTTTGAAGGACAGAGTAGCAGAGGTAGGGGTCTGGGGACCATGCTTTCAGGGGACATCTAGGTCAATTGGCATAACAAAGCTTATTAAGAAAATGTACTGCATCCTACTTTTGTGAGTGGCATCTGGGGTTTTAAAAGCTTGCGAGCGGCCAGGCCATCTAAGATGCATCAATTGGTCCCAACCACCTGGAGCAAAGGAGAATGAAGAACACCAAAGACACAAGGAAAGTATTAGCTCAAGAGACAGAAAGGGCACATAAACCAAAGACTTCACCAGCCTGAGACCAGAAGAACTAGATGGTGCCCAGCTACCACCAATGACTGCCCTGACAGGGAACACAACAGAGAGTCCCTAATGGAGCAGGAGAAATGTGGGGTGCAGAACTCAAATTCTAGTAAGAATACCAGACTTAATGGTCTGAGACTGGAGGAACCCCAGAAAGCATAGCCCCAGGATTCTCTATCAGCCCAAAACTAAAACAATTTCCGAGGCCAACTCTTCAGACAGGGATTGGACTGGACTGTGGGACATAAAGTGATACTCGTGAGGAGTATGCCTCTTAGCTCAAGCAGACACAAGAGACTAAATGGGCAGCTTCTGTCCGGAGGTGAGATGGGAAGGCAGAGAGGGTTAGGAGCTGGTTAAATGGACATGGGGAATCAGGGGTGGAAAGGCGTGTGGTGTCACAGTATTGGGAGAGCAATTATAGTCACATAACTGTGTGTATATTTTTGTATGGGAGACTAACTTGAAATGTAAACTTCATTTAAACTACAACAATAAAACAACAATTACATAGCATGCTTATGAAAATACCTCATAGAGGGGGGAGCGATTGGTAAACATACTTAGTAGGAGTGTGTAAAAATACAGTACCTTCTTCATCATTGCTGTATCTGAAATTCCAATGGGTTTGTTTCTAGTGTCCGTTTATAGCATTAGCCGTGATTCATAATGTCTTTTCTCCTCAGAGGACAGGTTATTTTTCATTGGGTGGAGACAGTGCATTTAAAATATGTTTTAAAATATTGAGTACTGAGATAATGATATATTCTTTTCTGATATGATTTGTTTGCATGTTCCAGACACCTCAGACTGTTAACAAATAAAGATCAGTATATTTTAAAAAAAAATTACACTTAGATTTTAAAGACTTTGTATGAAAAAAGAATATAAAACATCTAATTACTCATTTTTTGGTATTAATTACATGTTGAAATAATAATAGTTTGGGTATATTGGGTTTAATAAAATTTATTATTAAAATTAACTTTATTTCTTTTTTGTTTTTATTCACTGTGGCTACTAGAAAATTTAAAATTATGTAAATGGTTCATAACATATTTCTATTGGATAGTGCTGGTCTAGTCTAAAAATCTAACCTAAGCTGGACACTAATTCAATATAACTTTTCTGAGCATCTGCTGTGTTTTATATTTCTTGCTACATTGTGGAAAAGTTGGTTAGGGATAATAAGTTTGCCGCTTTTATTGATCTTTCCTTAGATTTTAGCCCTGGCCTGAAATTGGTTATGGGTTAAGCTACAGGAGACTGATGAAGCTTTCCTCCCTCCTGCTAGCTACTGATGCACACATTGTTAGAACGACTAGGAAAAGTCTTTTCATTAACCACTGGAATGTTTTAAATGAGGGAAAGTAAGGGGTGTGTGCTGATCTCCCTTCTTTTTAACTAATAATTTAATGATATGCTAATCAGCTTTGAGGAGCCCTCGTGGCGCAGCGGTTAAGAGATCAGCTGCTAACCAAAAGGTTGGCAGTTCAAATTCACCAGCTGCTCGTTGGAAACCCTATGGGGCAGTTCTACTCTGTCCTGCAGGGTTGCTGTGAGTCAGAATTGACTCAACAGCAATGAGTTTGGTTTTTTGGGTTTTTTTTATCAGCTTTGAATGAAGTGAAATATATACCTTTCTGCTGTTGAGAACAGAAAGATAAAAACTTGCTACTGTGCATTCATTCACCAAAAACATATCGCGCAGATATTGTGCGCTGTGTGCTATGCTAAATACTGGGAATTTAGGTGCAAAGAAACAAACAAACAAGATCCTTCCCTTCATGGAGCTTATATTCCAGGGAACGGAGACAGAAAACAAATTAATAAGATAATTATAGATTCTGATAAATTCTATGAAAAGTAAAGATAGTGATTTAATAAAGAGTAACTTTATCAGTTGTAGGAAGTGAAGGGGCTCCTTTTTTATGTGCACAGAGGGATTTATCATATTTGTCTTTGTGTTAGTCTCATTTCTGGCTCCCTTTTGGTCTTTACTCTTGCTTTGTTTTATTTTTCTTTTACTTTATTCTCTCCGTATAATTTATGTTATCTATGTTTTATGTATCTTTGTAAGCTCCCTTAAATCTTTTCTGGAATATCAAACAGTGATCATTAACATTATGTGTCTACTTGGCTAGGCCATAATTCTCAGTGGTTTGGCAGTTATAATGTAGTTTGCAGTTGTATAATGATGTGATCACCTCCATGATGAGATTTGATATAATGTGATCACCTCTATGAAGGGATCTTCTGTGAGTAGCCAATCAGTTGAAAGAGAGTTTCATGGGGGGTGTGGCCTGCATCTAATATAGGTGGACTTTCTGGCAAAGCTCATGGGCTTTTTGTTCCCTCTGGATCCTGCAGCTGGCTCCTGTTCATCTGACTCCTGGTTCTCGGAATTTGAGCTAGCAGCTTTCCTGCTGTCTTGCCTGCCAATCTGGAGATTCCTCAATCTTCCCAGCCTGTGAGCTAGAGCCCTGCTGTCTGACTTGCCAATCTTGGGTTCGCCAGTCCCTAGGGCTGTGTGAATCAGGAGAAGCCTCCAGCCTGACCCACAGACTTGGGACGTTCCAGCCTCAACAACTGTGTGAGCCATTTCTTTAATATGAATCTCTCTCCATATATATTTATACACTTTACTGGTTTTGCTTGTCTAGAGAACCCAGCCTAAGACGCAAACCAAAACCAAACCTACTACTGTTGAGTCGATTCTGACTCATAGTGACCCTACAGGACAGAGTGGAACTGCCCCAAAGGGTTTCCAAGGCTATAAATCTTTACAGAAGCAGACTGTCACATCTTTCTCCCACAGAGCAGCTAGTGAATTCAAACTGCCGACCTTTCTGTTAGCAGACGAGCACTTTAACCACTGCACCACCAAGGCTCCTTTTTGGAATACAGCAGGGTATAAATAAATAAACGTTAGTGAGGTTTAACATCTTCCATTTATTTACTGACCATTTTTTCTCCTTCTGTGAGCTTTTGGAACAGAGCCTTATTCACCTGTGCCTAGCGAGCACTGTGCTGGATACATTGAAGGCATTTGATTAATGTTCTATAGAATGACACATAGCACTAAGATACACAGAGTGTTTCTAAACCAACTCTGTGACCATCCGCAGATACAGAGGCACATTCCTCTCTGGCTTCTTCCTTACTGAACCCAGTTTCTAGAACAGTATCTGCCATCTAATAGGTGCTCAGCAAATATTTGTTAATTGACTGAATGAGACTTATAGGACCTAAATACAATAAGATTCTCATAGACCACCAGTTAGAAATCCAACAAGATACTGGAATCAGGTGTTCGTAAGCTCAAGGTTGCCCTTGAAATTGCTATAGTGTTGATGTACTTATTTTCATGGGCATAAGCTGGGAAGTAGGGACTAAAGATAGATCTAGAGATGCTGTTTTAAAATGTATACCCAGCAGGCTGTGTGCATCTAAAAACACCCAATGGCAATTCAAATGCAATCTGTTTATGAACCTAATCTTTGCTTGTGGGAGTCCTGGAAGACTGTTCTTAATAACACCCCTATTGAGAAAAGAATTACCAGTAATGTTGGAAACTGGGCTCACCAGGAGCCCTCAGATGCTAGAAATTTAGTGCAGTGACGTCACTAGGAGGTGCGGGGGGGAGGGCGGGGGTGTGGACCCGACCGCACCGGATGACACGGTCAGGGGGTGACACCAAAATGTCTGTAAAATTTTGGGGTAGTGTTTCAGCAGAAATTTATTATTTTTTATAAAAATATCCCTGTAGTTAGTTATAAAGGAGCCCTGGTGGCGCAGTGGTTAAAGTGATCAACTGCTAACCAAAAGGTCGGCGGTTCGAAACCATCAGTGACTCTGTGGGAGAGAGATTTGGCAGTCTGCTTCCATAAAGATTTACAGCCTTGGAAACCCTGTGGAGTTGCTTTGAGTTGGAATCGATTCGATGGCAGTGGATTTGGTTTTTTGATTTAGTTATAACAACAAAAAAATTTTTCATATCAGTGTATCTAGAAGGCTAAAACTCTATGCTAATTTACTTTTTGAACCTTCTAATGTGCTCCAGTCACAGCTGTCATTATTATCCAGTTATAATGACGCTTTGACTCACATGGTTTTGTCTGCGAGGGCTACAAGCATGTGCTGTTGTTTTCGTTGCTACTGGTGTTTTTATAGTTGCTGATGTCAAATTTTCTGGTGTTTTAGCTACAATATTGTGGTAATTAGCGGGGGCTGGGGGGTAACACCATGAGTTACCGCACTATGTGACACCAAGCCCAGTGATGCCGCTGATTAAGTGCCTGCTTTACATCCCATGAATCATGAAAGAAGTTGTTGTTTAAATAGCAGGTCACAAGCAGGTAGGTATCTGGGATTTTGTACTGTAATGTTTTTTTCCTTACAAGGCAAGCACAGATGTATTTAATAAAACACTAACTTGAACTTACAAAGTCTAGCCTTTGAAAAACAAATTCTTGTCATACAATAGGTCAGCATTACCCATAATTTCCAGGAAGCTCCATCTTCACGTAGATATTAGCAGAGGTGGGAAGAGATGGTTTTGCACTTCAGTTTTTTAGATATTTTTAATTGAGATACAACTCACATAATATAAAATTCACTTTTAAAGCGTACAGTTCAGTGGTTTTTAGTGTATTCAAAGAGTTGTGCAGCCATCACCACTATCAAATTCCAGAACATTTCCATCATCCCAAAATGAAATCCTGTACCTGTTAGCAGTCCCTCCCCATTCTCTTCCCACTCCCAGCTCCTGGCAACCTGACAACCACTAATCTACTTTCTATCTCTATAGATTTGACTCTTCTGGACATTTCATATAAAAGGAATCATACTATATGTGACCTTATGTGTCTGGCTTCTTTTACTTTTCTTAATGTTTTCACTGTTCATCCATGTTGTAGCCTATGTCAGTACTTCATTCCTTTTTATGGCTGAAGAATATTCCATTTAATGGATATATCACATTTGTTGATCCATTCATCAGTTGATGGACATCAAGTGATCAAAACCACTTGATCAGTTTGGCTATTCTGAGTAATGCTTCTATGAACATTCATGTACAAGTTTTTGTGTGGACACATGTTTTCAGTTCTCTCAGGTATCTAACTAGGAATGGAATTGCTGGGTCATATGGCAATTCTATATTTAACTTTTTGAGGAACTTCCAAACTGTTTTCCAAAGTAGCTACAGCAGTTTACATTTCCCACCAGCAGAGCCTGCGCGTTCCAGTTTCTTCACATCCTTGCCAACACTTGTTATTTTCTGTTTCAAAAAAATTTTATTATAGTCATTATAGTAGATATAAAGGAGCCCTGGTGATGCAAATGATTAAATGCTCAGCTGCTATTCTAAAGGTTGGTGGTTCGAACCCACCCAGAGGATCTGCGGGAGAAAGACCTGGCAATCTCCTTCTGTAAAGAGTACTGCCAAGAAAACCCTGTTGGAGCAGTTCTTCTCTGTCACATGGGGTCATTATGAGTCAGAAGTGACTGGATGGCACCCAACAACAGTAGGTATAGGGTGATATCTCATTGTGGGTTACTTCTGTTGTGTTTTGAAAGCTTTAATTTCCCTCTGTTCTGGAGCATACCATCCACTTTTTTTCTTGCATCTTTCCTCTTTTGCATAGTTTTTTCTTTTAGAACAGTTTTAAGTTTATAAAAAATATAGCAGAAAAGACAGAGTTCCCATATACCTTCTCCCTCCCATACATTGTTTCTTCTATTATTAACATCATACTTGATAGTGGTACATTTGTTACAACTGATAAACCAATATTCATACATTATTATTAACTAGAGTCCACAGTTTGCATTAGGGTTCACTTTGTGTGTTGTATAGTTCTACGGGTTCCAACAAATACAGAATGTCATATTTCCACCATTACAGTATTATACAGAATAAAACCCCATAAAGCCATTGCTGTGGAGTTGATTCCGACTCATAGTGCCCGTATAGGACAGAGAAGAGCTGCCTCATAGGGTTTCCAAAGCCGTAATCTTTATGGAAGCAGACTGCTACATCTTTCTCCCATGGAGTAGCTGGTGGGTTCCAACCATCAACCTTTAGGTTAACAGCAGAGCACTTTAACCACTATGCCGCAATGCTGCCCAAAAATCTCCCATGCTTCTTTTTTTCACCCCTCCCCCCAAACCCCTGGCAACCACTAATCTTTTTACTCTCTCTATAGTTTTGCCTTTTCCGGAATGTCAGAAAGTTGGAATCATTCAGTGTGTGGCCTTTTTGGGCTGACTTCTTTCACTTAACAATATGGGTATCTTTTTGGTTCATCCATGTCTTTTTGTAGCTTGATAGCTCATTTCTTTTTATTTTGGAGTAATATTCCATTGTATGGATATACCACAGTTTGTTTATTCATTCACCTTTTGAAGGGCATCTTGGTTGCTTCCAGTTTTTGGCAATTACCAACAATGCTGTCTTCCAGTGACTCCTAGGGATTGATGTATAAATATTCCAATCCCTTGCCCCTCGGTAGAGTAACTCTGAGACATTTTCTGTCTGATTTTCTGAGTTTCTCCAGAGGGATGGTGTTGGGTTAGGTTCTTTGGAAACCAAAAACCAAGCCAGTTGCCATGGAGTTGATTCCAGCTCATGGCGACCCCATGCGATATAAGTCAGAGTAGAACTGTGCAATGCAGTGTTTCTCTCTCTCCCTCTTTTGTTTATTTATTTATTTTTGTTTGTTTCTTTTTTTTTTGTACTCAAACACTTGTTTTTACTTTGGTTGTGCCATGCTCTCTACATCCACATTCGGTGCCACTTTCTTGTCTTATTGCTCTAGCTAGAACTTCCAGTACGATATTGAATAAGAGTGGTGATAAAGGGGTGCAGTGGTTTAGGGCTATGGCTCCTAACCAAAAGTTCGGCAGTTCAAATCCACCAGCCACTCCTTGGAAACCCTATGGGGCAGTTCTATGTCCTGTAGGGTCACTATGAGTTGGAATCTACTCGACGGCAACGGGTTTCGTTTTTTTTTTTGGTTGTCTCGTTCTCGTCAAGGAGAATGCGCTCAATCTTTCTCCCTTGAGAGTAATGGTTGGTTGTTGTTTTTGCATATATACCCTTAATTATGTTGAGGAATTTCCCTTCTATTCCTATCTAGCTGAGAGTTATCATCAGGAAATGGTGCTGAATTTTACTGAATGATTTTTCTGCATCTATTGATATGATCACATGGTTCTATTTCTTTGTTTTATTTATGTGGTGGATTACATTGATTTTGTAATGCTGAACCAGTCTTGTAATTCTGATATGAATCCCACTTGATCATGGTGTATGGATTTTTTTTTTGGATGTGTTGCTGTAGTCCGTTAGCTAGAATTTTGTTGAAATTTTTTTGCATCTATGTTCATAGGGGATATTGATCTGTAATTTTATTTTTTGTGATGTCTTGTCCTGGTTTGGGTATCAGGGTTATGCTGGCTTCATAGAAAGAATTCAGTAGTATTTCTTCCTCTGTGTTTTTAACACAGAATCACTATACCAAAAAGAATTGGTCAGTGTTCAACCATTTCAGGAGGTAGCATATGATCAGGAGCCAATGGTACTGAAGGAAGAGGTCCAAGCTGCACTGAAGGCATTGGCAAAAAACAAGGCTCCAGGAATTGATGGAATACCAATTGAGATGTTTCAATAAATGGATGCAGCACTAGAAGTGCTCACTTGTCTATGCCAAGAAATTTGGAAGACAGCTACCTGACCCACCGACTGGAAGAGGCACCCTACTCTGCCAGGAAGCCTCCTGCACACAGGCACTCAGCTCTGTCGCTCTGTGGGTTGGCAAGCCTAGCTCCATTGATAAGTGCCTGGAGAAACCCTACTCTGCCAGGAAGCCTCCTGCGCACAGACACTCAGCTCTCTTGCTCCATGGGTCAGCTCCGGCACTGTCTGGCACTGGTCTCCGGGTTCTGCTGCTGCTGGTTCTCTGCTACTGCCACTCCTCTCTCCATTCACAGTTTCAAAACCGCTTCCACATTTTAGGTATCTGTTAGAGCAGCACCCCACTCTCAGTACCAAATTATGTCTTAGTCATCTAGTGCTGCTATAACAGAAATACCACAAATGGATGGCTTTTAACAAAGATAAGTTTATTCTCTTACAGTCTAGTAGGCTACAAGTCCAAATTTAAGGCATCAGCTCCAGCAGAAGGCTTTCTCTCTCTGTCAGCTCTGGAGGAAGGTCCTTGTGATGCATCAGTCTTCCCTTGGTCTGGGAGCATCTCAGCGCAAGAACCTCGGGTCCAAAGGATGTTCTCTGCTCCTGGCACTGCTTTCTTGGTGGTATGAGGTTCCCGTGTGTCTCTGCTCATTTCTCTCTTTTATATCTCAAAAGATATTGGCTTAAGACACTATCTAATCTTGTAGACCTCATCAGTATAACTGCTGTTAATCCATTTTATTACTTCATAGTAATAGAGTTTACAACACAGGGAAATCACATCAGATTACAAAATGGTACACAATCGTATAATACTGGGAATCATGACCCGGCCAAGTTGACAGATATTTTGGGGGGACACAATTCAATCCATGACATTGTCCTTAGTGATTTTCTTTTTAGATGTTCTGTCTATAATTGAAAGTGGTGTATTGAATTTCCCTACAATTATTGTTGGAATCGACTTGACAGTAATGGGTTTGTTTGTTTTTTTTGTTTGGTTTACTATTATCATGGAGTTGTCTATTTCTCTTTTCATATTACTCAGTATTTGTTTCATGTGTTATGGTGCATGTGTTAGGTTCATATATATTTCTAATTATTGTATCTTCTTGCTGAATTGACCCTTTTATTATTATATAATGTCCTTGTCTCTTGTAATAGATGTTGATGTCTATTTTATCTGATATCTGTATGGCCGCCCCTGCTCTTTTTTGTTTACTGGTTGCATGGAATATTTTTCTCCATCATTTTATTGTCAGTCTGTGTCCTTATGTCTAAGGTGTGTTTCTTGTAGACATCAAAAGGATGGATCATGTTTTTTTAATCCATTCTGCCACTCTCTACCTTTTGCATGGTGAATTTAGACTATTTACATTTAAGGTTATTACTGAAAACTAATTGTCTACCTCACTCATTTTGATATTTGTTTTTTTGAGTGTTTAGTATCTTCTTTTTTTTTTTTATTCTGATTTTTCTGTTTTTGTTTGTATTTTGGGTGCTTTCTTGTGATGAGCCTTTTTGTTGTCTGCCTTCTTTTCTTCTGAATGTTTCTTCCTGGTGATTTCTTAGTGGTTACAACATATGTTACATTACACAACTTACAATTACAACAACATTTAACATATGAACAACAGTTAACATACAACCTTAACATAATAAATCTATTCCTGATATGCTCCTCCCTTCCCCATTTCTGTTGGTGTGTCTTCATTGACATCAATATGAAACCTATATTCCATAAGTTTACTTTGTACTTATTTCTTAATGCTCTTGTCTTTCTGCCTGAAGTACTGCCATGAGTAATACTTGCAAAGCTGGTCTGATAGTGGGCAAATTTGCAAAGCTGGTCTGATAGTGGGCAAATTCCCAGAGCTTCTGTTTTTTGGTAATGTCTGTATTTCCGCCGTGTTTTTGAATGACAGCTTTACTGGGTAAAGAATTCTTTGTTGGCAATTCTTTTGGTTCAATATTTTATATATGTTGCTCCATTGTCTTCTGGCCTCTAGAGTTTCTGGGGAGAAATCTGCATTGATTCTTATGAAAGACTCTTAGTATGTTATATTGCATTTTTTTTTTTTTTTTGGCCTCCTTTGGAATACTCTCCTTGTCTTTGGTTTTCAAGAATTTTATTGGGTAGTGACACAGAACTGATCTTTTTGTGTCTCTTCTGATTGGGGTTCTTGTAGCTTCCTGTATTTGCAGGCTTGTTCTCTGTTCAGGTCTGGGGGATTCTCTCTTGGAAAATTGTTTCTGTGCCTTTATTGTTGTATGGTGCTGTGAGATTCCAGTAATTCTAATGTTAGATTTCTTAATTGAATCCTACATTTCCTTTTGGGTTTGTTTGCTTTTCTTTGTCCTTTTATCTTGTTTCTCTTGAGACATGGTAAGTTCAGTTATTTTGTCTTCTAGTTCACTTGTTCTATCTTCTGTCTATTTGACTCTATTGTTTAGTGTTTCTCTTGCTTTTTCTAATTCAAATGTTTTATTCTTCAGTTCCAGTAGTTCTCTTTGGGTTTTTTGGATGTTTTCAGTTTCCTTGTTATGTCTCTCATTTTGTTCCTCCATCTGTTTTCTAATCTCCACTAGTTTGTTTTCTGTGTGATTTTTGCATTCTTTAAACGTATTTAACACCATGATTTGAAAATTATCAATTATTTGCATTATTCTGGTCTCCATAGGAGAGATTTCCTCTTCTTCATGTTTTGCTTTTGACTGTTTCTTCTTCTCTTGTGATTTTGTGTGTTTTTCTATCTTTTGTTGAACTTGGACCATTTTGTTAGCTTTTTTTTTTTTGCTTTGAATTTTGTATTCTCTTTATTGCAGGAAAAATTTCTGATTTGACACCCTTGTGGTACAGCAGCCAAGTCCCTGACTGCCAGCTGAGAGACCAGGGCCTGCACCCACCTGCCACTCTGTGGGAGAAAGATGCAGCAAACTGCCGCTGCAAAGACTCACATCCCCAGAAACCCCACAGGGCAGTTCCCTTAAGCCCCACAGGTTCACTGTAAGTCAGAATGACCCAGTGGCAGCAGGCTTGGTATCTTCTCTGGAAAATCTCTATCTGGCACTCTTATCCTTAGTTTTTTTGTTTTTTTTTTTTCCCCGTGCTGGTTCAGGAGTTCTGGATACTTAGTCTCTGGAATTCAGTATGCTTATATGGGAGGGAAAAGTTAGCTGGTCGCAGATGCCGACATAAGTGGTGGGGCTTGACTTTCCTGTGGTGACAGTGGGGGGCTCTCTGGGTCTTTCCCTCACTGGCGCCCCATACAGGCACTCCGGCAGTGTCTCACTGTGGGCCGTTTCCTGTGTCACCTTTCAGTCTGAAGTATTCCCCTCGCCCTGCTGCCCTTGCAGGTCCTCCCTGACCTAGTGCCTGACCGCCTTGGGCCTTAGCGGGATTCAGGAGCACTCTCATGCAGCACCACTATTTCCCTTTGTCCCCTCTCAATTGCATGGCCCACAAACTCCCATGGTCAATTTTCACCACCTTAAAAAAAAACAGACTAGAGCTTCCTCAGATTAGCTCATTTTCTGTGTTCCCTGTTTGGGGTGTTACCCAGCCCTGTCCCAAAATGGCTGCAATGAGTGAGTGCTCCCGATGTTAGCAGGTAGTATCTCCCAGCTTTTGTGTCAATCCCATTCCTTCTCTCTCCAGCTTCTGGACTCACCCCCAATACCATAGCTGCTGTCCAGAATTCTGAGATCTCAGTCTGTGCTTGTTTTTATTCATTGTTCAGTGAGTTTGTTGCTGGGTGAGTAAATGGGAGTATCTACTTACTTTGCCAATTCCCCATGTAGTGTTTTCAATGGCTAGTTTTTCAGAAGTAGATCACCAAGCTTTTCTTCCGAGGCCCTTCTGGGTGGATTTGAACCGCTAACCTTTTGCTAAGTACCTGAGTGCTTAATCATTTGCACCACCCAGGACTCCTAGGTTCTCTGGATGCAGATGCTTGTATGGAGTTTAGGATAGAAAATATTTGTTAGGGATCAACCCCTGTGGTAGAAAGGAGGGCATAGCAGGATCAGGGAGAGGGAGCCATCCAGCTGCATTGCAGACTGGACAAAGCCTTGGCAAACCTGTGTGGAGCTCTGGAGCAAGGACTGCCTGTCAGAGGATCCCATATCAAACTGAAACCGGCAGCATTTATACCCCTGCCTGAAACAGGGCAGGCTGCCTTGGGAAGGGCATGACCTTGTGCAAGGCAGCTGTGGTGGGCCCTGAAGGAGCTGACGGCTGGAGGCCTTATGCTGACCACACCCGTGGCAGCTGCACAGCACGCCCTTCCTGGAAGGGGGGTGTCTTAGTCATCTAGTGCTGCTGTAACAGAAAAACCACAAGTGGATGGATTTAACAAAGAGAAGTTTATTTTCTCACAGTCTAGTAGGCTACAAGTCCAAATTCAGGGCATTGGCTCCAGGGGAAGGCTTTCTCTCTGTGTCAGCTCCGGAGGAAGGTCCTTGTCATCAAGCTTCTCCTGGTCTAGGAGCTTCTCAGTGCAGGAACCTTGGGTCCAAAGGACGTTCTCTGCTCCCAGTGCTGCATTCTTGGTGGTTTGAGGTCCCTCTGTCTCTCTACTTGCTTCTCTCTCTTATATCTCAAAAAAGATTTACTCAAGATACAACCTAATCTTATAGATTGAATCCTGCCTCATTAACATCATAGAGGTAGGATTTACAACACATAGGAAAATCACATCAGATGACAAAATGGTGAACAATCACACAATACTGGGAATCATGGCCTAGCCAAATTGACATACATTTTCGGGGGACACAATTCAATCTATAACAGGGGGTGTGGCTGCCCATTTCCATTTCCACCACAGGCATCAAGTGTGAGTTGCCCAGTAGTAGCTGGCTTGATAGAGCACTCTTATTTGCTGCCTTTCTTTCCCTATCTCACTTCCTCCCTTCCCTGTGGATGTTTCCTTCACCTTCCAAATAAACTTCTCCCACTCAGATCCTTGTCTCAGGCTCCGATTCTAGGAGAAACCAAGACAAGTCCAACTCACCTTCAGAGTGATGTTCCTAGAGCCAGGTCTGGTGGCTGCAGGTTATGTAAATTCACTTTTCTTGAGTTACATATACTTAGGGTGACTTATGTCATGGTTAGCTGAACATTATTCCTGTTTGATCTATTGCCCTGGTGTTCCATCCAGTTCACCAGTAAACAAGCTGCCGTCAAGTCAGTTCCAACTCATGGGGACACAATGTGCATCAGAGTAGAGCTGTGCTCCACAGGGTTTTAATGGCTGATTTTTCAGAAGTAGATGGCCATGCCTTTCTTCCCAGGCACCTCTGGGTGGACTCAAGCCTCCAACCTCCAGCTGAGCACATTAACCGCTTGCACCACCCAAGGACTCTTCCATCTAGTTAGTACCTGTCTTAGTTTACTAGGGCTGCCATAACAAAAATACCAGAAAGTGGGTGGCTTTAAAGAACAGAAGTTTACTTTCTCACAGTTCTGGAGGCTAAAAGTGCAAATCAGGGTACCACCTCTGTCGATTCCTTCTGAGGGCTTTGAGAGAGGAACTGTTCTACATTTCTCTCCTAGTTTCTATGGCTGCCAGCAATCCTTAGTGTTCCTTTGCTGCACCTGCCTCTGTTGTCACATGGTATCTGTCTTTTCCCCCTGTGTGTGACTCTGTTTTTGTGTCTGTCCTCTTTTATAAGTTACCACTCAGAAGGGGTTAAGATTAGGATCCACCCTACTCCTGTATGACTTAGCTGATAACATCTTCAAAGAAAGACCCCATTCCCCAAACAGGGTCACACTCACAGGTACAGAGGTTAGGACTTCAACATATCTTTTTGCGGGGAACACGAGTCAGTCCATAACAGTGCTCCCTTTTCTCTTGGAAACATCTTGGTTTGGATGATACATTTTATGATCACCCTACCATTTTCTGAAATGGATGATCCTTAATAAGATACGTGGACAGGGAAAAGTGGTTAGTTTTGATCTTGAATGCCATCAATGCATTGTTTACTTTGGATGAGTCAGCAAATTTTACAGCTGGAAGCAACTTTCAGGATTAGCTAATCCATTGACTCTCAACCGTTTTTCTGATAAGATGCACTTGGTTAGATGTTCACATGCATAACACTCCCAACTTGACTCCTTTTTTTCCCACTAGGGAAAGCATGCTGAATGTTGGTGAGAGTGAGGTTATTAGAGAGAATGTATTATTTAAAAAAAAAGATGAATCCTTTTCAAGCTTCACTGCTTTAACCATTAGCATCAAATCACTCATGAACAGCTGCATCAAATCATTCATGAAACAGCTCGTGACTGATTGAATTTGAGAACTTCTGATCTCCTTCCAAACCCCTGCATTACATTAAAAAGTCATTTAGCCTCATGGTACCTCCGTTTTCTCACCTGGAAACAAGCGTGGTAAGACCTCCTTTTCTGCCTGGTTGAGTTTTGATGGAAGGCAAATGAGATAATGAACGTGAATGCTTTGAGAAGTATAAAACCTTTGAATAGTACAAATGGGGACCAATGTAGTGGTTATCTGAACATATCAAGAGGCAATCACATCTGCTGAAAGTTTTCAAGAGCCACACCAGGATTTATAAAATAGACTCATAGGTGAATTTGCATGCATCTAGTTTGCACAGCGACTTTTGCCTCAGAACATTTACAAGTCAAAATTTTATTAGTGCTCCTGGCAATTATGTGAATTTTGTACATCTTGCTAAGTGGTATTAGTTAGGACTCCACTGTTGCAAGAGGCAGAAATCCCAATATGAATTAGCGTGAATAAAAAGGGGGGATTTATTGGCTCATATAACAAAACCATGGGAATGTCCTAGGTAGCGTTGGCTATAGGGATGACCAGAACCCAAGATGTGAACATCACAAGGATTTCGTGTCTCTCATCCATGTTGCTCTCTGAATGTTGACTTCATTTTCTCAGAATAGCTTCTTTGCTGGATGGAAGCATTGTCATTGGATGCTGGGCTATCGTCTTTACAGCCTTGTAACCAGAGAGGAAAGAGACCCTCTTTGTTCCCATCCTGCCAGATCCAGTTAGAAGAATCCTAAGGAAGTACTCTTTTTTTTTTTTTTAAATTGTGCTTTAGGTGAAAGTTTCCGCAGCAAATTAGTTTCTCATTAAACAGTTAATACACAAATTGTTTTGTGACATTGTTTTACAACCTTGCAATGTGTCAATACTCTCCCTTTCTCCGCCCTGGGTTCCCTCTTTCCGTTTGTCCAGTTTTCCTGTCCTCTTGTCTTTGCTTTTGGGCAGATGTTGCCCATTTGATCTCATATACTTGATTGAACTCACATGTGTTATTGTTGGCCATATAGACCTGTCTAATCTTTGGCTGAAGGGTGGACCTCAGGAGTGACTTCAGTACTGAGTTGAAAGGGTGTCCAGAGGCCATACTCTTGGGGTTTCTCCAGTCTCTGTCAGACCAAAAGCCTGGTCTTTTGTGTGTGTGTGTGTGTGTGAGTTTGAATTTTGTTCTATATTCTTCCCCGCTCTGTCCAGGACTGTCTATTGTGATCCCTGCCAGAGCAGTCCATGGTGGTAAAAGCACCACCTAGTTTTTCAGGGCTCAGTCTGGTGGAGGTTATGATAGTTGTGGTCCATTAGTCCTTTGGACTAATCTTTCCCTTGTGTCTTTGGTATTCTTCATTCTCCTTTGTTCCAGCAGGGATGAGACCAGTAGATGTATCTTAGATGGCCACTCGCAGACTTTTAAGACCCCAGCCGATAATTACCACAGTCGTATGTAGAACAATTTCTTTATAGACTATGTTAGGACAGTTGAGCTATATGTCCCCTGAGACCATGGTCCCCAGCCCTTACTCCAGTAGCTTGGTCTCTCAGGGCATTTGAGTTTGTCTGTGAAGCTTCTATGATTTTACCCTGGGCAAGTTGTGCTGACTTCCCCAGTATTGTATAATGTCTTACCCTTCACTGAAGTTACCACTTATCTATTGTCTAGTTAGTGTTTTTTCCTCCCCACCCCCCCTTGTAACCATCAAATACTGTTTCTGTGTGGAAACATTTTCATGTGTTTTTATAATGATCTCATACAGTATTTGTCCTTTTATGATTGACTTGTTCCACTCAACATAATGCCTTCCAGATTCATCCATGTTGTAAGATGTTTTGCAGATTCATCATTGTTCTTTCTCGTTGCGTAGTATTCCATTGTGTGTATGTACCATAGTTTGTTTATCTATTCATCTGTTGGTGGGCACTTAGGTTGTTTCCATCTTTTTGCTACTGTGAATAACGCTGCAATGAATATGGATGTACATATGTCTATTCATGTGGGGAAGTACTTTTATTGGTTCACCCTTGAACCAGTCACTGTAGTGCAGGGAATAATGTGTAGACTAAGCCAGTTAAATGAGGGCGGTGGTGGTTTAGTGGTAGAATTCTTGCCTTCCATGCAGGAGACCAGAGTTTGATTCCCTGCCAATGCACGTCATATATAGCTACCACCCTTCCATCAGTGGAAGCTTTTGTGTTGCCATGATGCTGAAGAGGTTCCAGTGGAACTTCCAGATTAAGATGGACTAGGAAGAAAGGCCTGGAAATCTACTTCCAAAAATCAGCCAATAAAACCCTATGGATCACAACAGTCCAGTCTCCAACGAATCATGGGGATGGCACAGGACTGGGCAGCATTTAGGTCCATTGTGCATGGGGTCCTCATGAGTTGGGGGCCAACTAGACAGCAGCTAACAACAACAATGAGCCAGTTAAGCCAGGTGCCAGACCTCAGATCAGTTACTAAAGGGTTTATCATGCACATGGTCTCTGTGGGGATTGTTGGAAGATGGCAGCCACTGGATCCGTGTCTATCACCTGGGGAAAATACAGTCTTATACATTGTCAAACCTTTATTCCTACGGTGTGATGGATCACTTTTGTGTGGCCTTTCCAGCCATGGTCTTGTAACTCCCACACAAATGATTGGGTGGTACAGTGTGATAGGGTAATTGTGGCCCACCAAAGGTATTGATGAGTTTTGCCATCTTGCTAGGCTTGAAATGAGCCACCCCACAGGTGGAAAGAGAAGAGCCCACCACCACCAAGGAAGAAGAGCCAGGAGCCATCATGTCCTTTGGAGCTGCGATCCCTGCGCTGAGAAGCTCCTGGAACCAGGAGAAAGAGAGACAGAGATGAAACACTGAAGGCAGTGAGCCCCGGTGGTAGGAGATGGCATGGTGGGCTTCCCTGCCCACAGAGAGAGAAAGCTGAGTGCCTTTGGGCACAGGCCTAGGGCCAAGGAGAGGTGTGCCTGTGAGCATGGCTGGGAAGAGGCTGTCCTGATGGAAAAACTGTATCCTGAGTGTTCCTGAACCTGAATTGTTACTGCTACTTCCCTAATAAACCACATAATCGTGAGTATTATCTGTAAGTTCTGTGTGGCCATTGCAATGGATTATCAAGCACAGCGGAGAGGTAGAAGGTGCTGTGGGAGGAGTGGTTGGTGTCAGAATTGGTAGAGGTGGCCCAGAGAGGTGGCTTGTTTGGCCTCTGCCTCATGGGAGTCAGCCTTGCACCGTTGATCTTGGTTCTCCTTCCCCCTTGTGGGGTTGGAGGAGGTCAAACACTACCCCCAAGCCATTTTTACAGTTCCTAACGGAATTCCATTACATTTCCAGGGCTATAAATAGTAAATCCTTTCCCTTTCCTTCCAAATGCAAATATTTTGATTATTTTAGCAATGCTTTTAAAGCCTACTTTCAAAAATCACCCTTCTAAAGATTTGTATATGCCTATAAACACATGGTGGTGGACTTTCTTGAATTGTAAATTGTCATTGATCTATACTGGTGATTCTCAACTCAGGGCAATTTTGCCCTTCAGGGGACATTTGGCAATATCTAGAGATATGTTTGGTTGTCACAGCTGAGTGGGGGTGCTGCTAGCATCTAGCGGGCAGGAGGACAAGTATGCTGTTAAACATCCTACAGCACACAGGACAGCTCCCACCATAACACAGAATAGGTAGATAGATAGATAGCTGCCATTGAGTTGACTGTGACTCATGCAGCCTTACATACAACAGAATGAAATGCAGCCCAGGCTGCGTCACCCTCATAATCACCAATATATTTGAGTCCATCATTGTGGCCACTGTGCCAGTTCATCTCACTGAGGGTCTTCCTCACTTTCACTGGCCTTCCGCTTCACCAAACATGATGTCCTCCTCCAGCGATTGATCCCTTCTTAGCAAGCGAGTCAGACAGTGTTCCATTGTGATCCAGAGGGTTTTCACTGGCTAATTTTCTGAAGTAGATCTCCAGGCCTTTCTTCCTAGTCTGTTTTAGTCTGGAAGCTCCACTGAAACCTGTCCACTATGGGTAATACTGCTGGTATTTGAAACACTGGTGGCATAACTTCCATTTCACAGCAACACACGATCCACCACAGTATGACAAATTGACCGGTGGATGGAGTGGAACAAGGAATTATCTGATTCGAAATGTCAGTATTGCTGGGATTGAGAAACTCTGACTTATACAAACAGATATGGTTCTTATTTTTGGATATAAAGAGCCTCAAGTGTCTTGACAAGAAAACTTTGGCAGCATGCCCTATGCTGGTCTTGGCATATTGTGCTCTACTTGAGGTCCTGTTTTCACATTTTGAGGGGAGGGCATTGAACATGGCAGTTAAAAATTCTCAAGGTGTCCCACTGAACTGCTGAGAAAACTCATTCTTCCAAGCCCTGCTGGTCTCTGTCTTAGGAGTGGCGTTTGAAATACTTTAGCTGTGGAGGAGTAGATCAGGTTACAAGTCAATGTGAGAATTAGCAGTGTTTGGTTTATTTCTATTCTAACCTGTGGAAAATGATGGTAATATACTATCATTAACGAAATTCAGTGCATGACAAAATAGAACTAAAGAAACTTAAACTCCCCAAAACTACTAGTAACAGAATCTGTTCTCAGCAAATTTGTACAATAGAAAAGATTTGCCTTTGACTTTCAGCCTCCTTGTTTTGCATCTTTCTTCACACCATTCATTGCCTCCCCCAACCCATCAACCCATCTAACAGTAACAACTGTCATCTTCTTTTTCAAGTTAGTATGGTGAGGGAATAAGGAGCCCTGGTGGCGTGATGGTAAAGTGCTTGGCTGCTAACCAAAAGGTTGATGGTTCCAACCCACCCACCGGCTCCACTGGAGAAAAACCTGGTGATCTGCTTCTGTAAAGATTGTTGTTGTTGTTAGGTGCCATCGAGTCAGTTCTGACTCATAGCAACCCCGTGTACAACAGAACAAAACACTGCTCAGTCCTGCGCCATCCTCACAGTCGTTGTTATGCTTCAGCCCATTGATACAGCCACTGTGTCAATCCATCTTCTTGAAGGTCTTCCCCTTTTTTGCTGATGCTCTACTTTACCAAGCATGATGTCCTTCTCCAGGGACTGGTCCTACCTAATAGCACATCCAAAGTATGTGAGACGATGTCTCACCATCCTTGCTTCTAATGAACATTCTGGCTGTACTTCTTCCAAGACAGATTTGTTCATTTTTCTGAAAGTCCATGGTATATTCAATATTCTTCACCAACACCGTAATTCGAATGCATTGATTCTTCTTTGGTCTTCCTTATTCATTGTCCAGCTTTCACATGCATATGAGGTGACTGAAAACATCATGGCTTGGGTCAGGCACATCTTAGTCCTTAAAGCGACATCTTTGCTTTTTAGCACTTTAAAGAGATCTTTTGCAGCAGATGTGCTCATTGCAATGTGTCATTTGGTTTCTTGACTGCTGCTTCCATGGGCGTTGATTGTGGATCCAAGTAAAATGAAATTCTTGACAACTTCAGTCTTTTCTCCATTTATCATGATGTTGCTTATTGGTCAGTTGTGAGGAGTTTTGTTTTCTTTATGTTGAGGTGTAATCCATATTGAAGGCTATGGTCTTTGATCTTCGTCAGTAAGTGCTTCAAGTCCTCTTCACTTCCAGCAAGCAAGGTTTTATCATTGGCATATTGCAGGTGGTTAATGAGTCTTCCTCCAATTCTGATGCCCCGTTTTTCTTCATATAGTCCAGCTTCTCAGATTATTTTTCAGCATACAGATTGAATAAGTATGGTGAAATCTTACAACCCTTATGTACACCTTTCCTGACTTTAAACCATGCAATATCCCCTTGTTCTGTTCGAACGACTGCCTCTCGGTCTAAGTACAGATTCCTCATGAGCACAGTTCTGGAATTCCCATTCTTTGCAATGTTATCCATAATTTGCTATGATTCACACAGTCAAATGCCTTTGCATAGTTAATAAAACACAGGTAAATATGTTTCTGGTATTCTCTGCTTTCAGCCATAATCCTTCTGACATCAGCAATCATATCCCTTGTTCCATGTCCTCTTTTGAATCCGTCTTGAATTTCTGGCAGTTCCCTGTTGATGTACTGCTGCAACTGCATTTGAGTGATCTTCAGCAAAATTACACTTGTGTGTCATATTAATGATATTGTTCGATAATTTCTCCATTTTCATAAAGATTACAGCCAAGAAAACCCTATGGGGGCAGTTATACTCTGTCACATGGGGTCACTCTGAGTTGGAATCAATGCAAGGGTACCCAACAACAGCAACATGATGAGGGGATAAAGGGCAGGGACTCTGGCATTAGACTACCTGGGTTAAAATTCTGACTCCACTACTTACAAAACAAATTGCTTAAATAACCTTAGTTTCCTCATCTGTAAAATGGAAACAATAATAGTACTTCCTGTAGGGTTGTTGTAAGTGTTAAATATACATAATCTAGAACTAGTTGTTAGTAATATTATTTTCAGTTCTCTATACCACTTTATGGAAACTCTTGTGGCGTAGTGGTTAAGTGTTACAGCTGCTAACCAAAACCTTGGCAGTTCAAATCTACCAGGCGCTCCTTGGAAACTCTACGGGGCAGTTCTACTCTGTCCTACAGGGTCGCTATGAGTCAGAATTGACTTGATGGCAGTGGGTTTTTTGGGGGGTGGGGGTATACCACTTTATCAGAATCTGATGTCAGACTTATAACCCATACTAAAGTGTACATGAACGATAATAGCTTGGGGTGGTGGTGGTGGTGAGGATCCTTGGGTTTAAGAACCTGAGTTATTAACCCAGACAATACACCACATATAACTCAGGCAACACATTTCAGCAGTATATTGGACAATATTCTGTTGTAATTCATAAAGTTTTCATTAGGTAAGTAAATTACCAGGCCTTTCTTCCTAGTCTTAGTCTGTAAGCTCTACTGAAACCTGTTCACCATGGGTGACACTCCTGGTATTTGAAATACTGATGGCATATCCTCCAGCATCATGGCAGCAAGCAAGCCACCACAGTAGAACAAATTGACAAATAAGTGGTTGTTGAACACAGTAGGAGCTGTATAATTGTCAGGTGGAAATTTTTTCCTATGGGAACTGGTCCAATCATAGCCACCAGGTGGCAGCAAAGAGCAAGCTTCCCGTCAGAGGCTCCCTCTGCTCAACCTATGGAGTTTCAGCTAGGAGTAAAGTGGCTGATGGTTTTCTCTGATTTCTCCCAAGTTGATTCCCCTTCACAATCCTCCCCGACACCCCAACACTTTCCTACCCTAAACCTACCCATATATATGTATTTTTTTTCTTTCTTCCAATTCTTACCATGGTAACAGTATGAAAATGAATTGAGGGGCAAATTGGAAGTGAGAGCAATCTCCGTGTTCAAAGCTTGAAATTAGTGTGAACTGGCAATGAGGATTGAACCTGAGGGATTTATGAAACAAATTTCAAGCAAAATGGATGAAAATTGATGATGCAATGGAAAAAAATGAAAATATTCAAACAGATTACTTGCCCTCTATGCTTCTGTCCCAGCCACGCCATCCATCCACCATCATCCACTCAACAAACATTTATTCCTGGCTTGGGAAAACAGATACAACTCTAATCCTAATGGAGAGCAGGAAGACAGATTTTGGACGAGTAATTAATTATACATGTGATGAGAGCTAAGCCATCTAGGGAAACAGGGGAATATGTAATAGGGTGACCTGAATTTTGGAGGTGATCAGGAATGGCCACGCTGGGAAAGTGATACTTAAATTGAGACCCAAGGATGAGTAAGAGTTAGCTAGACAAAGGAGGAGTGGAAAGGGTGGATAAGAGGCAGAGGGAACAGTGTGCTCATGGCCCAATGACCTCCATATAATTTTAGAGCACTTAGATTGAGAAAATACACAATGACCAAGAGATACTATGATTCAATGACACTTCACAGCTTTCTATTTTATTACAACATCATCTACATATATTTGAAAAGTTCTCATGCACGTATGCTGGAGGCAACGTTTACTCAGTCTATGGTCTACAGCTGGTGTTAGGAGCCCTGGTGGCATAACAGTTAAGTACTTGGCTGCTGCGTTGGTGGTGCTGCGTTGGCGGTTCTGCATTGGCACCCAGCACTCTGTGGGACAAAGACTTGGTGATCTGCTCCCATAAAGACTCAAAACAAACAAACAAAACCCAAACCCATTGCCATCGAGTCAATTCCGACCGATAGTGACCATATAGGACAGAGTAGAACTGCCCCTTGAGTTTCCTAGGCTATTATCTTTATGGAAACAGATTGCCACATCTTTCTGTTATGGAGCCGCTGGTGGGGTCGAACTGCCAACCTTTCAGTTAACAGCCGAGTGCTTTAACCACTGCACCATCAGGGCTCCTCCATAAATATTACAGCCTAGAAAACCCTTTGGGGCAGTTGTGCTCTGTAACATGGGGTTGCTATGAGTGGAAAATCAACTTGAAGGCACCTAACAACAACAACAAGTAGCTGGTGATGGGTTGCATTGATTTCATAGAATCCTGATAACTCTACGACCCTCACCCCTGGATTACGAAGGACATAATATCTGTCCTCAAGGGGCTTATAATTTAGTTAGAACAATGGTTGTCTCTCTCCACACTCCTTCCTTCGTGTTAACAGTTTAGGGCAGCTCATATGAAATGTTTCCAAATTTGGTCACGTCTTTCTTGGATCTGTTCCTATGTCACTGATTACTCTCTGCCACCTCTTCACCATCACTCATTAGACTAGAAGCTCCCCCGTTAGTCCACCGGAGTAATGAACCCCCAAAGGGAATGTGGACCAAATTCAGGTGTCTGTGAACTTGGGTAGGAAAAAAATTACATCTTTATTTTCACCAAGTTCTAGCTGAAATTCAGCATCTCTCCTTCTGTTATGAACATAGGCAGCAAACCCCAGGAGTGTTAGCAGTGCCTGTGAGTTTTTTACCAGAAGAAGCTGCAGGTATTTGTGGATCACATGTAAAGCTATTGCTGATATCTTAAAATTAATGCTCACCACTACTTTGAAATGATAGCAGTTTTTAGACCTGCTGCCAGAGCTTTTTAGTTAGTGCATTATAAAGAAACACACATTTTACAATATAGCCCATAGTCATTTTTAAAGTATTTTGGTAGTGATTTTGATACAATTGCTTCGTTTGTAATTTTGTGTGTTTTATTTTAGGCATTTAAAAACATTATTCTGAGAAGGATCCTTGTTATATAAATGAGTGGCCTCTGTGTTTAGCCCCAGGTTGTTTACTTCTTCACAGCAAGCGGAGGCTCATTAGTCCAAAAAAGTCAAACTCAAATTTGTACACATCCAGTTGTTTTAAAAATAGTCCAAATAAGCAGATTTTTAGCCACTTAGAGCCTCTCTTGTTAACATACCCTACAAAACTGCACCCAACATCTGCTAACCCTAGATAAGATAAAATCCTATAGTTATAAGGACCCTAGGATGCTGCTGTTCTTTGGAGCTCTCTGATCCAGAGACTCCCCCTGCCACCTTGCTGCAGGAGGACATTGCATAAGGTACATGTAAACCCCCCCACCCTTCTCCCTGAGGTTCTTTCATGCTCTCTTCCCCTTCTGAGGGCCATGGTTGTTCAGTGGTAGAATTCTCGCATTCCGCGTTTCAATTGCCAGCCAATGCACCCACCTGTCCGTCTGTCATTGGAGGCTTGTGTGTTGCTATGATGCTGAAGAGGTTTCGGTGGAGCTTCCAGACTCAGACAGACTAGGAAGAAAGGCCTGTTGATCTACTTCCAAAAATCAGCTAATGAAAACCCTATGGATCACAATAGTCCGATCCCGTTGTGCATGGAGTTGCCACAAGTCGAGGGCCAACTTGGTGGCAGCTAACAGCAACAATTTCTTCTTCTGGCGACTCCCTGCTCTGCTTGCCTCTAGAGGACCTCCTACTGTGGGGAGTGACCCCTGCTGTCAGTGCTTCAGCGCTAGTAAATAGCTGCGCGGTCATAGGTCTTTTCTTGATCAGCCCCAGCTTCTTTCAAACTCACTACAGTCCTTCAGCTTCACATGACTGCCAAAGGGAATCTAGCACACAGGGAAGGTGAAGAACCTCTGCAAATTGGAGTACTGCTCAAGGACCTGGCCTTACCCCTCCTCTCTCTGAATAGATTCAAGTCCACATTGTATCTGTCATGGGCTTGAGGCACTTTTGCCTTCATAGGCCCCTTCCTCCATAAAAAGATACTATACATTATATTTTATGCCTGCGTTGGTATAAAGATGAGCATAATCCAGGCTAGATTCATTATTACATATTCATTATTATTATCTTTGTTGTCTTCTGATTTTTAAAAGCAATGAAAACATTTTGTGGACCCTGGGTCCTGTGCCTGCTATGCCTCATGGAGAAGTCAGTCCAGAGTGAGCTCATCCATTTCCATTTTTTCAGCTAATGGCCGAACTAACACTCAGTTCTCTGTCTCCAAACCCATCATCTTGAGTAGCAGACCTGACCATCCAGTCACTCACGGAATATCCCCACTCAGAGGCATCTCAAATGTATCAAGTCCAAAACTAAACACGCCGCCTTTCCCTCCAAACCTGCTCTCTGATTTCCCTGTTTGCATCACCATCCAATCAGTCACCAAAAAAGAAACCTCGAGGTCGTCTGTGATCCCTCCTCTCCTTCATTCTCTACATCTGATCACTCACCAAATCCTCTTAACGCCATCTCCCATGTACGTCTCCCAAGTCCAGCTCCTATACTCCATCCTCAATGCCAACAGCCTGCATAAGGCTGGAATCTCTTGCCTGGATTCTCCCACAAGGGCAGCTATTTCCTAATGGCTATGGAAGTATTTCAGTATTTTAACAATCAGTGTGATCATACTGGCTGTATAGTAGCCATTTGTATGGAAGCATGCACATGCATGCATGTGTGTGTGTGTGTGTGTGTGTGTGTATCCTGCTAGGTTGAGTGCACACATAAGTGAAATCTATTGCTCATCTCAAACCTCTTTATAGTTAATAGCTTCACCCAGCTCACTCTGTGGGCTTTGAGCTGACTGCTAAATAATAGCAAACCTGATGGATTCAAGTGTTGTCTTAGGCTGGGTTCTCTAGAAGAGGAAAAGCAGTGAAGCGTCTTTCTCTCTTTATAGAGAGATTTATATCAAGGAAATGGCTCATGTGATTCTTGTTGTTGTTAGGTGCCATCAAGTCAGTTCTGACTCATAGTGACCCTATGTACAACAGAACGAAATACTGACTCTTTGCTTTCCCAAGCATGACGTCCTTCTCAAGGAACTGGTATCTCCTCATAACATGTCCAAAGTATGTAAGACATAGTCTCTCCATCGTTGCTTCTAAGGAGCATTCTGGCTGTACTTCTTCCAAGACAGATTTATTTATTCTTTTGGCAGTCCATGGTTGTCTTGGATTGAATTCTGTCCCCCAGAAATATGTGTCAATTTGGTTAGGCCGTGATTCCCAGTATTGTGTGGTTGTCCTCCATTTTGTAACTGATGTAATTTTCCTATGTGCTGTAAATCCTAATCTCTGCCTGTGGTTAATGAGGCAAGATTAGGTTATGCTAAAAAGGATTAGGGTGGGGTGTAACACCCTTACTCAGGTTACCGCTCTGATCCAATGTAAAGGGAGTTTTCCTGGGGTGTGGCCTGCATCAACTTTTATCTTATAAGAGATAAAAGGAAAGGGAAGTCAGCAGAGAGACACAGGGATCTCACACCACCAAGAAAGCAGCACCAGGAGCAGAGCGTATACTCTGTACCCAGGGTCCCTGTACCTGAGAAGCTCCTAGACCAGGAGAATGTTGATTACAAGGACCTTCCTCCAGAGTCGATAGAAAGAGAAAGTCTTCCCCTGGAGGCTGATGCCCTGAATTTGGACTTACATCCTACTGTACTGTGAGAGAATAAATCTCTTTTTGTTAAAGCCATCCACTTGTGGTATTTCTGTTATAGCAGCACTAGATAACTAAGACAATGGTATATTGTTTACTTCTTCACAGCAAGCGGACACTCATTAGTCCAAAAAAGCCAAACTCAAATTTGTACACATCCAATTGTTTTAAAAATAGTCCAAATAAGCAGATTTTTAGCCACTTATTCTTTACCAACACCATAATTCAAAGATGTCAATTCTTCAGTCTTCCTTATTCATTGTCCAGCTTTTGCATGCATATGAGGCGATTGAAAACACTATGGCTTGGGTCGGGCGTACTTTAGTCTTTAAGGTGACATCTTTGCTTTTTAACACCTTAAAGAGGTCTTTTGCAGCAGATTTACCCAATACAATGTGTCTTTTGATTTCTTGACTGGTGCTTCCATGAGTGTTGATTGTAGATCCAAGTAAAATGAAATCCTTGACAACTTCAATCTTTTCTCCATTTATCATGATGTTGCTTATTGGTCCAGTTGTGAGGACTTTTGTTTTCTCTATATGTTGAAGTGTAATCCATATTGAAGGCTATGGTCTTTGATCTTCATCAGTAAGTGCTTCAAATCCTCTTTACTTTCAGCAAGCAAGGTTGTGTCATCTGCATAACGCAGGTTGTTAATGAATCTTCCTCCACTCCTGATCCCCCGTTCTTCTTCATATAGTCCAGCATCTCGGATTATTTGCTCAGCATACAGATTGAATAGGTATGGTGAGAGGATCCAACCTTGATGCACACCTTTCCTGACTTTAAACCACACAGTATCCCCTTGTTCTGTTCAAATGACTGTCTCTTGACGTATGTACAGGTTCCTTATGAGCACAATTAAGTGTTCTGGAGTACCCATTCTTTGCAATGTTATCCATAAATTTGTTATGATCCACATAGTCAAATGCCTCTGCATAGTCAATAAAACACATGTAAACATCTTTCTGGTATTCTCTGCTTTCAGCCAGGATCCATCTGACATCAGCAATGACATCCCTGGTTGCATGTCCTCTTCTGAATCCAGCTTGAATTTCTGGCAGTTCCCTGTCAATGTACTGCTGCAGCTGCTTTTGAATGATCTTCAGCAAAATTTTACTTGTGTGTGGTGTTAATGATATTGTTCGATAATTCCCGCATTCAGTTGGATCACTTTTCTTCAGAATAGGCATAAATATGGATCTCTTCCAGTCAGTTGGCGAGGTAGCTGTCTTCTAAATTTCTTGGCATAGATGAGTGAGCGCTTCCAGCGCTGCATCCATTTGTTGAAACATCTCAGTTGGTATTCCATCAATTCCTGGAGCCTAGTTTTTCACCAATGCCTTCAGTGCAGCTTGGACTTCTTCCTTCATTACCATCAGTTCTTGATTATATGCTACCTCCTGAAATGGTTGAAGGTTGACCAGTTCTTTTTGGTACAGTGACTGTGTGTATTCTTCTATCTTCTTTGGATGCTTCCTGCATTGTTTAATATCTTCCCCTGTAGAATCCTTCAATATTGCAACTTGAGGCTTGAATTTTTTCTTCAGTTCTTTTAGCTTGAGAAATGCCAAGTGTGTTCTCTCCTTTTGGTTTTCTAACTCTGGGTCTTTGCACACGTCATTATAATACTTTACTTTGTCTTCTTCAGACACCCTTTGAAATCTTCTGTTCAGCATTTTTACTTCATCATTTCTTTTCGCTTTAGCTACTCGACATTCAAGAGCAAGTTTCAGAGTCTCTTCTGACATCCATTTTGGTCTTTTCTTTATTTCCTTTCTTTTTAATGACCTCTTGCTTTCTTCATGTATGATGTCTTTGATGTCATTCCACAACTTTTCTGGTGTTCTGTCATTAGTGTTCAACCACATGGTTGTAGAGGCTGTAAAGTCCCAAGTCCGTAGGTCAGCTGGAGTCTTCTTCTGACTCACATAGCTGCAGGGCCTGGCAAGCCCGAGATTGGCAGGTTGGTCAGACCACAGGCTTATAGCTTACAGGCTGTGGAGACTGACAAATCCCAAGATTGGTAGGTAAGCTGCTAGCTCAAGTCCCAAGAACTAGAGATCAGATGAACAGGAGCCAGCTGCAGGATCCAGAGTGAGCAAAAGCCCGCAAGCCTTGCCAGAAAGTTCACTTATATTGGATGCAGGCAACATCCCCAAGGAAACTCCCTTTCAACTGACTGGCCACTCACAGCAGATCCCATTATGGAGGTGATCACATTATATCAGATCTCATCATGGAGATGATTACATCATTATACAACTCCAGACTGCATCATAACTGCCAAACCCTGAGAATCATTGCCCAGCCAAGTTGACACACAACCTTAACCATCACAAATGTCGATTCCTTTCTCTTTCTTTTTCTACTTCTGATATAAATATGACCAGGCAGGTTAAAAAAAAAAAAAGACCTTACATCAACTGAGGAAGAGAACATCAGAATTCCCTGGAATGTGAGTTAAAAATGCAGATTCCAGGGCCTCACATTATGTCCACCAAGTCAGAACCTCTGGGATGAGAACCAAGACCCTGCATATTTAATAAATTCCCCCAAGTGATTCTGATACACATTAACATTTAGGAACCATTGGTTTAAGTTAATGGTTTTCAGACCTGGTTGCACATTAGAATTACCTGGAGAGTTTCAAAAACACAGATGACTAGACCAAACAAATTAAATCAGAATCCCTGTAGGTGGGGCCCACGCATCTATATTTTTTGAAACCTCCGTAGGTGATTTTGGTTGACAGCCAGAATTGAGAACTACTGGTTTAGCAAATTCTTAGACTGGTTAAACAGCCCCTGGACGATGAAATTGAACGTTTAATGTAGTTAATATGTAATTTTCTCTCTGGAATTTGATCTTATATATTGCTTCTTTTATGTTGGGAAGGAGGAGGACTCATTCTGATTTTGACTGCTGTCAGTGGGAAACTGCTTAGCAAGTCAACTTATGCTCCATTTCTATTCTGTGCTAGGCACGATGATTATTAAGGTCTTGAGATTGTCTTGAGTGTGGGCAGAGCTGGAATCTGCCTACTTGTCATTCTGTGGCTTCGTGTTAATCAGTGGGGCAGATGGCTTTGAGCCTTTCTGCAGTACCTGATGTTCATTAACTGCTTTGCACAGCCCCTTGTGAAATAATATACCTCTTCCCCAACTCAGGGGAGAAAAATAAGGCAAATAAATTTAAGGAAGCTGCTCAAGTCTGGCTATCTTGCAAGTGTCAAAGTCAAGGGTGGAGTCTCTAAAGCCAAGTCATACAACAAAAGTGGTGAGCTGATAATATTCTAGTCAACTGAGCATTTAGAATAAATATTTTGGATGATATCGGCCCTCGCCTTCTCCTGCCATCCTTGTTTCATTTCAAAATTTTCATTATAAAAGCTGAACTCATATGCTAAATTCATTACTTAATTGCTTGTTGTCCACTTTGCTAGCATTGACCTGATCTAAGGGGAATAGGTTCTCATTATTAGAAGTAGGACCTGAATTACACAATCATTTCAACCACCGTGCTAGGCTGTGGTGGGCTGGAGCCAGCTCCTACCAGGCAGTAAAAGCCAATTGTGTGCACTTCTTCCCAGCTCCATGTTCAGTGACATCACATCGATGCTTGAAATTGGCCGCAGTGTAAATATTTACGCCACACAAATTGGCAAACACAACAAATCAGGTCGTTGATTTTTTTTTAAACGTCTCGAGAGCCAGTTGTTAAACATTTACCAGCACACCACTGGTAGTAAGTCAGCATAGAAATTTATCTGAACACTTTGCCCATTACCAAGTTGTGGGATCAATGAGCTAACATGATTAAAAACATTTATATTAATATCATCTTTGGTACATTCTACATTTTCTTTTTATTTAATGCATCCTATAAAATGTAAACTTTTAAATGGGATATTATTTCTCATGTCAGACTGGTTTAAAAGAATGATAATAATATTCAAAACAGTTGGGGCAATGCAAATTAAAGCAACAATGAAATATAATTTTTCACCTATCAGATTAACAAATAGTAAAAAATTGATAATATCCGGTGTTGGCAAAGGGTAGAGAAATAGGCACTCTGATAAACTCTTGGTAAAGTGGAAGTTGGTACATCCTTTTTGGAGGTCAATTTGGCACTGTCTAACAAAATTAAAAATGTATTATTCTGTTCCTAAAAATATACAATTTGCCAAGTATACAGAATTAATAAGTCAAAGGAGATGAATTTTGCATTTTATTAGATATCGCCAAATTGACCTCCATATGAATATATAGCTACAGATAAATATAGATATCTATGATATCCGTATGTTGTTGTTAGGTGCCATTGAGTCAGCTCTGACTCACAGAGACCCTACATACAAAAGAACCAAACCTTGCCTGGTCCTGTGCCATCCTCCAATGCTGCAGCCACCATGTGAATCCATCTCGTTGAGGGTCTTCCTCTTTTTTGTTGACCCTCTACTTTACCAAGTGTCTTAGGCTGGGTTCTCTAGAGGAACAAAACCAGTGAAGCATATATATATAAATATATATAGAAAGATTTATTTCAAGGAAATGGCTTATGCAGTTGTGGAGGCTGGCAAGTCCCAAATCTGTGGGTCAGGCATCAGCCTGGAGGCTTCTGACTCATGTGGTTGCAGGGGCTGATGAACCCAAAATCGGGAGGTCAGGTGGCAGGCTGCTGGCTCATGTCCCAAGAACGAGAGGTCAGAGGATGACGAGTCAGATGCAGGATAGAGTGGGCGCAAGCTTTGTCAGAACATCCATATTAATTGGATGCAGGCCACATCCCTAAGGAAATGCCCCTTACATCAGATCACAAAATGGAGGATAATTATATAATACTGAGAATCATGGCCCAGCCAAGTTGACAAGTAACATTAACCATCACACCAAGCCTGATGTCCTTCTCCAGGGATTGGTTTCACCTGATAACATGTCCAAAGTAAGTGAGACAAAGTCTTGCCATCCTCGCTTCTAAGTAGCACTCTGACTGTAATTCCTTCAAACCAGATTTGTTCATTCTTCTGGCAGCGCATAGTATATTCAATATTCTTTGCCAAAACCATAATTCAAACGTATCAATTCTTTGGGCTTCTTTTTTCATTGTCCAGCTGTCTCATGCATATGAGGTGATTGAAAAAACCATGGCTTGGGTCAGGCACATCTTGGTCATCATCGTGACATCTATATATATCCATGTGTATCTATTTAAAAAATATATGTATATAAAGAGAGAATTGCATCATTATCTGTAATGTCAAAGAAATAGAAATTACCAAACGGTTCATCAAGTGGAGACTAGTTAGCAAATTATTGCATACTTATGCAACAAAACACCATGCAGCCATACTAATGTAATTTTAACTGTTACAGAAATGTTACAGTAGATATATTATTTAATGCATTATTTATTGTAACAATATGTCTTATTGTTACATTAAATAATAAGTTGTCACACAGTATGATAGTGTGATTTTATTTGTGCATAAACAGAATATTCTGGAAATACACACAAGAATCATTTAGCAGTAGGAAGAATCAAGTTTTTTTTCCCCCATACTCTTCTGTACTATTTGGGTTTTTTACCATGGTATATATTTTTATATAATTTAAAATGATTTAAATAGATTACAATATGTAAACATTTCTGTAGAAGAATATTAAATATGTAATATACATGGTATAGTACTGTCATAGTTATCTGCTGCTATAACAGAAATACCACAAGTAGATGGCTGTAACAAAAAGAAGTTTATTTTCTCACAGTTTGGGAGGCTAGAAGTCTGAATTCAGAGCACCGGCTCTAGGGGAGGTCTCTCTCTCTGTCGCCTCTTGGGGAAGGTCCTTGTCTCTTCAGCTTGTTTCCTGATTCCTTGGAGATCTCCATGTAGCTTGGCATCAGTCTTCTCCCATCTCTCTCTCTGCTCAGCTTCTTTAATCTCTTTTATATCTAAAAAGAGATTGACTCGAGATACACTTTAGAGTAATCCAGCCTCATTAACGTAACAAAGACCGCTCATTCCCAAGTGGGATTATAAACACAGGCATAAACCAGACCAACCCCGTTACCATAGTGACTCTATAGGACAAGGGAGAACTGCCCAATGGGGTTTCCAGGGAGTGGTTAGTGGATTCAAACTGCCAACCTTTTTTTGGTTAGCAGCTGAGCTCTTAACCACTGCACCACCAGGGCTCCATCACAGGCATAGAGGTTAGGAGTTACAACACATATTTTGGGGGGATATAATCCAATTCGTAACAACTACTAAGGGGAAAAATTTGGCTCCAAAGCTGTTGATATGGTACAGACTCATTTTTAAAACATTTATCGAAAAAAAGACTGGAAAGCACTTACATCAGAATGTTCCACTACTTGGAAGATTGGTGCTTTCTTTGTGCTTTGTTCTTTTCTCTGTCTTCTGAATTTTCTGCAGTGAGCTTGCAATTAGTCTGAAATTAGAAATTAAAAGAAAGAATTACAGTAAATGTTATTTTCTCCTGAAAGTACGTCACCACAAAACTACTAGGACATTGTGCATAGTTCTAGTGTAGTAATGTGCAGAAATAATTTGGCTGTGAGTACAGTATTTTGCCAGGCATCTGTGGTAGGGCTCTGAAGTGGATCAGCTGGAACAGTGACCCTTCCAGCCCTTCGTTAAAAATGGCCACTTCCTAGACACATGGCTCCCAGATGCACTTCATTTTTGGATCCATTTATTTAATGTGAAAAATGTTTCTACTGCAAAAATTCATTGTTATCTCAAGTTTATAGAGAAGACACATATTTTCTTCTCACGGAGCACAGTGCCAGAATCTCAGAAAGGAAGCAGAGTCCTAAGTCTTTCATTCAACATGTATGTATAGGGTACCAATTTACACTTGGAATTCCTGGGTAGTGCAAACGTTTAACACTCTCAGCTGTTAAATGAAAGGTTGGAGGTTAAAGTCCATCCAGAGACATCTCGGAAGAAAGGCCTGGCAATCTACTCCTAAAAAATCAGCCACTGAAAACCCCTGTGGAGCACAATTCTACTCCAACACACATGGAGTTGCCATGAGTTGGAGTTGACTCAATAGCAACTGTTTTGTTTTCTTTTTAACTTAAATGCTTTGGGCATTGTTCTAAGTGGCAAAAGCGACATACACGTTCCCTGTTCTTAGAAAGATGATATTCTAGACGTGGTGAGAAAGATAATAAACTAGTAAGCAGGTGAACAAGATGATCAGGGAGTAAAAAATTCCGGGATGATGTGAGAGAATAACTAGGGGTTACCAATTTTGGATTGTGTGGTTGCCCATAGAAGGACACAGTTGAACTGAGAAATATAAGACAAAATGGAACTAGCCGTCTGCAGGACTAGTGGAAAAGTGTTACAGGCAGAGAGAATGACAAGGGCAAAGGCCCTGAGGCAGGAACAAGCCTGGAGTTGTCGAGAAACAGAAAGAAAGCCAATGTGGCTTTCTAGTAAGCTAGTGAGGAAGAGTGGAGGTAGGAAGGTGGGCAGTGTTCAAGCAGGGTCATGTTGTTCATAGGTAGTGAGTTTGGATTTAATTCTTTTTTAAAAAACGTTTTCCCATACAAAAATTTATACATACATTGTTACGTGACTCTAATTGCTCTCCCCATACTGTGACAGCACACTTCTCCTTTCCACCCCTGATTCCCCATGTCCATTCAACCAGCTCCTAACCCTGTCTGCCTTCCCATCTCACCTCCGGACAGAAGCTGCCCGTTTAGTCTCTTGTGTCTACTTGAGCTAAGAAGCACACTCCTCATGAGTATCACTTTACATCCCACAGTGCAGTCCAATCCCTGTCTGAAGAGTTGGCCTTGGAAATTGTTTTAATTCTGGCCTGATAGAGAATCCAGGGGCCATGCTTTCTCGGGTTCCTCCAGTCTCAATCAGACCATTAAGTCTGGTCTTCTTACTAGAATTTGAGTTCTGCGCCCCACCTTTCTCCTCCTCCATCCAGGACTTTCTGTTGTGTTCCCTCTCGGGGTGGTCATTGGTGGTAGCCAGGCACGATCTAGTTCTTCTGGTCTCAGGCTGATGAAGTCTCTGGTTTATGTGGCCCTTTTTGTCTCTTGGGCTACTACTTTCCTTGTGTCTTTGGTGTTCTTCGTTCTCCTTTACTCCAGGTGGTTGGGACCAATTGATGCATCTTAGATGGC
>NW_004443997.1:6154569-6164089 GCF_000243295.1 Trichechus manatus latirostris
GAAGACCCTGCTTAATGGGCAGAACAGTGTCAAATGTCAAGAAGCTGCCACTTCACAGCTGAAACAGTTGAAGTGAGACTTGTGGTATATATCCTGTTGTACTGCGGTAATGAGGGCCTACGCTGTTGAGATGGGCCCACAGAAGTCTATGCAGGGGGAAAGGCACTCAAAGTCCGTGGATCCCTTATGCCTGTGCCTAGGCAAAGGAGCTGTGCCTACCCTGGGTTCCTGGCTTAGGGGAGCCAGCAGTTTATTTTTTTGTTTGTTAATTTGTTCACTCTCCAAGGCAGGGAGAATAGCTCCGAGCATGTGACGGATCCTACTTCCGGCCCAGGGGACTCGGCAATTGCTGAAGCCAGTCCGGGACCCAGTGCAGAGCAAGGAGTGGGGAGGTAAATGGGAGAGAGGTTTTTCCATAAAGGGGGTGTTTTTGATCTGGGCGGTAAGCCGTACACAAGTACTTATCTTTCACCAATGAGGGCTGCTTCTCACTGGTTATGGGTGGTTGTGTAGACTCTGGTGCTGGGTCTCTCCCGGTGCGGAAAACATGCCTCCTGAACACTGCGGCCTGCCTGCCTCACTGCTCTCCCACGAGCTGCTCAGGCCTGAAGGGCTCAGGCTCTCGCCACGTCAGGTCTGGCAACTCCTCACTGCTTCCGAACCGTCTCTCCCTCCCGTTGCTACTCACTCCGGTTCCTCCACTCTGCCTTTGATGTTCAGGGCTCGCATATTGCCATGTATAATTGAATCACTTGTTTCTTTGTGTCTTTGTTGTGAGAGGGTCCACCAGAAGCATCTGACTACTCCGCCATCTTGGGCCCACCTCCTGGATTTAATTCTAAGTTTAAAACCAACAACAATACAATAGCTTACCCTTAGGTATACCTGCTATATATGGGCACTATTCTAAGCATTTTACAAGTATTATTTAATCTAACCATTATAAAACCCTATGGAGTAGGTATTATTTTCAACATCGTCATTTTTTTTTTCAGATAAGGAAACAGAGGTAGGGAGACCTTAAATAATTTGTTTCAGGTTATACAGGTAGTAAATGGCCAAGCTGTGATTTGAACTCTAGCAGGTGGACTCTAAAACTCAAGTTGCCTACTTCTTTAGACTGTCCCATGGGCCAAACAGATAAACCCTGCATCCACTCTGACGAGCGATAAAAAGCTGGTTCCAAACTATACAATCTTTTCAACTAAGAGATCATCACGATAATTAGTATAAGTAGTTGGAAAAATCACTTACCTAATAAAAACATACTGAATGCCTTCTATGTGCCAAGCATTGTGTGGATCATATACTTTTTATTATTTTCTATCAATTTGTCTCCTAGAAGCCAGCTTCTTAAAAAAAAATCTGATAAATTTATTTTGAATAATTCTTATAGGTTATGAGTTCCTGTTTTAGAACTCAACATCATTTCCCTAATACCCCCAGCCCTCACTTGACAATAAGCCAAACAGCCAGGAATCAACCCCTTTCACACCAAGCCTAGAAGTAGTAGAAATAATCTCCTAAATTGGTATAGCTTTTAATAGTTCTCAAAAGGCTTCCCCATCTGCTATTTTATTTGATCCTCTTAGCAATCCTGCAAAGTAAGTATGGTGCTTATTGGTGTACTTCACTTCCCTGCTCTCTTGGAGTTAGATGAGGTCATGTCACTTGCTTTGGATCATGACTTGTGAGCACAAATGATGTCACATCTTATGGGACATTTAACAGCCAATGCATGATTCACCATATATTCTTTTTCACTTTGGCATGGCCACCAATGAACTTTCAAGATGGTGACTGCTCCATCAGTCTGAATCCCTGAGTGACTATGATGAGCAGAGCCTCTTGTCAACACCAAATGGACAGTTTGGTGTGAGCAGAAATAAACCTTTGTTGTATTAAGCCACTGAGATTTTGAGATTTGTTACCTTAGTATAACCTAGCCCACTGGTTCTCAAACTTGAGCACACATCAAAATCACTTGGAGGGCTTGTTAAAACAGAAGGCTGGACCCCTCCCTCCTCCAGTGTTTCTGATTCAGGAGGTCTTTGGTGGGGCCCAATAATTTGCATCACAGCAAGTTCCCAAGTGATACTGATGCTGCTGGTCCAGGGAGCACACTTTGTTTTGTTTTTATTAAATATTTTTATTGTCGTTTAGATGAAGGTTTACAGAGCAAACTAGTTTCTCATTAAACAGTTAATACACATATTGTTTTGTGACATTGGTAGCCAACCCCACAACATGTTAACACTCTCCCCTTCTCAACCTTGGTTTCCCCATTACCAGCTTTCCTGTTCCCTCGTGCCTTCTTGTCCTTGCCCCTGGACTGGCATGCCCATTTAGTTTAGTTTTATGGGCCTGTCTAATCTTTGGCTGAATGGTAAACCTCAGGAGTGACTTCATTACTGAGCTATAAGGGTGTCCGGGGGCCATACTCTCAGGGTTTCTCCAGCCTCTGTCAGGCCAGTAAGTCTGGTCTTTTTTTGTGAGTTTGAATTTTGTTCTACATTTTTCTCCAGCTCTGTCTGGGACCCTCTGTTGTGATCCCTGTCAGAGCAGTTGATGGTGGTAGCTGGGCACTATCTAGTTGTGCTGGACTCAGTCTGATGGAGGCTGTGGTAGTTGTGGTCCATTAGTTCTTTGGACTAATCTTTCCCTTGTGTCCTGGGTTTTCTTCATTCTCCCTTGCTCCAGACAGGGTGAGACCAGTGGATTATCTTAGATGGCTGCTCAGAAGCTTTTAAGACCCCAGACACTACTCACCGAACTGGAATGTAGAACATTTTCTTTATAAACTACGTTATGCCAGTTGAGCTAGTTATTTCCCAAGACTATGGTCCCCACAGCCCTCAGCCCAGTAATTTGGTCAGGGACCACACTTAAGGAACCAAAATAACTCTCACACCTTGTCTTCTTGGGTGGGTTTGCTTTTGCAAGTTTGAAGAGAGAAATGTCAGTGAGGGAGAGGAATTTTATGGGCACTCAGCACTGTGAGGAGGCAAGCGTGAAAGGGAGCCCTCCCTGGTGGCTGCTGGAGGAAGACGGAAACGGCTAAGAAGAGCGATGACTAAAGGAAGTGTGGTGGACACTGTGATGTACTGCCCAGGTGAAGGGTGAAGGACTTGCCCCCCAGCTGGTAAGAGTGCTGCAGGCTGAGAGTCCTCAGTTGTCAGCCCCCTGTAGGGACTGCCTCTTTCAAAGACAGCTGTCTTGCTCAAGGGGCCTCCTTCCTAGGAGCCCACATCCAATGATGAATGGGGGCCGTAAAGACCTGGCCCTTTTGGAATAACTCTGAAGGGCTCTTGAAGCTCTGGTGCTCCGTGTGGGGTTGACTGAGACTTTTGATGGGGCTGCATCACAGCTCAGCTTCTCCCAATCCTACGTCATTTCCCTCCCTTCCATGCGTGTTGGTCCCAGGAGCACTCCCTGATAAATGTCCTGCTTGCTCATCTCCATTTTGGAGTCTAGTTTTTGGGAACCCAACCTGTTGTGACAGGGCAATTTCAACGTGTCTGATGTGGGATGAGTAATCTAAACCTCCTCCTCATCCCTTTCACAAACTTTGGTAACATTTCTATTGCTCACTAATGCTTCTGTGAGACAGTCTTTATCTGGAAGAGCTCAAAGAGGAAAATGAAGTGACAGCTGGCCATCATAAGAATGGAAATAAAATGCTCAGTGATGGGCATGTACTGCACATTCAATAAAAGCTTGGTGAACTAAACTGAACTGAATGCTAATAAAAGTGAGAAGAAAAGTTTGTTGAAAGTTATCTTAGGATAACTGCTGGATTTATTTCATTTAGACCCTGGGCATCTGGGTACCTGGCAATTTGCATGCTTACCCATGGTAGTTGATTCTACTTGTGGAACTGGAAGGAACAGTATTCAGTTCTGGACAATTTTAATAACTTCTGAAAAGTCAGCCACTAGTGAGGTCCCTGTACTATGTCACTATAATGCATGTTCTGATCATTTAAACTAGATTTATAATTTTAAAATGCCCCTTGCTTTTTTTTTTTTTTTTTTTTTGGCTGCTCATCCTGGCCTCTCAGGAGTCCCAAGTACTATTTTTAGTCATCTAGGCAGATGGGTAGTAGGTGATTTACAAAGATGATTTAAGAGCTCAGTATAGCATCAAAGGTGAGTGTCCTCACTGGTGCTGCAGTGTCCTTGTCTTGTCACTCTGCATTTGAGTAAGTCATCACCATATGCCTCAACCTATCTTATCCATAAAATGGAGCCCACGTTACTTTTTGTAAGCTATCAATATTCAGAGAATAAATGAGTGATCTGATCGGATCTCACAGGCTCAGATACTCTCCTCTTGTAAGCTAATCACATTTTGAGGTCCCACATCATTTCCAAATCCTGGAAGTTGAGCCCTTGGGTCAACACAGTGCACAGGAGAGTTGTGCTTCTCGATGGCCAGAGATGCAAAAAAAAAAAAAAGAGAGAGTTTTGGAGGTTTATGTGGGTGTTAAGGGTTGAGAATGAACCCTGAGAGACTCACTGTGTTTGACCCTATCTCCCTCTTCAAATTCAGAGACTCAAACCATGGGAGTGATTTTTAAAGACTAAATTAAAGTAAAAATTTCCAGTCAGCAAATTTATTGCGTTCTTGCTTCTGTAGAGCACAATAGTGTGTTCTGGGAGCCCTAGTGGCATAATGGTTAAGCGCTTGGCTGCTAATTGAAAGGTTGGCAGTTCGAACCCACCCAGCCATTCTGAGGGAGAAAGACCTGGCAATCTGCTGCCGTCAAGATTATAGCCTAGGAAATCCTATGGGACAGTTCTACCCTGTCATACAGGGTTGCTAGGAGTTGGAATCGACTTGACGGCACATAACAACAACATAATATGTTTTATTGGATGGCTTGGTCAAAAGATGTGGTTTCTGTAACAGAAAGGGCTCAACAGGTGTGTGGGTGTGTGTGCGCGCGCGCGTGTGCGCACGCTTGCGCACACACATGCACACACGCACTTTCTGTGAATATCCTCTAAAGTGCCAAGGGAGCCTACAGAGCTTGCTTTGGAAGTTAGGTTCTCTTTAATGGCACATGACATAAAGTCTCCTATATGGTTAACCCCTAAAGTAGAAGGTTATGCTTGTAAGAGATGGTTACACTTAGGATGCTTTTTATTGCATCCTAACACCGCATGGCTTAAATGATATGGGAAGTTTATTATTTATTTGCACATATAACCAATAGTCTGTACACAATGCTCTCTTTAGGGAAGGCTTGATCGGATGGCTTGTATAATGACACCAAGCACCTACTTCCTTTCTGCCTCCCCTCTCTAATCCCATACTGTTGGTGTCATCCATAGATTACACCCTGAGGTCCTCTGGCTGCTCCACATTCTGCCCTTTTAAAAAGGGCATCTCATATCTTCATATCACACCATCCAGGAGAAGATGGAAAATATCTTCTCATATTTCTTACATAAGCTCTGGGATTCATTCTGTCATACAGGACTTGATTTCAACCAGTTGCCAATTCTTGAACCAATTGATGTGGCCAGTAGATGAGAGCCAGGGACCAGAAAGCTCTTAGGAACCAAACACCTCCTCTCTGGCTCTTTTCAGATGCCACACAGTCTCTCAGCTCTCTGCTCTTGGCATCTCTGCTTCATTCTTTCTTTCTTTCTACACATAGGCTTTCTCTATTTTTCTCCAGGTATGGTGGAAGGTGACCATCCTCAGTCCTTGAGTTTATATGGACTCCTTCAAGGGATAGGAAAGTCTGACAGATTCTCATGCCCCAACTTCAAGGCCTAGGAGAAATAATCTGATTGGGCTTAGTAGGGTCAGTTTCTACTCCTGGTCCCATGAGGTATAGCAAGGAGTCAGGGTCACATTATACAGGCAGGGCTGAAGGGAACCACCACTGGGGTTCGGGGTGAGGACGAGACAGTTCTCAGGGACACGAAAGACATCCCAACAGGTTTATACCCCCCTATAACCAGTGGGGGAGAGTGCATACACCATTATGTGCCTAACTTTGGAAAAGGTCTCTGACTCAATAGACTTGATAACATGTATCAATTTGATTCTTTGGTTGCAAGCGAGAGAAATCAACTCTGGCTAACCGAAGTGTGTGTATACACACACACACACACACACACACACACACACACACACACACACACACACCATATATATACCTAAGGAGCTCTAGTGGTGCAATGGTTAAGCACTTGGCTGTTAAGCAAAAGGTCAGTGGTTTGAACCCATGAGCTGCTCCACCGTGCCATGGGAGAAAGACCTGGTGATCTGCTCCTGTAAAGACTGCAGCCTAGGAAGCCCTATGGGGCAGTTCTACTCTGTCCAATAGAGTTGCTATGAGTCAAAGTCAACTCAATGGCACACAACGACTTTTTATATGTATGTAAAACTTAACCATCAAGTCGATTCTGACTCAGTGACCTGTAGGACAGAGTAGAACTGTCCCATAGAGTTTCCAAGGAGTGCCTGGTGGATTCAAACAGCCAACCTTTTGGTTAGCAGCAGAACTCCTAACCACTATGCCTCCAGGGTTTCCTATGTATATATATATACAGCCACTCCTCACTTATCAACATGGTTAGGTTCCAAAGACTAGTTATGTGAAAACTGATGTTATGCAGAAATGGAGGATGACCATATCTGATCACAAAATGGAGGATAACTACGTCATTATACAACTGCTAAATTACATCATTACATAACTGCCAAATCACTGAGAATCATGGCGCAGCCAAGTTGACACATGAGCTTAACCATCACAGCCAGCATTGCACTCTCGCCTCGCACCTCAGCCTTTGTTACTGCCAGAAGTATGTTGTCAGTGCACAAAATAGTCAGATAGTAGATTTTTTACTGTTGTTGTGATGAGACAGTTGATAAGTGAGGAGTATGTGTATAATATATACATATATATGCATATATGTGTGTATGTATACACACACACACATATAAATATATATATATACACACACATATAACCCAACCCCACTGTAGTCCAGTCAATTCTGACTTGTAGCAACCCCATAGGATTTCCAAGGCTGTAAATCTCTATGGAAGCACATTGCCACATCTTTCTCCTGCAGAGCCGCTGGTGGTTTCAAACTACCGACCTTTCGGTTAGCAGTCAATCATTTTAACCACTGTGCCACCAGGGCTCCTTATATATATATAAAGAGAGAGCGAGAAATTGATTTGGAGCCCCAGGAGAGAGTGTCTAATTAAAATAGCCTGGGTTACATGCTGTAATAGATCATTATAATAACGTCCCTCAGTGAATCACACGTTCCTCCACCCACCCCGCTTTGCAATGTGATGTTGATACTCCTCCCATCAAGAGGTGGAGTCTGTTTATCCGCCCCCTTGAATTAGAGTTGGTCTTATGCCTTGCCTTGACCAATGGAATGTGGCAGACATGATGGCATATGAGTTCCAGAGTCTAAGACTTGAGAAGCCTTGCAGCTTCTGTCCTCGCTGTCCTGCAGCCCTGAGACCACCATGCTGTAAGGAAGCAGTTTTAACCTACTGGAGGATGAGAGGCCACCTGGAGGAGAACTGAGCCTCCCCAGCTGACAGTCAGCATCCACTGCCAGATATTAAGTAAGGCCATCTTAGCCCTTCTAGTCCAGCCAACCCTCCAGGTGAATGCAGCCACGTGGATGAGCCCAGGTGAGAACAGCAGATCTGGCCAGATGGCTAGCCCACAGAATCAGAAGAAATTATAAATCACTGTTGTTTTAAGCCTCTAAGTTAGGGGTTGTTTGCTACATAGCAATAGATAACTGAAACACAGGCCCACTGGGGCTGGACATAAGGGGTCTTCCAGGAGGGGCCTCTAGGAACCCTTTTTGGCTTCCATAGTTTGAGGGCTTAATACCTGGATTTACTGCCCCACCAACTGGCCACTGCAAGGGAGAATTAGTTCTTCAAAATGCAAGCAGGGTGCTCTTAGGAAGACAGAAATATATACCTGGCAGTCAAAAAAACAACAAAAACAAAACAAAGCAATGACAACAAATGTCCACTGTATTTTGCTTTGTGCTTCTTGTAAGCAGAGCTGTATAAATACTGTAAGCATCTAGTTCATGTTGTATTAAACTCATACTTTTGAAATAAATACCATCAGGATGAACTGATCTGAATTAAATAGTCAGAGAATAGAGCCTGTGCCATCTGCAGTCCTCCACTTCTTCTCTTGGCCCAAGTTGTGAACAAACACATACACACTGAACCACTAGAGAACTACCGATTTAGCACAAGTTAAATGAAGCAACATGTAGGATGTCAACGCTGGGCCTCCAGGACAGGACCCAGCACACCTACTCTGAGTATGGGACTAGCCGTGTGCGTAACTGCTAAATACCGCAGGTCAGAGGCGGGATTGGTGCAATTTCCATTATTAAGTAGACTCTAATACAGTGATTCTCATCCAGGGTAATTCTGCCCCACAGGGGTTGTTGGGCAATGTCTGGAGACATTTTTGGTTGTCACAACTATTGGTCGGAGCAGTGTTGCTACTGGCACCTAGTCGGTACAAGCCGAAGATGCTGCTGAACATCCTACAATGCACAGGACAGCCCCTGCCCAACAAATAATTATTTGGTCCAAAATGTCAGTAGTACAGGGTTTGAAAAGCCGTAAGTTAAAAGAAACAGAATTGCCAGATAGGACAGGAGTCATAAGTGCATCCATTCCCTATTATTGAACACAGCACTGCGTCTAACACTCTGTTGTTGTCAGGTGATGTTGGGTTGATTCCGACTCATAATGACCCTGTAGGACAAAGTAGAACTGCCCCATAGGGTTTCCTAAGCTGTAATCTTTACGGGAGCACATCGCGAGGTCTTTTCTCCCATGGAGCTGATGGTGAGTTTGAACCGCTGACCTTTCGGTTAGCAGCCAAGCGCTTAACCACTGTGTCAGCAGGGCTCCTGGTCTAACATTCTACTGTGCTCTAAAACCTTACTGTTCACCAGCCATCCCACTTCTAGGTATTTGCTCCAAAGAAATGAAGAATACCTCCACACAAAGACCTGCACGTGAATGTTTATAGCAGTATTATTCATAAAAGTCAAAATGTGGAGGCAATCCACATATCTATTAACTGGTGAGGAGATAAACAAAATGTGGCATATACAAACAATGAAATGTTGTTGTTGTTATTAGCTGCTGTTAAGTGGCCCCCACTCATGGCAATCTCATGCACAACGGAATGAAATGTTGCTCCAGTCCTTCCCCATCCCCATGATCAGTTGCAGATCCGACCATTGTGAGCCATAGGTTTTGTTTTTTTTTTATACTTCAGGTGAGGGTTTACAGAACAAATAGTTTCTCATGAAACAGTAGTACACATATTGTTTTATGACATTGGTTAACAACCCCAGGACATGTCAACCCTCTCCCTTCTTGACCTTTTTTTTTTTTTGGTGAAAATATACATAGCCAAAGATACACCAATTCAAAAATTTCTACATGCACAGTTCAGTGACATCGACTACACTCTCCCAAT
>NW_004443997.1:6164551-6171926 GCF_000243295.1 Trichechus manatus latirostris
TGGACTCAGTCTGGTGGAGGCCTTGGTAGCTGTGGTCCATTAGTCCTTTGGACTAATCTTTTCCTTGTATCCTGTTCTCCTCATTCTCCCCTGCTCCCAAAGGGATGAGACCAGTGGAGTATCTTAGATGGCCGCTCACAGGCTTTTAAGACCCCAGACGCTACTTACCAAGGTAGAATGTAGAACATTGTCTTTATAAACTGTGTTATGCCAGTTGAACTAGATGTTCCCCGAGACCATGGTCCCCACGTGAGCCATAGGGTTTTCACTGACTGATTTCCAGAAGTAGATTGCCAGGCCTTTCATCTTAGTCTGTCTTAGTCCTGAAGCCCTGCTAAAACATGCTTATCATTATAGTAACACACAAGCCTCCACTGACGGACGGGTTGTGGCTGTGCTTGAAGTTTGTTGGTTTCCCACATGGAAGGCGAGAATTCTACCACTGAACCACCAATGCCAGGATCCTTTAGGATGCTCCTTACATTATGGAGGCCTCCAGGAAACATTTCATGGCATAAAAAACAAGGGCCACCTGCAAACAGAAATAGATTCGAGGTATTTAAGAGGGGAAATGTGCAAACGTTAAACGGTAGATTCCGGTACACACTAAGCAGGAAAGAGGAGAACAGGGAAGAACTGATTTTTTAAACTCCCACGGTTTGCTGTTATTTAGTTTGAAATGCTTGAAAAGGGGGAACAATGGATTGAAGCATCAGCATATTTTGTGCTACTGCAGACAAAAGCAAGAGACTGCCTTAATGTGACCAATTTGGGGGGCATAAAGATTTCCCACAACCGTTAAGACATTTCTCTTTCAATTGCTGTGTTTGGTGGTGTATTTTTAGAATTGCAATTTCTCATTAAGGGGTGCTGTGGTCTGAAGATGATCACTATTCCAATGTAGTTTTCTCTCCACTCCCCATTAGCGGGGTTTAAAAAGCAGCCTTTGAAAATAAACACTTTGATTCCTTCAAGGGCACAATTCCCAGACCACTTTCCAAAACAGTGTAATGTGTCTGAGATTCTCCACCAGTTTCTCACTCTGAGTGGCTAAGATCCTTCACGGAGCAAGAAATCATTAAGATGTGAAGTTTATGCTCTGACAGGGATCACAGTAGAGGGTCCCAGAGAGAGCTGGAGAAAAATGCAGAATGAAATTAAAACTTATATAAAAAGACCAGACTTACTGGTCTGACATAGACTGGAGAAACCCCAAGAGTATGGCTCCCGGACACCCTTTTAACTCAGTGCTGAAGTCATTCCTGAGATTCATCCTTCAGCCAAAGATTAGACAGGCTCATAAAACAAACAATAATACATGTAGCTCAACCACATATATGAGACTAAATAGGCACACAAACCCAGGGGCAAGGACGAGAAGGTGGGAGGGGACATGAAAGCTGGACAAATGCAAATGGGGACTACGTAGGTTATCATGGCACCCAGGCGCGGTAAGACAAATTGCATTTTTCTCTTTGGCATGTAGGCTAGTAAACTGAGTTTGGCTTGAGCCACACCCAGCACTTTGAAGACAATGGACAGGAGGGGGCAGGTTCCGCTTGGTCTGAGCAGCTCCCAGTTGAGCCACACCCATTGCCATCACCTAAGGTTTCGTTTGCTAACGGACAGGAGGAGCCAGTAAGCAGCTCCTGGCTGCGTTGGCTGTCAGGACGACCCTGGGGAGGCAGCCAGGACCCAAAGCCTAGGACAAAGAGGTTTCAAGGACCCCACCTTTCAAAGAGGAGAAAGCAGTTGGGGTTCCCCTCTTCCGACCTCCATCCCAGGCTGTATGGGGGTTGGAGGACTGCCAACGGCTGGGGCTGTTCCTTGCCCTCTGGGAAAACTCTTAGACGTGGAGGGTGCCTGCCAGAAGAGAGAATCGGTGGCATCTTGTTCCCAGGGTGACCAGGGTGACCACCTAGTTGGGCAGAGGACTTGCTGATGGACTCTCTGGGCTTTTGCTTTTTTCTTTTGCTGATCTCATGTATTTATTATCCTTAAAAATTTTTATTTTCAATTTCTTAAGTCTGTACCACCTCACTCAAAACGCAAAAGTTGAGGGTATTTGAATTGCATTTCAGTTTGAGTGGCATTTTATTTTTCGACTTTACTGAGATATACTTTACATACAATAAAATGCACTATTTTAGGGATGCCTTTATATGAGTTTTGATTACTGTATACACTCATGTAACCACTGGTGCAATCAAGATATAGAACATTCTCATCAGCTCCCAAAAGGTCTCTGGTGCCCTTCTGCAGTTAATCCTAGCTGTTATTTTTGAAGGAGCCCTGGTGGCACACTGGTTAAAGCACTTGGCTGCTAACTGAAAGGTTGACAGTTCAAACTCACCAGCCGCTCCATGAGATAAAGATGTGGTGATCTGCTTCCATAAAGATTACAGCCTTGGAAATACTGTGGGGCAGTTCTACACCGTCTTATAGGGTCACTATGAGTTGGAATTGACTTGATGGCAGTGGGTTTGGTTTTTTGTTTTTTTTGTCATCTTTGAACTCGATCTGCTTTCTGTCACTTTTCCCTTTTCTAGAATTTTATATAAAAGGAATAAAACATTATTACTCTTTTATATCTGGCTTCTTTCACTCAGTATAATGACTTTAGAGCCATCCCATTGTTGCGTTTATCAATGGTCCATTCCTTTTTATTGCTGAGTCAAATTCCATTGTCTGGATAGACCACAATTTACTTATCCTGCTTTTCATATTTATGTTAATTTGGAAAGAAAACGGAACTCTTACAATGCTGACTATTTAGGAATAAGCCATGCTTCTCCATTTTCTTACTCAGGTCTTCTTTTTATGTCTGTTGTCAAACTTAATAGTTTTCTATTTGTGGCCCTGCTCTTTGTTTCTTGAGTTTATTTCTAAGAACTTAATAGTTTGTTGTTACTGGAATGGAATCTTTTCTCCTTAACATTAATTAGCTCAGTAGTTGTTGCTAATATAATGGAAAGCTATCAATTGTTCTGTATATTCATCTTATATTGGGCCATCTTTTGGAACTCTCACTGCTTCTAGTAATTTCTTAGTTGAGTCTCTTGGATTTTCTAGGTTCACAGTTCTATCACCTGCAAATAATGCTAATGTTATCTCCTTTTCTAAGAATACTTATTCCTTCTTCTTATTTTAGTGATCCCTGGTGTTTCAGGAAAGGGAGAAGAAAATAGGAATCAGATGGCCTGGGTATAGATGGAAAGGACAAGCAGAGAAGGGGTAAAATGAAGCAGGCAAGAATGAATTAAGTGGACATCTTAGAATTTAGCTGGGTTGTGAGCTAAGGGGGTGTCATAGATTGAATTGTGTCTCCCAAAAATATCTGTCAACTTGGCTCGGTCATGATTCCCAGTATTGTATGTGTGTACCATTTTGTAGTCTGATGTGATTTCCTTATGTGTTGTAAACTCTATCACTATGATGTGATAAAATGGATTAGTGGCAGTTATACTGATGAGGTCTACAAGATTAGTGTTTTAAGCCAGTCTCTTCTGAGATATAAAAGAGAGAAGTGAGCAGAGACACATATGAACCTCACACCACCAAGAAACCAGTACCAGGAACAGAGTGCATCCCTTGGACCTGAGGTTCCTGCACTGAGCTGCTCCTAGACGAAGGGAAGACTCATAACAAGGACCTTCCTCCAGAGCGACAGAGAAGAGAAAGCCTTCTCCTGGAGCTGACACCCTGAATTTGGACTTGTAGCCTGCTGGACACTGAGAGAATAAATTTCTCTTTGTTAAAGCCATCCACTTGTGGTATTTCTGTTATAGCCGCACTAGATGACTAAGATGGGGGAAGTTGGAAAAGTTCAAGCAGGAGTCCATTTCCCATGTCTGGAAACTGTGTAGCATGGGCCTTTACTCTCTTTTTGTCTCTGCTTCAAACACCAGAGGACCTTTAATGGAAGAGGAGGGGGAGAAGCCAGGCATGAAGGAGCAGGCCACTGCCCTCCCTACCCCAGAGTCCAGGGATGGAAAGGGGAGATTCAGTAGGGAATGTTTGAAGGAAGACACTGGAAGAAAATAAAATTGCTCCTTTTTGTACAGATGGTTCAACAAACAAGTTCCATTGAAAATGTCAGCTGCATTTCTATTATTCCTATTTTAGGAAGGGGGGCAATTAAGAGGAGACTGGAGAAGGCGTTGTCATTTGGGGTGGAAACCTATCTATATAGGCTTTGTAAAAACATCCCTTTCTGGGGACTTCTGGGCAACATGGCACTATAGTCAGAAGCACCATGCCGTCCCTCCACAGCAAAGATCAGAAAAACTAAGTCAAACAGAGTCACACGTCAGTCCTGAAACCCTAACCATCAAATGTAGAGATAGCCAAGCACCAAATGGAATAAGAAACTGACTGAGAACAGAGCACGAGGAGAGATACATGCAGAGGTCCGCTATGAGCTACTGCAGCACAGATCTGCCACCTTGGACTCCTATCGGAGATAAGCAAACAGGAGGTACGAGAAAACAGTTTCACTGAGCTTCCGGCAGGAGACAGAACAACCGGGAACCCACAATATAGGCTTTCGCACCCTCCACCCTTCTTCACTGACATTTAGCCTCCTCTGCTTCCTGCAGCCACAGTCTATTGGCTGGGAAGCAAGAGCTTCCCCCCAGTGCCGCTTGGATTCCACCTGCCGGCACTGGCCAGCTCCCTGAGTGCCATTTGTTGGCTGCTGGTGTTACTTTTTTCCGCTTCTTTAGATTTCTTCCTTATCTCTCACCACCTCCCCACCTTTCTCTCAAATACCTGGCTCCGTGCACCATCTTTGCTTCTTCCTGAAAGTCTGTGAAACACCGCTCGACTGTGAAACTGCTTCCCGGCCCATGCCACCATGCTGGTGGGACCCCCGGGGCTTTTTTGTTTGCTCTGATTTGTTCTGTTTTATTTGTTTGTTTGTTTGTTTTCTTTTTCTTTTCTCAGCCTGGGAGCCCCTTCTAGCCGGACAGTACCATGTGGCTTGGAAGCTAGTCCCTTACTCTGTGCAGATGCACAGGGATATCCCTGGGGGCATTTCTTTTTTCTTTTTTTTTTTTCATTTCTTTGTTTAGTTTTCTTCTCTCTCTTATTCACTTTTTGTCTTTCTTCATTTCCAGTTTCTCGATTTATTCATTTTTTTCTTTTACCCTTTTTCTTTTATTTTTTATTTTTGTTTTTCCCCATTTCTCAGTCTCTCATTTGTCCACTCCAATAGCAAGCTCCCTTAGCACTCTTTTTTGTTTGTGTGTATGTCTTTGGTTCCTGTTCCTCTGTCCTCTCTCTCATCATTCCCATACCCATCTTAGCTCCACACATCACAATCTACCCCGTCCTTCCTGCCTACCTGCACTGTGTGCTGAACATCACACTCCCAAGCAACACAGGCATGGCCTACTGGAACCTGCCCTGCACTGATTCTCAGTCTGCACTGTCAGCCCTGGTAAATGCCACAAAAAACCTATCCCAGCAACTCCCCTTCAGCTGGACCTGCCCTACTGTACCATACCTGAGTGACTAACCCTGCCCATTGGAGAAAGAGTGAAAAGTATCGTGCCCACAGATGAGCAAACAACAAAGAACGCACAGCCCACCTGCTCAGACATAACTAAATAAAACAAAAAAGCAGGACAAAACAAACAAATCTACAATCAATAAACAAGGAAAATAACCACTGAATGCCCTGAAGACAGCAGACAATATCAAAACATTTACAAAAACAAGACAGGATGGTTCCAGTAGGAGTCCAAAGTAAAACACCAGATGACCTTCCAGTAGAAGAAAAGGCACTAGACCTAACTGATAAGGAATTCACATCTCTAATATTCAGAATTATCCAAGAGTTGAAGCAAAAAACAGACAAAAATGAGGAAAAAATAGACAAATTCATGGAAATGGCAGACAAATTCATGGAAAATACAGACCAAAAAATGGAAGAATTCAAGAAAATAATACAGAAACAAAATGCTAAAATAAATTCACAACTAGAAATCATACAAAAACAGCAATTAGAAATCCAAAAGATAAACAAGATTTCAGAAATGAACAGTGTCATAGAAGGGCTGAGGAGCAGGTTTGAAACGATGGAAGATAGGATCAGCAAAATTGAAGACAAACACTTGGCTACAACTCTGTTTGAGGAAAAATCCAAAAAAAGAACGAAGAAAAATGAAGAAACACTGAGAATTATGTGGGATACAATCAAAAGCAAAAATCTGTGAGTGATCGGAGTTCCAGAACAGGGGCAGAAAACAGAAAACACAGAGGATCATTGAAGAACTGCTGACAGAAAACTTCCCCAATATTGTGAAAGATGAAAAGCTGACCATCCAAGAAGCTCGACGAACCCCATATAGGATACAGCCCAAAAGAAAATCACCAAGCCATATCATAATCACACATGCTAAAACCAAAGACAAACAAAGAATCCTGAGAGCAGCTTGAGAAAAACAAAAGTGACATACAGAGGAGAAACAGTAAGACTAAGCTCGGATTATTTGGCAGAAACCAGCCAAGCAAGAAGGCAATGGGATGACATATATAAAACCTTGAAAGAGAAAAATTGCCAGCCAAGAATAATATATCCTGCAAAACTCTTGTTCAAATATGTTGGTGAAATTAGGTCATTTCCAGATAAACAGAAATTAGGGGACTATGTAAAAACCAAACCGAACTTACAAGACTTATTAATGGAAGTCCTTCGATCTGAGAACAAACAATATCAGACCACAGGCTGAATACAGGACACAGGATTGTACTAGCCAGATACCAACCTAGGAAATGAACTCTTAAGGACTATGCAAAACCAAAAGAATTACAAAAGGGAACCAGTGACGTTAAATCTGTAAATGACAGCAGCATCAGAACAATAAAAGAAGGAATAAACGGTATAGGTATAGAACCTTCTAATGGAGAGGAAGTCACGTGATACCAAGTAATAATAGACTGGTACAAATCTAGGAAGATAAGGGTAGATTTCAAGGCAACCACGTAGAAAGGTAACAAACCTACTCATCAAAATAAAGAAGAAAAACATGAGTCTCAGTAAAAACAAAACCTACAAAAACAAAAGAAATGAAAAAAAAAATCCACGAACAAAAGGAACTCAGCACAGGAGAGTAAGAGGAACAAAGGAAACATCAGCACCACAAAAAAAGCACTACAAAATGCAATCCCACTCCTAGGAATATATCCTAGGTAAATAAGAGCCGTCACACTAATAGACATGTGCACACCCATATTCACTGAAGCACTGTTCACAATAGCAAAAAGATGGAAACAACCTAGATGCCCATCAACAGATGAATGGATAAACAAACTATAGTACATACACACAATGGAGTATTATACAAAGATAAAGAACAATGATGAATCTGTG
>NW_004443997.1:6172922-6174777 GCF_000243295.1 Trichechus manatus latirostris
AAAAAAAAAAAAAGAATTATCTATATGAGATAAAATTGACAACAGCAACTCGAAAGGTTTGATGGGAAGCCTAGGGGACAGTGAGTTGAAGATAATGGTGATGGAATAATTTGGAAGAGAAGAGTGAGAATAGCAGCACAGCTGGAAGAATGTAATCCATGTCACTGAATTGTACATGTAGAAACTTTTGAAAAAGTATAACTTTGGCCATGTATATTTTCACCAAAAAAAAGGTCCTCAAGGTCGAAAAGGGAGAATGTTGACACATCATGGGGTTGTTAAGCAAAGTCATAAAACAATATGTGTACTGACTGTTTAATGAGAAACTATTTGTTCTGTAAACCTTCATCTAAAGTACGATAAAAATTTTTTAAAAAATAAAAAAATCCCTTTCTGAATCAGACTTGGACCTTGCCTTTCATGTGTATCACAAGGTAAATAAAATGTCCTCAGGGTATCCCTTCCATGTGTGCTGGGAAGGGCAGGTGTGAAAATGGGGGCTGCACCTGCAGTTACACAGTATTGCCACTAGATAGCGCCTCTGCTTCAGTGAGGCAAAACGGGAAGTAAGCAATGATGCTTTACCAAAAAACCAAACCCGTTGCCAAACTTGTTGCGGTCGAGTGGATTCCGACTCATAGCGACCCTATAGGTCAGAGTAGAGCTGCCCCATAAGGTTTCCAACACTGTAAATCTTTACAAAAGCAGACTGTCACATCTTTCTCCCTTAGAGCAGCTTGTGGGTTCAAACCGCTCACCTTTCAGTTAACAGACAAACCACTGTACCACCAGGGTTCCTTAGTGGTGCTTTAGGTGGTTTCAAGATAAGGAAGCCACTGATGGAAATAATTTTGAATGCTGGGGCCTAAAGTGAAGTACAGGTGTTCATTACGCAGTGTGGAATGAGTGTGACTGGCAAAATGCCTGTATTTCATATGAAAAAAATTTTTAATTAATTTTTTTATTGTGCTTTAAGTGAAAGTTTACAGTTCAAGTTAGTTTCTCATACAAAAATTTATATACACATTATTATGTGACCCTAGTTGCTCTCCCTATAGTGTGAAAGCACACTCCTCCTTTCCACCCCGGATTTCCTGTGTCCATTCAACCAGCGCCTGTCCCTTTCTGCCTTCTCATCTCACCTCTGGACAGGAGCTGCCTATTTAGTCTCATGTATCTGCTTGAGCTAAGAAGCATACTCTTCATGAGTATCATTTCATGTCTTATAGTTCAGTCTAATCTTTGTCTGAAGAATGGTTTCAGTTCTGGGCTAACAGAGAGTCCAGGGGCCATGTCTTCCGGGGTCCCTCCGGTCTTAGTCAGACCATTAAGTTTGATCTTTTAACTAGAGTTTGAATTCTGCACCCTACTTTTCTCCTGCTCTGTCAGGGACTCTCTGTTGTGTTCCCTGTCAGGGCGGTCAGTGGTGGTAGCCAGACACCATCTAGTTCTTCTGGTCTCAGGCTGATGGAATCTCTGGTTTATGTGGCCCTTTCTGTCTCTTGGGCTCATATTTTCCTTGTGTCTTTGGTGCTCTTCATTCTCCTTTGCTCCAGGTGGGTTGGGACCAATTGATGCATGTTAGATGGCCACTCGATAGCTTTTAAGACCCCAGACACCACTCACCAAAGTGGGAAGCAGAACATTTTCTTAATAAACTTTGTTATGCCAGTTGACCTAGATGTCCCCTGAATGTCATGGTTCCCAGACCCCTGCACCTGCTACTCTGTCCCTGAAAGTGTTTGGTTGTATTCAGGAAACTTCTTAACTTTGGTTTAATCCAGTTGTGCTGACTTCCCCTGTGGTGTGTATTGTCTTTCCCTTCACCTAAGATAATTCTTGTCTACTATCTAGT
>NW_004443997.1:6174877-6214102 GCF_000243295.1 Trichechus manatus latirostris
CATAACCATCAAAGAATGTTTTCTTCTGTGTTTAAACCTTTTCTTGAGTTCTTATAATAGTGGTCTTATACAATATTTGTCCTTTTGTGACTGACTAATTTCACTTAGCATAATGCCTTCCAGGTTCATCTATGTTATGAGATGTTTCATGGATTCATCATTCTTTATCGTTGCGTAGTATTCCACTGTGTGAATATACCATAATTTGTTTATCTGTTTGTCCATTGATGGACACCTAGGTTATTTCCATCTTTTTGCTATCGTGAACAGTGCTGCAGTGAACATGAGTGTGCATATACCTATTCGTGTGATGGCTCTTATTTCTCTAGCATATATTCCAAGAAGTGGGATTGCTGGATCGTATGGTATTTCTATTTCTAGCTTTTTAAGGAAGCGCCAAATCGATTTCCAAAGTGGTTGTACCATTTTACATTCCCACCAACAGTGTGTAAGTGTTCCAGTGTCTCCACAACCTCTCTGACATTTATCGTTTTGTGTTTTTTGTACTAATGCTAGCCTTGTTGGGGTGAGATGGTATCTCATTGTAGTTTTGATTTGCATTTCTCTAATGGTTAACGATCACAAGCATTTCCTTATGTGTCTGTTAGCCGCCTGAATGTCTTTTTTGGTGAAGTGCCTCTTCAGATCCTTTCCCCATTTTTTAATTGGGTTATTTGTCTTTTTTGTTGTTGAGATTTTGCAGTATCTTATAGGTTTTAGAGATTAGACCCTGATCGGATTTGTCGTAGCCAAAAATTTTTTCCAGTCTGTAGGGTGTCTTTTTACTCTTTTGGTGAAGTCTTTTGATGAGCATAAGTGTTTGATTTTTAGGAGCTCCCAGTTACCTAGTTTTTCTTCTGGTGCTTGTGCATTGTTAGTTATGGTTTGTATTCTGTTTATGCCATGTGTTAGGGCTCCTAGCGTTGACCCTATTTTTTCTTCCATGATCTTTATCGTTTTAGATTTTATATTGAGGTCTTTGATCCATTCTGAGTTAGTTTTTGTGCATGGTGTGAGGTATGGGTCTTGTTTCATTTTTTTTGCAGATGGATATCCAAATATGCCAGCACCATTTGTTGAACGGATTTTGGGCCTTTGTCAAATATCAGCTGCTCATGATGGATAAATTTACATCTGGATTCTTAATTTTGTTACATTGGTCTATGTATCTGTTGTTGTATCAGTACCAGGCTGTTTTGACTACTGTGGCGATATAATAGGTTCTAAAATCAGGTAGTGTGAAGCCTCCCACTTTGTTCTTCTTCTTCAGTAATGCGTTACTTGTCCAGGGCCTCTTTCCTTTCAATATAAACTTGGTGATTTGTTTGTCCATCTCATTAAAAAATGCCGATGGAATTTGGATCGGGATTGCATTGCATCTGTAGATTGCTTTAGGTAGAATTGACATTTATACAATGTTGAGCCTTCCTATCCATGAGCAAGTATGTATTTCCACTTATGCAGGTCTCCCTTGGTTTCTTGCAGTAGTGTCTTGTAGTTTTCTTTGTATAGGTCTTTTACGTCTCTGGTTAGATTTATTCCTAAGTATTTTATCTTCTTGGGGGCTATTGTAAATGGTATTGATTTGGTGATTTCCTCTTTGAAGTTATCTTTGTTGGTGTAAAGGAATCCAACTGATGTTTGTATGTTTATCTTGTATCCTGATACTTTGCTGAAATCTTCTGTTAGTTCAGGTAGTTTTCTTATGGATTCTTTGGGGTTTTCTGTGTATAAGATCATATCATCTGCAAACAGAGATACTTTGACTTCTTCCCTACCAATTTAGATGCCCTTTATTTCTTTTTCTAGCCTAATTGCTCTGGCTAGGACCTCTAGCACAATGTTGAATTAAGAGTGGTGATAAAGGGCATCCTTGTCTGGTTCCCGCTCTCAAGGAGAATGCTTCAGACTGTCTCCATTTAGGATGATGTTAGCTGTTGGCTTTGTATAAATGCCCTTAATTATGTTGAGGATTTTCCCTTCTATTCCTATTTTGTTGAGAGTTTGTATCATGAATGGGTGTTGGACTTTAAGACAATTCTTTTTAATGAGAAAGCTTTTAGTCATTAAAAAGAAGTTTCTGACTTCATCTCCTACTACTCTGTGGGGACTAACTCTTCTTCAGCATTGCTGGCTGTAGTAGGCAGAATAAAGGCCCCGAATATGTCCACATCCTAATTCCCTGAATCTGTGAATATGTGACCTTACATGACAAAAGCGACTTTACAGATGTGATTAAGTTAAGGATCTTGAGATGGGGAGATTATCCTGGTTTATTTGGGTGTATACAATGTAATCAGAAGTGTGCTTATAAAAGGGAGGTGAGAGGGTTAGAGTCAGGAAAGGAGATGTGATAATACAAGCAGATGTATGAGCGAGAGAGACAGAGAGACATTTGAAGATGCTGCATTGCTGGCTTTGAAGAGAGAGGAAGGGGACATGATCCAAAGAATGCAGGTGGCCTCTAGAATCTGGAAAAGGCAAAGAAAACAGATTCTCCCCTTGAGGTTCCAGAAGGAACCAGCCTGCTGACACCTTGATTTTCATGCTGTGACACCCATTTTATACTTTGGACCTCCAGAACTAGAAGAGAATAAATGTCTGTTGTTTTAAGCCATGAAGTTTGGGTAATTTGTTACAGCAGCAATAGGAAACTAATCCACTTGTCTGCTTTCCGTTTCTCAAACACACCAGGCTCCATCCTGGCCTAGGACCTTTGTCCTTGCTGTTGCTGCTGCTCAGAATGCTCTTCCCCCAGCTATCTGCATGGCTTTCTCCCAGCTTTGGGGTCCCTGCTCAAATGTCACCTTCTTAATGAAGCCGTTCCTGCCTGCTTTATTTAAAATTGCCACTCCTCCCCTGCACTCCCTGAGCAGTTCTTCTGATTGGTTTTTCTCTATAGCACTTACCACCATCAGGCATGGTGCATATTTCATTCATTTTGTTTATTTTCTGTCTTCCCTCTAGTGCATGAGCTCAACGAGGCAGAAATTTTTGTATAGTTTATGTACTATACAAAAATGTAATTTCAATGCCTAAAATATAGTTGATGTTGAGTCGATTTCGACTCCTAGCAACCCCACGTGTGTCAGAGTAGAACTATTTTCAGTAGCTGATTTGTCTAAAGTAGACTGCCAAGACTTACTTCTGAGGTGCCTCTGGGTAGACTCAAACTTCCAACCTTTTGGTTAGCAGCCAAGTGCATTAATGATTTACACCAGTCAGTGGGAGTAGGAGAGGGATTTTAAAAAAAAAAAGTTGACAAGAAGGGTAGCAAGTCAATTTTTTAAAAAGTGTTATTATTACACACAGGCCTAAAATAAACCCAAATGAAAGATATGGGACATATTTAATCGTATTTCCAGGATTAGGTATTTGCCTTGTTGGTGCTCAGCCAAAGTACAAGACACAGTTTATAGTAAGTATATGCTTTTCATCAATTTTGAGAATTTGACATTCATCTAGTCTCCTTCAGGTCTGAATTTTCCAGTTAAACATCAGTTATTCATATGTTAAAGATCCAGAGAGAGGGGACTGGACCACTGTAGCAATCTGATGATATTATTTTCTAGTTGTCCTTGGGGGACAGTTGGTATGAGTCGGCTTCCTGAGTGTCTTTTATTATAAATGGTTTGGGGATTATCAAGCACTCCTGAAATCAGTGGGCTGAAGGATTAGAGGTGTGTGTTACAGTTTATGGGAGCCCTGGTGGTGCAATAGTTAAGAGTTCGGCTGCTAACCAAAAGGCTGGCAGTTTGAATCTACCAGTGCTCCTTGGAAACCTTAAGGGGCAGTTCTGCTCTTTCCTATAGGGTTGCTATGAGTTGGAGTCAACTCGACAGCAATGGGGTTTTTTTTTTTTTTTTGGTTACAGTTTATAACATTTTTGAAGAAACACAGTTAACTGTTATGCCTGAGTATCACAGAAAAATTGTGTAGAATCAAATGGCAGGAACGCTAATTGCCATTTAATTGAGGTTTGAAAATTTATCTTCCCTTGTTAGAAGCTTTGTCTAAGGTCAGAGAAGGAAAAAAAAAATCATTCATCTATAACATGGAGACGACATTTGGAAAAAAGCAGTGTCAGAATGAAAGTTCTAGTAATCAGTTACAATTGTCATGGCATTTAATATCCGGAAAAATGTGTCTTAATCTGTGAGTTCTGTTGGTTTAAATAAAGTATACTTGATGTATTAACTGGGAATTTTCATATCATACAGTTACAACAGTGGTTTTCAGTCTGGGGCAATTTTGCCACCCAGGGAACATTTGGCAATGTCTGGAGACATTTTTGATTGTCATGACTGGAAGAAGGCAGTGTCCTAGTGGGTGGAGCATCCAGGGGGTGGAGGCCAGGGATGTTGCTAAACATCCTACAATGCACAGGACACTGCCCTCCACAACAAAATATGATTCGGCCCAAAATGTCAATAGTGCTGAGGATGAGAAACTCGTGTTACGATTTTGTTTCATATTTATATACTGCCTTTAGATTTATTTATTTTATATTTAAAAAATTGAGATATTCCCATACCATACAGTTTACCCTTGAAAAGTGTACAGTTTAGTGGTTTGAAGTATAGTCAACAAAGTTATACAGCCATCATCACTATCTAACTCCAGAACATTTTCATCACCCCAAAGAGAAACTCCAAACCCATTAGCAGTCACCCCCATTCCCCTCTACCCCTAGCTCTGGTGACAACTGATCTACTTTCTGTCTCTATGGATTTGCCTAGACATTTCATGTCAGTGGAATCATACATTATTTGTCCTTTTGTGTCTGGCTTCTTTCACTGAGCGTAATGTTTTTGAGGTTCATCCATGTTGTAGCATGATCAGTAGTTTGCTTTTTTATGGCTGAGTAGCATGGATAGACCACATTTTATTTATCTGTTAATTCATTGATGGACATTTGGACTGTTTTCACTTTTGGGCTATTATGAATCGTGGTGCTATAAACATTTGTGTACAAGTTTTTGTGTGGACATATGTTTTCTTTCTCTTGGTTAACTCTGTGCTTAACTTTTTGAGGATGTCCCAAACTGCACCATTTTACATTCCCACCAGCAATATACGCACTTCCAGTTTCTCCACATGCTCGCATACATTTGTTATTGTCTGTCTTTTTTATTGTAGCCATCATAGTTAGTATGAAAAGAGCCCTGGTGGCTCAATGGTTAAGCACTCAGCTGCTAACTGAAGGGTTAGCAGTTCCAACCCACTAGCTGCTCTGAGGGAGAAAAGACCTGACAATCTGCTCCCTTAAAGATTATAGCCTAGGAAACTCTGTGGGACAGGTCTACCTATGAGTTGGAATTGATTTGACAGCACACGACAACAACAAAAACAGTTAGTGTGAAGTGGTATCTCATTGTCGTTTGGTATACATTTCCCTAATGACTAATGTTGAGCATATTTTCATGTGCCTATTGCCATTTAAGGTGCCCTGGTGGCACAGTGGTTAAGTGCTCCGTGCTAAATGATAGGTCGCCGGTTCGAACCCACTAGCTGCTCTGTAGGAGAAAGATGTTGCAGTTTGCTTCTGTAAAGATTACAGCCTTGATTCAGAAAAACCAGATGGTGCCTGATTACCACCACCGACTGCTCTGGCAAGGATCGCAATAGAGGGTTCCGGACTGAGTGGGAGAAAAACATAGAAAAAAATTGAAATTCACACACATACACACACACACACACAAGACCAGGCTTGCTGATCTTACAGAGACTGGAGAAACCCTGAGAATATGGCCCCTGGATACCCTTTTAACTCAGTACTGAAGTCACAACTGAGGTTCACTCTTCAGGCAAAGATTAGACAGGTCTGTAGGGCCTACAATAACACACGTGAGGGACGTGCTTCATAGTTCAGTCATGTATACGAGACTACTGGGCATATCAGCCTAAAAGCAAAGATGAGAAGGCAGAAGGAACAGGAAAACTAGACAAATGGAAACGGGGAGCCCGGGGTGGATAAGAAGAGAGTGTTGAAATTGCGGGGTTGGCAACCAGTGTCATGAAACAATTTGTGCATTGTAAAATGAGAAACTAATTTGCTCTGTAAACTTTCACTTAAAACACACACACACACACACACACAAGATTACAGCCTTGAAAACCCTATGGGACAGTTCTACTCTGCCCTATAGGGTCTCTGTGAGTTGGAATCAACTCTACCACAATGAGTACAAGTTTATGTATTGACCATTTGCATGCAGTATTTTATTCGGAGAAATGTCTATTCATCCTTTGCCTGTTTTTAAATCGGCTTCTTTGTCTGTGTTGAATTCTAATACTTCTTTATCAGACATATGATTTACAAAGATTTTCTGCCAGTCTGTGGGTTGCTGTCATGGATTGAATTATGTCCCCCAAAAAATGTGTATATCAATTAGGCGAGGCCATGATTCCCAGTATTGTGTGGCTGTACTCCATTTTGTGATTGTAATTTTATGTTAAAGAAGTTTAGGGTGGGATTGTAACACCCTTACTAAGGTCACATCCCTGATCCAATGTAAATGAGTTGCCCTGGGGTGTGGCTTGCACCACCTTTTATCTTACAAGAGATAAAAGGAAAGGGAAGCAAGCAGAGAACTGGGTACCTCACACTACCAAGAAAGCAGTACTGTGAGCAGAGTGCGTCCTTTGGATGTGGGGTCCCTGTGCGGGGAAGCTCCTAATCCGGGGGAACATTGATGAGAAGGCCAACAGAGAGAGAAAGCCTTCCCCTGGAGCTGATGCCCTGAATTTGGACTTTTAGCCTTCTTTACTGTGTGGAAATAAACTTCTCTTTGTTAAAGCCATCCACTTGTGGTATTTCTGTTAGAGCAGGACTAGATGACCAAGATAGTTGCTGTCTTTAGATTTTACAAAGCATATTCACATCTCTCAGCTCTTAAATCTTACAACTAGGCATGCATTTAGCCTGGGAGAGGTTAAGTGATACATGCAGAATCGGAGGTTAGTTCATTCATGAATTCATAAACTTTTACTGAGGGCCTGCAGAGTTAATTATTGGCTTAAGAGAAGTGGAAACGAGTATCTACAATTTGATTTCCATTTGAGTTTAAAATCTCTACTTAATAGGACTTGTAGGTGTATGGATATTATCCTGTCACTGACAGTGTTATACTTCAGGACAGATTTTGAAATGTTCTTTTTTAAATTTTTCTGTATTTCATTTCTTTTGTTGTTGTTGTTGGGAATATACACAGCAAAACATGCACAAATTCAATAGTTTCTACATGAACAGTTTAGTGACATTGATTACATTCTTGTGCAACCATTCTCACCCTCTTTTTCTGAGTTGTTCCTTCCTCATTAACATAAACTCACTGCTCCTTAAGGTTCTTATCTAATCTTTCAAGTTGCTGTTGTCAATTTGATCCCGTATAGATAGTTCTTAAAGGAATATAATGTTCAAGGCGGGCCTTTTTTTTACTACTTAAGCTAAACTATTGTCCAGTTTTAAGATGGCTTCAGGGGATATTTTTGGTTTAAGGTTTAAAGATTATCTCAGAGCAATATTTTCAGGTATTCATCCACCCTTTATGGCTCCAGAAAGTTGAGAACCCATGAGAATTTGAAATCCTATTCTGCATTTTCCCCCTTTTGATCAGGATTCTTCTATGGAATCTTTGGTCAAAATGTTCAGTAGTGGTAGCCGGGCACCACCCAATTCTTCTGGTCTCATGACAAAGGAGGCAGTTGTTCACGACGGCAATTAGTCACATATTCCATATCCTCCTCCTTTTCCTGACTCTTCTTCTTCCTCTGTTGCTCCAGGTGAATAGAGACAAATTGTTGTGCCTTGGATGGCCGCCTGTAAGCTTTTAAGACCCCAGGCACTACACAATGAATTAGGAGGTAGAACAGAAGCATTAAAAATGTTATTAGGCCAATTAACTCAGATGTCCCCTGAAACCATGACCCTAAGCCTCCAAACCAAGGAACCAAATCCCATGAGGTGTTTGGTTGTACATAAGCAGCTTCAGCAGCTACTCTTTTATTTTATTTTTGTCATTGTAGTAAATATATCTATTACACAATTTTTGCCAATTCAACTTTTAAACAGGTGTAGAACCTACTGACATCAGTTACAATAATCGGTTGTGCAAATCTACCCTTAATCAATGCAATTTTTCCATCACCGTTAACTCCCATCTTCCCCCTCCCTTCCGCCCCTGGTAACTACTAATAAACTTTGGTCTCTATACAGTTGCCTTTTCTTGTCTTTTTATAGAAGTGAGGTCATACAGTATTTGTCCTTTTTTGATTGGCTTATTTCATTCAGCATGTCTTCAAGTTCCATCCATACTGTAGCATGCAACAAAACTTCATTTCTCTTATTGGCTGAGTAGTAGTCCGTTGTATGTATGTACCACATTTTGTTTATTCATTCATCTGTTAGTGGGCATTTAGGTTGTTTCCACCTTTTGACTATCGTGAATAGTGCTCCAGTGAACATTGGTGTGCAAGTCTATTTTTGAGACTCTGCTTTCAAGTCTTTTGGATATATACCTAGAAGTGGAATTTCTGGGTCATATGGTAGTTCTATTTTTAGTTTTTTGAAGAACCGCCACACTGTTTACACAATAGCTGTACGATTTTGCATTCCCATCGGCGATGGGTAAGGGTTCCAATTTCTCCACATCCTTGCCAACATTTGTTATTTTCAATTTTTTTTTTTTTTATCTTAGTCATCTTGGAGCCGTGGTTGTGCAGTGGTTAAGAGCTTGGCTGCTAACCAAAAGGTCAGCAATTCCAGTTCAACAGCCACGTCTTAGAAACCCTATGGTGCAGTTCTACTCTGTTCTATAGGGTTGCTATGAGTTGTAATCGACTCAACAGCAGCAGGTTTGGGTTTGTTTTTCAGCCATCCTAGTGAGAGTCACTGTGAGTCAGAAGCGACTTGATGGCATACAACAACAACAACAGTGGGAGTGAAATGGTACCTCATTGTGGTTTTGATTTGCATTTCTCTGATGGCTAATGCTGCTGAGCATCTTTTCATGTGTTTGGTGGCCATTTGAATGTCCTCTTTAGTGAAATGACTTTTCAAGTCCTAAGTCCTTTGCCCATTTTATAATTGGGTTGTCTTTTTGTTGTTGTCAAAGTTTTATATATATTTTCGTTATTAGATTCTCATCGGGTATGTGGTTTCCAAAGATATTCTCCCAGTCGGTAGCTTGTCTTTTCATGTTTTTGGTAAATTCTTTTGATGAACAAAAGTTTTTAATTTTTATGAGACTTATTTATTTTGTCTATTGCTGTTTGTGCTTTTGTTATTATATTAAATAATCCATCTTTGAAAGCTAGACCTGATAGCGTTGCCCCTGCTTGTTCTTCTAAGAATTTTATGGTTTTAGTTTGCACCTTTAGGTCCTTAATCCATTTTGAGTTTGTTTTTGTGTATGGTGTGAGGCATGGATCCTGTTTTATTTTTCTGTATGTGGAAATCTAATTTCCCCAGCACCATTTATTGAAGATACCCTTCTTTTCTCAACAAATGGACTCAGCACCTTTTTCAAAAATCGGTTGACCATAGATGTGTGGGTTTATTTCTGGACTCTCAATTCTATTTCATTGGTCTATTGTTATACCAGTAGCAGGCTGTTTTGATTACTGTAGCTGTATACTATATTTTAAAATAAGGAAATGTGAGTCCTACTTTGTTCTTCTCTTTCAACATTGCTTTAGCTATTCGGGGCCTCTTGCCATTCCATGTAAAGTTGAGGATTCATTTTCCTAGTAAAGAAGGCTGTTGGAATTTTGATAGGGATTGCATTGAATCTATAGATTTCTTTGGTTAGTATTGACATCTTAACAGTAATAAGTCTTCCAATCCATGAACCTGGAACACCTTTCCATTTATTTAGGTCTTCTTTAATCTCTTTCAGCAGTGTTTTGTAGTTTTCTTTGTATAAGTCCTTCATATCCCTGGTTAGATTTATTCCTAGGTATTTTATTCTCTTAGATGCTATTGTAAATGGAATTGTTTCTCTAATTTCCCTTTCAGATTTCTCACTGCTGGTGTATAGAAACCCAAATGATTTTTGTTAGTTGACCTTGTACCCTGCAACTTGGCTAAATTACTCTACTAGCTCTAGAAGGTTTTCTTGTGGGCTCTTTGGGATTTTCTATATATTGGATCATATCATCCTCGAACAGAGATACTTCTTTTCCAATCTGGGTACCTTTTATCACTTTTTCTTGTCTTATTGCTCTGACTAGGACTCCTAATACAATATTGAATAGAAGTGGTGAGAGTGAGAAATGTTCTTTTTGACAATGAATAGGATGCCATTCATCTTCAATTTGTTATTCCCGGCATAGCAGACCATATGATTATCTGATTCAAAATGGCCAATACTAGTCTATTTCAGCTCACTAATTCTTAGGATGTTGATATTCAAGCATTCCATTTTGTTTTTGACAACTTACAATTTTCCTTGATTCATACTTCACACATTCTACATTCTGATTACTAATGGGTGTTTACAGCTGTTTCTTCTCATTTTGAGTTGTGCCACATTAGCAAATGAAGTCCTGAAAGCTTTACTCCACCCATGTCAGTAAGGGTGACTCTACTTTGAGGAGTCAGCTTTTCTTCAGTCATATTTTGAGTGCCTGCCAACCTGAGGGGCTCATCTTCTGGCACTATATCTGACAATGTTCCACTGTTATCCATAAGGTTTTCACTGGGCAGATTGTTTCAGAAGTAGATCCCAGGTCCTTCTTCCTAGTTGGTCTTAGTCTGGAAGCTTTGCTAAATTGGTCCACCATGGGTGACCCTGTGGTATTTGAAATACTGGTGGCGTAGCTTCAAGCATCACAGCAACATGCAAGCCACCACAATTCGACAAACTTACAGCCTTCAGTATGAATTACACTGTAACATAAAACAAAAATCCACACAACTGGACCAATAAGCAACATCATGATAAACAAAGAAAATATTGAAGCTGTCAAGGATTTCATTTTACTTTAATCCACAATCAACGCCCATGGAAGCAGCAGTCAATAAATGAAATGACATTTTTGATTTGTATTTCTTTATTCATTCTATTCATTGCTTATACACTGTAGTGTTCCACAAAGAATATGTAGTGGCCAGTAATTGTCCTAAACGGAAATTAGGTTGGATTCAGGGCAGTGGAAAATGGTGCTGTTAATACTGAATTCTAATTTAGGATGAACAAGTCCCAAGATTCAAGTAAAGGCTTCTATTTCTGATACCTGAAACTAACAGGTTTAGCTGGACTACAAAAATCAGTGGAAGCATTGACTAGATCCACATTCACAGCTTTTCTGAGATTTTTTATATCAAGTCAACAGCTGGTTTCAACAGTCTACAACCTACTTTGCATGTCCGCTCACTTTGCCCCCCCGCAAATTTTAGGTAGGCTCCTCACTGTATGGCATCAGGGGAATTTCTTAGAGGACTGGGCCAACCTTTGCAACACGACAGCAGTCTACTGCCTTCTGAGAAGCAGGTTTTGTGTAGAGGAAAGGGCTTTGGGGTCAGAAAGTCCAGGAGTTCCAAACCCAGCTCTACCACCTACCGCTGTATGACGCAGAATAAGTCACTTCACCTCTCTCAGCCTCAGTTTTCCCGTTTGTAAAATGTGGATAATATTTCTTCCCTTATATGGCTGTAGTGAGAATTAAATGAGGTAAGGTGCTTGATAAAAAAAAAAAAGGGGGTGGTGTGGAGCATGATGAATACAGCTATCATTATTATCTCAGAAACAAGTTATATTTGGGAAAAAATGTATGTGAAGCAAGTCTGTAGCTTTGAGTTTACATGATGATTTGATGTGTGTGTGATAATACATCTCCAGTTCTATCCAGGAGAGGGATTAGAAGAACACAGGAAGTACCCTTCATCCTCGCTATTAAATTTTTTTATATACATATGTAGAATATATAGATAATTTAATAGTTATAAAACAAACATCCATAGTATCACCACTCAGGTTAAGAAATAGAATATAGCAGCACACTGAAAGGCCTCCACCCAACCCCACATAACCACTATCCTAACTTTTGCTTTCTTTATGGTTATACCACCTGTATGTGCATCTCTAAACAACATCGTTTTGTTTTGTTCGCTTTTGAAATTTATGTTAGTGGAATCATACTTTATTGTATTGCTTCCTTCACTCAGCATTGTTTTGAGACCCATTATGTCATTGTGTTTAACTGCAATTCATTCCTTTTCATTGCTGAATGAATACACTGCAATTTAATGATTTATCCTTTCTACTGCTGATGGACATGTGGGTTGCTTCCAGTTTTGTGCCATTATGTTGTACAATACTATTTATACTTCTGTGTACATGTCTCCTGGTGTATATAGTTAGGAGTTTCTCTAGGGTATATACCCAGGAGTGAGTCACAGAATGCGCATATCTTCAACTTTAGCAAATACAGGTAGTCGCCAACTTAAGATGTATTCGAGTTATGGCGAACTGCACTTACCACCATCTGTTTTTTGTACATCTTATCTCTAGTCATATGTACTACATACAGTGTTGCAGCACAGAATTTGCTGATGTTATCATTCTCAGATGTTCACTCGAAGATGTTCAGTGTTATGATTTACAGTGAAAGGATTAACTAAAGTTTTTTCTAAACTAAATCAGAGGTTTCAGTTGCTTGAACACATGGACCCAAACACTGATTGTTTTGCTAAAGTCGGTAGGCAGATTCAGGAAGCAGTGAGATGTTACCGCAAGATATATGAAGAAAAAAAGAAAAGCATCATTTTCTGACTAGAAATGCTATCCCTGTTCCCGAGGATAATCCAGATGATCCAGAACCTTCCACAAGTGGAATTATTACTGCTGCTGACCAAATGCCAACGGTGTCCAACTCTTTTTCATTATGGGAACAAATTTTTTTGATTTGTGTATTTTTTATGTATGTATGTACATATTAAAATATATCTGTAAGTTTATATGTAATGTTTCCAACCCCCAAAGACAAATGAAGACCAGATTTATAAAGATACTGATAATAAAAGCAATAATAATGAAAACTAAAAATAAATCAATAAGATATTCGACTTACATCAGAACCTACCTACCGCAGAGTCAACGGAACCCTTTCTTAAGTGGGGACTACTTGCAGTCCAGACTTTTCTGAAGAGAGTCTACCAATTTACACCTCCATCAGACCTTCTCTTTTTTTGCCAACACCGTCAGACCTTCTCTCTCTTTCTTTCTTTTTGCCATTCTGGGTGTGTGTGTGTTACTCTATCTCCTTGTGGTTTTAATTTTCATGTTTCGTTATTACTAGTGAAGATTACTAATGGTGTTGGCCAAGAAGATTATTGAATATACCGTGGGCTGCCAAAAGAACGAACAAACCTGTCTTGGAAGAAATATAGCCAGAATGCTCCTTAGAAGCAAGGATGACAAGACTTTGTCTCATGTACTTTGGACGTGTTATCAGGAGGGACCAATCCCTGGAGAAGGACTTCATGCTTGGTAAAGTAGAGGGTCAGCGGAAAAGAGGAAGACCCTCAACGAGATGGATTGACACAGTGGCTGCAATGATGGGCAGAAGCATAACAACTATCATGAGAATGGTGCAGGACTCGGCAGTGTTTCCTTCCATTGTACATGCGGTCGCTATGAGTGAGAACTGACTCCACGGCACCTAACAACAATGAAGTTGAGCACCTTTGCATACTTTTTTGGCCGTTTGCATTTCCACTTTAGCAAAATGCTTGCTTAAATCTCTTGCCTCCATTGTTTTAGACAAATGCCTATTGAAATGGTCTCAGTGACCTCACCATCTCACTGAAGGACAGTCAGTACAGAGATGTAGCGACCGAGGCAGGTTGAAGTTCACGTTTAAACCATTTGCTGCCTCAGCTGTAGCAGAGAACCACTTGTTTTCCCAAAGTAACAGGTACTTGCACTTTAGCTAGGTTTGCGGGAGAAGACCGGGCAGAGGGTCCTGGCTGCTTTCCTCTTCGCAGGTGACCATGAAAGCAGGCTAGTCCCCAGCGACTTCCTCAGGGACCAGAAAGACGTAAACAGACGCGTTCGCACACTGCATCCTGCTCAACCGCCAATTTCAAACTTCCAAGACCAGCCCTGCCGGGTTTGGCGTTCCCCTTTTTCCATTGGTCACAAATCAAAGGAAGAGCAATTTGGTTGGCTCTGCCTTTCACTTCCTCCCGTACCTTTAAGAACTTGGGCGGGACTTGGCTGAGACGTAGCTGTCCATCATAGGGGCGGCATTCTGATTGGTCCTTACAGGGGTGGGCCCCGCCCGCGCAGTTCCAAGATTCAAACGCGGCGGCGGGAGGAGCAGCGCGGAGCGGGGGCGGACCTGTCGGGTCCGCTGAACGTGAGTCTGGTTCCGCATCCCACCTCATCCCACTTTGCGAGGCTGCCTCCCACCCGCACCAATCCAGACCTCCCTTTTCGCAGCGAGGAGGGCGGCATTCCTCTCCCAGGGCTGTCGGGGTCCAGGAGGAGCTTCCCTGACCAGGCGGGGCGCGTGCCCACTCTCCCCGGGAGCCTAGGGGCCGGCCAGCTGGTGCTTGATTTGGGTGGGTCCTGAGTGTGTTCTACTCTGCTTTCTGTCAGCATTACCTGCATTCTGTGTAGTGGAGTCGACGGCTCCTTATGTGTGTGACTTGGGGGCAGTTACCTTAACCTCTCTGTGCTTTACTGTCTTCAAACTCTCGGTAATCACTCCATCAGTTTCCCCCTCTTTCACCCTGCTCCTGCCCCTCTGGCCTCCCTGCAATTGTCAGAGAAGGCCAGGTCCTGCCTCAGGACCACTGCCCTCGCTGCTCCTTCTGCCAGGGGTGCCTGTCTTTCCCCAGAGATCAGCAAGGCTTTCTGTTCACCTCCTTCAGGTCTTTGTTCAAATGTTACCTTCTCAGTGAAGTCTCCTCCTCCGACACTTAAAAATTGTACCTCTCCCCTATAGCCTTTACCTTGTTCTTTTTTTTTTTTTTAACCCCATAGAACTTACTACCTTCCAACGTAGTATGTAATTAGCTTTTTTCAGTTATTCATCCAATTTTATTTATTAGTACCTACTAGGTGCCAGGCTGTGTGTGGCATCCCTGCCCTTGTGGAGCTCACGTTCTAAGGGAGGCAGATGATAAATACTGATGATACATACTGAGATAAGTGTATCACCTGTTGTTACAATGAGTTAAAATCTTGTTGTTAATCTTCATCACCAGACTGAGCTTCCTAAGGCCAAGACAGTGTCCGATTTCCACTGCCCTGTCCCTGATTTCTTGAGGGAGATCGAGGTCTCTAAAGCCCTTCCTACTCAAAACAGCAGGTGGCTTAGAGATTGTCAGTACACAGTTGGACTTTTCCAACCCCTCTTCAGCAGCAGTGGAGAGATGTTGAAGTTCAAGTATGGAACGCGGAGTGCACTGGACGCCGGTGCTACTGAACCCATTGCCAGCCGGGCCTCCAAGCTGAATCTTTTCTTTCAGGTAACCGGCTGCCCTGCCAACTTTGCTCACTTGTGTTTGTGTCCTTAGCAGTTCCTTGTCACTTGCCTTTGCTTTTATTATAGGATTGAAGCTGGTATTCTAGGAGAGAAAAAAATATTCTGGGAGAAATCCTATTTGGTGCTTTGTACCTAATCTTATTTCTTTTTCATTCAAGGTATGTTTACTTTTTAGATTAAAAAAAAAAAAAGGTTTATGCACACACCTGTATAACCCACTTCTCTTTCAAGATGAACATTTCCATCACCTGGAAAGTTTAATTCTAACTTTAAAACTTAAGGTCACGAGATTATTTCCAAGTAGACTTGTAATTCTTTTGTTTCGGGTAAAGCTGGACACCGTTGAAATAGAACTCTTTGTTTAACGTGTGTATATATTCGCAAGTCAGGGGGGCCATATGTAGATAGCGGTGAAGATTTGGGTTTGAATCCTGACCTTAGTAATTGGCTATGTTACTTTTGGTAAGTCATTTATCTTTTCTGAACCCATTTGCTACTCTTTAATATAGAAGTTATAGCACCTATGTAGTTCACAGGGCTGTTGTGAGGATTAAATGAGATAAGCCTTATAAAGATTTGTGCCTGGCTCTTGGTAAGCTCATTTATAAGTGGTGCTTGTTGTATGCCGTCGAGTCGATTCCGACTAATAGCGACCCTACAGGTAGCTATTGTTAATACTAAGTGCGGAAATAATATTAGTTGTAATAATAAATTTCTGTTTACTTAGTAGTAACTATGTTTAGTAAAGTATTTTTGTAGGGTACCTGTGTAATGATAAATAGTAATGTGTTTTTGATAAAATATTTTTCAAAATATTGGTATTGGGGAATGTTCAAATAGATTAGAGTGGGAACGAATTGAAGAGCTTAGGTTGTTCTATGGGGACCATTTCCATCATCAGTTTAAATCGTGACATATTTTTCACAGTCTGTCCCCAATCTTAGCTGCCCGGAGCACCACTACCTTTTAGCCCCTTTATCATTTTATTCCCAAACTTCTCCGAGTTATTGGAAAACAATTGCTCATTGCTATCATTTATTTTGTGCTTCTTATGTACAGAGTATGTAATAGCTATTAAAGGCTTCCAGTGTGCCAGGCACAGAGGCAAGCATGTTCCCTATCATCTTGGTTCAGCCTCATAACTGAGGTAGGGACTATTCTCATTTACATTTTAAATAGGAGGAGACTGAGGCATAGAGAGAGGCAAGGACTTGCCCAAGATCATTCGTCCTTACCCACGTCAGCCAGCCTGATCCCAAAGCCTGGGCATGTAACCACTGAACCACACTGCCAGAGTATGTCAGAGCTTATTTAGTGACTCTTCTATTCACATGCCATTATAGCCACAGTGTTTGAGGATAAACCCCCAATTTGTCTCTTTCAAGTTCTCTATATCAATGCTGATCTTTCTAGATGTTCTGTCTGTGGTTGAAAGTGGTGTATTGACATGTCCTACTGATATTACAGGTCTGTTTTTTTCTTCAACTTTGTTAGAGTTTGCTTAATATATCTGTAGGCTCTAGTGTTAGATGTGCCTGACCCAAGCCATGATGTTTTCAGTCACCTCATATGCATGTGAAAGTTGGGCAATGAATAGGGAAGACAAAAGAAGAATTGATGCCTTTGAATTATGGTATTGGCAAAGAATATCGAATATACCATGGACTGCCAAAAGAATGAACAAATCTGTCTTGGAAGTAGTACAGCCAGAATTCTCCTTAGAAGTGAGGATTGCGAGACTTTGTCTCACATACTTTGGACGTGTTAACAGGAAGGACCAGTCCTTGGAGAAGGACATCATGCCTGGTAGAGGGTCAGTGAAACAGAAGAAGACCCTCAAGGAGACGGATTGACACAGTGGCTGCAACAGTGGGCCCAAGCATAACAACGATCATGAGGATCACACAGGACCAGGCAGTGTTTTGTTCTGTTGTACATAGGGTGGCCATGAGTTGAAACCGACTCAACGGCACCTAACAACAACAACAACAGTGTTAGATGCGTATATATTTATTATTGTTGTATCTTCTTGATGAATTGACCCCTTTTATCATTACATAATGTCCTTCTTTGTCTCTTATAACAGATGTTGACTTAAAGTCTATTTTGTCTGATATTAATTCTTCTCTCTTTAATGATGAGTTTCCTTCCCCTCCCAGGCAAGCTGTTATTTAGAAGTGTAGTGTACACCTAATGTTTGCCTTGTGTAAATATCTAAGGATACTGTTTCTGTTTCCATGCAGTGCCATTTTAATGAGGTTTAGACATAGTAGCATCTTTGTTTTCCATTCAGGCAAACAATACATTAGCCTGGGACTCAGTTTGTCTCTTTTCCTTCTACTTTCCAGTAAATTCTAGGCCAGTGGTTGGCAGACTTTCAGATTTTTTCAGCCAGCAAAATTTTACAAACCTGCTGGGCCAACACAAGTTTGCCAACTTTTTATTTTGCTAAGTATAGATGTAAAAACAAACAGGTAAAAAGAAAAACCTATTGTCTTCTTTATTTTGTAAAGAAAGGACATTTTAAGAAAACCAAGAGAGGGGTGCACAATCTCCGAATAATGGATCATGCCCACATTTGAAGACATTTAGCTTTTATAAAAAAAGTCATCATGTGGTGCTTCTTTTTTTCTCATTTCACTGCAGACTGTTAAACTTTGTTTAGAATCAGTATGTATTTCTGAACTGCTGCTCTAGTCGGTCTAAACTCATTGAAGAAGCAGCGGAAACAATCTTGTTATTTTCATGTGTTAGTAGCAGAACTGTGACTCAAGTGATTGATAAGGTGGCCTTGTGACCCTTGTGGTTTCCAAACCTAGCTAAGGTCTGACTCTCTTGAGAAGCTTGTTAATAAAAGAGTCTAAGCTACAATGTGGAAAGCTCTAATTCCATAGGTAGGACCAGAGAATCTGTGCGTGTGTGTGTGTGTGTTTAATAAGTTCTCTAGGTGATTCAAATGTGGTCTGTCTGTCATCTAGTGCAGCATAACAAACCACTACCAAGTTTAGTGGTTTAAGGCAACAATGACTCATTTTTTTCCTATGATTCCGTGGATTAGCTGAACTCATCTGGGAGGTTCTTCTGCTCTACTCTGTGGAAATCAGCTGAGGTCACTCAGGGGCCACAATCAGCTGGGAACTTGGCTGGGGCTAGAACATCTGGGTGCTGACTGCTGGCTGAGGTGTCTCAGTGCTTCTCCGCATGGCCTCTTTCCATGAGGTCTGTCATGGATTGAATTGTGTCCCCCCAAAACCGTATGTATCAATTTGGCTAGGCCACGAATTCCCAGTGTTGTGTGGTTATCCTCCATTTTGTGATTTTAATTTTACGTTAAAGAGGATTGGGGATTGTAACACCACCGTTACCCAGGTCATATCCCTGATCCAATGTAAAGGGAGTTTCCCTGGGGTGTGGTCTGCATCACCTTTTATCTCCCAAGAGATAAAAGGAAAAGGAAGCAAGCAGAGAGAGGGCACCTCATACCACTAAGAAAGAAGCATCAGGAGCAGAGTGCGTCCTTTGGACCCAAGGTTCCTGTGCAGAGAATCTCCTAGTCTGGGGGATGATTGATGACTATGAGGACCTTCCTCCAGAGCCTACAGAGAGAGAAAGCCTTCCCCTGGAGCTGACACCCTGAATTTGGACTTGTAGCCTACTAGACTGTGAGAAAATAAATGTCTCTTTGTTAAAGCCATTCACTTGTGGTATTTCTGTTAGAGCAGCACTAGATGACTAAGACAAGGTCTTTTATCACTCAGTAGTCAAGCCAACGGGTTGTAAATTTTTTCTGTAAACAGTAAATACTGTAGGCTTTGTGGACAATATGGTCTCTGTTGCAGCTACTCAGCTCTGCCATTGTAGCATCAAAGCAGCCATAGATAACATATGAATGAATGGGTGTGGCTGTGTTCCAATAAAACTTTATTTCTAAAAACAGGTAGTGGGCCAGAAATGACTCATGGGCTGGCCATAGTTTGCTGACCTGTGGTGTAGGCCAAACTTCTTTGTATGGTGTCTGGTTTCCCAAAAGAGCAAAGCAGAAGCTGCCAGACTTCTTAAGGGTTCTACCCAGAACTGGCACAATGTTACTTGTGTCACATTCTGTTGGTTGAATTGAGTCACAAGGACATAGGTTCAAGGGAAGGGGAAATAGACTCCAGCTCTTGATGAGAAGAGTGGCATGTGCATATAGGGATGGAGGGATTGTTGGTAGCCATCCATGCAGGGAGACCTTTACACAATCCATGGCTTGGCTTATGAGAACCATTGCCTTAGGGCAGGGGTTGCAAACTCATGCCTTTGAGGGCCAGGCAGTGAGTATAAATGAATCAAGTGGACTAGGTGGAGGACTTGAGTCAGGCTTATGGTGTACTGCAGAACACACTTGCCACCTAGAGGGGCAGCGTTACTTGTTAGGTGCCATTGAGTAGAACTGCCCCATAGGGTTTTCTAAACTATGATCTTTACGGGAGCAGATCGCTAGGTCCTTCTTCCATGGAGCCACTGGGTGGGTTCGAACTGCCAACTTTTTGGTTAGCAGCTGAGCACTTACTGTTGTGCCACCAGGGTTCCTTACCAGGTAGGAATGTGGACCCAATATTGCACCATCCTCCAGTTTTTCAAGAAAAGTCAGAAATCCCAATTTTTATGTTAAATCTCCAATTTTATAATATTGGCAGATAATTCAAACTACAGGTCGTCCCCAGTTTACAACGGGGTTCCATTCTGACGACTCTTTCATAGGTCAGTTCTGACCTGGTTTTTTTTTTTCATAATTATTGACTTTTATTATCAGTATCTTTATAAATCTGATCTTTGAACATCTGTGAGTGAACATCTGAGAATGAGAACATCAACAAATTATGTGCTGCAGCATTGTATGTAGTACATATTACTAGCAATAAGATGCACAAAAAACAAACAAAAAAAAATAGATGGTCATAAGCAGTTCGTCGTAATTCGAATACATTGTAAGTCTGGGACTACCTGTATTTCATAGCCCTGGTGGTGTAGTGGTTAAGAGCTATGGCTGCTAACCAAGAGGCTCGCAGTTTGAATCCACCAGCTGCTCCTTGGAAACCCTACAGGGCAGTTCTAATCTGTCCCGTAGGGTCCCTATGAGTTGGAATTGACTGATGGCAATGAGTTTGGTTTGGTTTTAGATACCTGTATTTCAGACACTATGGGTCAAACAAAACATGTCTGTGGGCAAGTTACAATTTGCTAGTTTTTAACTGTTCTAGATCATGCTTTATGATAGTTACTACATTTACACTACTCTAGACTATCAGAATAAATTAAAGGAACTGAAATTATATTGACAAACTTCTGGGCACACATGATAGATGTGATAAACGTTTCCTGTTGTCGAGACATGAAAATATTTCATAACCAGTGGAGTGAATGTTCTCACGAGCCTCAACAGTCAAGAATAAAGGGCCTTTTCTTATTAATGGCATGGTTGTGAAGTTTTTCTTCCCAGGTGCTGGTGAAAGAAATTTGCAGTAATGGAACTGTACTAGTGATAACTTAATGACTGTCAATTGACGTTGCTTTAAAAAATAAAGCCCCAGAATTGTGATGTTGGCGTGTGTCGTGAGCAGTCACTGGAGCTGGCGGTTTGTAATTTACTCTGCGTGGTTGTTATTGATCAAAGCTTTTCATTATTGACAGTGTCTCCATCTGCTGTTTTCTGTTTTTAGGGGAAACCTCCCTTTATGACTCAACAGCAGATGTCTCCTCTTTCCCGAGAAGGGATATTAGATGCCCTCTTTGTTTTCTTTGAAGAATGCAGTCAGCCTGCTCTGATGAAGATTAAGCATGTGAGCAACTTTGTCCGGAAGTGTAAGTTTGGGGAACTTTGTATTGAAAACTACTGCTAGAAAAAACTAGAAAGATACTGGAGGCAGAATGAGTTAGTGGTTGGTGGCTATGGGCAAGAACTCTGCTCTAGAGTAAGACAAACCCAGGTGGAAGTTCAGGCTCCATCAGGTGTAGTTAGTTGGGAGACTGGCTGAGTTGGGCTGCTTGGTTGCAAGGGACGGAAACCTACCTCAAACTAAAACCCAAAAATCAAACCCGTTGCCATCGAGTCAATTCCGACTCATAACAACCCTATAGGACAGAGTAGAACTGCCCCACATGGTTTCCAAGGCTGTAAATCTTTATGAAAGCAAATTGCCACATCTTTCTCCTGCTGAGTGGCTGGTGAGTTTGAACTGCCGACCTTTTGGTTAGCAGCCAAGCGCTTAACCATTGAGCCACCAGGGCTCCTTACCTCAAACTAGCTTAGGAAAAAAAGTGAATTTTTGGCTCATTAAACTGGGAAATCCATGGGTGGATCAAGCTGCAGACCTGGCTGGTTCTAGGGATTTAAATGATGTTGTCCTTGGCCCTAATCCCTACCCTCACCCAGGGCGGAGTTAGCTGTTAGGTGCAGTAGGCACAGAGCCTAGGGCCCATGATATTTATTTTTAATGAATTTAATTTATTTTAATGAATTTAATTTATTTTAAAATAATAAGAAAAAATGAATATAATAACACATGGATTATATTCATCTTTTTTACTGATGTAGTCATAAAATATAACTTTTGATACTGTTTTTTAATGGAAGGGGCCCATAAAGGCAAAACGGCCCAGGGCCTATGCAAGTCATAATGTGGCCCTGCCATCACCCTGTTCTTGACTTTGCTTAACTTCCACAGGGCGGGGAAGTTGGCTTCTGGTGCCCCAGCTTCATACTCTTTTACCTTTTTCTGGTGGTTTTCAACTGGGAGTGATTTTGTCCCACAGGGTCATTTGGCAATGCCTGGAGACATTTTTAGTTGTCATAACTTGGTGGGGTGGTGCTACTAGCTTAGTTAGTGGAGACCAAGGATGCTGGTAAACATCCTGCAATACACAGGACCAAACCAAAAACCAAACCCGTTACCGTTGAGTCAATTCTGTCTCATAGTGACCCTATAGGACAGAGTAAGGTTTCCAAGGAGCAGTTGGTGAATTTGAACTGCTGACCTTTGGTTAGCAGCCAAACTCTTAACCACTGTGCCACCAGGGCTCCAATACACAGGACTATAAAACCCCATTGCCATCGAGTTGATTCTGACTCATAGCGACCCTATAGGACAGAGTAGAGCTGCTCCATAGAGTTTCCAAGGAGTGCCTGGTAGATTTGAACTGCCGACCTTTTGGTTAGCAGCTGAACTCTTAACCACTACGCCACCAGGGTTTCCAAATATACAGGACATCCCCCTGCAATACAGAATAATCTGGCCCAAAATGTCAGTAGTGTTGAGGTTGAGAAACCTTGTCTTATACAAACTTGCTGTGTAACCAATCACTCTAAAATTTAGTGGCTCCAAACAACAGTCATAATTCTGTGGGTTGCCTGAACTCAGCTGGTGGCTCCTGCTGCATGTGAGGTTGAGAGATTGCAATCATCTGGAGGTCGCCTGGGCTCGAATGTGCAAGATAGCTCACTCACAGGTTTGGCACCTTGGCTGGAAGGCTGGGCTCGGTTGAGACTCCAGGAAGGCTGGGCCCCTCTTTCTCTCCATGAAGTCTCAGGGCCTCTTGCTCTCCACATGGCTTCTCTGCGTGGTTTCTGTACCTCGAGGGTCAGCAAACTACAGCCTCAGATGCCTGTTTTATAAACAAGGTTTTAGTGGAACACAGCTCATTTGTTTATGTCTTATCTATTGCTGTGTTTGAGCTACGGTGGCAGTCTTGAGTAGCTGCAGCAGAGATCATATGACCTGCAAAGCCTAAAATATTTGCTGTCTGGCCCTTACAAAAAAAGTCTGCTGATCTCTGATCTATATGGTCTCTTCAGCAGGGTAGGTAGACTTCCTATATGGCAGCTCAGGGTTTTTCAAAGCACAAAAGTGGAAGCTGCCAGGCTTTCTTAGGGCTTAAGCCTAGAAGAGACAGGATTTCTTTGGCTGGATTCTATTGTTTGAAGTGAGTCATAAGTCCAGCCCAGATTCCATGTGGGAGGGAACTATTTAAGGGTATGAATTCAGGGAGGCATGGGTCATTGGGCACCATCTTTGGAGATTGCCTATCACACCCACCACATTTTTTTTTTTAATATTTATACATATTTATGGACATGATGAATTTAGTCTTCTGTCAAGTAATTTTTTAAAATAGTTTTTTAAATTTTTGTTGCTGTTGAAAATATACATAACAGAACATACACTATATATATACACTATATACATAATAATTTCTGCATGTACAATTCATTGAAATTGATTACATTCTTTGAGTTGTGCAACCATTCTTGCCCTCCTTTTCTGAGCTGTTCCTTGTCCATTAACATAAACTCACTGCCCGCTAAGTTTCCTGTCTAATCTTTCAAGTTGCTATTGTCAGTTTGAGCCCATATAGATAGATCTCAAAAGAGCAGAATGCTTAAGGCAGACTTTCTTTACTAGTTAAGTTTAACTATTTTTTGGTTTTAAGAAGATTTTAGGATATATTTTTGGTTTAAGGTTTAAAGATTATCTCAGGGCAATAGTTTTGGGAATTCATCCAGCCTCCATGGCTCGAGAAAGTTTGGATTCCATGAGAATTTGAAATTCTGTTCTGTATTTTACCCCTTTTGATCAGGATTCTTCTATTGAATCTTTGATCAAAATGTTCAGTAATGTTAGCCAGGCACCATCTAATTCTTCTGGTCTCATGGCAAAGGAGACAGTTGTTCATGGAGGCAATTAGCTGCACATTCCATTTCCTCTTCCTATTCCTGACTCTTCTTCCTCTGTTGCTTCAGGTGGATAGAGACCAATTGTTGCAACTTGAATGGCTACTGCTAGCACAACTTTTTTTCTCCCATTATCTATATTTAATCCTAGGAAAGATTCTGATTGGGTTTGCTTTGGGTCATTTGCCCATCCCTTGACCAATCACTGGACTGGGAGGTAAGTGTTATGATTGGTCTTATCTAGGTGCCCAGAGGAGTCAGGGCACAGTGATTAACGGGATCTCATGAAATAGAGGACGTGAAGTTACTCAAAGGAGGTAGCGGTGCTGAGTAGTTGTCATGGATTGAATTGTTTCCCCCCAAAATGTATGTCAACTTGGCTAGTCCATGATTCCCAGTATTGTGTGGTTGTCCTCTCTTCTGTGATCTGATGTAATTATCCCCTGTTTTTTGATATGTTATAAATCCTAACCTCTGTATGTTAATGAGGTAGGATCAATGTGTGTGTCTTAAGTCACATCCTTACTCAAGTCACACCGTTGCTTGAGTCACACCTTTTATCTTACAAGAGATAAAAGGAGAGAGATGTGAGCAAAGAGGGCAGGGATGTCACTACCACCAAAGAAGAAGAGCTGGGAGCAGAGCGCATCCTTTGGACTCAGGGTCCCTGAGCTGAGAACTCCCCAGAGATGGGAAGATTGATGCCAAGACTCATGGATATCTCCAAGGAACGCTGGGCCACAGATGTTGCAAGGAGACAAGGACCTTACCCTGAGCTGACGAAAAGAGAAAGCCTTCTCCTAGAGCTGGTGCCCTGAATTCAGACTTCTAGCCTTCTAAAGTGTGAGAGAATAAATTTCTGTTTGTGAAAGCCACCTACTTGTGATATTTCCGTTATAGCAGCACTAGATAACTAAGACAGTAGGCAAAGTCAGCTTATGTTCATTATGCAAACCTTATTAGTTCTCAGTTTCCTCATCTGTAAAATTGGGATAATCTACATCTACTGGTACATAGTAGACCCTCAATAAGTGTTAATCCGTAATAATAACTGTAAACCTCAACACTGTCTGAGGATTGAATGACTTAATGCCCAGACCAAGCATGTTACCTAGCATATAGGAGACCCTCAATAAATGTTACCCAATAATTATAAGCATAAACCTCAACAACATTTAGTGAATTGTTAATTCTCTTTAACTTTAAAATGCACTTGAGATATTTGACCGTATTTGAGTAATCTCCCATCTTAGTTTCTTAATTATTTAAATTCTCAAGTGGGAGGACGGGAGGGAAAGAGAAATTGTATGTTTAAGGAACCATCCACAGGTACCTTCTTTAGTCTTGAGACTGCCCTCTGTTTACTTAAAAGCATTGCATCTTCTGGAATCATTCAGTAACCAGGAGGCTAGGCATAGTGGAATGTAGACTTTTTAACAGAACTCCCTTCCAGAGAACTGTTTCATGCCTTTGAAGTGGCTTCCCAGGGAGTGTGGTTGAGAGGCTGGGAAACTAACTACATTAGTTGTTTTCATTTTTGAGTTTCTGTTGTGTAACATAAGCTTTGTTTTTCCATGTGAAGAAGAGTTTTACAGCTGCTACTGCCCAAGTTTCTTGAGTTTCCCCGTAGGGCCTGGATATTTTCTTTGGGATTTTTGGAGGAAATGGGACAGAGTATAGCCCTGAAGCAGTGCTTCAGGCAGAAATGCCCTTCAGTTTAAGCTGTGGGAAGGAAGGGGACTAGCACATGGGAACCAGGGAAAGGATTTTTGTCTTTCTTACACAGTTATATTCCCAGTGCCTGAAACAGTGTCAGAGTCCCTGGGTGGTTCAAACTATTGATGCGCTCAACTGCTAACAAAAAGGATGGAGGTTCACGTTCATCTAGAGGCACCTTGAAAGAAAAACCTGGTGATCTATTTCCAAAAAATCAGCCACTGAAAATCCTATGAAGCACAGTTCTACTCTGACACACATGGGGTAGCCCTGAGTTGGAATTGACTCAAAGACAACTGGTTTAAAACAGTGTCTGGTACATAGTAGGTGTTGAATGTATCTTTCTTGAATGGATATATTCTTATGTGAACAAAATAAGTGGCAAGACATTAAGCACAGTATGATATAATTTGTGTAAAAATAAACAACAGGTGTGATATTAAAACATGCACAGAGAAATGTTGGTAGTTGTCAAAGCTGAGCCCTTGGCGATTTGACAGAGTAGCTAGAATTCTGCCTTCTTTCAGCTACATTCACTGTAGGCAAAAGCTTCTGTATGTTTACAACTTTAATGTTGATGGGCAAATGATAACTTTAAAGGAGCCCTGGTGGTGCAGTGGCTAAGCGTTAGACTGCTAACCATAAGGTTGGCAGTTCAAACCTACCAGCTGCTCCATGGGAGAAAGATGTGACAGTCTGCTTCCATAAAGATTTGTAGCCTGGGAAACCCTACAGGGTAGTTCTACCCTGTGCTCTACGGGTTGCTATGAATTGGAAACGACGCAATGGTAATGGGCTTTTTTTTTCCTATGGGATTACTTTTTTTTTTTTTTTTTTAAACAGAAAGTTTTTTTTTTTTTTCCTAGTTGCAAACATAATGCAAAGTTAAATATAAAAGATCAACCATCAGAATTCTACCCTTCAGAGACTGCCATTGTCAACAGTTTGGTGCATAGCATTCCATCGTTTTCCTGTGCTAAAAAAAAAAAATTATTATGGAAATTTCTAAATATATCCAAAGGTAAAGAGAATAGTATAAGGAACCCCTATATACTCTTCAACTAGCTCCAGCAGTTATTGACCCTTTTCCGTGCATGTTCTAACATTATTCTTTTTTAATTTTATATAAAATTGATCGTAAGTGTGTAACGTTTTGCCACTAGCTTTGCTCACTTAGCAATATATTTCCCTGACAAATATTTATTGACCATTTAGTATGTGCCAGGTTTCATTTTAGGTACAATAATGATCAAAATAGTCAAAAATATACATCCTAGTGAAGACTGAACTACCTTATTCTTTTTAATGTGTGCTTAATAATCTTTCTACATCCCGTCTGTCAGTTGGTTGCACTGTGGTGGCTTACATGTTGCTATGGTACTGGAAGCTCTGCCACTGGTATTTCAAATACCGGCAGGGTCACCCATGATGGACAGATTTCAGTGGAGCTTCCAGACTAAGACAGACAAGGAAGAAAGTCCTGGTTACCTACCCAAAAATCAGCCAGTGAAAACCTTATGGATCACAGCAGAACATTGTCTGACTTATTTGATTTAGACACATCACCAGGAGGGATTCATTGCTGGGGGAAGACATCACGTTTGGTGAAACAGAGGACCAGTGAGGGCAAAGGAGACTCTTCGTGAGGTGGATTGGCACAGTAGCCGCACATTAGTGGCATGATCACCATGAATACGCCAGTGATCGTGTGGATGACTCAGGACTGGAAAACATTTCATTCTGTCGTACGAAGGGTTGCTATGTGTTGGAGTCAACTTGACGGCAGCTATCTATCTAATATTCCTTTATGTGGATGGCCTTATAGGTTGTTTCCACTTTCCTGTTGATGGACTTTCTGATCATTTTTCTATTGCAAACAGTGCTCCTCATGGGCATCCTTGTATGTATGTTTCTTAAGCACATGTGTTGTGTTTCTCTGAAAGGTGAATTCCTAGAAGTTAAAATGTTGGATTACTGAGTTTCAAAAAATGGAAGCCATAGACTCAGCTGTGTTGGCGTTTGCCTCCCAGGTCCAAATGTTTATCTGACAAAAGGGTTATTTGACTGCATTTTCATTATAGTGCCTTGAGTCTTTGTCTCCACCTCAATATTCAGTACCCCAAGGGTCCAAGAGAAGGTGTTTTCAAGATGACTGTCTGAAGTATGAGACGTGATTTGTGGGTGGGAAGACTCTAAGTACAGTGGAGTCCATCGTATGTGTCTTTAATTCAAGTGAATTCAGCTCTGCCTGTGCAACAAAAAAAAGCGTATAGAGGGGTAATAATTAAAATTGCACTGACAATTCTTCATCACTGAGCCCATAAGTGCTATAATTAAAAGTACACAGGGAGGAAGGTTGATGTGGTTTTGGGGTCACAGAAGCTTCTAGTATGTAGAGAAGTTGTGAAGTATTTTGTTTTTAATAATACTGTGTTTTTGGTGAAGCTTTACACAGCAGTTTAGGTTCCCATTCAACAATTTTTACACAAATCGTTCAGCGACGTTGGTTACTTTCTTCACAATTCGTGAACATTCTCATTATTTTAGTTCTGGTTGTTCTATTTCCATTAATCTACTTTCCCTGCCCCCTTGCATTCTCATCTTTGTTTTAAAGAAATTGTTGAATGTTTGGTCTCATGTAGATGGTTTTTTAAAGGAGTGGAATACTGATGAGTGATATTTATTTTGTGAGCCAATCTGTTATTTAGCTAAAAGGTGACCTCGGGCTAGTTTCATTTCAGGGTTTAAAGAGTATCTCAGGACTGTAGCCTCGGGAAGTCTTCCAGTCTCAGCAAGTCTAGTAAGTCTGGTTTTTTTTGAAATATGACATTCTGTTCCACATTTTTCTCCCATTCTGTCACGGTCTATCTATTGTGGCCATTTTTTTTTTTTTTTTTTTTAATAGCTGTAGGCTTGAACTTAGCGTCTTACCTGTTCACCTTAATATGCCAAAGCCTCTGGATAAAGAAATTGAGATTTGGAATGGTTTCTCAGAATTCTGAGGGGTGTTGTGGCATTTTTGCTGATAATGCAGCTTGCCTACTTGTATGGTTGAGATCTAGGTGATCCTGGTGACAGACCCGGAGTTATTAAGTTGGACAACGCCATAAGCACCTTCGGGGCCCAAGGCCTAATAGAGAATTAAGAGAAGTTGGCCTTGTGTGTGAGCAGTATGAAATTGGGTTCAACCCAGAAAGTTGCAAGCTAGCATATTTGGGGAATTACAATTCAAAACTCAAATACTTGAAAGAAACTTGGAAGGGGACAGAGAAGAAAGACAGAATTTGGCACAGCATTGACAGGGTAAAAGGAAAATACCGTGTGGTTTTCAGTTTTGCTTCTGAGGAATTCTCCATGTAGGCACTGTGTTTACAGTGGTCACGATTAATTTGTGTGACTCCACCCACTACTCTTGCCTGATTCCCCAAGGATCCAAGGGAGGGCGTTTTCAGGATGACTCGAGTTAGAGATGTGGTCTGTGGGTGGGAAGACTCCTCATACAGTGGAGTCCATCATTTATGTCTTTGATTCAAGTGACTTCAGCTCCACTCATGCAACAAAAAAAAAGTGTGTAGACGGGTAGTAACAATGAAAATTGCATTGGCAATTCATCGTTATTCCACTCAGTGACTGTGGGTGAGTATGAAATGACTTTTCCCTTTGTTGGACTCAGCCCCTCTCATTGTGTGAACAACTTGCCAAGCTGACTGTGATTCTAGAACATATTGCCTAACTTTATCTGGTGTCTAACCACTGCGATCCTGGTGGCGTAGTGGTTAAGTGCTTGGATGCTAACCAAAAGGTTGGCAGTTCGAGTCCACCAGCTGCTCCTTGGAAACTCTATGGGGGCAGTTCTACTGTGTCCTTACAGGGTTGCTATGAGTTGGAATTGACTTGAAAGCAATGGGCTTAGCCTTTGAGATGGTGATCTGCTCCAGTGCTGAGAAAATTCCAGTCTCCATATGGGATTTCAAAACGTCTCTTGGTCTTCAGTGTGGCACCTTTCCGAGAGATTCCCCAGGATAACTTTGGTTATATGGGTTTCTTGTCTTCTTTCGGAGTGTAACCCCTTTAAGATGCAGTTCCCCTCCCTGTAAAGTATAGGAATGAATTTTTGGTTAATCACTTCTATTCCCCTCCTTTCTTTTCTTTCTTTTTAAAATAATTTATTGAGGTGAAATTCACATAACAAAATTAACAATTGTAAAATGAACAATTCAGTGGCATGTAGCACGTTCATAATGTTGTGCAGCCAATCACCTCTATTTACGTAGTTCTGACACATGTTCATCACTTCAAAGTAAAGCCCATTAAGCAACCTCTCCCCATTCCCCTCCATTCTTGCTGGTCTTAGAGTCGTTGCACATCCAGTGATGCCCAGTGTAGTGCATTTAGAATGTTAATAAATGTTATGCTAGTTTCCAAATTTGCCATCCATTTAGTTCATACTTCAGACATTGAGGAGCTATGATTGAGATACTGGACTTGGAAAAAGAATAAGACGGTATGTTAAGAAAAAGGTAGTTGCAAACTGTCTAGACATGGGGCATGTTAGCCCTGCAGAGGCACCATTTGATTCCTTCGACTAAAGCTCCCCGCCCCCCCCCTTTTTTTATTTAGCACTGCCAGATATTAAGGCAAAGAAGACATTACTATTACTGATGCAATCCTTGGAAGCTAAAATTTGGGCTAGTGGGATACAACTGAGCAGAGCCCAAGCAGTCAGAGTGGAATGATCTGGAATTAGCTCTGAAGTTGACTGAGATAGGACTCATGTTGTATACATCACATTATATATTGGTTTAAATGCTCGTAAGTGTGTTTGACTAAATAAACATTGCCCTGCAACGATCAGAGAGGAAGAAAAGCACAATTTGTGTCTTCCCCCCATTTTCTAAGTCTACAGGATTCGAATTACAGCTACCATGGAAACTGTACTTTGGAAATTCTGGAGCCCTGAATTTTAACTTAACATAAAAAACACTTTTGTGCTTATAATTATTCATGATGGAATGAGAAAGTGACTAAATGTCTTTTGACAGTGAGGGAAGACGTAAGAACATTTCTCTCTCTCTTTTTGCTTTCATAAAGATGCATCTATTTGAAGCACCTTGTGTACCTGGGAGTAACTCTTTCCTCTTTTGCAGATTCCGACACCATAGCCGAGTTACAGGAGCTCCAGCCTTCTGCAAAGGACTTTGAAGTCAGAAGTCTTGTAGGTTGTGGTCATTTTGCTGATGTGCACGTGGTCAGAGAGAAAGCCACAGGGGACATCTATGCCATGAAAGTGATGAAGAAGAAGGCCTTGTTGGCCCAGGAGCAGGTAGGAGCTTTTCAACATCATGCCCTTTTGTTCTAGAGTGTTCATTGCAGAGACAGTAATCCACTGGGTTGCATCTGGGATCAGTAAGCAGGTTTCCCTCTATGACTTTATAGTTAATGACAGTTACATGGGGAGAAAGGTCTCTTGTGTTCTCCACTCTTCTTCTTGAATTGATACTGGCTAATTTTGAAGGCTTACAAGTTCCCCTTGATGTCTTTATCATGTATCTATAGTTGTGTTTTATTTCAGAACCAACTTGGCCTTTTAACTAATGAATTTAAGATGATCTTTCACCACCGTCAGCTGGGGATTCAGGGATATGCTTATGGTAGGGTGAGCAAGATAGTGTTTGCTTTGGTACACCCTTTATATGTTTGTGTTGTGGATATGTGTATTTGTTGTTAAAACAGGCCTTTGAAGAAATTAAACATAATTGTTTGTTATGTGGCTGGTTGCTTATTTGAGAGTACGTGAGAAGTTTTCTTTTCGGCCATGGTATTTTCTTTCTTTTAAACAAGGCTGCTGTTTCTAGACATGGCAATTCATTTACCATGTTTCTAGAGAGATAACCATCAGCCTTGAAGCTCAGAGAGTAATTTATTAGCTAGAGACATTCAAGTGCACATAATGGGCCTGATAATGTACCTGGCTCTGTGGGAAGCCCACAAAAGGAGCTAGAGATCCATGGCCCTTACTCTTGGGGGTTTAAAAATACCTTGGAAATTGGAGGAAAAATGCAAATATGTAAAGCGGTGCTTAACCAGCTAATGCATCACAGAGGGGAGAGCAATTAGCAAATTCACCAACAGTGGAGTGTGGAGAGAGATGTGAATGTACAGGGGTGTTGTGAGTCAGGTACAGATAGGAAAGGTTCACAGAGCTGAGAGAGGAATAGGTTCTGGGCAGAGAAAAGTGGTGGGAGCATGCCCACAGTTCTGGAGTTTTGAGTTAACAACGCCGTGCAGATAACTTTTTGTTTATCTTCTAGTGGCTTAGAACAAATAGATTGGGGAATGGAGAGAAATGGGGACATTTGGATGGTGTGTCAGGAGTCCCCAAGACCACCCCCGGGTTCGATAATTCACTAGGAGAACTCACATGACTCAGCATATAGTTGATTTGTTACTGTGAAAGGATGGAAGCACAATCAGCAAAGGAAGAAGGCACATGGGGCAAAATCTGGGGGAAACCAGGCGCAAGCTTCCAGAAGTCCTCTCCCAATGGAGTCACACAGGACGTGCTTAATTCCTCCAGCAATGAGTTGTGACAACGTGTGTGAAATGTGGCCAGCCAGAGAAGCTTATTAGAGACTCATTGCCCAGGATTTTTATTGAGAGATGGTCGTGTCTGGCCTGTACCCAAATTCTAGACTACCAGAAGGAAAGCAAAGGTTGAGCATGAACCACATTGTTTGTACAAACCGTTTAGGTGTAGTGAGCCACCCTCATCAGTTCTGGGAATGGTGGGAACCCTCCCAAATTCCAGGTTCCCGGGTGCCAGCCAAGGGCCAACCTTGCAAGCAGAACTTTGCATGGGGAGCAGTCAGTCCTGCTATGGTAACTCTTATCTGCACAGGTGTGGAAGGGGTAATTGGTAGGAAACCCCAAGAATTGTGTTTTGGAAATCCAGTTTCGTTTGTGAGGCATTTGGGGATCACTTAGGCTTGTTGAAGAAGGAGGTTGGGATCAGAGTCTGGTCCCTGAGGACCCAGTGATTTTTTTGAGGCCCACATTAGAGAGGCAAAGGAGGGCAGGAAGCTGCTAGTCAGAGTCCAAGAATGATGTGGGCTGCATTTAGGAATGAAATGTGAGCAACATCATAGAAAGGAAAAATGACAAGACATTGCAAAAATATGGAAGAGAGGAGTGGAAGGTGCTCAGATATTATTGCTAGAACTAAAGGAAGGAAGGTATATTTACAATTATTTATTTCAATTTTGAAAGAATCACAATTTATAGAAGAGTTGTAAGTACAGTAGAAAGAACTTCTTTCCCGAACCATTCAAAAATAAGTTGCCAAACTGATGTCCGATTACCTCTGAATACTTCCTGCAAGGACATTCTCCCACAGAACCACAATCCAACCATCAAAATCAGGAAAGTAACGATACATTACACCCACAAAACCAAACCCGTTGCCGTTGAGTCGATTCCGACTCTTAGCGACCCTATGGGACAGAGTAGAACTGTCCCATTAGGTTTCCAAGGCTGTAAATCTTTACAGGAGCAAATTGCCACATTTTTCACCTGTGGAGCAGCTGGTGGGTTCGAACTGTTGACCTTTCGGTTAGCAGCCAAGCGCTTAACCACTGCACCCCTTAGACCCCATTCAAGTTACACGAATTGTCCCAATAATGTCATTTATAGTAGATTTTATTTTTTAGAGCACTTTTCGGTTTATAGAAATGTTGCATGGGCCCTGACAGATGGTTCTGGGCCATCATGGTTCCCTCTCCCTACCACCTGGCATAGATGCTCACCTTGTTCTGTTTGCTTAATTAGGACTGAATTTAGGAAAGGAGGTGAAGAGGAAGAGCAAGGCATTTAAGTTTAAGGAGGTGAGTTGACTTTAAAGATGTTAAGTAAATAACTGGACAGGTAATACATGGATCTGGCAAAAATTGTGAGCAAAGTAGGCAAGTGACAGATTTGTGGAATGTCAGGCTAAGTGATGGCTCTTTTAAAACTAGAAACATCAGTTTAGGCTTAAAGACAGAGGAAGGGGCTTTTTTTTTTTTCCCCCCACCAGTAGCTCTTTTTATTGTAATTGTCTAAAATATATCTTTTTCCCCCAGGTCTCATTTTTTGAGGAAGAACGGAACATACTATCTCGAAGCACAAGTCCTTGGATCCCCCAATTGCAGTATGCCTTTCAGGACAAAAATAGCCTTTATCTGGTGAGCCTTTACATCTCTCTCTCTGGAATTAATCTAGTGCTGACATACTCAGATATCATAGTTGTCACGTGGAATGTGGCTCTTGCCCACTTGGTCCACAACACCTCCACATTCATTCAGTTACTTTCCTGACTTTCAGATGTCTCCTTGTTCTAAAGATTAAGGGCTACCCACTTGTCACAGTTTATGGTTGGATATTGTGGTTGTGGCTTAAAGGGCAATAATGAGAAGTCATTTATTTGGGAATACAGTCATGTGCCACGTAACGTGTTCAGGCAACGTCGGACTGCATGTATGTCCATGGTTCTATAATGTTATAATAATAATAAAAAGAAAACCTGTTGCCATTGAGTCTTTGCAAACTCATAGTGACCCTATAGGACAGAATAGAACTGCCCTGTAGGGTTTCCAGGGAGTGACTGGTGAATTCAAACCGCTGACCTTTTGGTTAGCAGAGGAGCTCTTAACCACTGTGATTAGAGAACGGGACATAGCGGATGTGACCTCAAAAACAAAGAAAAATTCTCCAGGCTATTAAAGGATCAGCAACACTGATAGCTACAAGGCTAATGAAAATGCGAGAGGGATCTATATCAGATGTGGAGAAATTGCTAATGACGTGGATTCAGGACCAAACAGAAAATTGAATCCCTCTCAGGACACTGACTATCACTGCTAAGGCAGGAAGCTTGTTAGAGATGCTTAAAGAAAAAGCAGAACCAGACTGCAATACGGAGTTTAGTGCTAACTCTAGGTGGTTCAAGCGCCTCGAACAATGTTTTTCACTGTGTAATTTGAAAGTGAGTGGTGAATCTGCAAATGCTGATGTGAAGGCAGCAGAAGAATTTCTTGAAACCTTAGATAAACTAGAGCCCTGGTGGCACAGTGGTTAAGAGCTCGGCTGCTCACCAAAAGGTCAGCAGTTCAAATCTACCAGCTGCTCTTTAGAAACCCTATAGGGCAGTTCTACTCTGTCTTGTAGGGTTGCTATGAGTCGGAATCAACTTGACAGCAATAGATTTTAGACAAACACACAACGTCGAAATCACATAATGTCCTATTTCACAGAATGTATCGTGGATGTCAAGCAACCCATGACCGTAGTCCGTTATTGCCTTTAATAGAATCTTGCTTTAATTAAAAAAAATTGAAACAATGCATGCTTGTTATTAAAAAAAATGCAAGTGCTTCAAAAATGTATAAAATAAAAGGGAAAGTCCTCTACCTTCCTTTCTAATCCCTCCCCCTAGGGAAACAAATGTCATTGGTTTCATGTCCTTTCTGCCTCCCAACTATGCCAAACAGAACACATATCTCTGCATCTATAGGTGTAACAAATGTATATAGTTTCTTTTGTGAAAATGGTATATGTTACTCTCTACCTTGCTCTTCAACTTGCTTTTTGCCTTTCAACAATTTATCTTGGTAAATGAAAAGGAAAAAAAACCCAAAATAGAGAAAACAAAACAAAAAAACCAATTTATCATGGACATCTTTTCCACATCACTACACGCAGGTTTGCCTCATCCTTGTGAACAATGGCATAGATTTTCCCGACGTGTGTGTAGCGTAACTTTTAGAATCCTCAGGTTCATTATGGGGCCTTGCTCAGCCTCTGGGTGGTTTAGTTTCCTAACTAACAAAATTTTTGTTCAAGATAGTTTTTGTTTCTGATTTAGCCCTTGTTGTTGTGGAGACCTCGTGGTGCAGTGGTTAAAGCGCTCGGCTGCAACTGAAAGGCCTGCAGTTTGAACCTAGTAGCCACTCTGCTGAAGAAAGATGTGGCAGTCTACTTCTGTAAAGATTACAGCCCTAGAAAACCCTATGGGGCATTTCTACCCTGTTACTACAGGGTTGCTGTGAGTCTAAATGGACTCTATGGCAATGGATTTGGTTTGGTTGTTGTTGTATGCAGTCAATTCGATTCCGACTCATAGTGATCCTATATAGGACAGAGTAGAACTGCCCCATAGGGTTTCCTAGGCTGAAATTTTTCAGGGAGCAGACTGCCAGGTCTTTTCTCCCACAGAGTGACGGTGGGTTCGAACTGCTGACGTTTTGGTTAGCAGCTGAGCTCTTAACCTTTGCATCACTAGGGCCCTTGATTTAGCCCTTACAGCCAGACTATCCCATTGCCTAGAGTGAAGATAGACTTTTACAGAAGCCCACATAAAGAAATAGGGTAAGTGAGAGACAGATTTTCATTTGTCTTGAACTTCCAGTAGGCATTTTCTTGGGGACATCTGTATTTCTGACCTGGAATGAACAGCTTGAATGCCTTGGTATCATATGGGTTGAGAACCCAGTGCCTATAGAGAAGTGACCCCAGTCCCCACCCCAGACTTCTGAGAGAGGATGTTCTCATAGGAGTGTGTTGCCATGCTAGCCCTCCGCTGCCCCATGCTTCTTTCAGAACGTTCACATTGTGCCTGTGTGTTCATGGCCTGAAACATTCTTTTCCTTGAATATTGCTCTTGAAACTTGGCTTTCTTGAGACCTGGGGCGTGAGCCCTCATCTTCACATATGACCTTGAGGTGTTTCTAGGGTCACCGATGTGCTAGAACGTTTGCTGCCTAGTGAGGCATCTGCCTCGTGCTCTCTGTATCTCGCGGAGCTCATCTTGTTTGAATGCATTGACAGGCTTCTCCATTAGCCCTCAGAAAAATTCCCTTGAAATAGTGGGGCTTTTTGGTTTGTCTTTTTTGTTTGTTGTTGCTGTTTTGGATGTTTTAATTAGAGCTCTGCAAGAAATGTAGAACACCAACCTTGTGAGGATAAACTTCATTTTGGAGGAAGCATGGGCAGATCTGGAGCTAGGAAGGGCTCTGGTTTTTGTTAAAAGTTGAGAGTCCACCATGTTCTGGTCTGCCTTGCATTGCTCCGTAAGCTGGCATTCCTCTTCCTCTGGGCTGAAGAGCTCAGTTTCTTGATATCTAGTTTCATGGAGCCCTGGTGGTACAGTGGTTAAGAGCTTGGCTGCTAACCAAAAGGTCGGCAGTTGGACTCCACCAGCCACTCTTTGGAAACCGTATGGGGCGGTTCTACTCTGTCCTATAGGGTCACTGTGAGTCAGAATCGACTTGATGGCAATGGGTTTGATTGCTATTTATTTACGTTTTAGTCTCATGTAGCTTCTTCTTGGAAGTAATCCTTGTTGAGATGCTTGGAGATTATCACACCATCAAGGTCGATTTTGGTAGAGATGACAATGACAAATTTTGCTTGGGTTCTATGTAAAGGAGCTCAGTTGAGGACTAGTGGTCCAGTGACATGTGGCAAACTACTGCTCAATTGTTTCAGAGAAACTGTTGCTTGTCCCCATAGTGGCCAGTAAGGATGGTCAGAAGGGCCCCAGGAGTGATGCTCACTTGCAGTTTTCTTTCACGTTGACTGTACTTGTTGTTTTATTTTCATGGCGCAGCAGTTTTCAAAGTGCATCTTAGTAGAGTAATAGCTGGGCATTTTGAGAGTTTTAACCACTTTGATGTCACTGTTCTTTTCACCACCAACTGGCTTTGTCACAATGGACACATGGATTTTGCTGCTGTTGACTTCTGCTTGGACATACCTTGTGGATTGGGAATATCTGCTGATACCTCTGGCTAGGACAAGCTCCTGGCTGCACGAGACTTCCTTTTCTTGGGCTTTTTGGCTGTGGGGCTTCCCTCTGGTTGTTGGCATTGGCACCAGCATTCTTAGCTTCATGACTGTCTCCTTAGTTTTTTCACCTTCCGTCTTGCAAGATGGGAAAACTTAAAACAGCTATTTCCTGGAGTTCTGGTTGCCTTAGCACATTGATACCTGGGTGCAATGACATTTTTACACCCTTCTGTAGTAGCTCAGTTGGGTGTTACTGATGGGATTTTGTAATTATTTCCTTGTCTGCATTCTTTTCTCAAGTACCCTGGCACTTTGGAGTAAAATGCTTGCTAAGGGTATAGTTTTCATATAAAAATCCACATTTAATATAGGAATTAAGATAAAATTATAAGTCCACCATCCCTTATCTGCAGTTCTGAAATACCCAGAGCTCTGGAAAAGCTGAAGTTCTTTTGTTCCTTATGTGGCATTAAAACCTGACTTGAACTCAGTCTGTGGCAAAACCTGACCCAAACTACCTTAATTCATTCCCTTTAGTGCGACTATTCCTACATTTTGCTGCAAAAGTGAATGCATTTGATTTTGGGGGGATGTCCCAGACCCTACTGGGAGTATTACGTAGTATGTAATCATTTTCCCTTTCTAAAATCTGAAATTTTTTTTGTCTCGAAACACATCCTATTGCTAGATAAGGGGATTGTAGATGTATATTGGGATGGTAAAACACTGAAATTCCATTTACCTATTGACCACTTATCGATCACTAAACCTTTGAAGTTTAGAGAAACTCACCTATCACGGTAAGCACCCCTGACAGTTGAAGATTAATTTGTAATGCAAATGCAGTTTAATTAAAGATACAGTTTAAGTCGATGAAAAGAAAAAGTAGGATTCTACCTCTGATAAATCTCCCAAAGCTGCCTCTCCTCTCCAATCCAGCTCCTACTGTGTGAGTTCCAGTTGCCATTCTCTGCTGCCTGCATTACTGTGATACCCTCCTGCGTGTTCTCCCTGCCATCTGTCTTGTCCTCTCCCCAGGTCTCCTATACACTGCAGCCAGAGTCATCCCCCTGCCAAGACCCTTCAAGACTTCCTGCTGCACAGCAGCAATTCGAAAGATTAGATAGGAACGTTAGGGGACAGTGAGTTCATGTTAACAGGGGAGGAACAACTCAGAAAAGGAAGGTGAGAATGGTGGCAGGACTTGAAGAATGTAATCAATGTCACTGAATTGTACATGCAGAAACAGTTGAATTGGTGTATGTTTTGCTGTGTATAGTCTCAACAAAAAACCAGAACACATGTCCTAGTCCCTCTTCAATCCATCTGGATCTGTTGTAGCTGGAAGTTTTCTTTTTTTTTTTTTAATTGTACTTCAGGTTGAAGGCTTACAGAACAAATAGTTTCTCATGAAACAGTAGTACACGTATTGTTTTATGACATTGGTTAACAACCCCACAACATGTCAACCCTCTCCCTTC
>NW_004443997.1:6214219-6235316 GCF_000243295.1 Trichechus manatus latirostris
CTGTCCCCTTCTGCCTTCTGGCCCTTGTCCCTGGACTGCTGTGCCTCATTAGTCCCATTCGGTTTTATGGGGCTGTCCACTCCCCAGCTGAACGGTGAACCTTGGAAATGACTTCACCACTGAGCTAAAAGGGTGCCTGGGGGCCGTACTCGCGGGGTTTCTCCAGTCTCCTTTAGGCTAGTAAATCTGGTCTTTTTTTTGTGAGTTAGAATTTTGTTCTGTATCCTTCTCCAGCTCTGTCCAGAACCCTCTGTTGTGATAGTAGCTAGAAGCTTTAACGTAACACATGAATCAATTCAGGTTCTCATCAAAAATGCAAATTTCCAGAGTCTAACTCAGAGGAGCAGGGGCAGGGCCCAGGAATCTGCATTTTTCATAATTGCTCCAAGTGATTGATGGAGACTTACACTTTTGAGAAACCCTGAGCAGGGTTCTGAGATTACCCTCCAGGGAGGGACTGGGACAGGCTCTCAATTCTCTTCCAACTATTTTCATTTCATGTTCTTCTGTTTTACATTGGAGCCCTTTTTTAAATAGAAAAAATCAATGTAATCAATCCTCAGTATCCTTTGATCTTAAGTGTATTATCATGGTTTTAAATAAGGAATCACATGTGCATTGAAGTCAGTCAATAAACATTGTATTTGGTGAATCAACAAAGAACAAGAGAAATGAGCCCCCCTCCCGCCTCCCCACCTCAAAAGAAAAAAAAAATTTCCCTGCTGCCTTCTGAATGAAGTCCAGACCCTTCCAGGCTTACAAGGCCTTTCTGGAGGATGCCTTCAGCCTGGTTACTTGCCATGTCTCGCCATTCACTTTACATTCATCCTGAACTTCCTCTACTTCTTTGAACGTGCCTCTTACCCTTGTGTGTTGTTCACTCTTTCCCCCCATTTGCCTGGCTGGCTCCTGTGTCTCCTTCTGGGCTTGGATCAAATGTCAGTTCTTCCAGAAACCCTTCCTAGAACTTCTGAATCTGGAATGGGTGCCTCTGTGCTGTGGGCTCATAGCATTCTCTTCTTCCCAATTGTGGATGAGTGTTGATCTCTTCCACAAGGCTGCTTCCTCTATAAGGGGAGTGATTATGTCTCCCTTGCTCCCAACAGAGCTCCACCAAGTAAATGTTTAACCAAAAAACCAGTTGCCGTTGGGTCGATTCAACTCACGGCAACGTCATGTGTGTCAAAGTGGAACTGTGCTCCATACAATTTTCAGTGGCTTATTTTTCAGAAGTAGATCACTAGGACTTTCTTCTAAGGCACCTCTGGATGTACTCAAACCTCCAGTCTTTCAGTTAGCAGCCGAGCGTGTTAACCTTTTGTGCTACCCAGGGACTCTAGTAAATGCTTAAGAAATATTTATTGGGTGAATGCATGATTAATTTCATGGAAATATGATTTGCATACAAGCTTACTTATTGTGTTATGGAAATCATATCATGTTAACAGTGTGAGTTTTGCTCTCTAAAGTATGTAATTCAAGATAGACCCAGTGAAATTCTCAAAATTTGGAGGGCAGTGCAAGGAAATTGAACTTGGGTCCTTTGGAATTTTGATGGTTAAGAAATTCCCATTTGCAGTTGGGTAGCAGTGAGTATGGCTTACCGTTCCATGGTATGTAGAAAATTGTAGCAAACTCCGTTGTAATGTCTGGTTCTATATAACAAGGCTAGTCCCATGTTCTGGCAGGCAGCCCATTGAAACAGTGGTTCCTTGGTCTGGTTCATGATAAAATCTGTTTAACTCCACATAACAGATGTCTTTGCCAGTGTCCTTCTGCGGAAGTTGCTAATCTTTACAAAGGAAACATTGTTTTACAACTCAGTGCTTGTAATATTGTTGTATCTAAATTCCTTATGAGAATCTTAAAGCTTGCTGGTTTGTATTGATGCCTTTCATACTGCAGGTCATCTCAGGCTGAGGCAGTGGTGGTCTCCTTTTACGGAAACCTGGGTTCGATTCCTGGCCATTGCATCTTAATGTGCAGCCACCACCCATCTGTCAGCAGAGGCTTGTGTGTTGCTGTGACGCTGAACAGGTTTCAGCCACATGGGTTGCAAAGGTCTGATCTGCAACTGATTGTGGGGATGGTGCAGGACCGGGCAGTGTTTCATTCCACTGTGTGTGGGGTTGCCATGAGTCGGGGGCCTACTTGACAGCAGCTTACAGCAACAACAGTTCTCTTCAGGTTGCCCTTGCTCTGAGCCTGTAACTAGCTTGTGAACCTCCTTCACCTGCTGTGAGCCTATATTGCCTTCTCTCTGTTCACTCCAAATGTTTTCCCCCAGTTGCACATAGAAATATTATTTGTTAAGGTATAGGCTAAGCTGCTGTAACAAAGAGACTCCAAAATACAGTCTAGGCTGGGACAGCTGTGTTGTATGTGATAACCGTGGAACCCAGGTTCCTTCCATTTCGTGACTCCCCCATCCCCAAGGGTGTTGTCTTCTTTTGCATGGTTAAAGTTGAGCCGTTTCATGTCATTGTTCCATCCAGCTGTCAGGAGGAAAAAGCAGAAATTCAGGCCAAGCAAATTCCTGTTGCACAAAACGACATGAGAGTTGGGCACATCTTTTCTTCTCCCATTTTGTTGGCGAGAACACAGTCACATGACCGTGTCTAGCTGTTAAGGAGGCTGGGAACTGTCCTGTCTAGCTGCATTGCCTGTATCTTCTGAAATTCTGTTACTATGGAAGAAGGGAAGAATGGATTTTGGAGGGCAATTAATAGTCTGCCAAGAGGTTCAACACAGAGGTTAAAACAGCGACATTTGTAGATAGTAAAAGACATAGCTGAGATATGAAGCCAGGCCCCTTACCTCCAGTACTCGTACTCTTATTGCCGATAGACCCTCATTCTGATATCCTGCTTGGGATTAGTTCTTAATATTTCCTCTCTCACTTTCAACCCACAGCTGTGCAATTTTGTGGGCAGTGTTTCCTTCCTATGTAGGACAAATTTGGAAGTGGCCTCTTTTAGGCAGTAATTCCATGGCCTGTGCGAACACCAGTCTGTGCTGTCATTGGGAATCTGGAGAGAGCTATGGAATACGACTTCATGGTTTATTTTAGTGAAATATGTCAGCTTATGATAGTTTTGACAGTGAGACATGTGCTGTTTTGATCCCTCTGGTAAGATTATCTTCTTTTCAGGCATGTCTCAAAACTTACCAGTGTGTTCCTGTGTTGCTGCTTCAGAAGCCAGGGTTTGGAATCTGGCTGGCCATCAAAAGGAGGCTGTTACTTAGAATGTTGGTTCTTGTTTTATTACTGCTCATTGTTTGGTCTCCCTGGAATCGTTGGCCTTTTCAGCTTCAATTTTCTCATTGGAGAAATGAGATATTAATACCTCTTATTGACCCCAATTCAATTGCTGCGTGTGTCGCCTAGGGGGATTTTTTGAGTTCTTTGTGCCTTCAAAATAGTTGTTTTGTGTCCTGGTCGTTGAAGGCACCATATTTCAAGTGAGCGCATTTAGAACTTTACCGTTTTCACAGCCACAATTTAGTTATGTTGTCTGCATTTATTGGGCCTCACCTCCAGAGTTTCTGATTCTGTAGGTCTAGGGTGGGGCCCAAGAATTTGCATCTCTAACAAGTTCCCAGTTGATGCTGCTGGTCCAGGGACCACACTTTTTTTTAAATAACATTTTATTAAGTTTTGGGTGAAGTTTACACAGCAAATTAGGTTCTCTTTTCACAATTTTTGGAGCCCTGATGGTGCAATGGTTAAGTGCTTGGCTGCTTACCAAAAGGTTGGCAGTTCAAATCCACCAGCCGTTCCTTGGAAACCTTATAGGGCAGTTCTACTCTGTCCTACAGGGTCCCTATGAGTCAGAACCGACTTGACAGCAACGGGTTTGGTTTTGGTTTAACAATTTTATACAGATTGTTCCATGCCATTGATTGCAATTTTTACATTCTGTCAGCATTCTCATTATTTCCATCCTGTTTGTTCTATTTCCATTGATCTAGCTTCCCTTCCTCTTCCTGCCTTCTTATCTTTGCTTTTCGGTAAATGTTGACTGTTTGGTCTTATATAGTTAATTGTTTAAGGAGCACATTATTCATGGATGATATTGTTTATCTTATAAGCCAATCTATTATTTGGCTGAAAGGTGACCTGCAGGAATAGTTTCAATTCCAAGTTCAAAGGGTACTTAGAGTGATAGTCTCAGGGGTCCTCTAGTCTCTACCTTTTTAGGAATTTAAAATTAAAGTCTGACCTTTTTAGGAATTTCAGTTTTATTCTACATTTCTCCCATTCTATCTAGGATCTTCTGCTGTATCCCTGGTCAGAACTGTCGGTAGTGGTAGCCGGGCACCATCTAGTTCTTCTGATCTCAGGCTAGAAGAGGCTATGGTTCAGGTGGGCTGTTAGGCCTTTGGGCTAGTTTCCTCTTTGAGTCTTTGGTTTCCTTCATTCTCTTTTGCTCTAGATGAGTAGAGATCAATAGTTGTTCCTTAGATTGCTGCTCGCAAGCTTTTAAGACCCCAGATGCTACTCACCAAACTAAGATGTAGAACATTATCTTTGTGAACTATGTAATGCCAGTTGACTGAGTTGTCGCTCGAGACTATGATCAGGGACCACACTTTAATTATTTTTTTAATTGTACTTTAGATGAAGGTTTACAGAGCAAAACCAGCTTATTAAACAATTAATATATATATTGTTTTGTAACATTGGTTGCCAACCCCATGACATGTCAACACTCTTCCATTCTCGACCTTAGGTTCCCCATTACTAGTCCTTGCCCCTGGGCTGGTGTGCCTCTTTAGTCTTGTTTTGTTTTATGAGCCTGTCTAGTCTTCAGCTGAAGGGTGAACCTCAGGAGTGACTTCATTACTGAGCTGAAAGTGTGTCTGGGGGCCATACTCTTGAGGTTTCTCCAGTCTCTGTCAGACCAAGGGACCACACTTTGAAAAGCATTGTCCTATAGCTACAGGGTTTTGGTTTTATAGCTACAGCTGATCTGGCAGTGGTGGTTCAGTGATAGAATTCTCGCCTTCCCTATGGGATACCTGGGTTCCGTTCTCGGCCAATACACCTCAAAACTACCATTCGTCTATCCGTGGAGGCTTGCGTGTTGGTGTGATGCTGAAACAGGTTTCAGTGGAGCTTCAAGACTAAGACAAGCTAGGAAGAAAGTCCTGGAAATCTACTTTCAAAAATCAGCCATGACATCCCGATAGATCACAGGGGTTCCATCCTGCTGTGCACGAGTTCTCCATGAGTCAAGGGCCAGCCTGATGACAGCTAACAACAGCAACCATAGCTACAGCTAGTTTCTGGTTACGGCTTCTTGCTTGTACCCCTTCAGTAATAGTGCACACGTCTTTACCCCTTCAGGCCAAGGAGTGATACTTAATCCACTGCTGGTGCTACCCCAGTTGCTTCACCATTCCTTGTTTATCTCCCTTAAACCTGCCTTCACCTTTGCAAAAGCCCTTCATTAACTAATGTCCTCATTTACCTGGTTTGAGCATGTTGTCTGTTTCTTGCCAAGATCCTGGCTGATTCCATGCTCAATAAAGACTTTTTGAATGGAGGATGAATCTGGCTGGGATTCATATTTTTTGAGATAAAGGACCTTCTCTCTTTTTCTCTCGGCCACTTTGCCCTTCAAGAAGAATAACTTCAGGGTCACTCTGTGTAGAGGATCCCTACCCTCCTTCCCCACGCCAAAGACCAAAAACACTAGACAGAGTAGATAATGATGCCGGTAGCATCGTTATGTTTTCTTGGCACATTCTCAGTCATGCTGATCATAGTGCAAGCATTTCAAGGAGACATTTCTAAGAGGTGGTCAGCACAGTGTGATTCTAATGACGTCCTATGCAGATTGCAATAGAGTACTACAGAGCTATCGAGTGTTCACCACGCCCCACATGTGCACTGCATATACACGTGTGTACACACACACACACACACACACACACACGCACACACACACACACACAGCCTTTGTTTCAAACACAGCACTGCTGATGGAAATTGCCATCCCAGTGCTTGCGGTGTAGATACAAACACCCAACAGAGAAGCAGCCGCTCGTTTCGCACTGAACCACATGTGAGATTTGCCCTTTAATTAGCATCTGCAGCTGCTGCCATCAGAAGGGACTGTCTGTGTTGGCCTGAAAGTCTTTGCTTTAAAAGAGCAAGTCTGTTATAGCTCCAAGCCAGGCTGGACTGTCAGCTGCTGTGCTTTCTCTGTCCTCTGCAGCACAGCGATGCCACATTGTTTAGGGCTGTTTCACTGAAGAGCTCTTTTCCCTCTGCCTGTCTCCCCGGCCTTTGATTGCCATGCTTTGGTGATCACCATTTGGATGACCTGCAGCTGTTCATTGTGTGCAGGGGCCTGTTTTCCAGTCCTTGAGAGGATGGAGGATCGTTGCCTCAGTGCTGATGGACTGGTTATTTTCAAGCCCTTTGTTGTCAATGATCTTGTCTTGATATGCAGAAAGGCTCCAGGTAGTCATTGAAGCAGCAGAAGTGAATGGCTGTATGAAAGCCAAGTTTGCTACAAGGCCACCACTGTGTAGAAACTTAATTTGGTTGCAGTTGGGAGCCACATCGGCTGTACACCCTCATCAGCAGTGAGCCCCAAATACAGTGTTGGGTTAGCTGCATCAGAAACACCCTGGTAGCACTTTGACAGTGCAGATTCCTGGACCCAACCCATGGAGCTTGATCTGTGAAGACTGGGGTAAATGCCTTGCCCTCAAGTCAATTCCAACTTATGGCGACCCTATGAGTTACAGAGTAGAACTGCTCCATAGGGTTTTCTTGGCTGTATTCTTTACTGAAAGGAGCCCTCGTGGTACAGACAGTTAAGTGCTTAACTGCTAACTGAAAGGTTGGTGTTTTGAACCCACCCAACTGCCCCACGGGAGAAAGAACTGGCGATCTGCTCCTGTAAAGACTACAGCCAAGAAAACCCTATGGGACAGTTCTGCTCTGTCTCATGGGGTTGCTATGAGTTGACAAGGACTTGACAGCACCTAACAACAACACAATCTTTACAGAAGCAGATCTCCAGGCCTTTCTTCTGCAGCACCACTGGTTGGGTTCAGACTACCAACCTTTAGGTTAGTAGACAAGCACACTGGGGTAGGAACCTGGAATCATATCTTGAACAAGCTCCCTAAGTGGTGGGGATGAGAAGGAGATGTACTTTAACCTTTTATACTGCTTATTATTATTTTTTTAAAATACTTTTTTGTTCCACTAGAATGTCAACTCCATGAAGGTAAGGGTTTTTGTCTATTCCATTCACTGCTGTATTCCTCGTTTTGAGAATAGTGCCTAGCACATAGTAGGTGCTCGATTATTTGCTTGGATGAATGCGTGTTTCTTACCCATTTTTAAAAAGTGCTCCCCAGGTGATTGTGATGGGCAGGCAGGCTTGGGAAGCCCTGCCCTAGAGGGCTTGCAGGCTTCTTGGTTTCCATACCGCTTTCTTTGGAACCAGTGCCTCACTGAGCATCTCTAAGTAGTAGAATTCAGGGACACAGTCACATTTTCAGACAAAATCAGGTGCTGTGAATGGACTCTTTGGTACGGCCCGGCTGGTAACTTTGGCCTAAATCTGTTCATAGTGTCCTGCTGACCCTGGTCTTTGGTTCACAGCAAGTCATCTGGTAGGAAGGCTTGAAGACTCTTCGTTCGTTTGTGACTTTTGGTGATACTTTCGAAGCCTCTTGATTTGGTATCACCTTTGAAAGTTCAAAAGTGTTTTCTGAAAACAAGTCCTGGTTCTTTTCTGCATCTTTAAGCTCAGTAAGGTGATGATTGGTCAAGCCTGGGTCGACCACACATGAGCTGTCTTCCCTGTGGGCTCCATACACACCAGGTTGAGCAACTATACTACATAGCATAGTTTTGGGATACATGCAACATCTTGGGACAGCCAAATTTACTCAGTAACTGTCCGAACTCAGTTCTTCTAATGGCGCATTGTTGGAATTTTCAGTGTGGTAATCTGGTTCCCCACCACCCCACTGTGGGTGTGTGATACTCTGGTGGCTTGCATGTTACTGTGATGCTGGAAACTATGCCACCGATATTTCAGATAGCAGCAGGGTCACCCATGGTGGACAGGTTTTAGTGGAGCTTCTGACTAAGACTGAGAAAGACCTGGTGACGTACTTCCAAAAATTAGCCAATGAAAATCCTGTGGATCACAACAGAATAGTGCCTGATATTGTGCTGGAAGATGAACCCCCTAGGTTGGAAGACACTAAAACACACTGGACAGTGGCCATAACGATTGAACTTGAGCATACCATCAATCAGAAGATGGCGCAGAACTGGGCAGTGTTTCATTCTGTTGTACATGGGGTCATCATGAGTTAGAGCTGACTTGATGGTAGCTAACAACAACAGCCTGGATCCATGTCAGTGTATCAAGTCTGATTAGTTTCTTTGATCAGGACCCAGTCTATTTAGAGGTCTGTCATTTTGGCCACATGTTGTGGGACATGCTGCCTTCAGCTATTCTAATTTTTGTTGCTTGTTTTCTCAGTCAAGCCTGGCTTTGAAGAGTGACGAAGCTTCAATGGAAAGTTGCTTGACTCAGAAAAAACTAGTTTGGGCAGAGATTTTCAGCTCAGGAAGCTGGACCTTCTGAATAGGTGCAAAGAATGTAGGTGTTTGACTTTTTGAGAGATGTTTCTTATTTTCTGAACTATTTTACTGGTCATTACAAACAGAATCTTTAGGCGTAGCTGCTGAGCACTAAGTAGTGGTCAGTTTCTGAGCTCTTAAAAGTTGTCAGCAACTGCTTTGCCTTTGACTTTTTCAGCCTTAAACTTATAAGCTGTTCTGTTTTTTCACTTCTTTAATAGAGCCAGATTAGAAAATTTATAAGTGCAGCGTGTCGTCATAAATATGCATTGTTCTTATTTTAAGACATTTCCGTTCTAAAAGTGTGAGTACTTCTGTTATTACCTGTGAATTTCTTTCTATTTTGGGGGATGTTTAAGACATTTTTAATGTCAATATATGTTTAAAACAGACATACAAATTAGAATTCACCCACATACCCAGAGCCTGTGGAGAACAGGTTGGGATGAGTAGGGGAGCTATAGGCAGCCAGGTGGTTCCTGTGGGCTCCTGTACTGCTGGGATAAGTAGCTTATGTCAGCTGTGAATTTGGGGGAAACAAAGTATGCGTATCAGCTGCTGTCCCTCTTAGATATTGCTATTATTATTAGTTTATAAATAAAATTTTTCAGCAAATGCCAGCGCAAATGTAACCTTACTGTTCACATGGAATTGTCGAGTATTGCTAGTTGAATGTCTTCATGTGAATGGGTGGACACGCAGGTTACACGGAGCCTCCATACAGGACATGCAAGTCACTGGCTTCGCCAGAGGTATCTGATTTGGGGATGACTTGGAGCTGGACAGGCTTCCTGGACTCTATGGGACCAGCCTGAGGCCTTTTGTGGTATGTGTGGACATTCCAGGTCTGACCATCTAGAGCTTTCTTCTAATTCTGGACTGAAACCAAACAGGAGTTTGGACGGTGGTGGTAAGAATTCACATCCTAGAGTTGGCTTCTGGAATGTAGTAGTCTGAAAGACTTAGAGTTTTTTTTTTTTTTTTTTTTAAAAAAGAAGTTTGGGTCTCGCCCTTTTCCAGAAAGAGTTTGAGACTACACAAAACAAAAGGCACTTATAGTGTGGTTAATAAAATGGGACATCGGAATGAAGGGCAGGAGAACTCAATCAAGGTTAACATGGTTGCAGTGATGGTCAAAGTAGGTCCCAGCTCCTCGCCAGCCAGAGCAGAAAGGAGCATGCAGTAAAGGGAGGGGGAGGGAAGGAGTTGAATGGTAGCAGAGGACCTTCTTGGTGCCAGGCACTGTACCAGGCCGCCTGGAGGCCTTGTCTTACTTGATCCTCACGCAGTCCTGCAAAAGGGATAGTATTATCCCCATTTCACAGAGGATGAAACTGAAAGTCAGCGAGCTGGCATTTGAAGCCAGCCCAGGCCCGCTGGCCTCTAATCCACATGTTGGTTCAGTAACATCATACCAGGTTATCATCAAAAAGAGGAAAGATTTCAGTTCCTTGGGATTGGCAATATGTTTTTGCTAATCAAAAAATTTGCCTGAGGCTTTATTTGATATTCTTTTTCCAGATTTTTTTTCCTATCAACAATTGTAATAATTTGCTTTTTCTCACAAAAAAGGGGTCATACTTGATTCTATATAGGATGTCGCTTTCTATTATCATGGATAGCTTTCCATGACTGTATGAATGGATCAAGTCCATTTTTAATATCTGCATCATATCCCTTCATTTGGATATGTAATATCTTAGTCAGTCTCTTATTGATGGATACTTGGATGATTTCCAGACTTTTTTTCCCTTGTCACAATGCTGCAGTACATCTGTTTATCTGCAAACCATTGTAAGTATCTATAAATTGTTACAAGTGGAATTGCTAGGTTAAAGGGTGTATATTCGCATTTAAATTTTTAATAGAGACTGCCAGATTACCCTCCTGTTAAAGGAAAAGGTTGTTATCACATTTATTGCACTCCTCCTATATTATGCTGGGTGCTGAGGGTGATGCAAAAAGGATGCAAGAGAGTTTGTTGCCCTGCAGGAATTTCCATCTACGCTGTGTACCTAATCTTAGGGAATGTCTGGTGTGTCAACTTGGGTGGGTGGGTGGGTGGGTGAGGGGGTGGATTTAATTCAACTTTTCAAGCTTGCTTTGCAAATATTGTGCATGGTGTCTGGGACTAGTCTTTCATTATATGGATTCTCTTGGGTAACGGATGTAATTTCCTTAGGGCAGAGAGCCTATCCTACATGACTTACAGTATGTCTTACACATCTCCATTGCTTTGTGAAGACATTATAATTACAACACGTCAGGCAGTATTTGAGGATCTAATTGAGGTGTTCCCTTTTTTTGGGTGTGTGAAAAATTAATAACTTTGGCATTCTATACAGGTCATGGAATATCAGCCTGGAGGCGACTTGCTGTCACTCTTGAATAGATATGAGGACCAATTGGATGAAAATATGATTCAATTTTACCTAGCAGAACTGATTTTGGCTGTTCACAGTGTTCATCAGATGGGATATGTACATCGGTAAGTGAGACTCTGGTGGCATACGTAGAATTTGTATCACGTAAGAGTTTTCACAGTAGAGTGAATGAATGACTTCAGCATCAAAATAATGTTCCATCCAATTTTTATCCAGTCTTACCTGTAACTGGATGAAATTCAGCTTTCCCTAATGGCAGACACTTCAGCTTGCCTCTTCAACAGTAAAGTAGATTTAGAACTGTAATGTTGTGAAGTTTGCCAGTAAGAAATGTTAATGTAGCTACTAAGACTAGGCATCCTCGCATGGGTTCTTTGGGTTAGATGGTAGAAAAACAGAATTTGGTTTACAGAAGGAACGGGCGTACCATGTAGGCGCAGAAGACCTTGGAGCTGTACTTCGAACTGCACTCATAAGTAGTTTACAAAGAAGATCTACAAAATCATCAGTTAATAAGTGTTTCTATACATCCTCACTCATCTGATGTTTTATGTACATCTGAGAGTGTTGTGGTAATGAAATGATGGTTAGACCAGGAATCATGAAATCTGAAATAGAATCTTAGCTTTCTATTGACTAGCTACATGACCTTGGGCAAGGTCTCCAGATTCTTTTGGCCTTAGCTTCCGTAGTGCCAAATGTGTGTCTCTAGGAGACATAATCCATCTAATAACACGTTTATTTTATTATTATTATTATTTTCTACTTAAATCTGTTCTGCAAAATGCATGCTAATCAATAGGGAAGTCTATAGCAGAATATATGCAACAAGAGTCTTGACAGACTTGATATTCTAGATTAGCAATTGTTCGTTGGTTAGAATGGAGGAGACAACACTAATTTGTGGCCTTGATTTTCTTGCAGAGACATCAAGCCTGAGAATATTCTTATTGACCGAACAGGGCATATTAAGCTGGTGGATTTTGGATCAGCGGCTAAAATGAACTCAAATAAGATGGTAATGAAATGGAATGAAATCGTTTAGTAGATGTTATACTGTGGTCCCATAAGTTTGGGAAATACTGAGAGACATGTTGGAGCCTTCTTCTGCCAGTGTATGAAATGCCTCCGTGGGGATGGAGATGAGACGAGTGCTATTTCCCAGACTTACTTGACCTTGGAACCCTTTTCTGTATAATGCCTGTTAATACCCTACAAAACATTTTTAGGAATACTCTTAGAGTTTGGAGAAAAAGGAAAAAAAAGCCTATTTTTTTCCTTCATTTTCCTTGCCTGTTATAGACTGTCTTCTGTGATATTACCTATTTTACTTTAAAATATTTTTATGAAGTCTAACCTTCTTTATCTCAAATTCTCTATTTCCCATGCAGCAAAATTGCAATCAATTACCAGAGTATTCATATGGAATATCCTTAAGTGTTAAGAACCATGCGCTGAAAATGTCATATTTAAGTCTTAGATCTTTGCTAAAAATTAAACCACATTCCACATGCTAATCAGGAAGGCAGGAAGGTAGCTATTGACCTCAAGAGAGAGAATACTATAGGAAAAAGATGACAAAGTAAAAAAAATTAGATTTAAAAAATCTTCTTATAAAGTTGGTACATACTAAAATGTGATAGGTCTAAGAGGAAGACGACTTTAGTTTTAAGACTTGATTTTACAACTGAGTCACTTAGTGACCTAGACATACTTTTAGGAACTTGGCCTTTTATTTTTTTCTCTAGAAAATAGTGATTCTAGTTCAAATGCATAAATTAAGAGGCTGGAGAAGCTGTAGATCTGAGAGTTAAGTCCTTTGTATAATGGACAATATGTGGAAATTGCCTTTTAAGTTCTTTCGAGGAAAGGTGTGAGTATTATTAGGTTGATGTTAGAAGTCTTGTAATTGCATTAACTCTGCATTCCAACATCTGACCTCCCTGTTCTGCAGATCCGAGACCATTCTGAGATAATTTACTTCGTGTTCAGGCCCTTGGGAAAACAGGCTGCCTATGCTGTCCAAAGTCAGGGTTTTCAACCTCAGCATTATTATTATTATTGCAGGTTATGTTCATATAATTTATTTATTTGATCATTAAGAATTATGTTACAGAATCAAAACATTTTATATTTTGAAAATTATTATGTACATTTCAGAAACAGGCATGAAAATTTAGATATTGAATTTTGTGGAATAAAGCATAGGGAAAATGTTAAAGACAAGCAGTTTTATCACCTAGGATTAAATAATACATTGATGATATAAATAAACTCCTGCGTCTAGAAATAAATTGAAGCATAAGTACAGTACCCGTGGCTTGTTAATACAGCCTCAGCACTAATGACATTTTGGATCAGATAATTCTTCATCACGGGTGGGTGGAGACTATCCTGTGCATTGTAGGATGTTTAGCAGCGCCCCTGGCCTCTACCCACTAAGTGCCAGGAGCACCCCCCACCCCCAGTTGTGACAACCGAAAATGCCTCCTGCCATTGCCAAATGTCCCCTGGGCGCAATTACCCTCTCTTCCTCCCCTTCTCCCAATTAAGAATTATTGCAGTAGATTGAGAAGCATCAGAAAGCTAAATAATTAATTTATAGCCAGCAATATGTATTTACAATAAGAAAATCTGCTTAGAAAACTAGATTAAGATCCAAAGACATTGTTTGGTAAATAAATGGGAATTAAGAGTAAAGCCCTTTCTCCACATCTGGAGTCACTCTCTTTACTGCCTTTGGTGGAGGGACAGGGTTCCTATTCATCTCAGGTTTCTGTTTTTCAGTGCTTCAGACTGCCCTTTTCAGTTCTTTAATTGTAGCAAGCTTCACTCCAGGCAGGAAGCCTCACAGAGGCACTCAGATTTATTTGCAGCTAAAGGCTTAACCCTTGATTACTTGCTCCTATGGGGCAGTTATACTCCGTCCTATAGGGTCACTATGAGTTGGAATTAACTTGATGGCAATGGGATTTCTTCCCCCCACCTAGCTGCCCAGGACATAAGCATACACCTGCAGAAGCAGCAAAAAAATTCTCACTGTGTTCTTCCTTTTGTGGAAAAGAAATCAAATAATTTCTTTCCTACATAAATCTAAAAAGGGCTGACCTTCTTTGGCTTTTTCAGCTGCCAAATGGGGCTGATTATGACTTAACATCACTATAATACTCTTCGTTTACAATCTCCTTACAATCATTTTCTGAAAGCCAAGTGAGAAAGGGTGGATTCGAACTGCCGACCTTTTGGTTAGCAGCTGAGCTCTTAAGCATTGCACCACCAGAGCTCCAAATGGAGAAAGTTAGGTTTAAATAGTTTTATGTTTAAGCATTTTTATGAGGAGGGATTTGGGAGGAGGAAGGCAGTGGTTTTCTTATATACTTTTTCCTTATCTGCTTTTTGTTTTTAAAACAATCTAGGTTAATCCGTTTCTCTTTCTTTTTCCTACCTCTCCATTTCCCAGGATTTCACTGGCTCTTCTGCCCCCTTGTCATTCTCTTATTGTCTTTTGCTGAAGTGCTTTATTTTCTTCCCTGTTAATGCAATGACAATTAGCTAAAGTTTAATAATACTGGCGCCCTGTCAGATAGCGTACTGCAGGAAGGCTGGGAAAGGCTGGGCTCCTACTGCACGTTCCACTTTTGATATTTTATCCAGAGCAGGTGGTTGAATTGCAGCCAGAGGAGATTGAAAGCGTGCTGCAAAATCCTCATCGAAACGTGTAAGATTACATGTTGACCAGGTTCAGTATGCTTAGAGGCCAGTAACTAATGAAAACTAAGTAGTCATTAATTGTCATTAAAAACCTTTGTTAATTACTATTAAGTACTATAATAGGAGATGTTAAAGAGCAAGCTAGGGAGTATTTTTCCTTTTATAGCTTTCTAATACAAATTAAAATTTAGACAATTAGGAAATAATTGAACATATATGTATATAATCACCTGTCTGTTATGGAACAAGAATTAGTGCAGGAGTTCTCTGACTCTCTTGGTAAGTCTAATCATGCGTTTGAAAATGAGGCATGTGACAATTTATACTATTTGGTTGGATCACTGTACTATACCTGACCCATCAAGTTCCCATCAACTCTTTGGTTGTGAACAAGTGGCCATGTGAGCTGCAAACAAGGAGAACTGAATATTCCTAACAAGTCTAGTGTGGCGATAACATAAGATCCAACAAGTGCAAATGGTGCATATTTAATGATTGTGTGGTTATGGTCCTTTGAGGTGATCATGCATAAAGAGTAAGCATTTAATCAACAATACAGAAGTGTTACGACTATATGGTTAAATCAATATTTTACAGTTTTTCTCATTTTGTTATTTAAAAAATATGAATGTTCATTGTCAGTGTTGAGAGTTTTAACCACAGCCCTGAAGATGAATCCTAATCCTATAATGAACTCAGTAACATTTTGTACACACATTAAAGAACAGAAGTCTTGGCTCAGACTTCCTAACACCAAGGTGTCCCCTTGATTTAACCTACTTTTCAGTTTTGCGAGGTTAAGACACTCTATGGTTCTGCCTTAGGCCAATTTCTCCCCCTTTGTCCCTACTTTTCTCCTTCAGCACAGGCCTGCCTGTATACTTCTTGGATGACATGACCATCTAACTTTCCCAAGGGGAAATCCTATTCAGCGAGGAATCCTTTCCTGAGTAGAAATCCTGTTGCCCAATTAATGAATGGACGGTTTCAGGAATAACAGTATAACCCTGCTTCTGGGGCTTAGGGTTTGGAAAAGCCTATACCAGAGTGTGGGTCTTAGAAGGGGGTGAAGAGAGAAGGGGTAAAAAGGATGGGTTCATTTTCTATAATGAGGGCATCTTGGAGCAGAGGGATGGACAAGATTAAGGGTATAGGCTGGAAGAGCATGGTCTTTGTCACTGGGGAAGGGAGACCTTGTACTGTCCTCTCTAGACATTCACTTTCCTCTCAGTCCCCAGTCAAATTAAGCAAAGCAAATTTACTTTCTTGATCTAAAGCTAACTTTGAAGGTGTTGGGCCTACCAACAAGCATCTGTCTGCTCATGTGGGGGCACTTAACATCTTTTAGTAGGGAGAAAGTTCTTTTGCACCATATAACTGCTGACCTGAGAGAAGTCCATTTACAATGTAGAGTTATTGGACAGCTGGCCAACACAGTATGTGACTAACATCAGGCCCTCTCTTTCTGTTTTGTTGTGATGGAAGATTAGAGAGGCAATTCTTAGACTTCAAATTTTATGGCTCAGAAAACTTTAAAATAATTTTGAAGACTGACAGGGGTTGCCAGCTTACTAGGTTGCCTAGGAAGGGGTGGGGATGGGTTGGGGGAAGAAAACCTATTTCTATCATCAGCATCATTTCAAGAAACAAAGGATGTTTCAACACTGAAACAGTCAGAAGGACAAATTCTCAGAAAGAAAGGACAGTCCTTTAAAAGAAATGCGTTTGACTTAATAAAAAGACCTCCTGTATTGTCCTGATCTCCCTCTGCCAAGGCCAGATACTCAGGGCCATTGGACTGCAGGGCCCTGGGTTTCTGAATAGTGGGGAGGGGTCACAGCAACAGGGGTGAGGAAAATGAACTCATTAACATTTGGCTTTTGGTGGAAGTTTTTTTTTTCTTCTGACTTCCCCTTTATTTTGTATTGTCCTTCCCTTCACCTAAGATAATTCTTCTCTACTATCTAGTTAGTGAATACCCCTTTCCCTCCCTCTCCACCCTCGTAATCATCAAAGAATGTTTTCTTCTGTGTTTAAACCTTTTCTTGAGTTCTTATAATAGTGGTCTCATACAATATTTGCCCTTTTGCGACTAATTTCACTCAGCATAATGCCTTCCAGATTTATCCATGTTATGAGATGTTTTGCAGATTCATCATTGTTCTTTATCGTTACGTAGTATTTCATTGTGTGAATATACCATAATTTTGTTTATCCATTCATCTGTTGATGGGCACCTAGGTTATTTCCATCTTTTTGCTATTGTGAACAGTGCTGCAATGAACATGGGTGTGCATATATCTATTTATATGACGGCTCTTATTTCTCTAGGATATATTCCAAAGAGTGGGATTGCTGGATCGTATGGTACTTCTATTTCTAGCTTTTTAAGGAAGCACCAAATCGATTTCCAAAGTGGTTGTACCATTTTGCATTCCCATCTTGGTGGAAGTTATTTATCATGTCTTGCCCTGTGGGTGGACTAGTTAAGTAGGAGTGTTGTTTCTAAATGCAGTTTTCCAAATTTTTTAACTGGAGATATGACACATATTTGTAATATTATGTTGCCAGCTTGCTGCCAGTTTTTCATTTGTGGAAGATTAATCTTATAGATTCATCTTTAGAGTTTATTATTATTTTGCTGTTCCATAAGTAAGAGACATTGTATCATATCAGTAACTTGTATTGGGAAAGACATCTTCCATACCAGGTATATATTCACTTCTCATTTGTGTTACCAAAGGGTGATGTCATCAGCAACTCTTACCCCTTTGCCTTTGGATTATATTATGTGCCTTTTTTTTTTTTTTTTTTTGAACTAGTAAATTGTTTGCACTTCCTGATCATGTGCCACTTGATGGAAGGTTTAAGTGCCTGAAAGAGTAGTAGTCAGTGGCAAATCAGTTTCTGTCTGAAATGTGTCTGTTGGCTATCTACTTGAGGATAATTGAAAGTTTGCTGCATGTATTTTATTTATGGGCTTCTAGGTGAATGCGAAACTCCCAATTGGGACCCCAGATTACATGGCCCCTGAAGTGTTGACCGTGATGAATGGGGACGGAAAAGGTGTCTACGGCCTGGAGTGTGATTGGTGGTCTGTGGGAGTGATCGCTTATGAGATGGTTTATGGGAGATCCCCATTCACTGAGGGAACCTCAGCCAGAACGTTCAGTAACATCATGAATTTCCAGGTAATGAACCATTAGTCGATTTTGAAGTAATCCTGAGAAATATCATTTAAAAATTGTACTAATGAAAGTTTATTTGTAAACCAGCAGTACTGAATAATAACAGTAGCAAGTACTTACATAGTATATAGTAAACACTGTCCTAAACACTTTGTTAATTGTATTTCATTGCATCTTAACTGCTAGTAATTGTAAGACTACACCGTAGTGGTCGGCAGTTCGAATCCACTAGCTGCTCCTTGGAAACCATATAAGGCAGTTCTACTCTGTCCTATAGGATCACTATGAGTCAGAATCGACTCAATGGCAACAGGTTCAAAAAGGAATTGCTCTCAATTAACCTATGATATTTCACTGATTATAAAATGCATCTTGATTTCAAAAGCTGTTCAGTATGAATAAATGTGAGTCTTAGAATTAATGAAATATAGTTTATTAACTCAGTTAATTCTCAAACCATAGTTTTTGTTGTTGTTTAGGTGCCATTGAGTTGCTTCCAACTCATAATGACCCTATGTACAACAGAACGAAATTCTGCCGGGTTCCGCACCATCCTCACAATCGTTGCTATGTTTGAACCCATTGTTGCAGCCACCGTGTCAATCCATCTCATTGAGGGTCTTCCTCTTTTTTGATTACCCTGTACTTTACCAAGCATGATGTCCTTCTCCAGGGACCGGTCCCTCCTGATGACATATCCAAAGTACGTGAGATGAAGTCTCACCATCCTCGCTTCTAAGAATCATTCTGGCTGTTTGTTCTCCTGGCAGCCCATAGTATATTCGGTATTCTTTGCCAACACCATAATCCAAATGCATCAATTCCTCTTCAATCTCTCTTGTATGTTGTCCAGCTTTTGCATGCATATGAGGTGACTGAAAATATGAAGAACAGATGAGTTTTGGGATGACATCAAGGACATCATATATCATATATGAAGAAAGCATAAGGTCATTAAAAAGACAGGAAAAAAGAAAAGACCAAAATGGATGTCAGAAGAGACTCTGAAGCTTGCTCTTGAACGTAGAGTAGCTAAAGTGAAAGGAAGAAATGATGACATAAAAGAGCTGAACCGAAAAGTTCAAAAGGCAACTCCAGAAGAGAAGGTGTAAAGTATTATATGAAATGTGCAAAGACCTGCAGTTAGAAAATGAAAAAGGAAGAACACATTCAGCATTTTTCAAGCTGAAAGAACTGAAGAAAGAATTCAAGCCTTGAGTTGCAATATTGAAGGTTTCTATGGGCAAAATGTTGAATGATGCGGGAAACATCAAAAGAAGATGGAAGGAATACACAGTCACTATACCAAAAAGAATTGATTGACATTCAACCGTTTCAGGAGGTAGCATATGATTGAGAACTGGTGTTACTGAAGGAAGAAGTCCAAGGTGCACTGAAGGCATTGGCGAAAAACAAGTCTCCAAGAATTGAAGGAATACCAACTGAGATGTTTCGACAAACAGATGCAATGCTGAAAGTGCTCACTCATCTATGCCAAGAAATTGGGAAGGCAACTACCTGGCCATCCGACTAGAAGAGATCATATTTGTGCCCATTTCAAAGAAAGGTGATCCAACGGAATGCAGCAATTATCAAACAATATAATTAATATCACATGCAAGTAAAATTTTGCTGAAGATAATTCAAAAACAGTTGCAACAGCACATTGACGGGGAACTGTGAGAAGTTCAAGCCAGATTCAGTAGAGAGCATTGAACGAGGGATATCATTGCTGACGTCAGATGGATCTTGGCTGAAAGCAGAGAATATTAGAAAGATGTTTACCTGTGTTTTATTGACTGTGCAAAGGCATTCAGCTGAGTGGATCATAACAAATTATGGATAACCTTGCGAAGAATGGGAATTCCAGAACACTTGATTGTGCTCACGTGGAACCTGTACATAGATCAAGAGGCATTTCGAACAGAACAAGGGGATACTGCATGGTTTAAAATCAGGAAAGGTACGTGACAAGATCGTATCCTTTCACTATACTTATTCAATCTGTATGCTGAGCAAATAATCCAAAAAGCTGGACTATATGAAGAAGAAAGTGGCATCAGGATTGGAGGAGGACTCATCAACAACCTGCATTATGCAGATGACACAACATTGCTTGCTGAAAGTGAAGAGGACTTGAAGCACTTACTGATGAAGATCGAAGACCACAGCCTTCAGTATGGATTACACCTCAGCATAAAACAAAAATTCTCATATCCAGACCAGTCAGCAACATCATGATAAAGGGAGAAAAGATTGAAGTTGTCAAGGATTTCATCTTGCTTGGATCCACAATCAATGCCCATGGAAGCAGCAGTCAAGAAATCAAACAACATATTGCACTGGGCAAATCTGCTGCAAAAGACCTCTTTAAAGTGTGAAAAAGCAAAGATGTCACCTTGAGGACTAAGATACCTCTGACTCCAGCCATAGTATTTTCAAACCATAAAACCAAAATCAAAACCAAACCTGTTGCTGCGAAGTTGATTCCAGCTCATTGAGATCCTACAGGACAGAGTAGAACTGCCCCATAGGGTTTCCAAGGAGCAGCTGGTGGATTCGAGCTGCTGACCTTTTGGTTAGCGGCCTGAGCTCTTAACCACTATGCCACCAGGGCTCCAGCTTTCATACCATAGTAGGTATAACTATTTTCATTTTACAGATGAGGAACCTGAGGCAAAGAGAGGCTAAATAATTTGCCCAAAATAATACAGGTAGCCTGACTTGATACTTTACTATACTGTTGCTTAGTGCTATCTATTGAATATGATAGTAAAATCAAATGAGAAAATGAATTAGAAATACAGTTATGTGTGTGTGTATATATATATCTATATATATATAGTAGAATTAAAACTATTTCCCATCACCTGTATTTTTTTTTTTTAAAGTAAAAAGAAAGTTTTATTCAGCATATATTCAAAAGGACAAAAGTGGGAAGCGGACAACCATGCTGCTAGAGGCATGTCTGCCTAAATCCAAAGAATATTACAGAATAGGCAAGAATGGGAAAACGGACAAGTATGCTGCCACAACCATGTCTGTCCAAGTCCAAGGAAGGTTACAGAATCATCAGTATATATCAACATCACAAAATGGGTGGAATCATTGAAAGCGTCACTTTTTCACTGATTGGCTAGAAATTGTAATCTTACATTTTGAATCATCTTTCTTAACAATCATTGGTA
>NW_004443997.1:6237471-6334555 GCF_000243295.1 Trichechus manatus latirostris
CAGGAAATCTAATGCTGTTCTATTTTGTAAAATCATAGCTCAAATTTCAGATAGTTCTCTGGTTATGTTATCTACAACTTGGCTAAGTTTACCAACAGGAACTTCTAATTCAAGAGTTACAATATCTAAACCCATTGGTTAGATAATTTAGGAGAAAGGAGAATGATTTCTTATATCCGGAAATTAGGACCTTAAAATATCAGCAATATTAAAAAAAACCATAGTTTCCTTTAGTTTACTCAGTCTTATGTAGTTAATTTCTGTTCCACGTGATTCTGGATCAGCCGTGATCTGCAAACTCATCGGCTTCTGCATAGGAGCTCCGGAAATTTTATTCAGTCTAGTCAGTCTTTTTAGCAAGTCCAGTGTATAGTCCATCTTTTTGTTGAGATATTTTGGTCGAACTTTGTCAGCAAATCAGCAAAGTAAAAACTTATCTGCAGATGACAAAACTGAATATGGCCATGATTAATTGATAAACATAATATTCTTAATAGTGAAAGACCTGATAGAAATTAATTTCAAGCCCAACATAAAGGCCAAATAAAATCAGTTAAAAAAAACTTTAGATAAAAATATTTCTAAATATAGCCATTAACCATATTCAAAGAGCTTCAGATATAATGCAGAATAATTTTCAGACAAAATACCATATAGTCAGGATATACTAAGACTATACCAAGATTATCAAATCTCTAAATACCTGAATAGTAATAAAAAAACTTCATAGAAAAATGATGTAAATTCCCCCATCAAACCATTGGCTTTGATGACGCTAGATTCAAAAAGATAAAGTTGCCTCCAAGTTAGCAATAAAGAGATAATAATATAGGTCAGTGTGAAACAGTACTTAAGTTATTTAACAAAAGATCTTAAAGTAAAATCCTTAGCTTTCTTTTCTAAAAGCCGCGAGGCTTGGTATTCAGACTCAGGAATCTTAATTCTAATGAGAGGCCAAACCTTTGTCTTCCAGGCACATTACACAAAGAATAAATTAACCCTTTAACTTAGAAATTAAAGAAAATTTTGTTATTTTAACTGCGATAAACCCAATTCTTTGTTTTATATGCTACTTAACATTAAAACTCCTAAAAAATCCCATAAATTAAATGATTAAACTTTAGTCAGACAGATGAAACTTCACCATATCAAATTAATTTCTTTTTCAATAAACCCCTTAAAGGTTGCCTTTGTTGTATATCTCTTACAGTGCATCCCTTTAAATGGCAAAAATGAACACACTCATTAGCAGACTTAAATATATATATCTATATATCCTCTTGTGGCATAAAAAGCAAAGGTATATAAACTTAAATTATAACAAATATCTATTAACTTAATAACATCAATAAGCTACCTAAAATACCTTTGGAATTATTTTAAGCTTGTATACCATAAAACATAACTGTTGTTGAAAGAAAAGTATTTAAACATTTTAAGATTTCATTCAACTTCTACTACTTCTCATATTTTCCCCAGTCTAATTTTAGCCCTTAAAGATTTTATCAACTGGCTTTGGAAATCACAAGTCTCTGCTCCCTTGACCAATTCATTGATACAGATGTAACCTTAAGTGTTTGGTACTGCTGGAAACATTTTTCCAGGCCACTTCAGGTGTGTCTCATTGTGATGTCTATTTTTTTTTTACTTCTTAAAGTTCCCCTATAATATAGAGAACTTGTTTACAGGTCTATGATTAGGATCTACCCAATTTCTGATAACTGTAGCAAAGCAGCAATTTTTCTTATCTTTTGTCTTAAAAGAGCCTCCACCTAGCTGGAAAGGGGTCTTTCAAAAGAGTCCCTGGAGCTACAGGACCTTGGAGACTGGGAGGCCTGATCGTGCAGCGCCCTCACTCTCTTGACTCATGGAAGACATTTACGTATGTTTAAATTGATGGAGGCATTTTGAAAGACAAAAGATAGCTGATTTCTTTCTTTTTTACTGTTCTGGAACTGCTACTTTAGGACAGAACTATCCTTTTTCCTTAAATAAAACACACTTCATATAATATCTAGCTTAAGTTACTTAAAACGGTTTCACTTTTAAGACTTACATAGTATAAAACATAAAGATCTCAGTGTACTTTTCAAACAGACGAATTTATATCAAAGTTTCTCCAAGTAGCTTTTTTAAAAAATCTAAATCATAAGACAGACGCAAGACACAGTTTTTTCTGGACGCAAGACACAGTTTTTTCTGGACGAAGAAAGAACTGAGGTTCTATGACTAGCCTTACAAAAAACAGCAATTCTTAGCCATAGCCACCAATCTAATACAAGACAAACTTAGACACAATGCTCTAGACCAGAAGCAAGCTCTTAGAACAAAAGGAGACAAAAAGACCACATAACCTCACCAGATAATACCACACAAAACAAGGATATGGGGATCCTAGTTTCCAAAAGTGTATATAGCAATTTGGGGTAAGATCGACTCAATTCAATGGAAAAAACAGGTACAGAACTACCACTTCTCCCTTAAATATCATAACACAGGTCAGGAGCTGCCACCTCCGCCTGAGAATTTGGCAAAACAGGCAAGAGCTGCCACCTCTCCCTGCGAATTTGGCAAAACAGAGCAGTATTTTCCAGGTTTTCTCTGAGCCACAAAAAGGTCCGAATTTTGCAGCTTATAGTGACTCACAGCTCTTTGAAAATAGAATTACCTCTTCAAACGCCCGAATCCAGGCCTAAACTGCAGTTCACTTAAAGAGTTACTAAATGTCTCTCTTAACCAAACGATCAAGCAACAATCTAAGAAAGATTCTCCTTAATCAGTTAACCGGTTTTACAAACAAATATGCCAAACAAAACTTAAGAAAACATGAGAAAGAGAACAACAAAAAATAAGCAAATGTTCGTTTTCTGAGAGCACTCACCCCGTCAATGTCGAAGGGACATGGAGTGGGAACACGTGGGCCCAGAAGACAGGACCGTTCTTTGCCGGCTTCTGCTCCACAGTCCAGGTCTCTTCGAAGTTGACTAGATTCGTATCTGCAGATCCTACTCACAGCGCCATTAACTGTTGCAGGGGAAAAACATCACAAAGTTTAGTAAAGTAAAGAGAAAGTTTTATTCGGCATATATTCAAAAGGACAAAAGTGGGAAGCGGACAACCATGCTGCTAGAGGCATGTCTGCCCGAGTCCACAGAATATTACAGAATAGGCAAGAATGGGAAAACGGACAAGCACGCTGCTACAACCATGTCTGTCCGAGTCCCTCACCTGTATTGTTTTGTGTATTAAGTTTATTTTTGAAGGCTGTAATATATATATTATATATATAATATATATTTTCATCTTTCTGGAATATGTAATACATATTTTTATGTACTTAATTATTTGTTATTCTTGACTCTTCTCTTGAATTAAAGTTTCCCTTTAAATGACTCTGGGGGCTAATTTATTGCCTTCATTTCAGTTCAGTCATTCAATAAGAATGTATTTAGTTGCTGTTTTGAGAATTATGTATATGAGATCAAATTGATAACAGCAGCTAGAAAGGTTAGATAGGAAATTTAGGGGGCAGTGAGTTTATGTTAATGGAGAGGAACATTTCGGAAATGGAGTGAGAATGGTTTCACGACTTGAAGAATGTAATCAGTATCACTGAATTGTATCTATAGAAATTATTAAATTAGTGTATTTTCTGTTGTGTATATTCTCAACAGCAACAAAAAATAAAATAAATTATAACATTAAAACAATGTATTTAGCACCTGCTTTGTGGCTGGTACTGTTAGTTCCCAGGTTTAGTGATGAGTGAGAAGGAGAGGGTCCTCTCTGCTTTCTCTCTCCTTCATCACGAATAAATTACAGTGCAGTGCTATGTGCAAACATAGAGTTCAGGGGGATCATGCAGGAGGGAGTGATGGGGAAGAAGAGCTGGCCAGGGAAGGAAGGGTTGGGGGCACAGGGGGCGGGAGCGTGGGTTAGGCAGAGAACAGCATAATTTGTTCAAGGAACTATTAAATAGCTCATTATTGTTGGGATGAGGAGTGTAGGGAGATGAGATGGGAGAAAGGAGCAGGGGTCGGGGTCGTGAAGGATACTGAACCCCAGCAAAGAAACTAGGCCTACTGCTGTGAACAGGCCGTCTATTTTGGGAATATGCCTTTGATCCAAAGTTAAGAGGGCACAAAACTTGCTTCCTTTAGGGAAAAAAAAAAAACGAACAAAAAACCTCGCATGGATGTAAGTACTTTCTTAATTTTGGGACATGAGAAGCTGAATCATTGCTAAGGAAATAATTATTTTATTTTGTTTTTGGAACAGCGGTTTTTGAAGTTTCCGGATGACCCCAAAGTTAGCAACGAATGTCTTGATCTGATTCAAAGTTTGTTGTGTGGGCAGAAAGAGAGACTGAATTTTGAAGGCCTTTGCTGCCATCCTTTCTTTGCTAAAATTGACTGGAAGAACATTCGTAACTGTAAGTAGAGCCACGTTCCTTAAATTTGGGTGTTGAGGTTCAGAAACATTTAAGAGTGATCTGAAATTATTGTGGCCCAAAGAAGCTGATATAAATTACATAAATAGAGGTATACATTACTTAAATAAGTGCTTTAATTATCTACGGGAGTTGAAAAGGCTACTAATGTAGCTATCTTTGAGTAGTAATTCTGCTTTAAAATTACTTGTGTGGGACTGGGCCATTCATGAAACTCCATGTTTACATGGCCTTCAGAATGTTATCCCGCAGTTAAGTTAGAGGCATGGATTGATGGAGTCAAAGGTTGACCCTTGGTTTCTTAGTTACCTGGTGCTACGATAACAAAAAATGGTACATACAGGGGATGGCTTTAAAGAAAAGTTTATTTTCTCACAGTTCAGGAGGCTGGAAGTCCAAATTCAGGGTGTGGGCTCTCAGGGAAGGTCTTTTTTTTTAAAATCTCTTTCAGCATCTGGTAGCTTCCAGCATTCTGGGGCTTGTAGTCACCTCTGTCTCCATGGTGACATGGTGTGTGTCTCTCTGTCTTACTTGTCTTTATAAGATACCACTCAGAAGCAATTAGGTTTAGGATCCATCCTACTCTGTCATGACCTCATTAACATAACGAAAGAAAACTCTGTTTCCTAACAGGATCACACCCACAGGTACAGGAGACAGAACTTCAACCTGTATTTTTGGGGGACACAATTCAATCCACAACATTTGGTTTGACAGTGTTTCTTTCCAGAGAAAAAGTGGACCTAAGTATTTCATTTACTGATCACATGTGATGAAAAACAGGTCGTTGAGGGATTGCTTTTAGGGTTGAAAAGGATCCTCTGGTCCAACTATTTCATTTACAGATGAGAAAAAAAGACTCAAAAAAGTTTCAGCCGCATTCCCAGGATTGCTCTGCTAATGCAGTAAAACCATAAACTCTTCCTTGTGTTCATTTGTTTCCTTCTCCACAAACATGTAAAATCTGTAATGTATACGTACAGTAGATTTGTTTCCATGTCACTTTGAAATCAATTAGTAATTTTTTTTTTTTAATTGTACTTCAGGTGAAGGCTTACAGAACAAATAGTTTTTCATGAAACAGTAGTACACATATTGTTTTATGACATTGGTTAACAACCCCACAACATGTCAACCCTTCTCCCTTCTCGACCTTTTTTTTTTTTGGTGAAAATATACATAGCCAAAGATACACCATTTCAAAAATTTCTACATGCACAGTTCAGTGACATCGACTACGCTCTTCCAATTGTGCTGCTATTCTCACTTTAGATGAAGGCTTACAGAACAAAATAATTTCTCATTTAACAGTACACATGTTGTCCTATGATGATGGTTAACAGCCTCACAACACATCAACACTATACTTACTCAACCTTGGGTTCCCTATCACCAGCTTCCTTGTCCCCTTCTGCCTTCTGGCCCTTGTCCCTGGACAGCTGTACCTCATTAGTCCCATTTAGTTTTATGGGGCTGTCCACTCCCCGGCTGAACGGTGAACCTCGGAAATGACTTCACCACTGAGCTAAAAGGGTGTCTGGGGGCCATACTCTCGGGGTTTCTCCAGTCTCCTTTAGGCCAGTAAATCTGGTCTTTTTTGTGTGAGTTAGAATTTTGTTCTACATCCTTCTCCAGCTCTGTCCAGAACCCTCTGTTGTGATCCCGGTCAGAGCAGTCAGTGGTGGTAGCCGGGCACCATCTAGCTGTACTGGACTCAGTCTGGTGGAGGCCTTGGTAGCTGTGGTCCATTAGTCCTTCAGACTCATCTTTTCTTTGTATCCTGTCCTCTTCATTCTCCCTTGCTCCCGAAGGGATGAGAGCAGTGGAGTATCTTAGATGGCTGCTCACAGGCTTTTAAGACCCCAGACACTACTCACTAAGGTAGAATGTAGAACATTGTCTATAAACTGTGTTATGCCAGTTGAGCTAGATGTTCCCTGAGACCATGGTCCCCACAGTCCTCCACCCAGCAATTCATTCCCTCAGGGAGTTTGAAAATCAATTAGTAATTAGTGCAAACCAAATTTATTTATTAAAAACAAAGACCTGATTTACTATCAACAGAACCAAGATCCTTTTTTTTTTGCCACAAACTGGTGATTTTTTTTAAAACTTTCTTTTTTATTCTTGGACTTGTTGATTGCATGTGATATAATGCCCTGGCAGAATGATCAACATAGACTAGAGCAGGCTTGGAAACAGTTGGCCTGTTTGAGTGTGGTAGGGAGGTGGGGAAATGGAACCAGTTCCTGGATCACAAAACTAGGCTTCTAATTGGATCTGAGTTGCCTCTTGCACCTTTAGCTGGGAAGTACGAGTGCAGTTAAGGTCCAGTATTGTCCAGTTGAAGGAGTCCTGTGTGGAGCAGTGGTTAAGTGCTCCACTGCTAACCGAAAGGTCTGCGGTTCAGACCCACCAGCCGCTCCGAGGAAGAAAGATGTGGCAGTCTGCTCCTGTAAAGAGTACAGGCTTGGAAACCTTATGGGGGCAGTTCTACTCTGTCCTATAGGGTTACTGTGAGTCAGAATCCACTCAGTGGCAACGGGTTTATTGTCCAGTTGAAAACCATTTTGATGGTTTCTCTAACCTCCTGCTGAAATATTTAAGTAGTCAGAGTTTCCATAAACATGTCTTGGCAAATTTTTTCTTCTGGTAGCCACATTGCTATATTTTTCTAATCTTTAGGTATCAACCGCCACATTTCCATGATTCAGACCTTTTGATCAGTAATATATTTTCTATGCTGTTTTCCTCTTTTGCTTTTGGAAAGATTTTAATATGATTTCTTTTAGATGCTATTCAAGTACTTAGTATTATCTTGCCTTTTTACATCTGCAATCTTGAATAAGCAGTTAATTTTTTTTTTTTTATGCATGAACCTGCTGATTATGTCCAACAGCATACCTGTACTTAAGTAAGTCAGTGAATGGCGATTAATTACATAAGTAACTTTATTTTGGGTTTTGATAAACCATGATGCTGTTTTTGATATTATGTTAGACTTTCACGATTGTTTTGTTCTAGTCTTTTCCTTTCAACGTGTTTTCAGGTGTTAGGCTTATTTTACTTATAAGTGTCACTACTGTTCTGTAAGTTATAGAGTGCACATAGAGGATACTAACAGTGCCGAGTGTGGTTCATGCTGTCCATCATGAGGCTCATCTTTTGAAAAGCCATGGTTCTCTTTGGGATGGGATCACTTTGGGATGGGTCACTGTAGCCTTGATAATCTTCATACGCATTACCTTCATACTTGCTTCATCATATCTTTGGTGACTATCCACTTAATTTTTCCTGATCCTAATAAATACCCCTTTAATTTTTCTTTATCATTAACACAGGTTTTCCCCCCACCCATTAGCATCAGAGAATTCTCACCTAGCTGAATCCTAATCTTAAAAATCTCAAACTTGGTGGTTTTTATTGACTTCCAGTTCCCAGTTGTCTCTGAAGAGTCAAGAAATGTGTTTGCTTTTTCTTTTTTTAAATTCTTTTGATTTTTAAGTAAACTTTTAGTTTTGAAATAATGTTAGATTTAAAGAAAAGTTTAAAGATAGTAGAGAGTTCCCACATGTTCTTCACCTAGTTTCCTTTAATGTTAATGTCTTATATAACTGTCACATTTGTCAAAACTAAGATTTTTTTATTTTTTATTGTACTTTAGATGAACGTTTACAGAGCAAACTAGTTTCTCATTAAATAATTAATACACTTATTGTTTTGTGACATTGGTTGCCAACCCCACAACATGTCAACACTCTCCCCTTCTCGCCTTTGGGTTCCCCATTACCAGCTTTCTTGTTCCCTCCTGCCTTTTTGTCCTTGCCCCTGGGCTGGTGTGCCTACTTAGTCTCGTTTTGTTTTATGGACCTGACTAATCTTTGACTGAAGGGTGAACCTCAGGAGTGACTTCATCACTGAGGTATGAAGTTTTCCAGGGGCCATACTCAGGGTTTCTTTAGTCTGTGTCAGACCAGTAAGTCTGGTCTTTTTTGTAAGTTAGAATTTTGTTCTACATTTTTCTCCCACTCTGTCCGGCACCCTCTATTGTGATCCCTGTCAGAGCAGCCAGTGGTGGTAGCCTGCCACCATGTATTTGTGCTGGACTCAGTCTGGTAGAGGCTGTGGTAGTTATGGTTCATTAGTTCAAAACTAAGATTAATACTGTATTGGTACTTTATTATTAACTAAACTTTGGACTTTATTTGGATTTTGCCAGTTTTCCCATTAATTTCCCTTCTCCGCAGTGTCTGGGAGCAATCCAGGGTACTCTATCACAGTTAGAATGTTAGCTTTTGATGGGACTAGCGCTAGCTTGAAGTCTGTGGGTGGTGCACATGGTTAAGTACTCGATTACTAACTGAAAGGGTGGCAGTGGTTTGAACCCACCCGCGTGCCATGGAAGATAGGCCTGGTGATGTGCTTCTGAAAGGTCACAGCCTTGAAAACCCTGTGGAGCTGTTCTACTGTGAGCGCATGGGGTTGCCATGAGCTTCAATTGCCTTGACAGCAACTAACAGCAATAACAACAACAGCCCTAGCTTAGGTGCTTAGTGTATCTCAGTCAGTGGATGGGCCTTCATGCCCGCTGAGGATTGAGAGTGCCCTTTTCTGAAGGTTCTGTGGCATTCCTGACTATGCAGGGAGCCGTGGTATTGATTTCAGTGTCTCCTAGCAGATTTTCCCGTCTTTGACCAACCTCTCATCCCGGGTTATTTGCAGTCAACTCAGGGTTTTGGAATGAACACAGTTGGACTCCATGATATTTGGAGTGCTAAACTAGCTAACTCTAACATAAATTATGCCTTTGTCCAGTCCTGTTTTTCAGAAACACATGTTGAGTGACTTTCATCAACCAAAACACTTGAAGTTATTAAGTTTCCCAAGTTCATGGTTGCTGATTAAATGTCTTGTGGTTCCAGGCTGTTGAATATTTCCACTTTCCACAACATGAGATTGTCCCTTGATGAAAGCAACATTAGCCTCTCTGCTGTTTCACCCCTAATTCCTCTTTTTCTTTTTGTAACCGATGATAGGAAGTACTGCTTACCACAGCAGGTAATAATCTTCAAAAACTCATTATCTCAAGATGTGGTTCTGGCAGGATATATAAATGCGGTTTAAGAAGGCTCTGGACAAATTTATGAATGACAGAAGTAGGAGTGGCTACAGAAAGAAACTAGGACATGCCTTTGGCTTTGACACTGAGGTCACAGCATCGGAGCCCTCCTGGGCCTTGCTCCTTGGAGTTGCTGTGGGCAACACCCCAGTATCACGGATCTGACCCAGTTCGGGGATGCTTATTCTCTCAGAAAGTCAGAAGCTCTGTGATGAGTTACTGCCCCACTTATGGGTCACTAGGCACCCATTAGCCTCACGTTTCACCCGATCAGATGTAACGTTGGGTTTTCAGCTGCTTATTATTATCATTTCGAGACTACTTTCCGAGTTTCAGTAGGGGGCTTTTTGAAGCATACCAGCTGCCCCGGGCTGTACAATTCTGGTGATGTTTCAGATGGTGAGCAGGATTCTAGTTGTACTCAGCCCAATGTTCTGGGCTTGTAGAAAGTTGAAGCTAATACAAGCTCCTCTTTCATGCCTTTGGGCTTACGCCTACCTTTCCCGGCATCGCACACTGCTCACGTCAGTGGGAAAGCTTGGCTGTGTGGTGCTGTCTTCTAGTCACATCTTTTGAAATATCTTCCCCTAAAGACATGGTGATATCAATGGAACCAGCATGCTTGCACCTTTCATCCAAGATCACGACGTCTCAACAGTAAGAAACGCGTAGTGTGAGTGGTGATCATGGATTATTTCCAAGAACACTTATGGCTAATGCTGTAGAGAACTTGTATTGTCTGTTACTTACAACACGGGCTCTTTCCCTTGAGTCATCCTCCTTCTACTATTCTCAGAAAGGCATGGTTCTTGCAAAATAATTACAATTTTTCACATCAAAATTTTGCATTTGTTAGCCGAGAGTATGTTTTGTTTTGACCACTCAGTGGTGGTCCCCTTCCTCATAGGTCTCATTTTTGTTGTTGCTGATCATCACTTGCTACTTGACCCCAAATGGCCATAGTGAAACCTCAAGTGTATAATCCTGGCATTGTGCCATAAACCTGATTGATGATTGCCTTTGGTATAAAGGAGAGGGATACTATGGCTTCCTAGTCATAGGAGAAATTCTTAGTCATTGCTGTGTGTAGAGATAAGGACCATGTAACTCACAAAGTTTTATACTCCAGTCCTTTAGTAGGAAATTATCATTTAGAGAGAGAGCATCTATTCTGTGCCATCCACTAGGTATTTAAGTATACCACGCTGTCTTTCTTCCAAACAATTCTGAGAAATGTTAGGATTATTATACCCGTTTTTTATAGATGTAGACACTGAGGTGCGGACAAGTTAAGTAGCTTGTCCAAGATCATATAGTAAGTAAGCAAGAGAGTCCAGATTTGGATTGAGATCTCTATGATATCAATTTGTGATTCCGCAGTACCATGTGTACTCTTTGCATAAGCAGTTGTTATTAGTAGTAATGTTTGTGATCACACCAAAAATGAACCATGTCATTATTTGTGGCTTAATCTCTGGGTCCATTTAAGCACATTTGGAATTGAAATATAAGTTTTGAGTTTGTTAGGATTCATTACAATATTTGTGTATCTACAACGTGCTAAGTGCCATGTTAGGTGCAGTGGCTCTGTTGTTGTGTGCCATCGAGTTGATTCTGACTCATAACGACCCTATAAGACAGAGCAGAACTGTCCCGTAGTGTTTCCCAGGGTGTAATCTTTTTCTTTTTTTTATTGTGCTTTAGGTGAAAGTTTGCAGCTGAAGTTAATTTCTCATACAAAAATTTATACACATACTGTTTTGTGACGTTAGTTGCAATCCTCACAATGTGACAGCACACTCCCCCTTTCCAGTCTGGGCTCCCTGTGTCCACTCAACAAGTTCCTGTCCCTTCATACCTTGTCATCCTGCTTTTGGACACAAGCTGCCCATTTGGTCTTGTGTATCTGATTGCACTAAGAAGCACATTCCTCACGTGTATTATTTTTTGTTTTATGGCCCTGTCTAATCTTTGTCTGAAGAGTGGGCTTTGGGAATGTTTTCAATTCTGGGTTAACAGTGTGTCTGGGAGCCATCGTTTCAGAGGTTCCTCCAGTCTCTGTCAGGCGATTAAGTCTGGTCTTATTACGTGAATTTGAGTTCTACATTTTTTTTCTCCTGCTCTGTCTGAGACTCTCTGTTGTGTTCCCTGTCAGGGCAGTCATTAGTGGTAGCTAGGCACCATCTAGTTCATCTGTCAGCCTGTAATCTTTATGGTAGCAGATCGTTAGGTCTTTTCTCCTGCAGAGCAGCTGGTGGGTTAGAACCTCCGACCTTCAGTTAACAGCCTAGCGCTTAACTGTTACACCACCAGGGCTTCTGCTGTGGCTTTAGTGAGGAAAAAATTTGGACACATCCCTGCCTTCATGGAGGTTATAGTCTAAGATCCTAATTGATCCTTTTGCTGGTTGTGTTAGATTGCTTTACCTCAAAATGGTAGAAAGTTTAATGCTCAGTAGGTCATCCATGGTTAACTGAACCACATATGCTTAATCTTAAAACATAGACCTTGACCCAGTGACCCATTCTCCACATGCAGCGTCTCAACCTTTCTGCTAACCTGGTACTCTGGCCCAGGAAAGGACAGTGTTGGGTTGATGGCCCTTTTTTTAAATCATGATTTATAGTCTCAGGAAGAATTGACAGTACTCAGGATGTAGTTTTTCTGCTTATTTAGAACAGAATTTCTCAACCTCAATGCTATTGACATTTGGGGCCAAATGATTCTTTGTTGTGGTGGGTGCTGCCCTGTGTATTGTAGGATGTTGAGCAGCATCCCTGACCTCTACCCACTAGATGCAGTAGTAGCCCCCTGCCTACCTCTCTTGTGATAACTGAAAGCGTCTTCAGACATTGCCAAATGTCCCCTGGGCAAAATCTCCCCTGGTTGAGAATCACTGATTTAGAACAATTGCCCGGATTTTTATGGGGAGAGAGAATATTCAGTCTGAATCTCTTTGAGATTGCCTTTACTAACAAGCAATGGGACAATTATCTGGGGTCCATAGGACCTTGCTACTCAGTATGTGGTCCATGGACCGGCTGTACCAGCATCATCTGGGAGCTTGAATGAGATGCAGAGACTCAGGCCCACCCCAGACCTGCTGAGTCAGAAGCTGCATTTTAACAAGATCCCCAGGGGATTTGTGTGCTTGTTGGAGTTTCAGAAGCCCTACCTGAGAGGAGAAAATTAGATCTGTCAGCCTTACAGTTTCTTGCTCATCTTTGCGGGATCTTCCTTGTTTCTTCCTCTGGGTTTAGGGTGAAGGGACACTGCTTTTTGCTTAAGGTTTCCCTGAGTGGATGGAATTGCCTGGAATTGCCCAATTTTAGACTCTGCTTTCAAAGAATTGAAAGCTTTTCTCTCCGATGGACATTACATCCTTCATATCCTTCAGGATGGCTGTTTCACTTTACCTTCTGATAGCAAATAGCTGAGTCTAAAAAGTCATTTTCATGCTTTCCTCTACCACCCTCCCCTTACTTACTTTTTAAAAATATTTTATCGTGTTTTTGGTGAAGGTTTACACAACAGTTTAGGTTCCCATTCAACAGTTTCTACACAAGTTGTTCAGTGACATTAGTTACATTCTTTGCAGTGCTCGAACATTCTCATTATTTCTGTTCTGGTTGCTCCATTTCCATTAATCTAGTTTCCCTGCTCCCTTATATTCTCATCTTTGTTTTAAAGTGATTGTTGACCATTTGGCCTCATATAGGTGATTTTTTAAAGGAGCGCAGTACTTATGGGTGATAGTCATGTCCCATACTTTTTTTTTTTCCCCATATAAAAATTTATACATACATTGTTATGTGACCCTAATTGTTCTCCCCATACTGTGACAGCACACTCCTCCTTTCCACCTGATTCCCCATGTCCATTCAACCAGCTCCTAACCCTCTGTGCCTTCCCATCTCACCTCCGGACAGAAGCTGCCTGTTTAGTCTCTTGTATCTACTTGAGCTAAGAGGTACACTCCTCATGAATATCACTTTATGTCCCACCGTCCAGTCCAATCCCTGTCTGAAGAGTTGGCCTCGGAAATTGTTTTAGTTCTGGGCTGATAGAGAATCTGGGGGCCTTGCTTTCCGGGGTTCCTCCAGTCTCATTCAGACCATTAAGTCTGGTCTTCTTACTAGAATTTGAGTTCTGCACCCCACCTGTCTTCTGCTCCATCAGGGACTCTCTGTTGTGTTCCCTGTCAGGGTGGTCATTGGTAGTAGCCGGGCATCATCTAGTTCTTCTGGTCTCGGGTGGATGAAGTCTGTGGTTTATGTGGCCCTTTCTGTCTCTTGGGCTACTACTTTCCTTATGTCTTTGGTGTTCTTCATTCTCCTTTACTCCAGGTGGTTGGGACCAATTGATGCATCTTGGATGGCCGCTTGCAAGCTTTTAAGACCCCAGACGCCACTCACCAAAGTAGGATGCAGAACATTGTCTTAATCAACTTTGTTATGCCAGTTGACCTAGATGTCCCCTGAAAGCATGGTCCCCAGACCCCTACCCCTGCTACTCTGTCCCTCAAAGTGTTTGATTGTATTCAGGAAACTTCTTAGCTTTGGTTTAGTCCAGTTGTGCTGTCATGTCCCATACTTTTAATTAAGGATGGAATAAGTGTTCTTCATGAACGCTTGTAATGCATGTTTTCTATTGCCATGCCATTTATTGAGCACCTACTATGTGCCAAAGGCTCTGCAAAGCAGTTTACACATATTATTGTCCCATTCCCTCCTTCGAGAACCTCTGTGAGGCAGGTACTATAATCAGTCCCATGTTGCAGATGAGGATACTGAGACCTAAAGAGATGGAGCTATTTGGTGAATGAAGGTCATGCAGCCAGTAGTTAGCAGTGCCAGGAGTTGAACTCAGGTATCCCAGACTCCAAAAAACAAGTTCTTTTTGTTTTTATTTGTTTGAAAAAGTAGTGCAATCCATGATAAAAATTTCAAGTGGTAAAAGAAGGTCATACAGTAAAAAATAACTCTCTCTGCCCCATAACCAGTTCCTCTCCATAGGGAACCACAATTGTCAGTTTCTTGTATAACTTTCCAGAATAATCTATGCAAATATAAGCACCAGCCCAGCCTATACTCTTAACAACATCACTATTCCTGCCTCCCAAGAATTCAGGAGTTTTATTGGCAGGTTATTTTCCTGCATCATTGGAGTAAATGAAGGAGAAACCTTTATTAAGACTCTTTACCATATTAACCTTGTGGATTTACCACTCTGCCATGAATTTCTGATGAACAGTGCTCTCTTCTTCCCAAATGAAAACCCCTATGGATTTAACATGAGTATTTTATTATTAGTAGTATTTTTTAGTGTTCTTCTGCATTTATAACACATCATCTCATTGCTTGGCTTGTGTATTTGTGTGTGTGTGCATGTGCATTTGTTTTGGGCCTTTTTTTAAGATTTGCTTGTTTGGAGGTTTCTGTCATTTCAGTAAGTATCTAACTAGATTTGTTTTCTAAGCTAGTTTGAGGAGCATGGTAGATGTACTTCTCAGTTAGACTTGGTTAGCTTTTAAATAAGTCTCCTGCTTGGATTCTTTGTCACTTTAAGGGCAGGAGGAAGTGAGGAAGAGGAGCTGGGGCTGTTTGAGGTATCAGCATTGGGGAGGAGGGTATGAAAAGGGAGGATCTATAGTAGTGATGGCAGAAATTCACCTATTAGACCAGGATCCTGTGAACACCACCTGCTAAAAGATAAAAAAGGAACAGTGAAGAGATGTAGTCAGTAGCTCTTAGTCTCTTATGGCATATACAGACGAATATTTATGTGTCTCCTGGGGGCTGTTCTGTTTTTAGAAGGGAAGTAATCGATAGGAGAAAATAGATTAAAAGGAGCTTAAATGCTTATGAATTAGGATTTTGTGTTTTTTCTCCTCTAGTCTGGTTTTAGATATCATATTCAGAGATGTTAAAAGAATATGTAATATTCTACTTTATTCCAAGATAAATTAGACAGCTTCCTCTAGAGATAACTGCAATATTAAAAAGACAAAAATAAATTCAGAAATCTGGGTGAAGGGAGTATCGTAATAGGGAAATAAAGCCAGGGATAAAGATAAAAACGTGAAACGTAGTGTAATGTTGCTCTGGTTGATTTGAGGCTTTCACTCTCCTAGTGGCAAAAGCAAAAAGGGTAATATGAACAGTTACAAGAGCCCCTGGAGCAAGAAAACTAGATGCTTTGCTCTAAAAAGTCGCAGCTTTTCCAGATACTGGGTCCTCAGGAATTTTGTGACGTGCAGACAACATCCTTAGGAACATCCCTCCAATAAGTGCTGTGATGATTTCCATGTGACTTTCCATGTACAAGCCAAAAGTACAATGCCAAATTTCAGTTCAGTAAATCAATTCCAAATGAGGCAAATTAATGCCTTTTCTAGGAGAAGATGGGAAATGGCAGAGGCATTTGTCGGAGGGCCCACAAATTGGAGTCCTCAGCCCTTAAATTCTCACTTGCCAAAAAGCCCCTCACAACCAAGCAAACATGGAATTAATTTGGCCAAGACTAAAAATTATATTAAATACCTGGGACTATATTCAGCAGCCAACTTTCTAGTCAATTCTGTGAAGTGTGGTGATTGCATTTACGCTCATTTTCTGAAGGTGAAGTTTGGATAGAACTAAAGAGGGCAGTTGACAGAAGTCAAAAGATATTAAAGGCTCCTGTAAGAGTTCCAAGTGGTTTGTGCCTGAGGGTTTGGAAATGATTTTCAGTGTCTCACTTTAGAGAAAATACATATGGTCAACTCTCTTGAACTGTGGTGATGAGAAGGATAAGGATAACATACAACTGTAGCATTCGTGGTTTGGGGTCTAAGATCCCCTCCTGTCCTTCAAAATTCTAACTAGTAAGAGACATACATGGGAGTCCCTGGGTGGTGCAAAAGATTAATGCACTCAGCTCCTAACCAGAAGGTTGGAAGTTTGAGGCTACCCAGAGGCACCTTGGAAGAAAGGCCTAGCGATCTACTTCCAGAAAATCAGCGGTTGAAAATCCTATGGAACACAGTTCTGCTCTGACACACACAGAGTCACTGAGTCGGAATCAACTCGACAGCAACTGATTTTAAAGGACACATAGAAAGAACTGATAGCTAGATGGGAACCAAAATATCCGCTTTATTCTTAGCAAGGCTCGGTGATGTAGGGCTGCGGTAGATGTGCCCATTCTACCGACCAGAGAAGAATGGTGGGTCTTTCCTCATGGACAGAGAGGCCTTGCCACAGTGGGCTTGATGGGAATAAGGACAAGAGTGGGTCAGTTGGCATGAGTGCCTGCCATATCTGGACAGAGGCATTGGAAGAGGACGTGTTAAGCTTGGTTCTTGCTTTCAAAGCATAGTTAACCAGTAACCCTGTCTTCTAGTAAAGCATAGCCCAGTGAATGTCCAGCTCTGATGAGTCAGATTAGCTCCTCCTTCATTTGGGGAGAAGTGAGTAAAAGGGTAAGACTAGATGTATTTATTCAACACTTCCACCTCATGCAGTGAAGGGGCCTGAGTGGAGGCTCATTAGATCAGGAGAGGACTGGGGACAAAATATTTTCCCTTCCCCATAGCTGGAAACATTTTTATTGCGGAATAATAGGCATACAACAGACTGCACACATTTTAAGTTACAATTTGATGCTTTGGTGTATGTATACACTGGCGAAATCATTACCAGACTCAAGCTAATGAACATATCCACTACCTCCAAAGGCTGCCTCATGGCGCTTTGTAACACCTCCCTCTCACTACTACCCTGCCCTTCCCTTGTCCCCAGGCAAGGACTGATGTGCTTTCTGTCATCGTAGACTAGTTTGTATTTTCTAAACTTTACATAAACGGAATTATACAGTATGTATTCTTTTTTTTTGGTCTGGCTTCTTTAACTCAGTGCAATTATTTTGAGATTCATCCATGTCATAGCATGTATCATAGTCATTCTTTTTTATTGCCGAGTGTAGTATTCCGTTGTATGGATATGACACAGTTTGTTTATCCATTCACCTGCTGATAGATACCTGAGTTGTTTCAAGTTTTTGCCTGTTTCAAATAAGGCTTCTGTGGATATCTGTGTACAGGTGTTTGCATGGACATATGCTTTCATTTTTCTTGGGTAAATACCTAGGAATGGAATGACTGTATCGTATGATAAGCATATGTTTAACTTTTTAAGAAACTGCCAAACTGTTTTCCAAAGTGGTGGTACCATTTACATTCCCACCAGCAGTGTATGAGAGTTCCAGTTGGTCCACATCTTCTCCAACACTCCAGCAGTCTGATTTAAAGTCGCTTGTAACTTAGAATATAGTCAGATGTGAAGATAGGCTAAAATTTTTTTTAATTATATTTTTTCAAACATCCACTTTTGTGTTTGGTCCTAAATCCATGTCATTAGCAATTTCTCCATATCTGATATAGATCCCTCTTGCATTTTCATTAGTGGAGCTGATTCTTTAACAGCTTGGAGAATTTTTTCTTTGTTTTTAAAGTCACGTCCAATTAAGTCCCATTCTCCAGTCACAGTGGTTAAGAGCTCAGCTGCTAACCAAAAAACGTCAGCAGTTCAAATCCGTCAGCTGCTCCTTGGAAACCCTATGGGGCAGTTCTACCCTGTCCTTTAGGGTCAGTATGAGTTGACGGTGACTCTGGCTCAGTAGCAGTGGGTTTTATTTTTTTCTTTATTATAACATTATAGGACCGTGGACGTATATGCAGTCCGATGTTGCCTGAACGCACTTCATGTGGCACATGACTATATTCCCAAATAAATGACTTCTCATTATTGCCCTTTAAGCCACAACCACCATATCCAACCATAAACTGTGACAAGTGGGTAGCCCTTAATCTTAAGAACAAGGAGACATCTGAAAGTCAGGAAAGCAAGTGAATGAATGTGGAGGTGTTGTGGACCAAGTGGGCAAGAGCCACATTCCACGTGGCAACTGTGATATCTGAGTATGTCAGTACTAGACTAATTCCTGAGAGATAGATGTAAAGGCTCACCAGATAAAGGCTATTTTTGTCCTGAAAGGCATACTGCAATTGGGGGATCCAAGGACTTGTGCTTCGAGATAGTATGTTCTGTTCTGCCTTAAAAAATGAGACCTGGGGGATAAAGATATGCTTCGGACAATTACGATAAAAACAGTTAACGGTGGAAAAAAAAAAAAAAAGCCTCTGCCCTGGTGGTGTAGTAGTTAAGAGCTTGACTGGTAAGCAAAAGGTCAGCAGTTCAAATCCACCAGCTGCTCCTTGGAAACGCTATGGGGCAGTTAGTTCTGCTACGTCCTATAGGGTTGCTATGAGTCAGAGTCGACTTGTTGGCAGTGTGTTTGTTTTTTTTTTGGTTTATACATATATATATGTACATGTATTTTTTAATGCCATTGACTTGTTGAAGAAACTAGTTCCAATGACCTGTAGAATATCCACATTCTTTTTGCCTCCTTGTTCTTCCTGTAAACTGTAAGGTAAACCCGAAGACTGAAACAGATTTTGATTGAATTTTCTGGCAAGAATATGTCATAGAAGGGCTTCCACTGGCCTAAGATGGGGCAGTTTGAGTATCAAAATGACTGCAGTTTATCAAAACACATCAACTACCTAAAAATCCACGAGTTCATAATGACACTGAAAAAGAAGCCACATTGGTCACTCCTGCAGGTTGCTAAGGCCCCAACTCGTTACTCTAAACATTGCTAAATATAGGGAAAGAACCAAACGTTTATGCTGCCTTCCTATTTGAACTACATTTTAGGGTAACCAAATTGCTAATGTACTTATAGATGTGGAAGGAATGATGAAAGTAGAAAACTACCATTTTGCACCTCTTAATGACATAATAGTTCTAGGCAATGACCACCAATGGCTGCTGAAACCATTAGGTGAATGATTCAGGGAACCTCATGGTGGAGGGATCAGACTGATGTAATTGGAACACATGGATCTTTCTTAACATCCCAGGAAGGAGGCAAGCAGACATTGTGTGCCTCCTAATGCTGTGCAATAGGAAGTAGATGATACCCCTTAGGCAGCAGTCTTCCTAAAATAATTCAATATGAATGTACCCAAGCCTCTGGGTCTGTCAGTTTACAGGAAACACTGGGGACAGAGAAACATGTTAAATGACACCACAAAGATACAATCAGCCAAGCCCAGAATGTGGGAAGATGTACAAGGATACGTGATTCATATGGCATTTAAAAAAAGGGGGAGGGAGGGCAATGTTAATAGATTAAAAGAGACTTAAGAGACATGCCAACCAAATTAATATGTGGAACCTTGGTTGGATCCTGATTCAGACAAACCACCTGTAAAAAGACATTTGGGGTATAAATAGAGAAAACTGAATTCAGGCCTGGTATTAGATAATGTTAAGGAGTTAGTTAATTTTGTTGGGTGAGATGAGGGTATTGTAATTACGTTTTTCACAAAGACCACATCAATTAGAACTGTGGTTCTCAACTGGGGGCAGTTTTGCCACTCAAGGGGCCATTTGGCAATGTCTGGAAACATTTTTAACTGTCACGACTGGTGGTTGCTATTAGCATCTAGTGGGTAGAGGCTGGGTATGGTACTAAATATTCTATAATACACATGGCAGCCCCCACAGCAAAGAGATATCTGATCCCAAGTATCAATAGTGCCATGGTTGGGAAACCCTGTGCTAGAGGTACCTAAGACTATGGGTGAAATGGTATGATGTCTAGGGTTTGCCTTTAACAACCAACAAACACGCAGAGAAGATAGGGGTGAAATGAAATAAGGACGGGAATTGATGGTTGTTGAAGCTGGGTGATAGGCCCTTGGGAGTTCATTTTACTACATCACTACTGTTGTATGTGTGAAAATTTTTGTAATAAAACTTTAAAAATAAATTTAAAAGTTGTTGGAAAACCAACAATGGACTCAAGCATAACAAAGATTGTGAGGATGGCGCAGGACTGGGCAATGTTTTCTTCTTTTGTACATGGGGTCACTATGAGTCAGAATCGATTCGATACCTAGCAGCAACAACAACAAGACCTGCCAACAACCACATGAATTAGTTTGGAAACAGATACGCCACCTTAGTTGAGACGTTAGATGAGAACACAACCCTGGCCAATGGCTTCACTGCAACCTCATGGAAAGCCTTGAGCCAAAGATATCCAGTGAAGCCATGTCTGATGCTTGACCCACTGAAAGAGTGAGCTAATCAATGTTTACTGCTTTATATAACGAGTAAATCACCAGACAACAACAACAAAAAAAGGTGTTGGAAAAAAAGAGTACTAAAGATGTTAGGAAAGCAGCAAAGAAAGAATGTCTAATGTGGAAAAAAAAAAAGCCGTTGAGTCAATTCGGACTGCATAGATAATTCAGGGGATGGTGCTAGAAGGAAAAGTTGCCTGGGCCTAGACAAGCAGGTCCTAGGGTTGGAAGTGGATGAACTAGCTCCTTTGCCTCTGTCTAGGTGTGTCCTAGGGACTTCACCTGGGCGAAAGAACAGGTATATCCAAATCCATAAACTGATTACCAAAACCCTTGATATTTAAGCAGCCTTTTGGGAACAAGGCTTTTGGATATGGCGAGATTCAGATAGAGCATACAACTCCATCGAGCTCTCGTGTCTGCCTCCAGAGAAGAAGGCTGCTTAACTTATGGCAGCCAGACCATAATGTTCTTGAGATTGATTGATTGATGTATACTTTAGTAATGCTAACTTCCTTCTTCATTTACTTTAAAGACACCAATGTAAAAATTAATCACCATCCCAAATCAACATTATTCTAAAGTTTTTTTATGACTCTTTTGGGAAGCAGAGAGCTGGGATAATTTTTTGATTTATTCTGCTGGAAACTGGATCTGATTTGTCTTCTTTTTAGATTTCTTGTACACTGTTGTTTGGTTGAGCCATGGCTGACCACTTCCTACTGAGAGGGGAGCAATTGAGGGGCTTGCCTGAGGCTGTAGGCAATCTAGTTTGTCCTCAAGGACTAAATTGCTTATGCATATTTCACAACCATCTCTATTTGCTGATCCCATAACTTATTCTCTTGGTTCACCCCCATGAGACGTCTGGTACTGGATATCTTGCTCTTCTTTCCATTGCAACCTCTTCTCAGAGTTGTTCCCATCTTAAGAATTGATTGTTGATATTCCTAAAATCTCCGCCCTTATATCAGTTGTCAAATTTTGCCACTTCTTTTTATAGCCTGTCTCCTGTTAATCCAGTCCTCTCTGTTTCTGTTATCACTTCCTTAGTATAGAAATTTGTCATGTTGACTATTGCAGATTTGTCCTTTAGAGGTTTCTAGTGCAGGCCTCTTACTACCATCACTGTTGAAATGATCGTATCAGTTTCCGGTGCTGACACCAACCCAGCTCTCTAAAACTTTGGTAATATGTTCTGTCAGTCCAGTCCAAGGTACCCCTCTCTTCAAGGTCCAGCCAAGATTTCACTTTTCCTTACTCTCCAGCCTCATTACCCACGGCTCTTTTGGGCCATTCCTCCAGCTTCCATGGCTTTTCTGAAGTAGCATTCTTTCCCATTCCAGCCCATGGAGTTACCTTTTAACAAACTCTTGAGATTCAGTCACCTCTGTGACACTTTTCCTGCAGGAATACACTAAAACTCACTGTGTCCCCGTCAGCAAAACTTGCCATCACTCCAGTTATGTATTCCACTTTTCACACCCACATCCTGTCCTCTAAACCACATAAATATCTGCCTCTTCACTTATTTTGCAGTTTTGTCTTCATAACATAGGTAAGTACGATCACATTGGCACCTCAGGTTTCAAGCAGCTGGAAGATAGCTAAATTTTTTGGTAGCTTGCCTTTTGGTTTGTACTTGGCATCTAATTAGTCAAGGAATTACTTTTTTATGGTGTGGAACATCATAGTAGATAGAATGAAGTTGCAAGTGTTTTTGATTTAACATTTATTGAATGCCCACTTGTTCCAGGCACAGCCCTAATTCATTACATCATTACACAATATTTATTTCTGTGCCTTCATCTTTTATGACATGGTGCTGGCAGTTATTCATCTATTTCTGCCACACACAACTCAGCACCAGTGTCTGTAAACCATAATGATGATTACAAGTCTCAGGAGTTTTATAAGCTATATCTAGTCTTAGTTTCTTTTTTAACGTGCAGATTCTTCGTAACAAAATTGGGTGCTCTGAAGCATATCAATAATTAGGTTTCCTAAAGTGGCATGTTTCATGAAATAGCCCAATTAGATCTAAGAAATTACCCCACATTTAAGGCTCTTTTTATTACAGTCTTTCTTTTTTTTAGGTTTTTCTGTTTACTTATTTTTATTTTTTATTGTGCTTTAGGTGAAAGTTTACAGCTTGAATTAATTTCTCATACAAAAATTTATACACATATTGTTATGCAACGTTAGTTACAGTGCCTATAATGTGACAGTACATTCCCCCTTTCCACCTCGAGTTTCTTGTGTCCATTCAACCAGTTCCTGTCCCATCCTGCCTCCGGATAGGAGCCACCCAGTTGGTCTCATGTATCTGATTGAACTAAGAAGCATACTCTTCACAAATATTATTTTATGTTTTATAGTCCAGTTTAATCTTTGTCTGAAGAGTAGGCTTTGGGAATGGTTTTAATTCTGGATTAACAGAGTGTCTGGGGGCCATGGCTTTGGGGGTTCCTCTAGTCTCAGACCATTAAGTCTGGTCTTTTTATGTGAATTTGAATTCTGCTCCACATTTTTCTCCTGCTCTATAGGTGGCCGCTTGCAGGCTTTTAAGACCCCATACCCCACTCACCAAAGTGGGATGCAGAACATTTTCTTAATAAACTTTGTTATGCCAATTGACCTGGATGGCCCCCGAAAGCATGGTCCCCAGGCCCCATCTCCAGCTACTCTCTTCCTCAAAGTGTTTGGTTGTGTTCAGGAATCTCTCATTCTTTTAACAAAATAGATATTAAATAATGACAGCCAGATATTGTTCTATGTGTTAGTTATATAGTGGTGAACACAAGAAGATCCCTCTCCTCACAGACCTTGTGTTCCAGTGGGTTAGGCAGTCAATGAAAAAAACCAAAAATTAAAAAATCTTTTATATTTTTAATATTAATGTTTGTCTGATATGCTGAAAAATTTAAGGTGGGAGTAGGGTAAATGGAGTTTAATAGAACATGTTAGAAAGAAGTAGGGCTGAGAGGATAAACCTATTAGGTTTTTCTTTTCCTTGTTTTTTTTTTTTAATGCTTTTGAAGGCAATAGAAATTCTCCCCCCAAAGCTTTTAATGAATGTTAGGATGGAAAAAAAAACAGAAAGAGAGAATTTATAGAAGAGAAATTAACTACAGCTCTTAAAATAGCTCTGTTTCTGAAAGCCTTGTTCTGCCATCTATCTTATAATGGTGGTGGGGGGGATAGGGCAGGGGGAACCTTAAGAAGTTACTTGTATAGCCCCTGCCACCAAGGAGAATGTGCCCTTGTATTACCTCAAGCACAGACTGATTTACACTTAAAAATATACATATAAGAAAAGAATTTTTTTCTGTTTTTTTTAGTGATTGAATGAACAATACATCTTGATCTATAACTTCTTATTTGTCTTTAGTGAATGTGGTGGGTATGAGGCGGCAAGCTGATGATTTCATAATACTGTATCAGAAAATGTTAATATAGGTACTCATTAACATATTTTTCAGACAGAAAAATCTTGACTTTTAAAGCCTCTTCATTTAATTCAAATATTAAGTACTTATCTTCTTTCTGGTCTCTATTATACTAGAAGCTCTCTTTGTAAGAGCCATTTTCTAGACATTTAATTATAAATAGTTTTAGTGAACCTACTATGTGCTAGGGTGTCATGTGTACCTCAGTTAATGTAGACTCAAATCCAATTTGATTTTAATGATCTTTTTTAAAGAAAAAAATTACACTTCATAAAGATAAAAAAGAGACATTTTCTGTAAGTACAAGAAACAGGAGAATTAGATTCCCAAGATAGATAGGGTCACATACATGGTAGTCTTTAGACTTGACACAGTCCTTTTAAAACATGACATCCAGATTTTGAGGTAATTTTCTATTCTCATATTCTAGAGCTCCTGTTAGATATGTATTAGATGTTCACATCCTGTCTTTGCCTCTTAACCTCTCATGTTTTTCATGTCTTTGCCTCTGTCTGTTACATTCTATATGAGCATTTCTTGAACTGTAACATGCACGCGAATTACCTGATGATCTTGTTAGACTGTAGATTCTGAGTCAGCAAGCCTGGAGCAGGCCGTTTGATTCTGCACTTCTAACCAGTTTCTGGATAATGCTGATGCTATAAGTCCAGAGACCACACTTTGACAAGGATGGTTCTATATGATTTCCTCGGATCTAACTGCTAGTTCGCTAATTTTCTCTTCAGCTGTATCTAATCTGCTATTTAACCCACCCAGTGAATTTCAAAATTTAAATTCAGAAACAATATTTTTTATTTCTGAAAGTTCTGTTTGGTTCCTTTTCAAATGTGCTTGGTCCTTTTTCAAAGTGTCTTGTTCTTCTATTGGAATTTCTACTCATCTGCCTTGATAATAAAACTTATTTTGTGATCACTTAGACTGTTCTACTATCTGTAGTTTTTAGAGGGCTAATTTGCCTGTTTCTTCTATCTGCTGATGCTCCTTCAAGGAAGTACGTCTCCTCATGTGGTTCGTTTTTCTTTGTTTTGTGTACTTTTGTTTTTTTACTTCTTTATTGTGAACTTGTTTTCAGTAGGAGGTGTGTGTGTGTGTGTTTGTGAGAGAGAGAGAGTGTATCCTGTATCCCCTCGGTTGTGAAAGGGCCTCTACAAGTTGTTTTCCACTAGTGTCTATCAGTGACCTGAGGGTTCCATGATCCTGGACCAGTATTTATGTTAATTTCTTGGTGTGTTGTTCCCACACAATGCAGAACACTGTAAATGTAGACCCCACACCTGAGGTTCCAATTTCTCACTAGTCTCCTCTTTACTTCTTCCACCTCTAAAGGACCCTGGAAGGAGTCCTGGTGGTGCAGTGGTTAAGCACTCGGCTGCTAACCGAAAGGTCAGCAGTTCAAACCCACCAGCAGCTCCATGGGAGAAAGATGTGGCAGTCTGCTTCCGTAAAGATTACAACCTTGGAATCCCTATGGGGCAGTTGTACTCTGTCCTATAGGGTCATTATTAAGTCTGAATTGACTCCACAGAGATAGGTTTGGTTTAAAGGGCCCTGGATCATGGTTAGTATCCTCATCACTTCCTGGAGGAGTGTTTGTACTTCTTTACTTCCCTTGGCTCAAGGCTGTGACTTTTCCCTGCCTGAATGTGGCCCATAGAAGCACTTTCTTTCAGAATTTCCTGTTGTACTTAACTGACTGCATGTCTAGAGGTTTACTTCCCTAGCTTTTAATCTGTCTTGTGAATATCTCACCTGTGTTTCATTTGACTTTTCTTCCTTTTATCCTGAAGATTTTCTGCTTCTTTTTTTCTAATCTCAGCCACTTTAAGCTAGCTTTGAACGTGTCAGAGTTTTATAAAGGAATCTTATTTTATAGTACGGAACTTCTAAATCATAATTATTTCACTGAGGGTGTCTCCTATCCCTATATTAATCATGCTCCTTACTCAGAAATGGAATTCTATTCTAGTCTCCTAAAGATAAATTAGTATATAGTGGAAAGGGAGTTAAAGTTCTGCTAGGAATTAAATATGATTAACAAAAACATCTACATGGATGTGTCTGTCCCTTGTGCAGGGAAGAATACTCAATACAGATTCTGCTGTAAAGCCCCTTGTATCTTACTAGGTTGCAATAACTGCACAATCTGTCATAAACATATATCTCCTGTGAGCAATAATAATAAAAGCAGGTACCCTTTACAGAGAGCTTACTGTGTGTTACGAACTGTGCTAAGCACTTTATATAGTTTTTTTTAAAACCTTGCGACAGCCCTTTCAGGTAGTTACTATCATTGTCCCCATGTTGAAACTGAGGCTCAGAGAGGTTCAGTGATTCTCCCAAGGTCACAGAGCTAGTAAGTTGTGGGAATGGCATTTGAACCCACATAGTTAGAGAGTCCAGAGCTTGAGCCATTAACCACTATGCCTATATGTTGGTATCATCTGCAAATCTCTCTCCATAAACCTCCTCAGTCTTTATCTGAGATTCCTTATTTTGGGATGGAAATCTTCTCTTTTTGATCCTTATGAAATGTAATTTCCTTTTTTTTTTTTTTTTTTAACTTTTTAAAAATGTACTAGGTAATTGAAATCAGAGTGGATTTTAGCCTATGTTGGTGGAAGTACACATGGAATGTGGGCTGAAGCATTCAATCTAATTTTTCTTTCCATCAGCTAATTTTTAAAGTATTAAGCAAGGAGATTCTGATACTTACAGGGAAGACTTAAATTCTCTTGAGAGAGCTTGGAGGTGTTAAATAATTTTCTCATAGTGCACATTTTACATCATCGATCTTCCTCACTCTCCCACCTCATCCCAATACACCTGCAGCTCTAAGAATGTTCTTTTGCACTTCCTGGGAACAGCCAACCCCTGGATCCATCTGCTTGCCCCTCCTCATCTCTTCCCTGCTCCAGTTACTTGCACTCCAGTTACTTGCTGACGCTGCTCCAATGGTGTTGTCATTTAAGAACTTTGGAAACAGCCAGATTTTTTGAGTCTGTATGCAGAAAAACAAACTGCTGCTCATATCTGGCAAACAGCTTTGTCCAGAACAGGAGGAGTTAAAAAAGGAGTCTGGGCTGTGAAGGGCTGTGACAATCGTCCTAGGGGGAGCTCTAGCGAGCCCTAGCCCCGGCGGTGACTCATGCTGCTCTGTCTCTCAGATGGGCATTGGCCTCTGCCTCACGGGTGGCCAGGTGGGGTTACAGCCAGAGCACGCACGGGCGCGGGGTGCATGAAGCCTGCACTGCAGGGGATGTGATGCTGCCGTGCCTAGCTTGACACTGTGCCCGGCTGGCCCGCCACGGATGCCTCAGCCTGCAGCCATGGTAACGCCTCTGGCTGGCTGCAGCCCTGGGAGCCCACCACAGTGGGCAGCTTCCTGGTGACTGATGGATGAGCGTCCACCTCCCTGACCAAGAGAGCTTAGTAGGTCGGCAGGAAGCAGAGAAGATGTAAGATGCCCCCAGCCGGGAAGCATGCCATAAGGAGGTAGGAATCGTGCTGCAGATGTCCACCAGTGCGGTCCCTGTCAGCACGCAGGAGAGCTGTAAATCATTGGGAAGAACTTTATGTGGCTGGTGTTTCATTATATTAATTAAACTGTGGTGCATTCGGTGGGCCTGGTTGAATTGGGGAGAAGTGATAATGAACTAAAAAAAGTGGTTAATAAGATCCCTGAGTATATTCATCGGGATATGAATGAGCTAGACGCAGTGCTACCCTAACATGAGTTACAGAGCCTTACAAATCCTGTTTCCTGTTCCTTCCCCCGCGTTCCGGTGAGTCTGTGAAGTGTCCAAGTTCCATCTTATTTCAGTGATTAGAGCTAAATATTAATAATTTAAACCTGCCTGGAAGAGGAAATAAATAGGTTTAGGTCATCTGGCACTCTGGCAGCAGCCAGTTGATGTTCCCTAGAAGCGCTGTGGAAATGTCAGGAACCAGCAGCTTGCTCAAATGAGTTGCCAGGTGCTCCCATTCAATCAAGTGACCTGTTTGAATTTATCCTTCAGTTTACCCCAGCAGGGAAGGCAGCCTGTCTGCAGGTTGGTGGCCATGTTGGCAGACAAGGGGTTAAGCTCTTGTTGCTGTCAGAGCCGTGAGGAGATTGAGAGCAGGGCGCTGCAGTGCCCCAGCGAACGCTGAAGGAGTAAGACGCTTTTCTCTGCAACAGTGTTGAATCTGTCTGAATGCTCTCTCCCTCCCTTCTTGTTTTTCTTTAACCAGCTCCTCCTCCCTTCGTTCCCACCCTCAAGTCTGATGATGACACCTCCAATTTTGATGAACCAGAGAAGAATTCGTGGGTTTCATCCTCTCTGTGCCAGCTGAACCCCTCAGGTTTCTCGGGCGAGGAGCTGCCGTTTGTGGGGTTTTCGTACAGCAAGGCACTGGGAATTCTTGGTAGATCTGAGTAAGTTGCAATTTGACTTTCTAAGGGATCTGCATGGGTGCAAGGCATACCGAGCCAAAGTGGGCGGATGGAGGGTAGAGGGTGGGGGGAGTGCAGTGGTGGGAAGCTGCTCATCAGCCTGCATTTGGGAAGCAGTTTACCTGTTTGGGCTCTGCTGGGATAGGCTGTTACTGTTCTCAGTTTGCTGGGTTTAAGGTACCTATCCCTGTCAGTAGCATCATAATTGTCAGCTGGGTACTTTGGGTTAGTTTTTCAGTCTTTGGTCTTCTTTCGAGGAGAGGAAATATTGGGAGATTTCTAGCGGTGCAGATGCTTGGTATAAGAAGAAATGTGCAGCATTTAATATGAGCTATCCATCTATCCATCATCTATGTATCTATCTCTCAGGTGGGTGGGTGATGGTGGGGGGTTGCTATCTTTGCTGTATCGCAAGAATCCTAAAAACCTTGTCTCATTAAGCGAAAGGTTGCCTGTTGGGTTTAACTGAGCTGCAAGTGGCTGTGCGGTAGCTCTAACAGAGAGCTGGTGCTCGGCTCCTCTTGAAGTATGCTGCAAGATCAGGGAGCTGGTGGCTGAGCTTCTCTGAGCTGGCGGAGGGCTGGTGGTCAGAGAAAGCCCCGTTACCATGAGCCACCGGGAGGGACTGTGATGTAGCAGAGTCATTGATTCACAGAAATCGGGCTTCATGAGAGGAAAAAATACAGCAAACCAGGAGACTAGAAAATACAAGTATAAATATCACCATAAACCTCTTGACCTGGTAAATCTTTCTCCATACTTAAAAAAACCTAATGAGAAATGCATTAGTGCGGCGCTTGGGATTGGAGGGTCATGGCTTCCAGCCTCCAGGAATTTCTCCGAAATGCAGCAGCCTCTGTGGATGTGGTTGCACAGTGTCTTGCTTTGGTTTCTCCTGATATGATGACATTCTTTTTCCAGAGGAGCGAGTTCCCCAGGAAGGTCTTGGTCCAGCTGTGCTACACCCCAGCCACCCTGCCTCCCTCATGTTGCTGCCCACTTAGGAGACGAGCAGAATTTGATTTTCTCCTTGACCACGTTCATTTCCTATTTGTTGTGCTTGTAGCTTAGATATCGATTCTAAAAGATGTGGTGTTGGTTCCTGGATGGTGTCTCCCCATGGGTGCTATCTTGACAGTAATGTTCCTGAAAAGATTTTAGGCTATTGTGGCAATTGGGCATTGGACATGAACTAGGGTTTTGGACCGTGACTGAATTTGGGGGAGGTTTTTCTGCTGAGAAATGTTGAGGCAGTCCTTCTTTGCTGCCTCCCCAGGGACTGGGTTTCAAATTTGGATCGAAATTTGACAGCATTGGCTGTGCCTTTCTTGCTGATTTTCTCTACTACCCCAAAGCAGTCCGTATGAAGGCAGGAGAGGCAGAAATCTAACTAGCTAGCTGTTGAATGTGCTGTTGGATCGAGTTGAAATTGTCCACCAGGGCTGGGAGGTTCTGCATTGGCATCGAAGGGCAGGGCAGGAGTGGAGGCCTGATGGTTAAGGATGCGTGGTTAGTGGGCAGCATGACCTTGACACACACAGCACACCGAAGGTCACACATTGAACTGGAAGGAGATGTGTGGGGAGTTCTACTTCTGGCCAGTTGTGGGCTGGCTGGGTCAGAATAAAAGCTCGCTCAGCGTGCTTATCAGTGGTCTGAGAAATTGCGGGGAGGACCCTGGGGAGTTTGATTTCAGGGGCAAAGGCAGAATGATGTGGGAGATTCTAGGCATTGCAATTAACCCAAAGCAGTGTGTGATTAATTGCTTATTTTTCAGGAAGACTGTAATTGCATCTCTCTGCTTCCTACAGAAAGCTCAGTTAAGGGAGCTCTCTGACAGGGCCCTCCCAGTCTTAAGGCCCAGGCACTCGATAAATATTTGTTGATGCAATTTACTCATGATCCTTTCCCCCAGATTGTGTGTATATTGCTCACTGTATTTGAAGAAATGCTATTTCACCTTTGGTAGTTCAAAATACATCTTTAGAGCATAAAATGAGCTTCTGCTCAGGCCCCAACAGAATGCTTAATAAGAGTCTCATTAAAAAAAGTACATGCAAACAAAAATATGTATTTCTTATCTGGAAGATGGAATTGGAGTATTCTTGTCTTTGGGTAACTTCATTGTCTTTCCCATGGCAATTTGGGGTTTTCTCTCATCTTATGTCTTTTAATGTGATGTTGCGGTTGACTTGGCTGCTCTGTCTTTGAGCATCAGTATAGGTGAAACCTATAGGGTCATTTTAGAAATTCACTCCACCTGTCCAATGTGGGTGACCCTTGACTTGGGTTTGGTGTTGGATTATGAAAATCCCGTTAGAAGTCCCATAAAAGAGGTGCACTGACAAAATCACTTAGCAACTTCTATAGTTCCATTGACATAAACTTACAAAATGCACTTGGAGGTGTGGGGGATGCAGTTTTTGTGGGGACCATCTTTGCCACCAGTGACCTGGTATTTCTTCTTGAGTTTCTCCTTCTCCCCTTCCTTTTTTCAACATCACAGGTTTTTATTTACCCACGTTGATTACCTGTGCTGTTATTCTTCCTACCAAGGAGGAAGTTGCAGATGCTGTTGTACTGTGCTGGGGTAAATGGACCCCAGATTGGTTACCAGTGAATGGAATGAAATATTCTGAACTGAATAAATTATGAATTTTCACGGGAACTCTGGCAGTGGGAATGTTTTAATTGTTGTGATCACTTTTTTAGGTTCCCTTTTAAGGACGCTAGACTATTTTTAAACCAGCCAGTGAGAGTGCATCCTTAATTTAGGTTTAGCAAGAATTTTTATCTCAACATTTCAATTTATAAGTAGTAGTGGTAGTTCCTTGCAGCCTGAGTTGGAGGGAGCTGGAGGGATTCTTGAGAACTGGGTTTTCTTGTCTTTGGGGTAGGATTATGGCAAAGTCAGTGCTGGGGAGTGAGTATCTGGTACCCTTTTGCGTTGTAAGCCAGCAATAACCCAAACCAAGTTCCCAAGCCCTGAGTGCCTGGTGTTCCTCTGAGCCTCCATTTGCCTGAACATTATTATAGTAGGGTACTAAGAGAAATCAGCGTGTTAAAAGGTTTAAAAATAAAATGAATACCAGCTCTCTTCCCTCCCCTGTTGGCCTGAGGTATATTTCTTTAAGTCCTTTCTCCTAGATCTGAGATACTGCCTAATTTAAGCTCTTGCTTAAACAGATAATACATTCCTGCTAACCTTCAGTATAAACTCTAGAAGGAAAAACCAGTTGTTTTTTTTTCAATTGTGCTTTAAGTGAAATTTTACAGTTTAAGTTAGTTTCTCATACAAAAATTTATACACACATTGTTATGTGACCCTCATTGCTCTCCCTATACTGTGATAGCACCCTCCTCCTTTCCACCCCGGATTTCCTATGTCTCTTCAGCCAGCTCCTGTCCCTTTCTGCCTTCTCATCTTGCCTCTGGACAGGAGCTGCCCATTTAGTCTCATGTATCTACTTGAGCTAAGAGGCACACTCTTCAAGAGTATGATTTTATGTCTTATAGTCCCGTCTAATCTTTGTCTGAAGAATTGGCTTCGGGAATGGTTTTAGTTTGGGACTAACAGAGAGTCCAGGGGCCATGTCTTCCAGGATCCCTTCAATCTCAGTCAGACCATTAAGTCTGGTCTTTTAACTAGAATTTGAGTTCTGCTCCCCTCTTTTCCCCGCCGTCTAGGGACTCTCTGTTGTGTTCCCTGTCAGGGCAGTCATTGGTGGTAGCCGGGCACGATGTAGTTCTTCTGGTCTCAGGCTGATGGAGTCTCTGGTTTATGTGGCCCTTTTCTGTCTCTTGGGCTAATATTTTCCTTGTGAATTTGGTGTTCTTCATTCTCCTTTGCTCCAGGTGGGTTGAGACCAATCGATGCATCTTAGATGGCAGCTTGCTAGCTTTTAAGACCCCAGACGCCACTCACCAAAGTGGGATGCAGAACATTTTCTTAATAAAATTTGTTATGTCAGTGGACCTAGATGTCCCCTGAAATCATGGTCCCCAGACCCCCGCCTCTGCTACTCTGTCCCTCGAAGTGTTTAAACTGGTTGGTTTTATATTTTGTGTTAGTTTTATACATGCTGGTCTTATGCTTTGGAGAAGTTGGAAATCTTAGGGGAGCAATGGAATCCTGATGAGACTGGAACTAGTAGGGTGATGGTATCTGAGTAGGCAGTTTTAAGAAGGAGGCTCTCTCGTCCTTTTGACTAATGGCTCTTTCCTTAGCTTTGGGTGGATTTGAAAATGGAGTTATGAGCCAGCTATTCAAACACTGTGGAAGAAAGAAATGGCTGTCACTATTACCTTCCTGAATTTTCAGAGAACCCACTTTTTGGTGCCTCTTCCTTGCTCTACTGGGCCTTCTTTGTGGTATGTCAGTTTCCTCAACTGCCAAGTGGGATAATAACGACACTGACCTCCTAGGGTTGTTGGGCGGATTAAATGAGATGTATCAAGCACTTGGCCCAGTGCCTGGCACATAGGAAAGCCTCGTAAACATTCAGTTACTATTTTTGTTATTACAAATATGCTAGTCTCTTTATATGTTGTGTCCTTATGTACATACCAAGAGGTTTCAGAAAGGTCTTGACAATAATCAGGTAGTCCATAGTCTTGCCAGACCAGAAGCCCAGCTTCCCAGGTCCTGGGAATTTTCTCTAGAGATGCTTAAAAATTCTGAGCAACCCCAAGGGGTTAATACGCAGTTGCCAAGTGCCTGTTGGTAAAAGTGGTTGTTGGTGAGAGATGGAATGGGGGCCAGATTTAGAAGACCCACTTCCAGAATGGATACCTTCCCATCCAGTTGAACAAGATAAAGCATATACATGTGAAGCAATTCAGAAAACACAAAGTAAATGCTTTCATTGCAGAACAACATGGTACAAATTGAATAATTGCTTTAGGAGAGTCAGGAGAGTAAAGCAAGATCCAGTGGGGTGCACTTAACGGGGAATGCCAATTCATAATTCTTGCCAGATTACTCTGATGATCTTTCTTGGTATGTCTGTTTCCCCAAATAGACTGTGATCTCAAGGGCAGTGCTGTCTTGTTCATCCTGGTTTTCCTGGAGGCCAGAACATGGTAGACCCTCAGTAAATCTGTGTTGGACCTGAATTTATAAGCATATTCATGGAAGGTAGAATATTTGGCTCAACTTTTTAAAAGGAAAATGGGTTTGGATCAATGGATAGGAAGTTACAGGGAATTTTTTAGCAGGCAGAGTGATAACAGCAGCTCATCCTTACGGGGCAGGAACTCTGCCAGGCTCTGTTCCAAGCACTTTGCACAGATTAACTCATGTAATCTGCACAACAGCCCAGGAGGAAGGTACTGTTACCATTCTCATTTTACATGTGAGGGAACTGAGGTACAGAGAGATTAAGCTGCTTGCTCAAGGTCCCAGAGCTAAAATGAGTAGCTCAGCCTGAACTTGAACCCAGGCAGTGTGGCTCCAGAGGCTCTTCTCTTAGCCAATTTGCTATGCTGCTAAGTGTCATTGCCATAAAGGTGAGAAATTAGGAAATGTAGGTGGGATCCCCAAGTTCACATGCTTGTCAGGAGCGGAGGCCCATTGTGAGGAGTGACAGATGATGAAGTTGGGACAGGGAGTGGGGATGAGAGCTGACAGTCTAAACTCTGGGTTTTATTTGAAATCTCTTGAAGTTGACTGGGTAGGTGGGCTGTGTAGCTCTTGAATTTCTCTGATTTCTTCCTCTTCTCATTTAGAGACTCTTTCCTGGTGTGTGTGTGTGTGTGTGTGTGTGTGTGTGTGTGTGTGTGTATACACATACGTATGCACACATGTATATCCTCTTTCCCTGGATGTTCTTATTTGCTAGAATGTAAGCCTGGTGAGGACAGGGAACAGCACTGGCTTTGCTCTCCACCATATCTGCAGGTCAGTCATCTCCAGCTACTTGATAAACATTTGGTCAACCGATTGAAATCACCAGTTTTTAGGGCTGCAACTCTCATTGCCTTGTTGATAAGTCTGTGATCTGTTTGTACTCGAATCTACGTTTAATACTTCGAGTTGCCTCCCGGTCATCCATCTTGGGATGCCTTCATCCAGTGGAAGATGGCCTGAACTCCACCCCCTCATCAGTCCTACTTCCTTTTTATTGAAATAGTTTGGAGTTGAAGTATCTTCCCTCAAAAATTGTTTTACTTTCTACATCCAGCCAAAGGCTGTTTGTCATTGTGTGTGCTACCTCCAGGTCCCTATTGCAAAGATCCTCACCTGTGTTTTGATTTATTTTCAGTAGTCAACAGCAATAACAGAATCTTCTCTGGTACATGAAGGCATGTATCACCTGTTCCTTCCCAAACAAGTTTTTTAGCTAGCTTCTGCCCATGGTCACTGCCCTGAAGTGCCTTGTGTTGAGTTTATATCCTGCCATTGTTGGATCAGATGTTTAATGCTCTCCTATGCGTGTTGAGTTTTCTCCTTTCGCTCATTCAGTTTCTTCTTTCTTAGTCAAGCACATCTTATTCTCCTGCTTGCCTTATTCTGTTCTCTATTTAGACTGCATGTGCTTGCTTCACAGGCCTGGCAGGACCATTCTACCGCCTTCTTGTTTGTCTCACAGATACCTTTAGGAAATCTAATCCAAACGATCCTAACCCAGTTCTGAAGATTAGGCCCCAAAACATCTGTCATGTACGTTTTCCGCTGGCCTACACATGCTAATTCGCATGGTTGCCTCGGATCCTTTAAGAAGATGGTAGTTGACTAAATGGTGCTATGTGTTCCCAAGCTCTTTGCCAGTTTGGCAACTCTTCTTTGCTTAAGTGAATTTCTCTCAGTTCTCTCTGCTTTACTTGTCTTTCATCTCCTGACCTCTCTCACCTTCCTTTCTCTGACAAACTTCCTGAAAGAGTAGCCTACACTCAATGCTTCTTGTACCACCCTTACAACGCTACTGAAACTGCTGTGTCAGCAGCTACTAATTACACTTAACCACTCAATTTAGTGATTTCCATTTGATATCGTTCATTATGACGTTTCTTCTTGAAATGTTCTATGTCTCTTTCACACTGTGGAAACTTGGTTTTCCTCCTACCTCTCAGACTACCATTCTCACTTCTTCATTGATTTCATCTTCTGTTTTAGGCCCTGGAAGTATAGATATCATCCCCTGAAGTTCACCCTAGTTCTCTTTCTAGCTTCTTCTTGGTGATCTTATTCCGTTCCTTGACTATTACTCTCACATCCCCATGGCCTTCCTCCCAATGTGCTCTATGTTCCTCGTTGCCGGGATGTTCTACCAGTTTCTCACCATCCCTGTCCTCTGTTCCCTCCCAACACAGAGAGACTCATTCTCACTCACTAAGCCTCTAGGTGCTAGTTTGGACTTCCTCATTTCATTTAAGCAACTACCACCTTCCTACCCATCTTGACAAGGAGACTGAGTTGTCTTAAACTCTTTTCCATCTCCCCCAACACCCCGTCAGTTGCTAAGTCCTCCAAGTGTTGTCTCTAGGATGACATTTGTATCCATGCCCATCTTTCTGCCCTCACCACTGCCTGTCATTGACTCTTGCTTGGGCTATTGCAGTAGCCTCCTAACCGTTTCCTCTTCCTCCAACTTCCTTGCTCCAATCCATGCCTCATAGAAGGCAGAGTTCTTCCAAAGCACAGACTGGATGATGTCATTCGCCTGCTGAGACCTCTAGCTGCATCACATGTGCACAGAATTAATGACCACTCCTGAGCTTGGTGTTCAAGGCTTGATATGCCAAGACCCCAGTCTGCCTGCTCAGGTGTGCTTCCCTCTTGTCCCCTGTGTTCTGGCCAAGCTGCTCAAGGCTCACCTCCTTTTGCCTGAAGTAGTGCCTTGCCCTGGCAAGTCTTCAATGAACATTTGTCAAATTGAATTAGACTAAAATAGCCAGGAATGATGCCACTTTTTCTTCTGCTCAGTTTATATAACTGCTAATGGAAACTGTCATCTACTGAGCACTTCTGTGTGCCTCGAGCTATGCCGAGTACTTGACGTGCATTATCTCATTCAGTCCTCACAATCTCAGCATAACTCTATAAGGTAGCTGGTACTATCCCATTTTACAGATGAGGAATCTGAGGCTCATTGAGGTTAAGCTATTTTCTTGAGGTCTTGCAGATGGTGAGTAGCACAGCTAAGACATAGACTGATAACTGGCTGCCTCCAGGACCACTGTGTTACCCTGCCCTCTACAAACCGTGATTTTGCTAGATTATGCAGGACCTATAGAATAATCTAATAATAAAGATGAAAGAGCTGGCTGTACTGAGAATTCATTTTGTACCAGGTACTGTTCTAAGTGCTTGATAGCTATTCTCACTTAAACCTAGCAACAAGCCATTATTTTTTCTACGTACTGTTGTCTATGTTTATGTCACTATTAAAATGCATATTTATAGATAAATGACATTGGGAAAATACGTGCAGATTTTAAAATTTGACCTCATCCTCAACCCTTTACTTTTTTTTTTGATTTTATTTATTTTGTTGCTGCTGTTGAGAATATACACAGCAAAACATATCCACCAATTCAACAGTTTCTACATGTACAATTCAGTGACATTGATTACATTCTTCGAGTTGTGCAACCATTCTCACCCTCCTTTTCTGAGTTGTTCCTCCCCCATTAACATAAACTCACTGCTCCCTAAGTTTCTTATCTGATCTTTCGAGTTCCTATTGTCGGTTTGATCCCATGTAGATAGATCTTGAAAGACCACAATGCTCAAGGCAGACATTCTTTACTAGTTAAATTAAACTGTTGTTTGGTTTTAAGAAGAGTTTGGGAGATATCTTTGGTTTAAGGTTTAAAGATTAGCTCAGGGCAATAGTTTTAGGGGTTCATCTAGCCTTCATGGCTCCAGAAAGTCTGGAGTCTATGAGAATTGTAAATTCTATGCTACATTTTCCCCCTTTTGATGAGGATTCGTCTATAGAATCTTTGATCAAAATGTTTGGTAATGGTAGCTAGGCACCATCCAGTTTTTCTGGTCTCATGGCAAAGGAGGCAGTTATTCATGGAGGCATTATTTTACAGATATGGAAAGTGAAGACCAAGAAGCTTGGGTTACTTCTTAAAGCCACACAGCTTTAGGATGGCCAACTTTTCCAACTTTTAACTTTAGAGCTGATATAACCATTCTTTATTTTTTGGACAAGTTATACAACCCATTGCTGGTGAGTCAGTTCCGACTCATAGTGACCCCACAGGACAGAGTAGAACTGCCCCATAGGGTTTCCAAAGCTGTAAATCTTTATGGAGGCAGACTGCCACGTCTTTCTCTCATGGAGAGGCTAGTGGGATCGAACTGCTAACCTTTTGGTTAGCAGCCGAGTGCTTAACCACTGCACCACTAGGGCTCCATGGGACATATTATAGAGCCATTAATATCCAGGCGTTATAATCAAAACTAACCAAAAAAACCAAACCTGTTGCCGTCAAGTTGATTCTGACTCATATCGACCCTATAGGACAGAGTAGAACTGCCCCATAGAGTTTCCAAGGAGCGCCTGGTAGATTTGAACCGCCAGCCTTTTGGTTAGCAGCTGTAGCTCTTAACCAGTACGCCACCAAGTTTTCCTTTATAATCAAAGATGGGTTCAAATCTGGGCGTTACCCCTCACTAACTGTGTGAATGAAGTGTTTAACTTTTTTCAGCCTCAATTTCCTCATCTATAAAATGGGGTTATAATAGTGCCTACCTGGCCGGCTTGTTGTGGGGACATAACACATGCAGAGCATTTAGTGTTAGCGCCTGGAGCAGAGCGAGTGTCCATTTCATGTTTGTTATCATTATTTAGGAGTGAGGGTGGGACTGAGGTGCTTTTGATTCCTCTTTCTTCCCTGCTTCCACTTTATAAAAACATTTTGCTGGTTTCTGCCCATTGAGAGAATCAGGCTCCAGATGGGGTGGCTGACAGATGTCCTAATATCTCCTTCCAATTTTTTACTCTGAATGAAGTCCGTGACGTGTCAGTTAAACCTGCTCCTTCAATAAAACACATTTGGGGTTTCTAGCAGCATGGCTGAGCCTGTTTTTCTCCAGTGAGATCTGGAACTTGGTCCTGGAGAAGGAAGATGTACCCTGTACTCAGTGTCACACACCCCTGCCTACCCTCATGTTCGTGTGTCCCTTGAATGAGAGGCTGTGACATCCTAGAACTAATACTGGGTATCTCCCACGTGAAGGCCAGAAAGCCTTCTGGAGCCAGCATTGATTCAAGGCACTTCTTGTTTTGGATTCCTTTGTCCCATGGCAACCTTTAAACTGAGTCTGCCTGGGGCACAAAAGTGCTTGACACACCATTCATGCATTCATTCATTCATTCATGCACTCAATAAACATGTCGTTCTAGGCCCTGGGGTATAACTATGAACAAAACAGACAAGGTCCCTGTCCTCAAGAAGCTAGCACTCTGTTGGGGGAGGGGACAGGATAAACAAGTTCACAAATAAGAAAATTTCAGACGGCAGTAACTCTGAAGAGATCAGGCCCATGATGGGGAGTGAATGGGAACTGTTGCTTTAGACTGGGTACCCAGGGAGGGCCTCTCTGAGCTGAGCACGGAGTATTTGTTCAAGAAGGTGGGTCACTTCCCAAGACCAAACAGCTTATGATTCTCTATTGAGCTAGTATGATGTACCAGATGCTGTTCTAGAAACTAGGATGTAGCAGTGAATACAAGACAGACAAAAGTCCCCTGTCCTCATGGAGCTTATATTCTGGTAGGGCAGACTGTTCATTGATTTGTTTCTTCATTTGTTCACTCATTCATTAGTTCATTCATTAAAGTATTTGAGGGCCCACTATGTGCCAGGTACTTCGTAGGCACTGTGGCTGTAGCAGTGAACACAAAGAGACAAAAATCCTTGCCCTCACAGAGCTTACAACTTACTGGAATGACAATAAGGAGCCAGTTGTGGAAGATAAGTGGGAAGAGTATTCCAGGCAGAGGGATAGTGGGCAAGGCCCTGAGGCTGGAACCAGCCTGTGGGTGTCCATCTGATAGAAAGAACATTGGGGCAGCCAGAGCTTTGAGACACATAGGGAAAGTGCTCCGAATTGAGGTAAGCAGGGCTTTGTGGGTTTGGATTTTGCTCTCATTGCAGTGAGCAGGCAGCCGTTGCAGGATTTTGAGCAGGGATGTGGACTATCTGGTTCTCATTTTACAAAGGGTCCCTCTGACCACTGTATAGAAGGTAGATCATAGGAGGCAAGAGTTGGATTCAGGGAGATGAGTTAGGAGGTTATTGCAGTCATTCAGGCAAGAGGTGGAGGTATGTCAATGCAATTAATCTGCAAAGCTAGGCGCTGACTTAGAGGTGTCTATGTATTAGAAATCACATGAGTAGCTGTACATTTATTAATATTATAGTTTTTGATAAATGATTCCTGAGCTTTATATTAATCATTCCAAAGTAAATGCCCTAGTTGAATTGGAGACCACTGCTGGCTGTGTGTGTGTGTGTGTGTGTGTGTGTGTGTGGTGTGTGTGTGTGTGTGTAAGTGCAAATGTGTGTGGGGGCAAACAGTGCCCCAAATCTAGTTAGACTCAGAAATTCTTTAGGAGAACATTGTTTCCAGTATTTCCAAGTGCTCATGATGGACATCACTGTGTATTTCCAAATAGATTTATAAAGTTAGTTCATAAATTTCAGAATGCTCAATCTTAAAGGCAATATATTTTTGGAAACAGAATGCTGAGAGGTTTTTTTTGCACCATCTTACATCTTGCGGTTGCCTGTATTTTTAGAGCCGTTGGCCACAATTAAGATAAGGCCCTCAGCTGAGCTAATTTTGATTGCCTCCTTTTATCCTCAAGTATCCATTCTTAGTTTTCTCAGTGATATGTGATCTGGTAGCATCTTTTGTAGGCATTGGGATCCTCTTCCTAAAGGAATAAATGGATGGTGAGATGCTTAAGAATGATCTTTGTCATTACAGTAGTGATTAGATCGTACTCAACACATATACTTGCTTTTAGGATGGCAGTATAGATTGTCTTTTCTTGATATGAAATATTCTGTTAATAGAGCCCTGGTGGTGCAGTGGTTAAGAGCTCACCTGCTAACCAAAAGGTTGGCAGTTTGAATCCTCCATCCACTCCTTGGAAACCCTATGGGGCAGTTCTCCTCTGTCCTATAGGGTTGCTGTGAGTCGGAATCAACTTGACGGCAACCGGTATTTTGTTAATAGGTTCATTAAGGGATTTTTTTTTTTTTTTAAGTCATGTGGATTATTTATAGGCACATCTTTTGAAAAAGTGCATTTTATCATTTTTACTTAAATGTTGAGGTTACATGCAAAGCAATTTTTAGGCCACATCTAATATGTTTTATGAAACATATCAGTTGTGGCAATTAACGACCAAGCCTGACCTTCCCTCTGTGCCATATACCATTACCGCTATTAATATTGTTTGGGCCTCTATAATTATAAGGCAGATGTGTGGATTAGAAATGTTGATTTCAGAGTAAATTTTTCTAGAAAATAGAAACTGGAAAAAAAGGAAAACCCAAACTTGGCTTTGTGCTTGAAGAGACAGCACTGCTGTGTGTGGGTGGCTGGCTGCATGCACCCGCGGCTCAGAAGTGCCTTTTCTCTCCATGGGGATAACTGGCTGTGGATCAGAGATGTGGCCAGGAGGAGTAGGCAAGCAATGTGTGGGCAGGCTGCATGTTCTTTTATTAGCATCCTCATTGTGCTGCATCTCATCGAGCCCGGAGCATGAACCAACCTGGGCCTCTGAAATCTGTCCTGTTTCTCATTTAATTACCCCCCTGAGCCACCAAGTGATGGAGGGAGAGTTGCTCTGGTGTGTGGGTGGAGCTGTTTCTGGGGTGACCAGGAGTGTGGATGTTCTTGGAGACCCAGGCTGTCCTGGGCCCAGGTTTGGAGTCGCCATCCCAGCATTGAACATATCCAGTCCTGGATACTCGCGACCAATATCCCATTCCTCCACAACCTTGCTCCTGTGAGCTCTGCAGCACTTTTCTTGGCTTTGTCCAAAGCCATCCAGCCAAGAAGTAGCAGAGTTGGGATTTGAACTCAAATTGCAGAGTGTCACAACTTTGATTCCCCAGCTCTACTGCCCTGCACTCACATACAAATGACCATAATGTGGTAGAGAATGTAGAAGCCGTGGAGTAAGCTATTCCTTGGCTTCAGTTCGATGGGGCTAATAATACCTACCATATAGGATTGTTGGGAAGATTCAATGAAATAACCTGTAAAGCATTAAGCAGAATGCCTGACACATAGTAAGTGCACAATAAATGGCCATAATTATTGTTGACAAAGGTGATGGTGTCAATTCTCTCTGCTAGATTATCACTTCCTTGAGGACAGGAATTGTGGCTTATCTTTATAGTTCCTGCAGCAGAGTTTTTCAACCTTGGCACTACTGACATTTTGGGCCAGATAATTTCTTATTGTGGGGTTCTGTCCTGTGAATTGTAGGATATTGAGCAGCATCCTTGACCTCTATCCATTAGATGACAGTAGCACCCCCCATCCTAATTCCTGAAGATGAAAAGAGTCTCCAGACATTGCCGAATGTCCCTGGGAGGGAAGAGCAAAATTGTCCCTGATCAAGAACCACTGGTCCACAGGTATCTCTCAGGGTGATTAAACCCATTGCAGCTGAGTTGATTCTGACTCATAGCAACCCTATAAGACAGAGTAGAACTGCCCCATAGAGTTTCTAAGGCTGTAATCTTTACGGAAGCAGACTGCCACATGTTCCTCCAGCAGAACAGCTGATGGGTTTGAACCGCGGACCTTTCAGTTGACAGCCAAGTGCTTAACCACTGCTGTACCAGGGCTCCTTTCTTAAGGGGATTATAGGACTTTTTGTGTTTTCTCTCTTTTACACTCTCTTTTCTTCTGTCTTTCTCTCATGTATACACACACACTCATAGAAGGTGGTAAAAAAATATTTGTTGAAGTGGAATTTTGAGAACAAAGGACAATTTTTGGAAGACTCTTTTGTTTGCAGATAACCCTGTCCTGTTTCAGGGTCAATGGAACCTCATAAATTTCTTTACTGTAATTCTGCACCCAACACAGCTTTGTAATTCCAACCAGTTAAGGACTTTTTAATTTTTTTTTCACAAATTTCCCTTAAAGTAGTGATCATATCAGCTCTTTGAATAATACCCCTCACGATAAAATGGTATTTTGGAGGATGACTGTAGACTGTAGGAGTTACTGCTTGAAAAGAACAGAGTTGTATTTGATAATATTCTGGGGGCTCTGAGGCCAGCCTTGGATTGAATTTCAGGCTATGATTTAAATTATAGTCAATTCTAGAATAATGCAGATGTCAGTAATAATTTGCTGTTGCTTTCAAAGTCAGAAGGAAGGCTAATGAAAATCCTAGAAAAAGAAAATAAGTTGTGATCATATTTGAGAATATCTGTGGTGGCAATCTATTCACTCAAGAAATACATGTTGAGGGGGACCTCATACCATCAAGAAAGCAGTGCTGGGAGCAGAGCGTGCCCTTTGGACTGGGGTCCCTGTGCCGAGAAGCTCCTAGTCCGGGGGAACATTGATGAGAAGGCCGACAGAGAAAAAGGCTTCCCTTGGAGCTGACGCCCTGAATTTGGACTTTTACCCTACTTTGACTGTGAGGAAATAAATTACTCTTCGTTAAAACCATCCACTTGTGGTATTTCTGTTATGGCGTCACTAGATGACTACGACAGATTTGGTACCAAGAGAGTGGGGTGCTGCTCTAACCGATACCTAAAATGTGGAAGTGGTTTTAAAACTGTGAATGGATAGATGTGTGGCAGTGACAGAGGACCAGCAGCAGCAGAGAACCTACAGCAGCAGAGAACCAACAGCAGCAGAACCAGGAGACGGGTGAAAGACGGCACTGTAGCCGACCCACGGAGCGAGAGAGCTGAATGCCTCTGAGCAGGAGGCTTCCTGGCAGAGTGGGGTGCCTCCGGGCACTTATCGGTGGAGCTAGGCTTGCCGGCCCACGGACTGAGGGAGCTGAGTGCCTGTGCGCAGAAGGCTTCCTGGCAGAGTGGGGTGCCTCCGGGCACTTATCGGTGGAGCTAGGCTTGCCGACCCACGGAGCGAGGGAGCTGAGTGCCTGTACGCAGAAGGCTTCCTGGCAGAGTGAGGTGCCTCCGGGCACTTACCGGTGGAGCTGCTGAGCTTTGGAACACTAGCCCTAGCAGGGCAGATGCAGGTGTGAGGCCCGAGGGCCGAGAGGCCATAGGAAGCAGAAGCTGAAGAGACAAGGGACACAAGAAGCCAAGCTGCTTCATCCTCAAAAGGTATGGCCATGACCTCAGGGGTTTCAAAGGGTGGAGCCATGGCCTCTGGTGTTTCTAAGGGTGGAGTTGTCACTCCAATGGACTAGGAGAATGGTGCGTCTAAAGCCAAGGGAGCAGAATTATTGTCCCAGTGGGCCTGGAAGGTGGAGCTGAAGCCCAGGGCCAAGGGACCTCCACTAAAAATCCAGAGACTGTGGCCTATAATACCTAAAGTCTGGAGGGCAGGGCTATGTGTAAATTGTCTCCGAGAACAGAAGATTATTTTCAAAGCCTTGAGGGCGAATGCTAACTTGTTTGGTGCCTGTTATCACTTCTTTTCCTCTAGTTTCTCCCATTTGTAATGGAAATGTCTAGCTTGTACCTGTTCTGCCATTGTACCTTTGGAAGCAGATAACTTGTATTCTAGATTTCACAGATGAAGAGGAATTTTTGGATTTTGGACTTGGAGTTAAGACTTTTGCTATGATATGATGGGGTGATTATGTTTTCCATATTGCAAGGATGTGATTTTTTGGGGGCCAAAGGGTGGAATGTCATGGTTTGAATTATGTCCCCCCAAAAATGTGTGTATCAATTTGGCTAGGCCATGATTCCTGGTACTGTGTGATTTTCCTGTATGTTGTAAACCTGCCTCTATGATGTTGATGAGGGAGGATGGATGGCAGTTGTGTTAGTAAGGCAGGACCTGATCTACAAGACTGGATTGTGTCCTGGGGCAATCTCTTGAGATATAAAAGACAGAAGTGAGCAGAGAGACAGGGGGACCTCACACCATCAAGAAAGCAGTGCCGGGAGCAGAGCGCGCCCTTTGGACTGGGGTCCCTGTGCCGAGAAGCTCCTAGTCCGGGAGAACATTGATGAGAAGGCCCAACAGAGAGAGAAAAAGGCTTCCCCTGGAGCTGATGCCCTGAATTTGGACTTTTAGCTTACTTTGACTGTGAGGAAATAAATTTCTCTTTATTAAAACCAAAAAAAAAAAAAAAAGAAATACATGTTGAGAGTTTGCCATTAGCACTAGGGATTGAACTGGCATACATGTCTATGTGAAAAATGAGTAGAATATGAATATTTTAGGTTGAACCATACCTACCTTTAATATATTTCTTTTATAGAAAGTCATGGAAATGGTATATTTTAATCGACTTATTAAAACTGGGGGAAATGGTCTTTAATCATTGTCTGACACCTATAAATTGTCTTGAAATTCATATCCCACCACGATTGACTTCAAAATTGGGTTCCTGCTCAAAGAGTGACCAAAAGGCACCAGTACCAAATGGCCTGGCCAAAATGCCTCATGGAACCAAATGCTGGGGGCAGTCACACTGTGAGTTTTAAATGCCTAGACCCTAAAGCATAGGCATGTTCTTCTCATTAGCCCTATGGTTCTCAATCCTGTCTATATGTTAGAATCACCTGGGAGCTTAATAAAAATGATGCTGCCTTGGCCCCTCCCAGTCTCTTTATCTCTGATTTAATTGGCCTGGGTGGACCTGGGCATCAGTATTTTTTTTTTCCCCTTAATTTTATTGTGGTGAAATATAACAAAAAGTTTGCCATCTTAACCGTTCTTACGTGTACAAATCAGTGACATTAATTACATTCACCATGTTGTGCTACATCACCATGATCCATTGCCAAAAGTGTTACATCACCCCCAACAGACTCAGTACCCCTTAAGCCGTAACTCTCATTCCCTCCTCCCTGTAGCGCCTGGTAACTGCTAATCAACTTTTGTCTCTATGCATTTGCCTATTCTAGATATTTCATACGAATGGGATAATAAATATTTGTCCTTTTGTGTCTGACTTACTTCACTCAGCATAATGTTTTCAGGGTTCATTCACACTGTAGCATGTATCAGAACTTCATTTCTCTTTATGGCAGAGTAACATTCCGTATACTACGTATTGTTTATCCATTCACCTCTGACGGACATTTAGGTTGTTTCCACCTTTTGGGCATTGTGAATAGTACTACAGTGAATAGTGGTTTACAAGTATCTGAGTCCCTGGCTTTCATATTTTTTGGGAAAATACGTAGGAATTGTCGAGTCATATGATAACTCCATATTTAAGATTTTGAAGTACCACCAAAGGGTTTTGCACAGCGGCTGCACCATTTTACATTCCTACCAGCAGTGCATGAAGGTTCCAGTTCCTCTGTATCCTCCTCAGCAGTTGTTAGTATCCACTTTTCTATCAGCCACCCTAGTGAGGGTGGGGTGAAGGCATGAGTATTTTTTAGACGCTCTCCGGTGATTATTAATGTGCAACCGGGTTGAGACCCACTGAAGTTACAGGAAACTTTCCCTCCTCCAGCCTCACCCTCCATCCCATCATTGTGTATGGAATTGTTGCTATAAGCCAGGTTTAGCCACAGTATTCTTATCATAGCTTTTTTTAGATGTGATTTTTATTTGTTCTTAAAAAAAAAAAAAAAAATTTTTTTTTAGCACCTTTATTCTGAAGAGCTCTTAATTGCCGTGCTTAGAACTTCCAAACAGTGAACATTGGTCAGGCATCAAAACAGCAGAACGAGGGAGTTGGCCCTTGGGTGATACTGGCAGGTGGGGCTGCGCAGCTCCTCGGTTCTGGACCCCATTAACCCGTGACCTAGAAACGCCTTTTTTTGAATAAGCAGTCAGTGTTGTACCCACAGCAGCACACTTTAAACACTAAACACCGTTCAGGGCTGCCCTCCGTGTGTCATTATGTTTTGCGAGTCGCTTCCCACCCCACCATCACCCTCTTATGTTGTCATCTCTCTTCTAAACGGGTGTCGGTTTTGTGCTTGGGCACAAATTGCTGTGGCCTGCCTTGTCAACTGTGATGCGTGTGGGTGCCTATGACTTAGTGAGATGCAAGTGTCTCTTGGTTCCTGATGGCCAAGGGGTCGGATCTGTGGATCATGCTCCCTCCTTGAGTGCTTTGGGTCTTTTTCTCTAGCCCACCCACCCGTGCACAGTCAGAAAGAGAAGTAGCAGAGGCAAGTGAAGTCCATGCAGGGCAATCCACTTTATCTGTATTAAAAAGAAAAAAAAAGTGTGTGTGTGAGAGAGAGAGAGCATGTGTGTTTGGGGATGGTTTTAGGTAGAAAACAGGCTAGTGAGAGGTGGAGAACTTGGTTAACATTTTTAATCCAAAGTGAGATTTTTCAAAAGACTTATTTCTGGATTTCAATGATTTAATGCGATTCCTGTTGCCCATTTCTATGAATAATCAGCATTTGTTTTTATGTGAGTAATAACACAGAGCAAATTCAGCCCCCTTAGTTTTACCATTTTAAGCAGCTCTTGTAGGCCCAAAGGCATGTGCTGTTTACGAAGTTACATGGGTAGTAATGATAAAAGCGGCAATGAGAATAGTAATGATTAACACTTCTTGAACCCTCTCAGTGTGTTAGGCAGTGACTTTACATGCATTATCTCATTTAATTCTCACAAGAACTCTTTGAAGTAGGTCAAGAATGATCCCTGTTTTACAGATGAAGAACCAGGCTCAAAGAGGAGAAGTCAGGTAGTTAGTGAGTGGTAGGTCAGATTTTGCACAGAGCAGCTTGACTCTGGGTGTTTGCTCGCGTGCTGCACTTGTGTGTATTATATGCATCTAGAGAGCCATCAGTGGGGTAGAGTGAGCCAGGGCTATCACACCAGCCCTTGTCATTTGGCTGGGAGCTGTCTGGAGAGAGGCATTCCGTGTTGCAGCAGGGAAACAGACCTCTTTTAGGCACGGAAGTCCCTTGGGGCAGCAGGCAGAAGCACCTTCACCTGCTTATAAGACCTCAGCACTCATTGACAGCCAGCTCCTGTATCTCCATCACCAGGGCCACAAAGGTGGATTGGGCTGACTGTGGGGTCCCATCAAACGTCCCTCTGTGCTCAGAAGCCTTTGCCGACTGTCGCTCTGGCCCTGCCCTTCGCTGATTCCAGTGTTCCTACTCAGAGTACCAACCACTGAGGGAGCTGCCCTGGATGAGAACTTTAATCTCCACCCATAGTTAACTGCTTCTGGGGGAGAGGAGCCCTGGTGGCACAACAGTTACATGCTTGGCTGCTCACTGAAAGGTTGGCAGCTTGAACCAACCCAGCGGCTCTGCGTGAGTAAGACCCGGTGATCTGCTCCTGTGAAGAGTATAGCTAGGAAAACCTTATGGGGCAGTTCTGCTCTGTCACACGTGGTCGCTATGAGTTGGAATTGACTCGACAGCACCCTGCAACAACAACAATAGGGATGAGGCACGGTGTGTGCCTTATACATACATGTGGGGGTAAATGTGTCCTTTCTCCAGGGAGAGCGTATTTCTAGCTCACTCTCAGGAGGGCATGCCACGTTATTTTTGTGATATTTTCTTGAGAGTTATATTGAGTGCATCAAGCCAGTCTCTCTACCCCAGCTCTCTGTTGAGAAACCACTTGTTAGCTGGCAGATTACTTAACGTCTCTGTGCTTTAATCTCCTCCTGTGCAGAATGAGGATAATAAATTGTGTCTGCCTATAGGGTTGTTGGAGCCCTGGTAGCACAGTGATTAAGCGCTTGGCTGCTAACTGAAGGGTTGGTGGTTTGAAGCCACCATCTGCTCTGCAGAAGAAAGATGTGGCAGTCTGCTTCTGTGAAGATTACAGCCTTGGAAACCCTATGGGGCATTTCTACTCTGTCCTGTAGGGTCACTATGAGTCGGAATCAACTCGATGGCAGTGGGTTTGGTTTTTGTTTTTTTATAGTGTTGTTGTGGGGAATGAAGAGTTAAAGTATGTCTAGTGTTAGAATAAACCCAGAATAGAATAGGATGTAGTTCGTGCTCGATGAGTGTATTAGTCTTCTGTTGCTGCTGTAATGAATTACCACAAACTTAGTGGCTCAAAAGAATACAAATTTATTATCTTACCGTTCTGGAGGTGGGTTTCACTGGGCTGAAATCAGGGTGTTGGTAGGCATGTGTTCCTTCTGGAAACTCTAGGGGGAATGTCTCCTTTTGCCTTTTTCTAGCTTCTAGAAGCTGCGTGTGTTCGTTGGCTGTGGCCCCTTCCTCCATTTTCAAAACCAGTATCTTCAAATCTCTCTGTCTCTCAGATGATGACCCCCTACTTCCATTGTCACATTTCCTTCCTTCTTCCGCTTCCATCTTATAAGAACCCTTGTGATTACATTGGGCCCACCCAGATTAATTCAGGATAATCTCCCCATCTCACGATCCTTAATGTAATCGTATCTGTAAAGTCCCTTTTACCATGTAAAGTCACATATTCACAGGTTTTGGGGTTAGGATATGGTTGTTTTGGGGGGCTATTATTCATTCTGCCACAATAAGCATTAATTAGCTTTACTTAATTAATTAAATAAAATGAAACAACTAAGCTGGCTAGCTTGAGGGTGGAATAAATAATACTTTTACCAGTATAGTAACTAACAGCATGCATTGCACACTTGCAGTGTTAGCTCTGTCCCATCTCAGGGCCTTTGCGTCCATGATTCCCTTTCCTTGGAGCTTGTTTCCTTCCAGAGGTTTGGATGGCAGGCTGCTTGGTGTCCTTCAGGTCTCAGCTCCAATGTCACCTCCTCAGAGAAGCCCTCCTTGATCACCCTTGTTAAAGCAGGCATCCTCACCCCATTTCCTACATCACATCACATCACCCTGTTTACTTCTTTCTAGGAGTGATCGTTGTAATCTTTTTGTCTATTGTCTGCCTGATGTGTCCTGTCTGCCCTGTGTAGAATGACAACTCCAGGAGAGCAGGGACCTTGTCTGTCTTTTTCACTCTGTGTCCCAGTGCCTGGAACAGTTTCTGGAACAGAGTAGGTACACAGCACTTACCTGTTGAGTAAGTGAAGGAAGCCATGTCAGCATGATGCGTGCTCTTAATGCTCACACTTTCCTATGTGCTGGGTGCTTTTATTATACTTCCACTTCATAGATGAGGACACCAAGCTCAGAGAGGCTAAATCATTGCCCAAGGTCAATAGTGACTGAATTTGCACCCAGGTCTGCCTGGCTCCAGATCCTTGACTCCCACTACCTCCTTGCCTCATGGCTTTGGGGTCATTAGAAGCTGCTTGAGCCAGCTGTGTTGGCAGCCACAGAATGCTAGCAGGTCCATTGTCTCTGCCGCTATTTCTGAGTGCAGCGTGCAGCTTCCAGGCCCACCTGCTGGCCATCTTGACCTTGGTTTTCCTCTGCCTAGGTCTGTTGCGTCGGGTCTCGACTCCCCTGCCAAGACTAGCTCCATGGAAAAGAAACTTCTCATCAAAAGCAAAGAGCTGCAAGACTCTCAGGACAAGTGTCACAAGGTATTTATTTCTGCAGCTGGCCTCCTTCCTTGCTCCAGGATCCTCCCGTCAATATATGCCAAGGGATCCGCCTGGGGCCGCTGCGGGCGCTGAGCAACCTGATCCGTAGAGAGCGAAGCGCTCCCTCCCTCGCTGAAGTCGTGCCTCCAGCAGCTCAGAGGGAGATGAATTCGGGCCTTGACGTTGCTGTAAATCCTTTAAATCTTAACCAAAGGAGGCCCTGGATTTAGAACGGTCTGTTTCTCAGCATGACCCACCTAGACGTCTGCTTCTTCCGGCAGGTGGCGCGGGTCCTCACCTGTGGCTGAGATGCACCTCATCTGCTTTAAGTGATGCGAAGTCTCTCTTCCTAGTCTTTTAAAGCTCCTGCTTATGTAACCACGGCCACTGTATTGATTATGCTCACCGTGTCTTAACACTCACTGTTCCTGCCCAGGGGCAACTCTCTGGAAGCTAACAAAAGTCACTCCTTGCTTGGGACTCTTGAGAGTGCAGACGAATAAATACCTCCTTGCCCTGTCCTGGATTTGTCCTCTAGATCTTTGCAAGGAGATGGGGGGGATCAAGATGGATTTGGGATAAAATTAAAGTGACATCTGCAAAAGCAAAACAAAACAAAAACCAAACAGGCGAAAAATGGTGATTGTGGCTTCCTTGCTAACTGGGTTAGAGGAGTGATCCAGTGTGAACCTGAGACCTGAATGAGAGGAGTGACTTAGCGTTGGTGACTGTCCTTACGAAGAACTGTGCATTCCTGGGCGAAGACAAAATGGTATTTCCATCCCAACTTTTGGCAAATTAGTGATAGCCCAGACCACAAGGTGGTTTCAGAGGCTACTTGAGATTTGATTGCTCCTAATGAACCTTCATAGGCCTTTTTTAACCTGTCGATGTGTTTATTTCAGATGGAGCAGGAAATGACCCGGTTACATCGGAGAGTGTCTGAGGTGGAGGCTGTGCTTAGTCAGAAGGAGGTGGAGCTGAAGGCCTCTGAGACTCAGAGATCCCTCCTGGAGCAGGACCTTGCTACCTACATCACAGAATGCAGTGTGAGCCTTCCCCAAAGCCCCCTTCCCTGGAGGTGGCACTTCCTGTTGTGTGTGTCTCATCCTGTTTCATGATGGTTTCATGAGGCACATCACAGCCAATGACAGAGAGTAGAGAGAGGAGGCAACCCCCAGTACCAAAGCAAGCTCTGTGATTTGCAGAGTAGCATAAGCCAGGTGTGAGGTCCCAGAGAAATGAGGTTGAACCCTGCTGGAAGTCCAGGTAGACTGCTGGCATCCTGGAGCCTGCAGGTGTGAGCAGGGCATCATTGCAGTGAGCTGCAGTGTGTTCTGACATCTTACACCTCAACCTCTTTAGTCTACATTGTGTCCAACGTGATCCACCTTGGGAATCAGACTCCCAAACATGTATAAGAAAATGTGTTTTGAGTCTGTCTGAAATCAATTTTCTACTGCCTAGAACCAGCTTAGCAAGAAGAAAGCTCAGCCTTTGAAACACAGACACTCTGTCATTATTTACCGTGTGACTTTTTTTTTTTTTCTTCACAAGAGTAGACTGTCTTCTCCATTGTCTTGTTAAATTTTTCATTCAGGTGTTTTTTAATGTGCCCAATTAAAACAGCCTTAAGAAGTTGAATCACACATTTTTAAAGGTTTTTTTCACAAGGGAGAGGAAATCTATAGAGCGTGGCTGATTAAGAATAACTGCTATGTTTCCATTCCAGACTTGGCTGCGTTTCAGTGGTGGGTGAAGTTATTTAGCTGTGTATTTCGGATATATATTTCAGTGCCACTGAAGCATGGAGGGAACCTTATGGATGAAAGGTGTTCAGGAAACGTAAGCTAGGAGGTGGAAATAGACTAGTCAGAATCTGTAATGACAATGAGGCAGAGAATGAAGTATTTCTACTTTGGAAGTGGGATGTGTGCTTGAGAGCCCTCAAATAACCAAGGTTGAAGAATAAAGATGGTAGCCATCCAACTGGTGGTTATAATGGTTCAGGGATCTTGTTAGTATTTGGTCCTGAACATATGAGTAAGTATCTGTTAGTACAGGTAGATGGTGGTAAGAGGCAGACTGATGTAATTCAGATTGGATCTATAAGGTCATGGTTGAGATGAAGTTTCTTGAACCAAGGGGTTTTACAGGATGAAAACCGGAACCAGCAACCAACCTGGAAGCTGTAAAGTTTGGATCCATCACCGGAAACTGTCTTGTTGTCTGCGAAGCTGCTTGAAACTCTCTTAATTAATCTTTTCAAACCAAGCAGGATCCATAGGTCCACCCTATTGAAATTTTTGCTTTCCGCAGAGCTTAAAGCGAAGTTTGGAGCAAGCACGGATGGAGGTGTCTCAGGAGGATGACAAAGCACTGCAGCTTCTCCATGATATCAGAGAGCAGAGCCGGAAGCTCCAAGAAATCAAAGAGCAGGTATGGCTGCTTGCCCGGGAACAGAGCGGACCTCTCATTCAGAAGAGGCGTGTTTGCGAAAGAGAAAGAGAGAGATGTATGTAGGTCGTTTGGAAACTTGAGGTTTCCCATGATTTGTATAAATCATAGAGTGCTTGTTCCAACTCCGTTTGAAGTCTGCACCCCATAATGCCTTCTTTTTTTTTTTAAATTAAAATGTCAGTTTAGAGCAGAGTTGGGAAAACTGTGGCCCACAGGGCAAATCCATCCCGCTGCCTGTTTTCTAGAGTCCCTGGGTGGTGCAAAGTTTGAACACGCTTGGCTGCTAACCAAAAGGTTAGAGGTTTGAGTCCACCCAGAGGCACCTCTGAAGAAAGGCCTACTTTCAAAAAATCAGCCTTTGAAAACCCTGTGGAGCACAGTTGACTCTAACATGCACGGGGTCACCATGAGTTGGAGTCGACTCTATGGCAACTGGTTTCTGGCCTGTTTTCTAGGGCCTACGAATGGTTTTACTTTTTTCAGTGGTCGGGGGAAAAAAAAAATCATGAGAAGAACAATATTTCACAAAATGTGAAAATTAAATGAAATTCAAATTCCAGTGTCTTGCATAGTTTGATTGGAACACAGCCATACTCATTCATTTACTGTTGTCTGTGACTGCTTTCAGGCTACAGTGGCAGAGGTGACTATTTGTGTCAGAGATGATATGGCTAAGAGGAAACTATTTGCTACTTGGCCCTTTACAGAAAAAGTTTGCTGACCCCCTCCTCTAGAACATGAAAAAAATAATAACGATATTAAATATTTTTAAAAACTTTTCAGATACACTTTAAAGCTTTGAGAGAAGTGAGGATAATTCATAGTTTTACGTACATCAAGAAATATTCTGGAACCTGAGTTTGAGCAGTTATGGCCGAGTCAGGATGAACAGGCATATCTGAGTACAGGAAGCCATCCCCTATGTGTTCAGAAAAGAGAACCAAGATCTTTAAAAAGCCCACTCTTTTTATTTTTTCTTTCTAAAAGGTTTTTTTTTTTTTTTTTTTTCGTGTAGATAGTTCATTTTTATATCGCCTCATTGTTTCCTTTTTGGCCTGGATTTTTCTGTCTTTTGAAGAACCTGTAAATAGAAACTCTAATGAAGAGATGGCAATGAGTAATTGGAGAGCTGAATTTTCAGCTGCCAGGCAACTCTCATTCATTTCAGAAAATCTAATGGAAACATTGATGGAAGTGAACATTTTTTCCTCTGAGTAGCTCAAACTTAGCCATCTGGGCCGTGCTCATGCAACAAACTTCTGCAAATAATTTGATCCATTAATTACTCTTCAAAGAAAGAATTATTATTTCTGGGGTTTTATCAGCATAATATGTTTACCACCTTAATTTTTTTAAGTGATAGGTTAATAGCTTCTTGCTCAACACAAGTGTTTTAAATGAATGTGCATAGGAAACTTGGCAGTATGGTTATCAGGTTTCTGAATACCAACACTAATCTTAGAGATTTTGAAGGCCACACACAGTTTGAGAAATCTGCTTTGACAGGTGACTCATGCCCCTTTTGTTAACACAGTTTTTCATCCTAAAAGTTTCAAGAGGTGGGATTTTTTTTTTTTTCTTTCGCCTATTAGTCTAGTGTGTTTTGAAATTTACTTTTGGTGACATCCTGGGGAAATGAAAGCCATATTTGGCCACCAGAGGGAGCACGCTGCTGGTGTCCATGAATTCCATAGAAACAGAATTATCAGGACATTTTGAAAGGTATATGCTGGTGGCTGAGTTAAAAGAAATGTCTTTCATGATTCATATCACAGTTGGCATGCATATGGAGTTTTAGATTTAATGACTGCTGAAAGTTCCATTGGGGGGAAGAAACTTCCCGGTTTCAGACTTTATTTCTCATCAGAAGAAGAATTTATTAAAATGACTCTTGGTAAGTTTTGTGAGAGCAGGATGTTTGCAAGCCAGGAAAAAGCGTTTAATGCTTTCAGCAAACTCCCAGTATTTGGTTTGCAGCATATTGATTCCTCCCAGATTTGGCATTTATTCCTGTTCTTTCTCTCAAATGCTAATTTTCTGTACAGCTAACTGCTTATGTTTTTTTAAATATTTTGCTTCTACTTAGCTACCCCCTGTAGAGTATTTGGATTTGGTTTAAAATAAAAACACCTAAAGTCTTATGTGATAGTGAGATTCACGAGCCATTACTAGCAGTTACTGATTCCCGTTCTCCCTGGGAAGAGAAACAAAAGTGTGGCTACCATACAAGTCATTTATGTTTCAGGATTTGTGATTAAATAGGACCATGTCTGATACTCCCTTCTCTTACAAAATTCTGAAGCTCCATTTAGAAGACTTGCCTTCTGTGGTCTCGAAATTTGTCCCATGGTTCCCCACTCTGACCCCGTTCAGCTCTTACGCACAGTTCATTCCACGCCCAGATACTACAGCTAAGCTGCCCTTAGAAACAGCCTGATTATCTTCTCGGATTTTTCCTCAAGCAGGGATTTGGTTAGCTGCTGGATTTATAGGATTTCCTTGAAGTATCCAGCATAGTAACAGAGGATCAACAAATGAGTTAGAATTCCTTTTGATTCTTGTAGCAGGCTGGGTGCCTCAACAGCTTGAAGAGCTGACAAAGATGTTGCCTAGTTCTTGCCTTCCTCCCCCTGGGTGCCGACAGCTCAGGAAAGAGATATGTTGTGGGGAAGGAACAACTGCTATATCCTCACTCTTGACAAAACAGAGAATATACATTACCTTCTCACTGACATAAGTTCAAGAAAGAAAAGGGACCTTGAGGATAAAAATGCCCAGGATTTCTTCCAGCTCTGCCTTCTTGGTCTCTGTGCCTATGGACAGGTCAGGCTTGTCCATTACATCTAGCAGGCATAGTACCTGGGACCCACAATACTTTTAGATGTTTTAATTTCTTTGAAAACAGAAGAAAAATTGAACTTTCAAGGTGGAAAAAATATTTTCATATAATTAGTATATTTGTTTTTGTATCAATGTAGTTGTAAAATATAATTTTTATTTTATTTTTTTTATAGAGGAAGGGGTCTATGAAGGCAGAAGTGCCTATAGCCACCTAAGTCATAATGCCATCCTGGCTGTTGTTGTGTGCCTTCGAACTGATTCCGCCTTATTAGAGACCCCATGTGACAGAGTAGAACTTCCCCGCAGGGTTTTCTAGGTAGTATTATGCAGCAGATCACCAAGTCTGTTCTCCGGCAGAGTGGCTAGTGGGTTCAAACTGCTGAAGACCTTTCGGTTAGCAGCTGAGCGCTTAACCATTGTGCCACCAGGGCTCCTTAGTCCTGGCAGAGGGGTCTAAAACAACCTCAAGTAAAGGATGCACCATTTGCATCATCTGTGCTCACGTTCCACTCTGTGAGTCCGGGTCGTCATAAGCAGGTTATAAGGACTTTCGGTTGTATAATACAGTGTCATCTGCTGATTAGGCACCACCCAGAAAACCTGTGTGTCCCATCACCCCTAGGATTGGCCTTCAACGACAATGTGCTTTTGGGTGGGAGTGGGTGAAATGAGACCCCCACTCTGCTTTGGACTCGTTTTTTTTCCTTTCCCCTCAACCAGTGATATTGGGCGAGGCTTGCCCAGAAACAATCCAATTTTCATGAGAAAATCACCTCCCCTTTAGTGTGCACTGGGGAACCTGTTACCATGGGATGGAAGGTTTACTTTATGCTCTATTATTAAAACATTTATAAATTGCATTTTACTGGTTTAAAAAAACTTTGCTCAATTGATAACGCCAATTATTTGGGGAAGAAAGGGTCTTAAGGGATGTTCACTGTATATTATGAATGCCCAAGACAATCTTGATTCTGTTCCTGTTCTCATTTTGTATCCCCTCCAAGGCACCTTGGATCAGATAAACGCTCATTCATGATCATTGTACTTAGCCTTGATGTTGGTAACAAAGACTATTTTTACACTTTGTCCAAAAGTTTTCAAAACCATCATCCATTTCTTCTGGTAGATCCAGTTTTGAAAAACCTTGATTGGAATGTTTTGTTTTGATTTTAGAAGTTCATTTTGCAAAACGTCTGGCTTTTTGGATCACTTTAAAGGATTTGCTCCAGGGAACAAGATAATTCTTTCCTTGGAATTTTTCTCACAAGTTATTCTGACTAGAGCCAGTGTTTTCTGACTCTTCCAGATTTCAGGGTGACTTAAAGTTCAGGAGCAATATTAAGTTCATCATTCAGTTTTACATCCAGAAAAATTAATGGTGAGAAACTGACATAATGGGTTTCACTTTCCAAGATTCTTTCCACTGAGATTGCCAATTACCCTCTTGAGCCGCTGTCTGAAAGGTTAATTTTTAAAACTAGTACCATATCTAATTGTGTTAGAAGCACATGACTTCTAAAGGACAAATCTGTATAAATGATCACCCTTGGAAGAAAACTACACGTAAGCAGTTTATCCTCCTTGTTTAAAGAACAGTTCATTTCAGCTCTCCTGTGTTACCAATAATGCCTTAGGTTCTGTGCATATTGTGTGGTATTTGCTCAAAGGATCTCGTTTCAGGCACATGTGTTCCAAATGGTTTTACTAATGATACATGTTCTACAATAAATCAGTTTAAAGATTTAATGTTCTCTCATCCTTCTTCTTTCCCCTCACTCCCCACACTTTCTTTTCTTGTGTGGTCTCTTCCTGTGTCCAACATTCTTCTCACCTTCTCTCTGGGTCTGTTCTCTACCAGTCTCTCTTCAATGTGTGTCTTCCCTTGGTGGTAAAGAATGCTTGATGTTCTTCTGTCTTTCCTGCCTGTGGTTTCTTTCAGGAGTTCTAAAGTTCACCTTTATTCCATTGCATGCTCTCTAGGAGTACCAGGCTCAAGTGGAAGAAATGAGATTGATGATGAATCAGCTGGAAGAAGACCTTGTCTCGGCAAGAAGACGGAGTGACCTGTATGAATCGGAGCTGAGAGAGTCTCGGCTCGCCGCTGAAGAATTCAAGCGGAAAGCAACAGAAAGTCAGCACAAACTGATGAAGGTAGCCAGCCACCATCCAGGAGGGAGATCACAGTCCCACTTCTGCTGTTTTTTGGGGTAGAATCATAAGGTGATCTTGGCAAGAATAAAGGGAATACTGTCTTAATGAGTATATGTTTGGGGAATAATGGGATACCTTGGAAGATCCCAGTCTTCATTTATAGAAGATAACTTATTATCTTGAGGAAGTCCTTGAATCCTGCAAACAGTTAAGCACTTGACTACTAGCCAAAACATTGGCAGTTTGAACCCACCCAAGGGTACCTCGGAAGACAGGCCTGGAGGTCTGCTTTCAAAAGGTCACAGCATTGAACACCCTATGGAGCACAGTTCTACTCTGCACACATGGGGTCACCATGAGTCGGAATCGACTTAATGGCAACTAACAGCAGTCATCAATTCAGACTTTAATCTCCCAAGCTAAGATACCTCAATATTATTTTGGTCACAGAGATCAAGAAAGTACCATTGGTAGTCTTTTCTAGAAGATTTTTAGATTGGTAAAATTTCCCAATATGTTGTATCTTTTTAATTACAGGCTAAGGATCAAGGGAAGCCTGAAGTAGGAGAATATGCCAAACTGGAGAAGGTATTTTCCATTATTGGTGTCACAGTTTTTGGTTGATAATATTTCTACATTAATATCAGCGGCCAGTCATTGACAGAGACTTGCAACAAATAAAGAACTCTCTTCCAGGTTTACTTTGATGGTCAACCTTTGGGTGACCACGTTTAGCCTCAGCTGTTGTTCTAAAAGGTTATGATAAAAGACACCTCAGTTTTTGACATGCCTGCTAACAGCAACAAATGCACCCACTCAGTAAAATAGATATGAAAATTCCTATTGCTTTTAAGGCACCAAGCAACTTTGATTCTCTCTTCTCTGTTTGTACGTTGGTGGGCCTAGAAAGATAGTAAAGATGGATAGATGGATAAGCCCCATGAAGGAGGTTTGCCCTGGAATATTCAAAGACTGTTCTTCCTCTTCATTAGTAGGCTCTGGAAAACAAAGCAAAAAGACCCCATGGAAACCTCAAAAAAAAAAAAAAAAAAAAGACTGCAATAAATGTAGCAAGACATTAATGCCTATTTGCCTTTTATTTCCTGGTATTTTAAATAGATCAATGCTGAGCAGCAGCTCAAAATTCAGGAGCTCCAAGAGAAACTGGAAAAGGTAAGCCCAGGGTGATTTTTTTTGGAAATTACTCCCCCATTCCCAAATACCTTCCTTTACTTTGTCCTGGAGCACTAAAGAAGAAAGAAATAGGATTAGTCACCCAGCACTGAGGAAAATGAAGAGGGAGTGAGCTATTACCTGAAAATCTCGGAGTTTTGAATACATTTTTCCCTCCCGAGACGTGTCAGCAGTGTTTATTTTTAAAAACCAAGCTGTGTGAGACTCTCAAGTAAAAGTTCTAATTATACTACAACAGAACCTGACAGAACCCGAGAGGCCGGTTTCACTCCCCTCACGAGGCCAAGCTTACCATTTTGCACACTTGTAAGAGAAGCATGTGTTGTTAGCACCCCAGATTGTTTTCAATCAGAAACTCAGCCGCTTTTTATAGGGCCTGTGCATTGGAAGGAGTCTCTGGGTGGTGCAAATGGTTAACATGCTCGACTGCTAACTAAAAGGTTGGAGGTTTGAGTCCACTCAGAGCTGTCTTGGAAGAAAGTCCTGGTGATCTCCTTCTGAAAAATCAGCCACTGAAAAATCCTATGGAGCACGGTTCTACTCTGACACACATGGGGTTGTCATGAGTCAGGATTGACTTGATGGCAACTGGTGTAACTAGCGCTTGGAAGGCTGAAGGATCTGTGGCATCATCACATGGGTTGGGAGAGGGTTCACAGCGTCCTGCAAAGTTTGTGCTAATGGCCCTCCCTTTAGTTGATCACTGGAAATGCTTAAGAAAAGGGCCAGAATGAATGTGGTTCTGAGACGTGCCTTTCACATCATGAACGTGTGAGTGTGCCTATGGATGAGCTTGGTTGAATACAACCCCTTCTTATTTATTCTTGAGTTCACCAGCATAAAGCTCTGCTCCCCTCTTTTAGCTGGAAGCTTGTGTGAAAATGTGCTGCATATTTTCTTCTAGAACTGTGCTGTTCAATAGACATGTGATGTGAGCCACATATCTGATTTTAAGTTTTCTAGTAGCCACATTAAAAAGAGCAAAAAGAAACAGGTGAAACAATTTTGATAATATATTTTTTTAACCCAGTATATCCAAAATATTTTCATTTTCGTATGTACCAATATTTTAAAAATTTACAGTTGCAGTTTTTAAATTGATTAAAATTAAATAACTTTAAAAATTAATTTCTTAGTCATACCAGCCACATTTCAAGTGCCCAGTAACCACCTGTGGCTAGTGGCTACCTTATTGAATAGTGAGGGTCTCAAAGTTAGAGTTTTCTTGCAGTTTCCACTAAAAAAAATTATTTTAAGCAATTTAAAATTCTTATTCTCTTAAACTTAGATCTTTACCGTAATGCTTATATGAGCTGTAGTAAAGACTCAAATAAAAAATGAACAAATACAAAATTAACTTCAAGAAATTTAGCTTTTTTTTTTTTTTAAACATGTCTTTACAAATTACTATGAACACTATGGCTATTGTGCCCTTTGAAAGGTATTTACTTCAATAAAGTTTAAATTATAGCTTTTATTTTGTTTTCTTCTTGTAAAAGTTGTACAGATGCCTCATAGGAAAATTAGCAAGTGAGATAATTAAATAAGGAGATAATTAACGCTCAGAGGTAAATGCCCTTAATACCTGGGTAGATAAATCCTTGTAGACCTTTTCATCTGCATTCACAGTGGTGCATAGAATCCAAGTTGCTAATGATTGTCAAATACACCATTATCTTATGAACCCTAAGAAAGAAAAAATGCTGCCAATTATAATGGTAGGCTGCATCCTGAACTCAGTGATGTTACAATGTTAAAAATAAATACATAAATAAAGTGCTCCTTAGAATAGATTAAAGACAAGATGAAACAGATGTTTATATGTTTTGGAAAAAACGGACACCCTACATACTCAGTATCACCTGCTTTTTTCACCTAGAGCATCCTTACCCTCTTTCCACAAGAGTAAATTTGGCCATCTGTCTCTTGTTCTTTTTGTTCTCATAGGCTGTAAAAGCCAGCACGGAGGCCACCGAGCTACTTCAGAATATCCGCCAGGCAAAGGAGCGAGCAGAGCGGGAGCTGGAGAAGCTTCAGAACCGAGAGGATTCTTCTGAAGGCATAAAAAAGAAGCTGATGGAAGCTGAGGTGAGCAGGGGACCTCCAGCTCGCAACAGACTAACCCCAGGCCCCCAGCGCAGCCGTCCGCAAGCACTTGTGACCACCGGTGACCGACCAGCCTTTGGCTGTGACAAGGGAAAGAAACTGCAAAACCATCACTCGCATGTTTGACCAAACCGCTCTCCCTTCTGATAATCCCTTTGAAATGTGAGAGGCTTGGAAATGTTTTTCCCAAAGGGGAACAAGAGTTATCACAGCAGCTTCAAGTAGAAGGAAGTTTTGATAAAAGCTTTTTCTTTCCATTTGTTTTCCTTTGACCTACTCACTAATCTGGGAGAACTTGCATTTATGTAGGTTAAATGTAACTCTGCCTCTGAGTTTTTCTTCCCTCTGTACCCTCCTTTTTTTCTTTGCCGTTTCCCACGATATGTTAATAATGTATCAATTTTCAAAGCTTCAGCTGTTGCCTGTGTGTTGATGACTCCCAGATCTATAGTTTTGGGCCTCTTCTTTCCCTCAAATTCTTTGTTGTTGTTGTTGTTGTTGAAATCATTTATATAATTATGTAGAAAATACACAAATGTCTTCTCGTTGTAAAAAACGTACACAGTTCTGAAGAATGTAGAATAAAAGTGACATTTCACCTTTCCTTCTCTCTGCCCTCCCCCTTGGTGTTTAGATGTGCCATGGCTGATTTAACTGTCCTCCTGTTGATGGCCCTTCTGCTTTACCCTGTCGCAGTGTTGATGTGAACCTATTTGTACGTGTCTCTTGGGGGCCATCATCACCCCCATTCCACGCCCATATTTCCTACTCCCCTCTGACATTTCTGTTGGGTGCCTCAACAATGTATCACATTTAGAGCGAACTCAGTATCTTCCCCACAAGCTGGTTTCCCTTCTCAATCTCCTCATCCCAGTCAGAGCCACCATCATTCTTCTCGTCATCCCAGGCTGAAAACCTTGTTGCCATCTGTTTTTTCTTCAACCCTGCCATCCACGGAGTTACACAGGCCTATAGATACAGCCACACTGTCTCTCCCTTTCATCCCCTGCTTGCCATTTCTGTAGGTGCCTCATAGTCCAGACCCTCTGCCTCTTAGCTGAGCAAATGTAATTGTCTCTTGGCCTTCTTGCTTGCAGCGTCTCCTTCCTCCCAGATCACTCACACAGTATAAGATTCGTGGATCTCAAGCCCAAGACTCCTCAGCATCCTCCACTCTGCGCCATCACAAAACTTTCAGGGTTCCATATATCTTAGGTGCACCTCTGAGCCTGGTACATGAAACTCTCAAAGATTTGACCCACAAATGCTACCCTTTCGCCTGTTCTCCAGCTCATTCCCCTAACGCACTGTAGACTTTACCTGGTGCTGACACGAGCTCGTGAGCATCTCTGTGTCTCTCCTAATGCACCACCCTTTGTCTGAAACACCTTCCAGCCTCTTCTCCTGCCTCCCTACCCCAACCTGCCAAACCCTACCCCTCTCCAAAGCTCACACCTGTGTAACTCATCTGCTCAACTGTTTGTTAAAAGTCCTCTTTCCTGCCTGTAACCATTCCTATCATTTTGTATGTATTTCTTTTGTGCTTTTTCCCCCTTTTAACCTGTTTGTTTGTGTTTGTCTTATCTTTCCCAAGGGCAGGAATTATGTCTTCCTCTCTGAATTTTCCATGATGCCTAGTGTGGTACTTTGCAGATAGTAGGTGCTTGGTAAATATTTGAATGAATGAATGCACTCTTGTAGCGTACACAACTGAGAACTTGAATTATAGAGTCTTGTTCTCTTCGCCGTTACTTCGGGGGCCTATGACTTTTCTTCCTGACTATAGAGCGTGTGCTTCTCGAGGGCTCTTTTCCCTCAGTGCAGGCATTATGCCCATAGCGATTACTCCATTAAAACTCTCTGATTGATTCACGATCTACAGGAACGCCGCCATTCTCTGGAGAACAAGGTAAAGAGGCTAGAGACCATGGAGCGTAGAGAAAACAGACTGAAGGATGACATCCAGACAAAATCCCAACAGATCCAGCAGATGGCTGATAAAATTCTGGTGAGCAGGAACGAAAGTTAAAAAGCTAAAAGATAACAAGCTAGAGGTTGCAAAGGGAAGGGGGTAAAGTGAAGAATTAAGCACCGTAACGGGGAGGTTTCACCGAGTAGGTAAATTAAGAGAGATGGTTTCAGTGAATGAACACCACGTCATAGAATAGTATAAATAACCAAATGTTGGATGTTTCGGTGCTGGTAACAGGTCCATAAGTATTAATTTTTGCTCTGTTTGCGACTGCCTGGTGTTTTTAGGTATGAACTTGCGTACTCTATCATTTTCGATGTATTTTTACAAGACCACTGCATACTTATACCAGCAGAGCTTTGTGTGGCCATTAACTTTGCAATGCCAATTTAAAAAGCTGTAGGAATTTAGACCTTTAAGACTGAAGCCCAAATTCTTGCTTTTAGAGAAGAAAGGAATTAGTCATACAGAATTGTTTTTCTCAGAGTAGTATTTGTCATAGATCCATGTTCACCCACTCACTTTCTCTGCTACAGTTGGTTATTTTATTTTATTTTTCAATTTCCTTAGATGTAGCAGGTCTTTTTTTAGGTTTTTAATCATCATCGTTCTGTTTTAGGTTTGATGACCAAATTAACTTAATCAAGGAAGGCTTGGCTGATGCTTCCACATGTGTTAAGTTGTGCCCTGCCAGGGTAGAAGGCAGGTGAACCTTTGAAGGGCTTTCCTTGGATCTTAGTCCAAAAGCCAGAAATTTGGATGCATCGTTTGAGAGATTTAGTGATGACTTGGACTCTGTTTATACCTCACCCCCAGGAGAAACTCTGAAGTAGTGGGCTGGTCCTCTCCACCATAAGCAGGTGCGGTGGTGAGCAGGTCACCGCATCTCTCTCTGTATCACTCTGGGAAATGAGTCACCAGCAACTATTTGAACTTAAGAATGGCTGACTTATAGCCATATACTTATTTTCATTAAAAAAAAAAAACTTCAAAACTTTGCATTTCTATTTTTGTGTATATTCATAAATAATATGGAATGGTCTTGAACAAACAGCTCAAAGAGAAATTGGTTTGTTTTGCTCTGACACACAGTATTCATATAGTATGTATATATATATATATATATATATATGTCTGCACACAAAAACAAATGTGACTGTTAGTCTACCCTCTCTGTTCTCTTGTTCCATCATCCAAGTCTCTCTTGGCTCTTGTCAACTGTGTGAATTATATCGTGAGTAAAATTAGATCTCACACCACAATCCCTTGCTTGGTACAAATGAAGTGGTTAACTCTTGTGGTTGCAAGGTGTTTCTCTGTTTAATGGTGATGTGTTCATTCATTCATTCAACAAATATTTAATGAGCTTCTACTATGTGCCAGGCACTGTTCTAGGACCTGGAAATATAGCAGTGAACAACAGTGTTTGCAGAAGACTGAAGAGTTGATCTAATATATATAGAAAACATATGTTAAAAGAATGACAACAACAACAAAAAATGCCAAACCATAAAGAAGTCCAATTTTAGAATATCTGCTTTTCCAAAGGTTCACTTGCAATTAGAACGCATGCGTATAGAGTTCTGCGTTCTCAGATTATGTGTTGTAAACTCCCATTCATAAATAGCTCAGAAATTTGGTCTTAAAATTGCCAATCTCAGGTGTCTGAGTTTTTGACCTATTTTTAGATTCTGATTTCTGTTCATGTGCTATCTTATGAGGACTGAAAATAAGAAAAAATGATTGTCAAGTGTTTTCTAACTTGAAAAAAAAGTAAGCAGATTACTTTCTCTGGCTGTATCTTGCCACTTGCCTGAGTGCCTTTGTGGTTGTGACTTCATTTATTTGAAGGTGCTTTTTGCTCAAGAACCCTATACATAGGCTGCATAGTATCTAGGCCATGGGCAAAGAGTGGTCCTTGATACTGTTATGTAATGATGATGATTTGGAAACAGATCCAAAAATGTCATTTACTTTAAAATATTTACTATTCTGACAAGAAGTTTCAAAACTGGCAATGGCGCTCTTATTACAGCAAAATTTTTCGCTTTAATAAAAGAAGTCGTTGCAGGGGCATCCTTTAGTGAATACACATAAACCCCTTAAAATATGTTTTTATTGATTAAAATCCTGTTTCCATTCAACTTTTCTAGATCACATCTGTTAGGCTGTAATGTATCTTGTGCACCTGGTCTTGAGATTGAACATTATAATGGTGCCAAAAACAAAGTCAATGATTGTAGACTTTAGAATTTCAAAGGTTTTGTCGCTAACATTTTATGTGTATTTGAGTCTGAAAGTACCCCCTCTTTTATGAACATATCCTGTATAATTTCCTCATTCTTCAAAATCCTCATAATTGCTTCTACATCTAAGAAAAATTTCATAAAATCTTGAGATGAAAACTTGGAGTAATGACTTTTGATATTAGTAACTAACTAATAGGTCCAGATTCATAAGAATTAATGTAGATGCAGCTATCTGTGCATTTAGAGAATGTTTCAGTGAATGGATGCTGCCTTTTATAAGACCAGTTTATAATACACTGGCAAATGAATTAGTATAATTTTCAAATAAATTATCATTTTGTTTAAAAGCAGAAAACTTAACAGTAAAAACTAAGAGGACGTTAAATTTGAGCTATTTATATTACTCCAATTCTTCTCATCTTTAATATATGTATACATATTACATCATTATTATCAGTGTATTTTATGTTCTGCTTTAGGTCCTATAAATGTTATATCGTGTAAACATTTCCAGGTATTCACATAATCCATAAACCCAATCCATTGCCGTCGAGTAGACGCTAACTCATAGTGACCCTATAGGACAGTCTAGAACTGCCCCATAGGGTTTCCAAGGAGTGGCTGGTGGATTTGAACTGCCAACCTTTTGGTTAGCAGCCAAGCTCTGAACCAGTGTGCCACCAGGGCTCCAATCCATATACCAGTCAGTTAAAATAATCATTTAAAATTTGAAGCTTTGGAGTTATAACATTAGTTTTCTTTCTTAGCTAGGGTTCTTGAGCAATAATTTTGTTAATGAGGAGAATACAAAATATTTTTGTCAATTATAACATTACTTTTCTCATTTAAAGCTGTCATAATAGTGAAAACTGACTGAGACTCAAGATAGTGGTCGGGGCTTTGTGCTGTACTAAATTTTCAAATATTGCCTTGAGACTCTTTTTTCTCTATGGAAAGATGAAGAGCTGCCTTTGCTTGACCTCATCACACCAACACATTTCTGATCCCAAACCCTCACACCCCACCAGCTGTGTGTGTATGTATGTGTCAGTGCTTGGACTTGGAAAACTCCAGGGCCAAGACTCGGTCGTGGTTTCCTTCCCAAGAGCCTTAGGGGTAGTAATGGAGGAACAGATGCCGGTTACCTGTGGTGCCTGTACCAAAGTCATGTTTCCTGTGAATGTCTAACATACTTTGGTTATGTCTTTCCCCTTGCACACCTGATGGTCTGTTCCTTTGTATCCAGGAGCTGGAAGAGAAGCACCGGGAGGCCCAGGTCTCAGCCCAGCACCTAGAGGTGCACCTGAAACAGAAAGAGCAGCACTACGAGGAAAAAATTAAAGTAAAGACACTTTCTGATCTCCCCTGGCATTCCTTCTGTATCGTCATGTAGCTTCTCCTCTTTCTGGGCACTTTTGGCCACTTCTTCCTAGACCAAAGGACTGTTGGGAGTAAATGCTATCACCAGTTCATCATGGGAGGTTTGGGAGCATTACCTATGTGAGGGTTTGGATATCTGAAGTTCAAAAAAAAATTTTTTTTTAAACTTGGTCATCAAGTATCTTAATGCCATCTTTAAAACATTTTTTTAACCCCACTATCATTCAGTCAGTGATAATTTAGATTTAGCGACATAGTCACCATACTCTTTGCTTTCAACTTTCTTCCTTACTCTCAGACCGGGATCCTTTTCCTTTTGTTTAAAGTATATCCTTGAGAACTTACTTTAGTGAGACTCCACTAGTAACAAGCTCTCTATTTTGTTTATCTGAAAATGCCTTTATTTCACCCTCATTCTTAAAAGGGATTTTGACTAGAGACAGACTACTAGATTGGCAAGTATTTTCTTGTAACACTCTTTGAAGATACCATTCTATTGACTTTTGGCTTTTGTTATTTCTATTGAGAAGTCTGCTGTTGGTCTAACTATTGCTTTCTTCCAAAGTAATCAGTCTTTTTTCTTTGGCTGCTTTAAATTTTTTCTTTGTCTTTATCTTTCTGCATATTTACTGTGACGTGTCTAGATGTGGATTTTTTATTTGTCCAGCTTGATATTTGCTGGGCTTTTTGAGTAGATTATTATTTTTTATCCATTCTGGAAAATTATTGGCTATTCTGTCTCAAATATTGTCTCTTTCTCCTTTTCTCTTTCTTTTCCTTTTGAAAATTTAATTAGATGTGTGTTAGATCACTGCCAATCTATCCCTTTAAAATATTTTCCATTTCTTTGACTCTCTGTGCTACATTCTAGGTAAGTTCTTCTGACTTATTTTCCAGTTTAATACTGCTTTCTTAGCTGTGTCTAATCTGCTATTAAACCAATCTATGAGTTTTTAATTCTAGTTATTGCACTTTTCATTTGTAGATGTTTTATTTGGTTCTTTCCCAAATTACTAGACTATTTAAGACAGTTTTCTATTCCTTGCAGTCATTTTCCAACGTCTTTTATTTCTTTAAACACAGTAAGTGTAGATGTTTTAAGATCTGCATCCGATAATTCCAGTATCTGAAATATTCGAAGGTCTGTTTCTTCTCTGTTGTTTTGCTGTTTTTTTAATGGTACCTGTTTCTTATAGGCTTGGTGATCTGCTTATTTTCTTTGGAAAATTATTAGTGAGAATTTCTCTGAGGCCTTGGATGAAAATATGTGCCCACTTTGGAGGAGGGCCCTGGAATTTGACTTCTCTCTCCTCTTACCTTATGAGGCTATCAAAACTGAGATTCAGATTTATTTGGTTTAGCAAATGCCTAAGGTTAAAGGCAGCTTTGTGCCCTTTTTACATTTTTATTTAATACTTTAAATCGTTTTCAGAAGGAGGGCTGGCCTAAATAAGCTAACCCAACATATTATCAGAAATGGATTCCAGCCTCTCAATTTCCTTTAAAATCATATCACATTTTTCTTATGATTTTGGTCCAAGCCTTTATCTCATTTTTTATGTTCTTGAGAAATCAGACATTGAAGAAGGCTTTTAAGGTTTCTGATGGTCCTGTTATTGATTTGGTTGGTATTCTCAAAGAGTTGACTATCTCTTCTTTGGAGAACCAAACCGTGTATATTCACACTCAGCATCACCACCATCACCACCCTGGTGCCTTCTTTCTTTACTCCAGTGCTACTTTTGGAAGTATAGGCAAGTAATCCAGAAGTGACTTCAAAATGTTCTAGTCTGACCCCTTACTTTTAGTGTATTTTAAACTTTATATACTAATCACTTTCGTTTGAATTCTTACTGACTTCTAGACTTTTGTCTTTGGAATAAACTGATTTTCAGAAAATTATGAGAATGAATATGGTAGTTCACAGATTGCTTTGCATAATGAATATAAAACCCTTTGTAAAATTCATTCTGTGATTTGAGTGACTATATTGACTTTCTTGTAAAAAGCCATGTTCTATCTTAATTTAGATATCTACAGTGGAATCTCCCATTTCAAACAAATTATTTTCTCCCCCCAGCCCCATATATCTTCTTGTTCATCCTTCTACCAGTTTAACCCTTTCAAGACTGAGATAACGTTCTTGATAGAGGCTTGCCTCTTCTGTACCCACTTACCTTTTATTGTTATCCATTACTGCCAAAGTTGAGGTCTTATTTTGAGCAGAGTCGTCTTGAAGTGTATTTCATTGCTTTGATATTTCATAAAAAGAGCTACCTGGTATAGACGCTATGTGGTCTCTGCTACCCTCTAGATGGAAAGAACTCTGTTGTCTAGATCCCAGGGAATGTTACGGAAAGATCTGTTCTCTTCTGTCTTCCCTACTGGACTCTTTATTAAACCATCTCTTTTTAGCCTGCTCCACTTTGTGCTTCCCATTCTGGCCTCTATATGGCTGTTTTAGTAATAATTATGACTATACCCTAGATTCTGCCCTTTTCTTGCTCGTAATTTTAGAATCATGCCCTGATATCTGAGAGAGTGGGTCACTTAGCCTATTGAGCTTCTTCCCTCCTCATGACCCCGTTCTCCACCTTTTGTTCTTCTCCACCAACTCCCATTCTATTTTTTCCATCAGTTGGTTCTAGTTTAAAGCCCTCTTTGAAATCTGTTCTTTCATTTCTTCATCATGTGGACCCCTCCCTGCTGACTGGCTCTTTTTAGGGACAATGTCCCCATGAGCTCTGAAGACCTCATCACAATATACATTGTGGAGAAAACAGATTTCAATCCCTTCTGTGACCCCAGTTCTTTCAGCTTTATTCCCAACATCCTGTTGTCCTTCTTGATGCAGTTGGTGTCACTTGGAATAGCAGAGTGGATTCTCTGTGATCAAAAACATAGGGTTGTGGTCAAAGGCTCAGACAAGTTATGATATCTTTTTTTTTTCCTGTTTTGGCAACTGATAGGACTGTGTGTGCCTTGTAGAACGTTAGATCAAGCTGGTGGATAGTGACACCATTACTGTTTTATTTTCTTTCTTCCTCTTGGGAACAGTAGGTGCTTACAGTGGTGTTCTCGGCACTAAGAACACATGCTTTCTTTCGCCCTGGGAAAAGTTCTTCTTCCTAGTGACTTTTTCCCCCCAAGCTGGACCAGGGGAAAGAACGGAGGAAAGAGGCTTTTTTTTTCTTTCTTTCTTTTATGCTGTCTTTTCAATCTATTGGCTGTCCACCTACTTTACTGCTGGGCAGAATCTTCTTGCCTCAGCTGTTTCAGAACTTGGCCTGGGTATTACAGACCTCGTTGGTCTTCAGCTTTCTCTCCCTTTGCACACAGCCCAGGGTTATGTAGAATTAATTTTGTCCAAATTAAGAACAAGCAATGTTCTGAAACATACTGGTGCATTGACGAAGAAAAGGATGCCACCAGCTAATATCTGCAAATATAAGAACTTTATTCTCTAGATCTAGATCTTTAGAGAGAGATTTTTTGTTTATTTTTTTCCCGCATTCTGGAGTTCACTTCCGTTTTGAATATACTTGGTTGTTTTTTGGCTGCTGATTTTGAAATAAGCTCTTAGTTCAAATCTACTGCCATTTGATGGTAATATTTGGCCTCTGAACCTCATCCTGACTGATAAGCAGACCCCCAGTCCCTCTCCTTGCCCCAGTGTTTGGAGGCCCTGAACTCCTCACTGCTCTTCCCCTCCTCTCCTCTTACTTTTCCTCAGCAGGGCCCTTCTCAAGGGCCCCTGTTTAGTCTTCCCTGCTCAGTTTTGCTCCTCAGGACATTATTAACTTTCTCTTTTGTTTTCCATAGGTATTGGACAATCAGATAAAGAAGGACCTGGCTGATAAGGAGACTCTGGAGAATCTGATGCAGAGACACGAAGAGGAAGCCCATGAGAAAGGCAAAATTCTCAGCGAGCAGAAGGCGGTAGGTATAAGGAACCACTAAGCTAGTTTTCAAAGGAGGGTTTTTGAAACACACCAAGAATTGTGCACTAGAGGAGACACCATTTTATCTGGCAAATTATTCTTCCTGTTTAATCCTGTGGAGTTTGTTGATAATAGGAAGCTCTCTCTGAATCTACATCCTCCTAAAAACAGCAGAGTTGGTGGCTCTGGGTGGCCAATTTTCTTTCGTGTTCTTCAAGAACTCATGGTGATCTGTCAGCAACTAGAATGTTGTTTTTCAAAATTGTGCCCTCTGGCAAAAGGCCCATTGGCCCTTGTCTCTCTCATTTTCCTTCTTTTTAATTTTGTGTTTCTTTCTCTCCTTTCTAAGCCATGTGGCCTGTGGTTTCAGAAAGTGGCTGCTCATAAGATTCACCTGTGATTGTTAATATGCATTTCAGACCCCACCAAGACTTTCCACATCGGAATCTCTAAGGGACGGTCTTGGGAAGTTATAGTTTAACCAGCATCCCACCTGATTCTTATGATTTATGAAGTTGAGGACACTTTGATGTAGAGAATCTAGGACAGTAGTGGCTGGGTGAGAAGAAATAATTCAAAAAATGACAACTCTTGAGTGATGATAAAATACAAGCTTGCAGATTGTCTGTTGGTGGCTCAGGTCACATGTATATTACACGGGAATTTAACTGAGACCCGAATATGTCCTTCTGCATATTTTGAATGGAAGCCCCTTAGCTAGTGTGGGGTTGTTTAATCTCAGTTTGAAGAAACAATTGAGTACCATCTGTTTAAGCAGTAATATCTATGACCCTCATGATGAAGACTGTTTGTGTCTCCTCCGTTATCACTGGCCAAATTGCCTAAATTTCAGACAAGACATTTACCCTGGCCCACGTTACTTCTCTTCTTGTGTAACTGTCTGTGTGTGAGGTTTGAAAGGAACCCTGTGTTTTAGATGATCAATGCTATGGATTCCAAGATCAGATCCCTGGAACAGAGGATTGTGGAATTGTCCGAAGCCAATAAGCTTGCGGCAAATAGCAGTCTTTTTACCCAGAGGAACATGTAAGTATTCAGATTCTAACTGCGTGCATTGTTACACTCTGGTCTTCTCTCCTAGGGCATATACTTTATCCTTCTGCAACATGGAGCTGAAGCAGATTTAATTACTTCTGTGGTTTGGCCCACCTCACACATCCTTACATAATTTTGGCCTCTCTTAAGTGGTCTCACTGTCTTTTGATTTGAGTTTTCTTAAATGCCTCAAATTACTATTAGATTCCAGAGTGTTTTGGTTCCTGTAATGAGGCTATTTATAGTTTGCTTTTGGAATGCTGTGGGCCTTGTTCCCCAGATTTGCCTTCCGTACTTAGCGAGAGGTGAGCCTGTGTGTGCCCACTTGGGCCGTCCATCTTGTGGTTGTTAGGTTAGCATAGGCCCTTGGGGAGGAGGTTTGGGGTTCAGCAAGGACTGTCAGATAATTCCTCTTTCCACGAGCACTTTGATCTTAATCTTCTCCCTCTAAGAATTAGCATCTTCAGGTTTTTTTTTTTCCCCCCTTGGGGGTTCTCTCTTCACAGATCTTCCAGAACATTCTCGTCTTAATTTAAGTCAGCTTGGTAGGCTGTTGTGGTTTTTTTTTTTTTTTTCTTTTTTGGATCTTTGAGTTGTTCTAATTTCTGATACTTCTGAGCAGCCTGGTGGGGAGCTGAGGGAGCGCCCTCAGAGAACTAGAAAAAATAGCATCCTTTCTCCTCACCATTCCTTCCCTGTGGCCCACCTTAATGAGTTGTTAGGATTGGGTCTCCAAGCACTCTGGTATTCCAGGAGTGCTCCTTTCTGCTCTCCTACCTAGACTCTCCAAAGAAAAAAAGTCTACCAAAGAAGTGAAATGTTAGTATCTCCCACGATCCCTGCCCTATGTTGATTAACCCCACAGGTGAGGGACTCGGAGCAGTGAGGACTGAATGGTCCCCAGGTTCCCTGTGCTGGGATCATGCACATGAGGCTGGAGTAGGAAGCACTAACCCAGGAATGGCCATGGTTCCTTAAATTAAGGACATGTCTCTTTCTGTCTTTCCTTCTTGAGGGGATGTGCTCCCCTCTAATGAGACTGTGTTTTTGTTTGAACCCCCCAACCCCCCCACCAGGAAGGCTCAGGAAGAGATGATTTCAGAGCTCAGGCAACAGAAGTTTTACTTGGAGACACAGGCTGGCAAGTTGGAGGCCCAGAATCGAAAGCTGGAGGAGCAACTGGAAAAAATCAGCCACCAGGACCACAGCGACAAGAATCGACTGCTTGAGCTGGAGACAAGGCTGAGGGAGGTGAGTGGGAGGGATGATCTCCCAGGAGGATTTGTTGGGGACTTGGGCCCCAAGCCAGCCAGGTCTCAAGCATAAATGAATATGTACATGGGAGGCATTGTGGTTAAGAGCCCAAACTGGGCCACACAGATCTGGGTTAGAACTATACCTCCACTCACTGGTTTTGTAAACTCACAAATTACCTAATCTCTTCATGCCTCACTTTCCTCATCTGTAAAATGGTGATGGTAATGTAGCTGCTCTCTTACAGGGTTGTATGAGGGATTATATAAAGTGGCACATCTGTTAAATGGGGACAGAGCAAGTCCTCTTTCATTGGGATTCACACGACCTAGTCAGTGCACATGGAGTCCTGGTGGCGAAGGGATTAACAGCTCAGGCTGCTAACCAAAAGGTCGGCAGTTCTAATCCACCAGCCGCTCCTTGGAAACCCTATGGGGCAGTTCTACTCTGTCCTATAGGGTCACTGTGAGTCAGAATCGACTCGACAGCACACAATAGCAACAAGTCAGTGCACAGCGCTTACCACGGTGTTGGGTACTGACTGTGGCTCAAACGCAGTGGTGCAGGTCTCATAATGACAGCGGATAGTTAAGAGATGAAACCAAATTTTAGGCTTGGACGACCGAGGGAAGGTGGTTTCCTTAATAGATGTAAGGAAGCTGGGATGGGCAGCCAGGATTTTGGGAAGAAAATATAACAATTTTGGTTGTAGACAGGTTGAAAGTTATTGAAGCTGCTGCATAACATTCATATAACTCGCTCGCCATGTATTTATTAAATGCGGGCTGTGTGCTAATTAGTAGGCTGGGTATACAGTAGTGGACAAGACAGACCCGGTCCCTGATCTTGGGGGCTTCCAGCTGGGTGGGCAGGGTGACTTAGTGGCACCTGCAGAAGAAGGACTGGAGTTTAGGAGGACGGCCACGGGGAGCCAGACATCCAAGTCTGGAGTGGCGGCACAGTGTTGTGCAAACGAGGTGCTCACGTATTTGTGACGGAATTCTTCAAAGAGCAGGCGTCCCTCTTAAAGAAAAGACTGTTAAGCAGATGGAGGTCTGAAGACTAAACCTTAGGGAGTGCTCATGTTCCGGAGTGTCTTAATTTGTACTGGAGCATTAAAATGAAGCTAGTTCTCCAAAGGACACACAAAACTCTTACCCTGTGTCTATCGGAGTTGCCAAGGCATGGACCCCACCATGATGATCACCTGGCATGCCTGTTAAAATGCAGACTTCTGAGCCTCATCCTGGGCGTTTTGGGATGGAAGGGAGGGTGGGGAGCAGGGATTTGCATTTTTAACCAGCTTCCCAGGTGATTCTTAATCTCCCTGAAGTTTGAGAACTATTTTTCTGAGTTGTCCCAAAGCCTTAAATAGTTGTTTAACTTTTATAATCCAAGCTGTATTTTTTACTTTTTGGTAAGTTTTAACCAGAAGATTTCCATATAGCATCAGCCTTAAGAGGGTAAGTGTAAACAACTGAGTTTTTTTTTTAGTGCTTGAACATTGACTGGTCAGTTTTTACCCAGGCTTTGAACTGGTTCAGAACAGTTCAGTAATCGCTGACTTAAAACGAAGGCAGCCTATGCATTGCATGGCATCCAAATCTGTTGCCCGGTAGATTTTGACCCGAGTAGGAAACAAACAGCTATGCCCCGCTAAAAGATGGCGAGCACACTGATTTGAATGTTTGTCATTCTCCACAGTCCTGCTAATAATCCAGTCTCCCACCTCAGGCTCTTGAAACTTTCGGGATCCACGCGGGAGATTGGATTATTGGTAGGACAGTGGAGAGCAACACATATTCAAAGCATCGAAGTTGGCCACCGTCTTTGACTGGGGCACAGCTGTTTGTTTCCTAAAGCAAACCCATTGCCATCTAGTCGATTCCGACTCATAGAGACCCTGTAGGACAGAGTAGAACTGCCCTATAGGCTTTCCAAGGAACGGCTGGTGGATTTGAACTGCCTACCTTCTGGTTAGCAGCCAAGCTCTTAACCACTAAATCCACTAAAGTCTGCCGGGCAACAGATTTGGTTGCTATGCAATGCGTACGCTGCCCTTGTTTATGTTGGCAGTTACTGAACCATTCTGAACTGGTTAGAAGCCCTGATTTTTACCTTCTCTTTTCACAAACAGCTGGGCAGTTAAAATGCCCCAGGTGAAGCTTGTTGCTTGTTCCATCTTCTTTTCACCGCTTGCTGCTATTGAGATTGAGGGCAGAGGCCATGTCCTCTGGCTGTGATCCACCTTAAAGCCCCTGGGCTTTCCCTCTGTGTGTGCAGGGTGAGCACTTCTTTCGCAAAGAGTGTGGAGCTACAAAGGTGCAGGACTCCTGGATTCTCCTTTCACTGTACACCATCCTGTTCTCCCTCCTCCATGTACCTGTTGCCACCAGCCTCTCATAGTTTTGCCAAGTGGCACTGGGAATTTTCAGACTAGTAGAATCCAATCCTGCTCTGACTGCAGGCATTTTAAGAAGACAGCAAGGCATTGTGCTCATGAGCGGCAACTTTGCAGCCAGACTGCCTGGGTTAGAATGCCAGCCTTGCCATTCTTAGCTATGTGATATTTGCTCAGCTACTTAATCTCTCAGCGCCACAGTTTGCTTATCTGTAAAATGGAGGTAACAGTAGTGTCTAGCTTACTGGGTTGTTATGAAGATGAAATGAGTTAACATAGTACCTGTGTGTTGTAAGTAAATACTGTGTTTGCTATTATGTCATCATTGCCATCATCATCATCACTAGAGGGAGATCACAGCCATGGCTTTGGCTACCACTGACTTGTTAAGCACTCCTGGATCTAAATCATCAACACAGACTTTTCTCTTGAGTTCCTGACGCATTGTCCCAGTAGACCTTAGACATGTCCACTTGGATGCCTCACATGCATTTTAAGCTCAACAGAATTTCTCATCTTTCTCCTCAAATTGGCTCTTCCTCTCATGTTCCCTCTTGGAGCTAATGGTCTCACCATCTGTCTAATTCATGTGTCCCAAAACCCAGGAGTCCCTTCTTTTGTTCCCTGCTTCACCTTGGTAATTCAACTGAATCTTCTTGGTTCTTGAGGCTAAATTTTTTGCAAGCCTTTTTTCTCTTCACCCCATGGCCTTTGGGACTTGCATGTCACCTTTTCTAGGGAGCCTTCTCTGACCCTCTGAAGCTGGATTGGCTGTCTCCTTTGTTTCTGCACAGCCTTCTCTGCTTACCTTATCACCTTGTTTACTTCTTAGCAGTCCCTGTTACACAGTGAGCTCTCTGAGGTCAGTCAACATCTTTTATTTGCTTGGTATCCCCAGTGCCTGACACAGTGTCTGGTCCCTAAGACGACCTTGTCAGTGTTTCTTAGGTCGATAAACAGACGTGCCGTGGTCTCGCTCACCTCCATACCTTTGGACATCTTCTGCCTAGAATTTTCTTTCTGCTCTTCTTTGCTGGATTTGCTCCTGTAAATTCTTTAACACACAGATCCAGAATTATCTCCTCTGCCCCTCTACTCCATTTCCACAACATCCCTACATGTCCTGACCATTGTACTTGACCACAGTGCAGTAATAGTTGGCTTTCATTTTCTCTCCCCAACTTGTGGAGACTGTCTTTCATCTCTATATTCCTTTTTGCAAATAAGTTGCAAGTCAGGGCTGGTTTATATATATAGCCTCTTACATGTTCTCATTCCTGTTGATTTTTGAGCCTCACGAAAACTAGACCTGTTTTATTGTATTTTTTCTTTCCCCTCAGTTGGGTGCTGAGAATTTGGCTCCAAGACCAAGTTTAAGATGCAGATTGAGTAGCAGGTCATGTTTTGGCCTTCTCTTCATTTAAGGTCACTTGGGCCTTTGTCTCTTTCTCTCAGGTCAGTCTAGAGCATGAGGAGCAGAAACTGGAGCTAAAGCGCCAACTTACAGAGCTGCAGCTCTCCCTTCAAGAGCGCGAGTCCCAGCTCACAGCCCTCCAGGCTGCCCGGGCAGCCCTGGAGAGCCAGCTTCGCCAGGCGAAGACGGAGCTGGAGGAGACGACAGCAGAAGCAGAAGAAGAGATCCAGGCGCTCACGGTAGGTCTGGGGAGCGGCACCTTCAGGTTACTGGTGGCCTCAGCTAAGATGAGTGAAGCCCCAAGGATATTTACTCACTCTTAGGCAGTCTAAGCAGGAAAAAAAAATAATCCGCAGAGATGTGCAGTGGTCAGAAAATTGGCTTCCATAGGGTTCTCCTTCATTGGAATTAGTAGATTAGATCAATTGTAATATCCGAGTTTTCCTTAATATCATGAAAACTTCTTCTTTTATTTATGTACCTTCCCTCTTTTTAAAATAATTAGCATTGTATTTTAAATTTCAGTTTCAGCCAAAATTCATTTACTGGGTTTTTTACTTCAGTTTTCAATAATTATTATTATTATTTTTTTTAAAAAGCAAATCTTATATCTTAATTTTCCTACCATATTTATATTTTTTGGGTGCGTTAACCTCATTTGTATCACTTTCTTTTAAAAGTTGTAGATTCTGCTTCGTGTCTTTTGTATACATGTGGTACGATCTGGATGGAAACTATTCCTCTGAATAGAGATTCCTTCTTTAAAAGGGTGCTGGATCTCCTGCTCTTTCTGAGAGACGAGCTTACTCAGCTGGAGGGTGGTGTCTGGATGGGAGTAACTTAGAGGGTGTCACTGGATTTAGCCCTTAGTTCTTTCTGCAGGTCTGAAAACATGACCTTGTTTGGCCAATTTCCAGAGTCGCCTAACAAAACTCACAAGAGTCATATATAAAATGCCAACTTACCAAATTACAGTGGGAAATGCAATGGCAAGTGGACTAGAATGCTCTGGGTGGCTTTTTTCCCCTTTGGAGAATTCTACTTAGAAATCCACTGGAGCCCTGGTGGTACAGTGGTTAAAGTGCTCAGCCACTAACCAGAAAGGCTGGCAGTTCGAACATACCAGACTTTCTGTGGGAGAAAAGACCTGGCGATCTGCTTCCGTAAAGATTTAGTCTTGGAAACCCTAGGGGGCCTGTCTGCTCTCTCCTGTAGGGTTGCTATGAGTTGGAATCGATCCAACGGCAGTGGGCTTTTTTGAGTTTTACTTAGAAATCCAGATCACAGTTGGAAGGTTGGTTGGTGGACTTGGACTCAAAGCATAGAAAACTGAATGAGTTTTAATGGCCAGTGTTGTCCAAGTGCATACATTTCTAACAGAAATGTGATGTACCTGCCAAGTGGACGGTATACTCTTACCTGCTGGTCAGGGTACCCTCTCCTGTGGGCAGGGCACAATGCAACTGATTGGGTTTAGCGCGTTTTAAATAAGATACATAAATAGGTACCTCATTCACTCTGATTCAGCTTGGATGCTGTCCTCATCTTTATCAGCGAACATCTCTAAACATCATCTAAACACCATAGAGATCGCCAGCCACATTTGTTGCTTATGATTTTCCCTGTTTAAAAATAATATTTTAAAAACTATTTTTGTTCTTAGAAGTTATCTCCCATTGTTGGGTTCAGGGATCCCATTATCAGAACCAAACTGGGAACATGATCTGACTTTGCCAGGGCCCTAGTGGGACCAGAGACACAGTGCCCCCCATGATTCTGGGGGTACAGAGTAACTCATATGCAGGATGCTCTTGCATTCTTGATTTTACAGGACTGAAACCAGTTTCAGATATTGATTGCAATGTTAACTTCTGTCGTCTTGAAGAGAACATTCGTGATTAAATGATGCCGTATGACCCCAGTATTTGGTCTGGAAAAAAAATAGTCACCATATCCTCTCTCTCTTTTTTCTCTCGTTCAGAAATTTATACAAGTATTGTTTCCTGACATTGGTTGCAATCCCCTCAATGTATCAGCACTCTCCCCCAGGTTCCCCGTTTCCATTTGTCCAGATTTCCTGTTCCCTTCCTACCTTCTCGTCTTTGCTTCTGGGTAGGTGTTGCCCATTTGGTCGTGTGTACTTGATCGATCTAAGAAGCACGTTCCTCAAGTGTGTTATTGTTTGTTTTATAGGCCTGTCTGATCTTTGGCTGAAAGGTGGACTTCAGGAGTATCTTCAGTTCTTAGAGGGGTGTCCGGGGGTCATAGCCTCAGGGGTACAATATCTCTTTATTTATATTTTGTCTTGTTTCAAGAAGGATTGAAAGCAGTTTGGAAAGATATAAACAATATAGCAGGATAAAATAAGAAAGAAAAGACAAAGAGAAGCTAAGGCTAGAAGGAAAAAAGAAAAGGAGCCAGGAATGAAATTAATATATGAGAGGGCATGCCAAGAAAGCTTATATGCTTGCTGGGGTTGGGTGGGTGGGAAGGGAGGCAGACAGATAGCTTTTCTTAGCAGCTAAAGGGAGACAACTAAATTTCAACCAGTATTATATTTAATGCACTGTATATTAATATTTTCCTCAAGCTCCTAAAGAAAGGGAAGGAGATGTCAGTAATTTAATCCGTATTTAATGAGCCCTGAATATGTGCCTGGCGCTGTGTCCTTAACCTTTTCGCCCCAGGGTATTGTCCTATAATTCCTCAAATCTGTTTACCTTGCTGTAGCAAAGAAGGGCACATTTATCTCTCTGCTCCGTTAGAATCTGGAGGGAGCGTGGTGACCCTGTATCTTATCCTGCCCTGTTTGGAAGAGAGTATAAAATAGAGCATGTGTCACTGCTGTTTATCTGTGGGGAAATTAGTCCTTTAAATCCTGTCTTGCTGCTGGTGGGAATGTGCGGTGTCTAATGGCTGCTGGAAGCCTCACATAGCAGCGAGTCATGACTTAATTTAGTCAGATGAGATCATTGCCTCAAAGCATCTTCTTTAAAAAATAAAATAAAATAAAAACACAAACCTCCCTGGGTCTAGAAGGTAGGCCTCTCCTGTTCTCGCAGGTGGCAAGATTCATGGAAAACAGGGCCCATTCAAAATGATGGCAGACAGCTGTTTATAAACCAATCATGTGGGACTTCAAACCCCAGATCAATTTGTTTCAGTTCAGTTTTGAGGCTGTGGGTCTCCCTCCCCCTCTCGATTATGTCTCATAAACTTGGTTACAGACAGCATGTGGTTGTTGTCTGAATGGCTTTGTTGAATTTGTTCTGAAGAGTGCATTTTCCAAGAAAAAGAGAAAATGGTCACAAATGCAATACTCTGTCATTGTTCGAGGCCCAAGCTCAGATGCAACACAAGCATTCATCAAATTAAATCAGCTGGATCGAAAGTGATCTCCTAGGAGGTTTGTGAGCCTCACAGCAGGCTGTTTTATCAATAAAAGGGAATAGTCAAATGGACTACTATTGCTTAATTCTTGAGAAGCACCCATCTCCTCGCCTGGGAAGGCAGCAGTCACCCTGTTTGCCTCTGCCCTTGGGACAAGTTAGACAGAGTGTGGTTACATGGAAGCTCCCCCTGGAAGAAACTTGACAGGGGCAGCTAGAAAGCCATTGTTTGCCTTCCTAATGCTTTCCTTTTTCCCACTCACACTTTACCCATTCTGTCATTTGTGTTTGCAGTGAAATTCACTGGCCCTTAAAAGCTCAGATTGAAACAAAGCAGAAGGGAAGCCAGTTTTAACAGGGAAGACAAAATGAAACAAAAAGTCATGATTTTAAGATACTTCAGTACTTATTGGTGGAAGAGAGAATTTTCAGCCTGGACTTGACATTTAAGACTCCCTGTGATCCTTTTGTCCCAGGAGGAGAATTTAAGTCTGCCTCCTCTGTAGGACACGAGTGTGTGATGTTATGTAGGTGTTCTTCTGAAGGAGACCCATGGTAGAGGCATGGCATGTACTCCCTGTACACCGGCAAGGTCTCTCACACACGATTTGTGTCCCTGTCCTCATGGTCTTTTACTGATTAAGTCAAGTGACTAATGTAGAATAATCGAGAGTCTAAAACTAGAGACACTAATGAAAGAGCTCTTCTTCCAGCAGAGCTTGATTAAGGGATCTTAAAGTCACCCTGTTTTGACCTGTTAATATCATTATTCAATGCATGCTCTGATATTTTTACATAAATATCAAGCCCTGTATTCAATTAGTGAGCCTTTGGTGTGATCACCAAGATATGAAATCAGGGCACGTAGGGTAATAGTCTTGCTTGTTGATGCTGCCTTCACATGGAAAGAAAGGGCTGCTAGAAGCCCATGTGTCCTGGAATCTTGACCGTGGAGCCCAGAAGGTGGTCAGACAGCTACGTACTGGTTGCCTTTCCTCACCTCTGTAGATATTTTCTCTCATCAAGGTGACATTGCCATCCTCTTTTCTTTCTTTTGTAGCTTTCTTTAAAATTACTGAAGGTATAAATACTCCCAGAAGAGAGTATCTGTCTGGACTTCAGCAAAGCTGGCTGCAACCTGCCCATTCTTACCTTTTTACCATCTACCCCCTAGGTCAATGATTCTCAGAATAGGGTCCACAGGCCACTGGGGGTCCTCAAGGTTGAAATTATTTTCATAATAATACTACAATATTATTTGCTGTTTTTCGCTGTATTGACATTGTCTCTGACGGTGCAAAAGCAATATTACTATTATTTTAAAAGAAATAAATAAATACATACTTGAATATATACTTGAAAAATATCTCAGTTTTAATTTCTAAATATGGATAGATATTACCCTATAAACAAAAGCTCTTTAGGGTCTTCAGTAATTTTTAAGAGTGTAAATATTTACAGTATAGTATCTAATATCTAATTAACACCCCAGTATTTTCATTAAGAGAATCCAAAGCTTGACTTCTGTATTTTACTATCCTTGTATATACTATTTTGTGACTTTTCACTTTTTTATGTATTTGTTTTATAATTTATTTCAAAGAAACATAGAACATGCTTTTTTTTTTTTTTTTAACCATTTTCGCACTCATATTAGTTCAGTAATTGTTAAATGCTTATAGTATTTCTGGAGCCCTGGTGGCATAGTGTTTAAGAGCTTGGCAGCTAACCAAAAGGCTGACAGTTCGTATCCACCAGTCGCTCCTTGCGAACCCTATGGGGCAGTTCTACTCTGAGTTGGAATCAATCCGACGGCAATGGGTTTGGTTTTCGGGTTTTTTATAGTATTTCTAGCAGCCACGACAGAATCAGTGTTACATTTTGTGTTTATACTTCACAATCAATAATAAATTAAAAGCCATAATAACTGTAGATCATTATATTATACCTTCAAAGGGAATTGCCATTTGTGCTGAAATGATCCAAAGGCCCCGTAATGGTAATTTTGATGGAAATGATTCAGTATTACTGATTGAAATTTCAGAGTCCAGTGGGACAGTTAAACGAGTTTTCAATGGTGTAGTGTTATTGGGAAACTTTACTATTAATAAGAAAGTGGAGCATTTTAAGAAAGTGGAACGGGGCTTCTTTCCCTAAGTCCTGGCCAGTGGACTTTGTTATGATCACCCCTTATGCTATGAAGACATTGACTTCAATCTCAGCTTCCTATTTCTGTCTTTCAGACATTTCACACCAAATAGTCACCTAGAACAAAGGTGGGCAAGCTACAGCCAGCCATACAAACTAGGTCTACTGCTTGTTTTTTGTAAATAAAATTTTATTGGTACATAGCCTTTTGTGTATTGTTTAGGTATTGCCTATGGCTGCTTTGGGGCTATGAGGACAGAGTCTAGTAATTGTGACAGAGACTGTATGGCCCACAAAGCCAAAAATATTTACTGTCTGGCCTTTTAAAGGAAAGGTTTGCTGACCCCTGATCTAGCTTTTATTAATACAAAGACTTTATTTTTCTCCTAGGGAGAATTTTTGCCCTTTGTCCTCAGTGATAATGGAATGTACTTGAGGAGATTAGGTGGTCCTTGGTGCCAAGCCATAAAGAAGGGGCTGCTGCTGGGGCACAGATGAGATTTCAGCAGATAGCCACGTTCCTCTGAACAAATCATATTCTTATCCAATTAAACTAACAAATCTCTCTCATTCTTGCTGGGCAAAAAGGAAATTGATTTTTGGAAAAAAAAATTATGATCTATGAAATGAGTTAATGAAAATATGGGCTAATTACTTGAGAAACTGATTCTGAATTATAACTTTTTATTTATGAATCTGTTTGTGAATCTGTGCAACTATCTAGTTTTGTTTTGTTTTACCATTTTTCCAGTTCTCTTTATTCCTTTGTGTAGATCCAGGTTTCTGGTTATCATTTTCCTTCTGCCTAGATGACTTTAATATTTCTTATAGTATAGGTCGGCTGGTGACACATTCCTTCAGCTTTTGTATGTCTTTATTTCACCTTCATTTTTGAAAGATATTTTGCTGGGTATAGAATTCTAGGTTGGCTTTTTAAAAAAAATTTCAGTACTTTAAAGATGTTGCTCTGCTGTCTTCTAGCTTGTATTTTTTGTTTTTTAGGAGAAATCTACTCTATTTCTTATGTTTGTTTCTCTATATGTAATTTGTCTTTTTCTCTGGCTGGTATTAAGATTTTCTTTTTATTAGTAGTTTTAAACTGTTCGATTGTGATACACTTTGGTTTAATTTTCTTTATGTTTCTTGTGCTTGATCTTAAAACAGAAATCAGATCATGTCACTCCCCTTCTTAAATCTTTAGTTGGCTTCCAGTTAATTGCATTTTGAATGAACCCCAAATTCTTCACTGGACCTACAAGATTCTTGGTCTTTGCCTACCTCTCCTCCATCATCTTGAACTACTTTTCCCCTCTCTTGCTGTAACTAGTCAAATGGTTTTTCAGAAATTGTTTGACCACAACCTATAGAAGAATACATTTTACTTTGCAGTCTAATACAGGTGAGCATGTATACTGTGTTTCATTGATAGTAAGGGATCTAAAATCGGGGTGTGTCGTACAGTCAATGACATATCATATTCTAATGGACAGCACTTTTTCTTTCTCAGTGTTACATAAAATAATGATAGGTCCTACAATAGACAGCAACTTAACTTTGATGACTTACGGTATCTGAAACAAAAGTTTCCTACGGCAGTGCTTACCTTTACTACCCAAGGTACATTTTTATGTTTTCTATTCTATCTTGTTTATTCTGTTTCATTGGATAAAACAAGCAAAAACTCTTTCACTGGTCATGGCTTGTTGTTGGGACACAGCTTGAAGTTTGAAAAACCCTGCTGTTGCCACACTTTTTTTCTTTTGTCCTTCAAATTTACCAAACCCTATCCTGCCTCAAGGTTTTGCAAATGCTGTTCCCTTGGCCCTTTCCTGTTCCTTGCATGGCCATTCCTTATCATCTCACAGGTTTCGGAGAGGCCCTCCTTGACCACACCACCTAAGTAAGTTCCTGTCTACACCCCTTATTCTTTTCTCCTGAGCCCTGTTTTCTCCACAGCATTTCTCAGAGTTTGTAGTCATGAGCTTATTTATTTTCTTTCTTCCCTTATCAGAATGAGGGCAGAGGCCATTATTCCTTTATCCTAGCACAGCGTCTGGCATATAGTATGCACTCAGAAAATATTTGCCGACTAAATGAATGCACCTGTTTCCAGGGCAGCTCTGTCTCGGAGAAAGCCTGTATGTTTGCTTCAAGGTCAATATTGGGTTTTCTGGGTTTCAGCAATTTTTGATTAGGAAAAAAGTCCCCACTTTGTCCTGTATGTACATCCATGTGTGTATCCATGTGTGTGTGTGTGCCTGTCTGTCTGTCTCGGAGTAGGTTGGGAAAGGGTCAATTGGAGGAAGGAGGGAAAGGTTTCTCCTCTTTTCAGAATGTGGAATAAGACAAATGAAGAAGCATAAACACTTTATCCTTTGTTGTTGTGTGTTTTTTATTTTTCTTTTCTCCTGCTAGTCCCTAGGTGTTATATAAACGTTAAATATGTTTGTACGAGGTATATATGTGTGATCTAAATAGTTAACTGTTATTAACACAGCAATCATGTGTTCATGTAACTTTATATCTGATGTTGGGGATGACATAATTTATTAGTTCTTTGAAAAACAGATGCTGGGGCTGCTGCAAAACCATTCTTTGCTTTCTAGGCAAATTGCTCTTCTCTGTATTTGACCCGTAGCATGTAGAATTGTCTTCTACCCTATGAAAAATTTATAATCAACTTCTTACCTTTTAGGCACATAGAGATGAAATCCAGCGCAAATTTGATGCTCTGCGTAACAGCTGTACTGTGAGTATTAACCAAAGATGATTAAAATAATATGAAACTAAAACCGAGAAGGAAATGGGGATGTCTCTCTATAATATCAGCAACTGATTTTTGACACGCATTTTCAGCCTGAAGCAGTTAATGTGGTCAAACTGATTTGGACTTTGAGAGCCCTAGACAAGCTCAGTTTCTCAGGTTTCTGCCAATTTTTAAAAATTAAAACCATTCTTTATGTTTTGGGGAGGAGGACAGTTGGAATGGTCAAAACAATTTGCTCTGCAGAACCACTAATAGATTTCAGTAGCTCCAACAAAAGTCCCATGGCAGCTCCCTGCCCCTGCCCCAGTGTAAGAGATTCTGAGCCGGCCCGAGCCAGAGGCTGTCCAGCTGCCAGGAGCAGATACATCTGCGAGGCTTCTCTAGCCTCTCCGCCTGCAGATAGGAAAAACCAACCATTTCTTCCCCTGCAGACGTAGACATTTTAACTTCCTAACATGCAAATTCAATGTCTAGGACGCTTTGGGAGATGTTATTTATGTTGAGAAAAGTAAATTCCATGAGCATCATTAATGGGTTATATAATAGGGCAGGGTCCTTGGAAACTCCATCTATTTTTGATCTTGACAGAGAATGAAGGATTGAAATAGACCCCTATTCAGGAAGATGAGGATATTATCTTTACTTATGGTTCCAGTTGTTTCCTTTGGGCCTTTCATGTGTGTTATTACCTTGTTCTTTGTGCTCTTGTCTCTGCTTGTGTTATTTGCATCTGTGGATTTCCAGAAACTTACCCTGCCCCACCCTCATGTACATATTTTCTTTTCCTGTAATGAACTCTATTTCATCTTTAGTTTCTATACATGGGGGCATTAAGCCCTTCCAGTTTTTATTCCTCCTTAATTTAGGTATCACATATATACAGTAAAGTAAGTGCATAAAGTGCCTTAATCTTAAGTATATAGCTTGATGAAATTTTTACATGTATAAAAAGCCACAACCTAGATCAAGATGTAGAATATCTTCATCCCCTAGAAGGCTCCTTTATGTCCGCTTCTCATCAGCATCACCCCTTCCCTGAAAAGGTAACCACTTTTCTGACCTCTATCACCATAGATTAGTTTTGCCTGTTCTTGAGCTTCATACAGATGGAATCATAGAGTATATACTCTTCCGGGTTTGGATTCTTTCATTTAACATTGTCTGTGGGGTTTATTCATGTTGTGTCTGTCAATAATTTGTTCTTTTTCATTACTGTGGAATATTCCAATGTATGAATGGACTGAAGTTTGTTTATCCATTCTCCTGTTGATGGACTTTTGGATTGTTTCCATGTGGGGCTATTAAGAATAAAGCTGTTAGGAAACATTTGTACATCTTGTGCAAGTCTTCAGGTAGCTGTAAGCACTGCATATACCTAAGACTGGAATTGCTGGTTGTGAGCTATGCCTGTGTTTGCCTTTAGTAGGCACCTGGCTGACTGTTTTTTGGTCTCTATTTTCTGATGCTTGTGGCTGAATTACAGAGCCCTGGTGGCACAGTGGTTGAGAGGTATGGCTGCTAACTAAAAGGTCAGCAGTTCTACTCCATCAGCTGCTCCTTGGAAACCCTGTGGAGCAGTTCTGCTCTGCCCTATAGGGTTGCTGTGAGTCGGAATCGAACTGACGGCAGTGGATTCGGTTTTTCTTGTTTTTAAGGCTGAATCAGGCAGGGCAGGCGCACCTTAGAAACGTCTGCTGATTTCCTGTTCTCTTCGTACTTCCTTGAGGAGTTGGTGGATTCTGTTCCTGTACTCTTCTGCCCTAGTTTTTTATTTCTTATTGTCTTGGTTTCTAATTTTAAATGTAAGAATTATGCCTATATTACATACATGCTTATAAACGATGACTGAATCAAATATAGATGACTTTATGTCTGTGATTTTTTTGTATCACTTTTTTTTACAAAAATAAACCTGGATGTATTTTAAATCCTGTTCCATTTACCTGGAATTCTCTTTTCTCCTTTTTAGTCTTTCAGCATAAAAGCTTAAAAAAAATATTTTTTCAACGGCTTTATTGAGGTATAACTGATGTAGAATAAGCTGATGAATTCTGACATGTGTATACAGACCTGTGACACCATCAAAACAATCAGAATAATGAACATAACTATCACCCCCAAAAGTTTCTTTGTGCCCTTTTGTAATCCTCCCCCTTTTTTTAATTGGAAGTTTAGTTTTAATGGACTACACCACTATGTAGCGTCCCTGGGTGGTGCAAATGGTTAAGTGCTCAACTGCTAGCTGAAAGGTTGGTAATTTGAGCCCACCCAGATGTGCCTCGGAAGATAGGCCTGATGATCTGCTTCCAAAAGGTCACAGCCTTGAAAACTCCATGGAGCACAGTTCTTCTCGGCACAGATGGGGTCCTCATGAGTCGGAATGCGCTAGACGGCAACTAACACCACCACCGCTATGTAGAACTAATTTGGTTACTTTCTTAACATATCTAACTTTTATATTCTCCTTATCCTTCAAATTTGCTTTTTCTGGAATGGTGGCTTTTAATCTTGCTTCCCTAAGTTCTGCCATTCTGTGGAGAAGACTCTGGGGGCATCCCCAAGTGGGAGGATGAGTCTGAAAGGGTGACCGTCCCTACACACATTTTGGCTAGGGAAGCTGTGTGGCTTAGTAGTCCAAGCCATGGGCTGTAGAGTCTGGCAGATGGGGTTCAGATTCCAGATTGGCCGCTTAGTAACCTACGTGACATTATCCTCCTAAGCCTCTGTTTCTTTATCTGTAAAATGGGGGATGACATTGTATCCTTAATTTCAATATATCATTGATTGTTAAGATGCATAATTAATTTGATAACCGCTCTCTGGGGTCTGAGTGAGGGAAGGAAGACAACTTCTTAGTTCTTACATACATTCAAATTTCAGAAACGGTAAAACGTAGTTTGGTAGTAATCTCTGCCTCGTGTGGTGGCTGTGAGACTTCAGTGAGGCAGTGCAAGCAAAGTGCCTGCACAGGCGCTGGCACACAGAAAGTGCTAAATAATGCTGGTTACTGTTACTACGGTGAAACCTGTGAGAGCCGGAACTCAATGGGACTGCCTTGTCTTCCTGGGTCTTGCAAGTTTTCCGCCTTTGACAGGGTGCAGTCTTAACACTTTTCTGTCACTCTCTATTAGTGGAAAATATCTGAGTTTTCCTTCTCTGACAGGTTTCCACCTTACACAGTTTCTGGCTTTCGCAGGTTTACTGTATTATTATTTTGGGCTTATGATTCATTCCTGTGTCTGGAAAACTGTTCTGCTAACTTTAAAAAGTTTGAAAAACGTTGCTTTAGAAAACAGCAGAAATAGTCTCAATTATACTCTTGCAAGTTCAAAGGCTGCTTTAAAGACACTTTGGTAGAGTGCGATAGACGCTCCTTTCTTTGTAGATCTGCTCCCGATTGTCTCTGCTTGCAAATGTCACCTTCATTACTGGTGAGGACTCCCATAATAACCCAATTGATAGGAACCCCCCAGTCAGCAGCTTGGAGAAATCTCACGAACAGTAAGATCTTCAAGCTCAGACCATTTCTATATTTTGAAGGGATTTTAAAAAAGGATTTGATTCATTCTGGCACCTAAAACCCTACCTAAGTCTGTTTTGGAGGGGAGTTGGTGGGCAAACATATGACACAGTTTTAATTATGAATCAATCTGTCAGCTATAAGATTAAAAATAAATAATATGCAAATAGCCGCCTTCAAGAAAAAGCTAGGCATTAAAATAGGATTCAGTCATGTGTCTTTCTAGCCTGATGCTCATCATTTGACTGGTTTCTTTACCCCCATCATGCCCTTGGACATTTACCTGGTATCGTCCCCTGTACTGGTCCCCCGTTAGATACGAGAAGTTACCATCTACCTCTTAGAACCATGAGGTTTGCACACCAGCCTTGAGAAGGCAACAGATAACCCCAACAGAGATTTTTTTGACACTGAGAGTAGATCATTTTTTATATCCCTGTTCTTTCTTAGAACCGCGTCAAGATCTCTTATCTCTAAAAACAGCTTGTAAGACAGCCCTGCTGGCTACCTATGTTATGAAGCTTTTGCCCTCATCTTTCTTCCTGCTGAGACAGAATCAGCTTTTTCAGTTTATCTTTTTTGCCCTCTCTCCATAGGACCGAAAGATTAAGCAGGCACATAATGTAGCAAACAGATCAATTGCCTTGTTGTGGAGAATAGAACCGTGGCCACAAAGTAGACCTAAGAATTCTCCTTGCACCTTACTTGGTTCAGAATCAAGAAGCATTATCCTGAACGGTAGCTATAGCTCCCTCCATCATTTGGCGTTTCCAGGCCCTGAAAGAAACATTGAATAAACCCTTTTCTCCCTATATTAGAGGGGCAGTAGAGTATATCGGGTAAGAGAGTAGATTCAGGAGCCAGAGTATATGGGTTCAAATCCTGACTTGGTTATTTACTAGCACTAAGTTATTTACTTGATCTTGTACAAGTTATGTAGCCTCTTTGTTGCCCCAATTTCCCCATCTATAAAGTGGAAATAAAATAATACCTATTTCAAAGGATGGTTGTGAAGTTTGCTCTGTCTATCTATCTGTCTATATCTATCCATCTATCTGTCTACCTACTACCTATTTATCTGTCTATATATCAATCATCTGTCTACCTGTCTGTCTCTCTCATCCATCCTTCTATATATCTATGTATGCGTGTATGTATGTGTGTATGCATGTATGTATCTATCTAATCTTTTAACCATGGAATCATTAATTTACTGCCTGTCTCAAGTCAAGTTTACTGTCTGTAAACTCAGTAATGTGTGTGTGGGTGAGTGTGTCTAACACTTAATACCAGAATGCTAGCAACTCATAAAACAGGATCACAAATGAAACAGATCATGGCTTGAGCAGACAGGATACATAAAAAGCCCGAATGAGTTAAAATACTTTAAGTCCCCATGTGGGCGCTTCACACAAACACACAATCCTCTTGTCAAATGGGCAAAATAGAGACGATGACCAAATATGGAACCAACAATCACAAACTGGAAATAGACATCAGAGACCCAGGGCCCCTTGAGAGCCTGATGATAACAGGCAAATAGAGGGACCCTTCCTACTCCATGGAGCACATCTCCACTGAAGTGAGAAGAAATAATCTTGACACTCATTGATGTTTTTCAAGTGTTTCTTCTTGAGCACTTTGTAATCTAATTTTCGGAAAAGGAGAAGCGGTGGCAGAAATGGGCTCATACTAAATTGCTTTTTTTTTTTGAAGAATCAGAGAAAGGAAATGGTACCCCAAAGCTTAAATCTTCTTCAAATGACAAATTATTTCGGCAATGTATGTATTATTATGTGAAAAGATGTTTTTGTAGCTCTCTTTGCTCCTGAGCAGCCCAATTTTTATTCTTTGCATTTTATATGATATATTAAGGTGGAATAGTATGCAAGAAAATTTAAAAAATAACAACAGTGAACTAGGTAGTATTTATCTCCATGTCACAGATGGAGACACCAACCCAGCAAGGTTCAGGGTGGCTTATGTGGGGTTCTTGGGGTGGTATTCTGGCAGAGGTGTGACCAGAATCCCTTTTATAGCATACCTGCTAGGGTGGCTGCCTTGATTTTTTGTTTCTCTTTGGGAAAGGAGCAGAAGAAAATACGGTTGTTAAATGGAGACTTTCACCATCTATCATAAGGAGTGGATCTATGACACATAGAAGGGAGACCATTGGAACTAGTCATTTATTCACCATTTCTGATTTTAGGAGATTTAACCATGTCACCGAAAGGTGATACAGGGATTCCTGTGGCACAACTGCCTGCTAGGAATGACAAACCTATAATTTTTTTCTATTTTTCCCTGATAAAGAAGGAGTCTTAGCTAAGAACCTACCAGGTAACTTTTATTCACCACCTTGTAGCTGATGGTGTACTTCAGATCAGTACATTAGGAATTAACATGGCTTTTGACATTAAACAAATAAATTACTAACCTGCTTACTACATTAAAAAGGTTATCAGCTCAGTTAACAAAATGAAAATCTGGGTTTTCTGAGCTACATTGAACAAATGTACTTAATTGATGTTCTTTAATTCTGTGTGCCTGGCAAGATTTTTTTTTTTTTTTTTTTAATAGGTTATCAAAGGGAGTTAAATTAGGGGATTAGCTGTGGAAACATGGCAACATTTCATAAACTACATCTGCTCTAGATTTGGAAATTGGAAACAATTAATAATCGTAGGCTTAAAAGCATTTCCTTTTAATTTACTTCTTTTTTATTCTATAAAATTTAATTTACTGCCTATGTGCCTCATTCCAACGGTTATTAGAAAATTACCCTTAAGCTTCTAAAGTATTACATATGAAAGCTCCCTGTAAGAGTTGATACTGAACCTCAGCAAAGAGAATAGGAAAGCTGGATGCACTGAAATTGAAGTCCTTCTACCACTACACAGGGAAATAATTTAGCAAAACCAGATTAAATCTCTCTCAATAAAACGACAGTTTCATATACGTGCCTTCCCATTTTCTGATAGCTAACTGCATAGTAAAAACCATTAAAGTGATGCTGTAGCACAATATTGTATTCTCAGGATCATTCTGAGCTTCCCTTAAGATTTTCTTTGCCTTTGTTGCATGAAATTGAATTTATTGCCTGTGATTTTATTAGAATAACTCTTAGTGTCCTTCACTGTCAGCCTTCCTTGATAAGAACTTTATTTTGCTTTCTAAGGCTTTGAACATCTCCAATTATAATGTCCTATAGATGGTGCCATGGGCATTTTTAGATTAATTAGTTGATTGTGATACCAGTGTCTTTATTATTCCTCTTTCCTCAGTTTGCATTTTCCACATTATATTATTGTGCTTGACCTCATTTGAAGTTGCCCCTTCCATGACAGAGGTCACTTTTGGTTGATTTGCATTTGCCATGTTGTCCAGATGAATCTGAGACATTCCTCTTTTTTTTTTTTTTTCCTAACGCAGTGTGTGTCTGTTAGACTTAAGTGGGTAGGAGTGAGACCTCGGCATTGGCTCTTGGAGATGGATACGCAAACCCCTGAGCTGCACATTGATTGCCGGTGTCACTTAGGTTCAGAAACCAACGGCTGCAGAAGCACTTTCTTATTTACAAGTGACTTACTTGGTGTGTAACCAAGTTCCCTTCCTTTTTCAGGTAATCACAGACCTGGAGGAGCAGCTGAATCAGCTGACAGAGGACAACGCTGAGCTCAACAACCAAAACTTCTACTTGTCCAAACAACTTGACGAGGCTTCTGGCGCCAACGATGAGATAGTGCAGCTGCGAAGTGAAGTGGACCATCTCCGCCGTGAAATCACGGAGCGGGAGATGCAGCTCACCAGCCAGAAGCAAGTAAGGAAGGTGGATGATGTCATGAACTCCCTGGAGGACTTTGATTCCCTTCAGAGTGTAGAGGGGGTGCCTGGTGCATGGCCTTGGGTGGGGCAAACAGTCAATGCGCTCAGCTGCTAACCGAAAGGTTAGTGACTCAAGTCCACCCAGAGGTACTTCAGAAGAAAGGCTTGGTGATCCACTTCTGAAAAATCAGCCATTAAAAACCCCGTGGAGCACAGCTTTACCCTGACACACATGGGGTCACCATGAATCGATGGCAACTGGTGGTGGTGGTGACCTGGTGCAACTCTCCTGAGGGTTCCAAAAATGAGCCTGTCCAGTAAACAGGCTCTTTCTACCATCATTTATGTGCTTCAGAGGCTTTGGGGTTTAAAAAAATGGCTCTTAGAAGTAGGTATTCCTTCTTAACTTTAATTTTTGGGATTAAGTGTAAATTTGAAAAATTAAAAATAGGATGCTCTGGGAGGCCGGTATGTGCCACTTTTTTTTGTATGTGCCAAGTTGTTAAACTAGGTCTCTTCCCTCCAGCCTTGCTCTGGGTTCTGCGCAGACATGGGCCTCCATCCATTCTCTTCCAGCCCTCTTGGGCTGTAGAAGACAAAGATAAACTATATTTCAGATAGTAGTTAGAAACTTGTGCTTTTCCAAAACTGACCCAACAAGAATGACATACAGGAAATCCTCGTTTGATATAAGGCACAACTCAGTGGTACTGATTTGCAGACAATGGAGGCTCTGAAAACCACGTGCACGATGCTGGAGGAACAGGTCATGGATCTGGAGGCCCTGAACGATGAGCTGCTGGAAAAGGAGCGGCAGTGGGAGGCGTGGAGGAGTGTCCTCGGCGATGAGAAGTCACAGTTTGAGTGTCGGGTGCGAGAGTTACAGAGGATGTTGGACACGGAGAAGCAGAGCAGGTGGGACTTTGTGTCTGTAGGAAGTCAATGGCAGGTGACTGCAGCTGGATCCATCTGTGAACAGGGTGACCTCCTGTCCCAGCTTACCTGGGACCAAGAGGTTTCCCTGGACATGAGACATTCAGTGCTGAAACCGGGAACATCTTGGGCAAACTGGGATGAATTGGTCACCCTAGTTGTGAATATGGACGGTGTCAGTTGGATTCTGAGGCAGTAGCTGGTGTCCATTTACACTGTGCTGAGGCCTGGGAGTCAGAGCATAGCAAATATCTCAGTGTTTTCTTTGCAGAAATATTTTTATATGTTTTTTTATAACTGTGACCATATAGCAAGGGCGTCACCATTTAATCCTGGTCGTACGTAATGCTTGTCTTCCCTCTACACCAAGGTTTTATCAACCTGGGCGCTATTGACATTTTGGCCCGGTTAATTGTTGTTGTGGTTGTCCTGTCCTGTAGGTTGTTGAGCAGCATCCCTGGCCTCTACCCACTAGATACCAGTAGCACCTCCCCCCTCCGGTGTGACAACCTAAAATGTCTCCAGACATTGGCCAATGTCCCCTGGGGGAGGAGGAGGAGGCAGAGCTGCCTCCAGTTGAGAACCACTGCTCTACAAGAATGGTTTAGTTTTTCTCCTTCATTGTAGGAAGTGGTAATCATACGTTCAGGCACTGTCAGCTCTCAGCTTTCCTGCCGTTGTTCCCACAGTTCCTTCAGCCCAGAATAACCTTCCTCCCAGGGCTAGGACTGTGCACCTCGTGTACTGCACAGCCAGCCGCAGGGGTGCCGTTGACATTGAAGACGTAGATCTGAAGATTTATTGTCGAATTATTTTACAAATTACTTTAAAGCTCATGGCAGGAAGGTGTTTTGTTCTAACAAAATCAGTATACTAGGGCAGTTTTCAACAGAGGGAAATTTGTCTTGAAACAGAGGTGGAGTGCCTTTCCTCCATTTGCACAGAGGCGCCATGTGGGCTGATGTCAGCCCCACGACCCCATGTCTGCATAACTGAATTGTATCTATCCTTCATATCCTCGCTAATATCACCTTCCTCTGTGCCTTCCTGGGTACTCTGACTTCCTTAAGCAAGATAAACTGCATGGAAATATTTATCACCTAGTTGGACTGTGTCAGACTCATTTTGGTATCTCTAACATTTACTTGGTAATAGTAGACTTGGATAAATGTGTTGGATGAATAATCTATGCTAAGCAAGCTCAGCTGAACTAGAAAATATTAGAGGCAAAAGATGAAAATCCTCAAATTTCAAGAGAAACTGGTAGAAATATTCCCTTTTTGGGCATACTCAGGGTACTTGCTGATGCAATGAGCTGCTTGTTTAAACACTCCTACTCCCTGCTTCTGTCTGTTAACTGTTGGGCTCTCCCTGGTCCTTGCTGTAAATTTTGGCTGCTCTCACACCGGCCCCCTCCCTTGCTGTCCCCAAGTCCAGCTCCTATCCCAGCTGTTTCTAGGATCGTTCAGAGACAATTTTCGGGGTAGGAATCTGGCTTCAGCATCAAGAAATACACATGGAAGGTGTAATTATGGGCTGTGCTTACGGCAACATTTCATGTCTACTTTGAGGGATAATTGTGGAAGATCTTGCCTTTCATTTCCTTCTTCTTTTTTTTTTCCTGTTTTGATATTATGCAGGGTACTGACATTAGTAAGATAGAATCCATAGTGTTTGTCCTCAAGAGGCAAAGAGTCTAGTGGTGGAGATAAGTTTTGCATTCAAACGTTTGTCACCTAGGGAGAGGGATATATTTATGCTTTGCAGATACAGAGCAAGGAGAGGTTACTTCTGAAAGGTTTTATGGAGGACATGACATTTGAGTTAAGCCTTGAAGGTTGAATATACTTTGAGTATGTAGAGTAAGGAAGGAGAGTATTCCTGGTGGAGAAGATTGTATAAGCAAAGTTGTGGAAGTGGGAAAACATAATGCATAAATGGCGAAGTGCAGTGATTTTTCACAAGTTTCCATCTTGTTTATCTTTTCTCTAAATGTATTTATGATTTGGGGCAGTGGTGGTTCAGTGGTAGAATTCTCACCTTCCATTCGGGAGACCTGGGTTCAATACCCAGATAACGCACTTCACATGCAACCACCACCCTTCTGTCAGTGGAGACTTGTGTGTTGCTATGATGCTGAACAGGTTTCAGTGGAGCTTCCAGACTAAGATGGACTAGGAAGAAAGGCCTGGTGATCTACTTCCGAAAATCAGCCTATGAAAACCCTGTGGATCACAACAGTTTCCTCCCGTTTTGCATGCGGTCACCATGAATCAGGGGTCTACTTGATGACAACTAACAACAATGCAAACTTATCTGCAGATACATTCATCAGGGTCAAGTTTCAGTTTCCTCAGCACCCAGAACAACTCTTACATGAAATGTTTTTCCGAATGCATCCTCCTGTGGTGCTTTGTGCCCCATGGTCCCTTGGTGGGATGGGGCACACCTTCCATTTCTGTTCCATGGGAGGGTGGGGCAGTCTTGACTCATCCTGTTTAGCCCGGTTGCATTTGGAAATGCTTTTTCCCCTTCAGCCATTCCAAGTGAGTACTCACAGGAACTTTACCTTTCAGGGGTATTTTTACCCAAGGCCTTAAGTGAGTCAAATCTTTGCTCTGTAAACTGTTGAAAAAGAAGACATAATCTGGAACTAGGAATGAGTTGAGCATCAGTCCACAGCCTGTTTGGCTGCTTATCAGGGTGAGAGATGGGCAGCTTCTCTCCTCCAGCACGGTGATGGTGGGGCTTCCGAAATCAGGCCTGTGTTTTTCTGGCAGGGCGAGAGCCGACCAGCGGATCACCGAGTCACGCCAAGTGGTGGAGCTGGCGGTGAAGGAGCACAAGGCTGAGATCCTCGCTCTGCAGCAAGCTCTCAAAGAACAGAAGCTGAAAGCCGAGAGCCTCTCTGACAAGGTCCACACCCATCCCTTCTGACTTTTAGGAAAATGTTTTCATTGCCTTCCTTTCGAAGGCATGCTTGACAGAAATTCAAATGCAATCCATAGTAAACATGTTTCATAAATACACAGTCGCTTACTCCAAAAATGTCACACGGTTGTGCTTAATCATGGGGCATCTTTGGTTGGCATTAGCATGGGTTGGTATGGTGGGTTCGGGCCTTTCGTGGTTGGTTGGTGACTTCTTAACATCTGCCTGTCTGGACCCTGAAGTCTGAACATTGACTCTCTTGTTTTCTGGCTTTTATTTCTAGAAGGCTTTTTAGATTTAATGTCAAGCATCATTGGGAAAGTGCTAATTCCATTGCTGTAATAATAGGCAGCTCAGCTTCTCCATGTTTCAAGTTCAGGGACACCATAGGGCTCAATGAGGGATGCCAGTCCTCAGTATTTCATATCCATGTCACACTCCATGTTCCATTTACAAAGCAATGTACCAATGTTTTGGAGATTTTATCTAATAGTCTTGACAGAGCATTTAGACTAGTCATTTCTGTATTAAACAGATAACAAAAGTGAAGATAGAGAACTTTTATGTATATGCATACAGACTCACTCATACACATTCACACACGTAAAATAAAGTAGCAGTCTGAAATTTGTGTTTTCTATAACTCTTTGTTACTTTTTGATTATAAAAGTAGTTATTTGGGGTTATCGTAGAAGAGATGGAAACCACTGAAAAGTAAAGGAAAAAAAATGACTGGTAGTCCATTACTACTGTTATATTGGTACATTTATTTGCAGTCTTTACATATGTATGATTTTGCGCGCGCGCGTGTGTATACACATATATATAAATTTTTAGGAACTTAAAATATGTATACTGTAATATGTATATGTATATTCCAACTATATATACAGTTTT
>NW_004443997.1:6334655-6471739 GCF_000243295.1 Trichechus manatus latirostris
AAATTAAAAAAAAAAAAAAAATCATTGTCCATATCTGATGAATAAGCAGTGTTTGTCCCGGAGTGTTATAATTAAAATGATTGAATGTTTGACTAAAAAATCATTGTCCATATCTGATGAATAAGCAGTGTTTGTCCCGGAGTGTTATAATTAAAATGATTGAATGTTTGACTATATAATTTTTAAATATATATATCTGGAGGCTTTTTCTGACTTATATCCTTTGAACATATAATTTAAAAAAATCAACTGCATAGTATTACATTGTACAGATGTATCTAATTTAATCATTTTATGTGTGTTGGAAATTTAGGCTGCTTTCAATTTTTTGCCATTATAAAACTGTAGTGGACATAAATCTTTATGGATATCTGTAATTACATTTTTAAGAAATCCATAGAAGTAGGATTATTGGATTCAAGGCTAGAGGTCCCTGAGACTAGTTTACCATGTTTTTTTTAACTATAAGGAAAGAAAATTTATCATTTAGAAATAAAATTAACTTTTTTATGTTTAACATGTAGAATAGTCTTTCCTATTTGACTGTTATTGAAGTCTTCTATAGCAAAGTCCAACCCATCCTTGAAGGCTCCACGCATTCCAATACAATTTCTTGGTCTTCTCCATACCTCTCTTATCAAATTTACATTATTTGTGTACATGTCTAATTATGGGCTCCCCTCTACCTTTCTGATTCAATGCAAGTTTCTTGGTGCAGCTTGTCCATCCTTTCCTGCCCAGAGCCCCTGATGGAATGCTGTGCATGTAGTGAGCATTCAGAATATGATTAATTAAACCCAGCAAAGATAAATGCTTGAGCAGTCATCCTCTTAGAACTTGTCACAGCTTTATATATGTCCCATCCCTTAGAAATAATTCCTGTCTTCATGTCATAACCTGTGGAAGACTTACTTATGACATGGACTTTTGTGGTATACTTTTAAAAACAACAGCATTTGTTTTCTGACCTTTAGAACTTGATTATTCTTTATATGTTAAAGTTTATGGATTTTTATACAAGTCATTAGCATCTAACATTTCTAAATGTGGTATCATGTCCAATTTTTCCAAATGTCTAGCTCAATGACCTGGAAAAGAAGCATGCCATGCTTGAAATGAATGCCCGAAGCTTACAGCAGAAGCTGGAGACAGAGCGAGAGCTCAAACAAAGGCTCCTGGAAGAGGTGAGGGGAAAGCACCTAGTAAATTGAACCAGGTGGGATTTTGAAATAGAAAATTTGTTACTTTCAGGTGGTCAGATCCAAATTAGACCTTCACATTTTGAAATTGGGATTTTTGAGGAAGGGTAAGGTGGTTATTAATGCTTCTTTTAAGGCATTAAAAATATCAAAATAGTACATCATGAAAGCAGAGGGTCCCTTTTTCATCTCTAACCTGAATGGTATAATAGTATCAAGCATATAGTAATAAGCATGTGCCAAAGAAAAGTTTATTACAGGTGAATGAATATTGAGTTTAATTATTCTTTATCATTAATATCCAAAGCATATTAGGTTATTCAGGCTAATAGAACATCCATGCAAATTAGCTTAATGCACAGGGCAGTGACTTGATCAGATTATGCTGAGTACCAAATTTCATGAAGACTTTTGAACATTCAGTTAATTCAGTTAAAAAAAATTGTGCCCTGCTTTTGAGACCTAAAATGAGAAGCTCAAATTGATCTCCTAGACACATCCCTTATGTTATTTCCTGTACCTATTAGCACAATTCTGAAAATTGCTATTTAAATTGATGACTGCTCCCCACCCCGACCCAAAGCCCTGTATGTTGAATCACTAATGATTGGACTTTGTTCATTAGAATTGGCCTACAAGGATAAATGAATTTACAAAGATATCTAATGACAAGTTTGAGTCCAAAGAGGTTTTCTGTTTAACCCATAGTGAGCCAGACAGTTCAATTAGCCAGAATTCTCTATTCTGGTTAATTGAGGTTTTACTGTATGCTATCCATAACTCTTGAGACACTCTCCTGATAGAAATACTATTGCTATGCTATTAAGTTTGGAAAACGTGTTGAAATTTTGCAGGTCAGTATGAAATGTTTTATGGAATGATAGTTTTAAAATTATAGGTAGGAAGTTCACCAAAGGTGGCACTAAAAACCCTGTAATAAAAAAAAAAAAAACCCCACTGCCGTCGAGTCAATTCTGACTCATAGCGACCCCACAGGATTTCCGAGGCTGTAAATCTCTATGGAAGCAGGCTGCCACATCTTTCTCCTGCCGAGTTGCTGGTGGTTTTGAACCACGAACCTTTCAGTTAGTCATCCATTGCTTTAACCACTGCACCATGAGAGCTCCTTAATAGAAATTTTTAAAAAATCTCCTGGTGGTCAAATAGATAATTATGATGTTTTATCTGGGGCGAATAGGCAGTCTCCCCACTTCAGGCACATGTTAGGAACAGAAAGAACAGAAATAATCAATGACCTCACCTGTCCTATTTTCCTTCCGGGAAGGAAAAGTTGGCCCTGATAGCTCAATACTTTGGTCCAAGGTTACATGGTGAGTCAGTGACAATGCTAGGAATAGAATGCCAAAATCCTGATTCAGTCCCCTTGTTCTCACTTCTCAACTACACGAGAACATTTCCACTTTTCCAGACTGTGCCTCACAGATAAAGTTTTGAGCACAGACATCTGGCTGACACTGAGTTTGTGGCAGATTCCAGCAGACAGTTGAAACCATTATGATACAAAGAAAGATCTTTTATTATCCAAAATGTGCTTAGGATTCTTGGTTATAGTGTGCACTTCATAAGCATATGACCAAGGGTTCAACCTAGATGTCCTCTTCATGGGTACAGAGACTTTAAAATGGGGCCAGAATCAGAGTGTCTGAGTTGGAAGGGATTTTTTGTGTCATCTAGTCCAAATCCTGGCACTTGTACTCCTGATCCCTTTATCCGTGCCCATGCAAGACTTTACTAATGGATCTTTCTCCCAAAGCTTTCTTCTTGGGCCCAAAATGACCTCAGAGGTTTCCTGAATGTGGCACTTTACAGCCACTATCGGTCCATTGGAAGTAATACCAGAGTTGAAAATCCATTTGCTAATCCTGGTCAAGTTAATCTCCCACCCAAACTAGAGAATCTCTTCCCCAACACTCTTCACAGGTGGGCCACGTTGAAACTCGGCCTAAATACTTACAGTGACTTTGGGCATCCCAGCCCATTTTTTTGGCAACTCAAATTCTTTAGAAAAGCCCTTTCTTATTTTGAACTAAAGTCTGAAACTTCCACCCATTGGTTCTATTAGGTCGAAGTATGAAATTGCCATTATTTGACTGTTTTAGAATTTTGAAAACAGTAATTTTATGATTCAACCTAATGCTTCTGCCATTTAGAACATTAGAGAGTAGTCTGGTATCACCAACAAAAATAGGAGATTAATATTGATTAATAATCAAAATAACTAATGTTTAATTAGCACTTACTATGCGCCAGCTACTCTTCGGAGTACTTTACATAAAATGACTCACATAATCTTTGCGACAATTCTATGACATAACTACTTTCATCTCCGTAACACTCAATTAGATATCCAAGTGACCCTCCCACACCAAGTAATCTTCTCTTTTCTAAAAGAAACATTTCAAGTCCCTTTAAGCTTTGGATGTACTTTTCTGGTAGATTTTTCTTTTCAAAGAGAATTTCCAGAAGCCCATGTGGTCTGAACAGCACCGAATACAGTGGGGATATCTCCACCTCCATACTGGGGTCTATAAACCTCTGCCAATTACCTGGGCTCTTCGGTAGCTTTATCACACCATTGACACATACAGACCTGCCACGTTTTCTCTTTTGTTTTCATGTCTTTATGTTCTATATTTGTACAGTTTAATTTAAAAAAACAAACAAACAAACAAGTCTCCTTGTTGAACTTTCCCCTGTTGGTTTTCATCCGCCCTCCATTCCGCCAGCGTTGTTTCAGACTCTGGTTCCTTCATCCAGCTTCTTCGCTCTTCCTCCTGGTTTCCAGGTCCAAGCACACAGCTCAAGCTCTCTTTTCAGTCTAATACTGACCCATGAATAAGCCTCCACTTGATTCTCTCCGAGAGGGCTTCCAGGAAGCAAGTAAATGGCTTGGAAAAACATTTTGTAGAGCACAAATGTCACTCTTGTTTTTCATTATAGTGAATAGCCAGCCTATTTCTTGGACAGCTAATGGACAGTTGATGTGTTTATCCTGGAAAAATATTTTGGGCCTGGCTGTCACCAAACAGATCTTGTCTCCACCAGTTGTTTCTCTGCTTCCTTCCTAGTAATTAATGTTGTCCTAAAATAGTGGTAAGAAACTAAAGCGGGTCATTTGCAGAAGAAATCACTCGTACTGCAGGGGACTGATAGCTCCCGTTAGGAGGTTATCTTAGCTAGGGTTTGTTTGTTTCCTTTTTTTTTTCTTCTCTGTATTTTAGGGAGTTGTGTGGTTTGGTTCAGAAATTCCAGGTTGTGCACACAGGCCAGGTGATGTTTTTAGTTACTAACAGGTATCCTTTGCTTTATGGCAGGACCCCACAAAGTTGTTTTCTTCCTCCCCCTTCCAAACATTCAGCGCACTTACTTTGAAAACTAAGAGAGTACAAAATAGAATTCAGTAAATATTTACAGATATTAAAAAATAATAATAATAACAATCCTATGTCACAGCCAATGAAAGGGAAGAGGTTTGTGGAGTAGGATAGGATGGGAAAGGCAGGCAGAAAAGTGAAGAGATAGCACCTGAACTGGATGGAGGAAAGAAAGAAAAAAAGGGATGGAGAGTACTAAAATTTAGTAAGCATGTACTGTATGCTGGACACTGTGCTCAATACGTCAGCCTGTGAGAGGAGGTGTTATACCCACTTTGAGATGAAGAAATTGAGGTTCCAGGAGGTAATATGAGCCACCCATGGTCATATGACTGATAAAGGTTAGAGTCAGGATTTAAACCAGGGTCTATGGGATTCCAAAGCACAGGTTCACTCCACTACACTCTGATGCCTCAAAGAATTTGCTACCTCTCAAGATGAAGGCCAGACGAGGAATAGAAATGGAAAGAAAAACATGGTGAGGAGAAGTAAAGTAAGACAGAGGGTGTCAGCACATTCTGAGGCCATCAATGGTCCTCTGCCTGCTGGGGCTGAGGACTGAGATCTGCCACTGCCTTTTTTTTTTTTTAATGTTGTTGTTGTTGACAATATACACAGCAAAACATACATCAGCCCAACAACTTCTGCATATACAGTTCAGTGACATTGATTACATTCTTTTGAGTTGTGCAGCCATTCTCACCCTCCTTTTCTGAGTTGTTCCTTCCCCATTAACATAAAGTCACTGTGCCTAAGGTTCTTACCTAATCTTTAAGTTGCTGTTGTCAATTTGATCCCATATAGATAGTTCTTAAAAGAGCATAATGCTCAAGGCAGACATTTTTTACTAGTTAAGCTAAACTATTGCTTGGTTTTAGGAAGACTTCAGGGGATATTTTTGGTTTAAGGTTTAAAGATTATCTCAGGCCAATAGTTTTAGGGGTTCATCCACCCTCCATGGCTCCAGAAAGTCTGGAGTCCATGAGCATTTGAATTCTGTTCTACATTCTCCCCCTTTTGATCAGGATTCTTCTATACAATCTTTGATCAAAATGTTCAGTAATGGTAGTGGGACACCATCCAGTTCTTCTGGTCTCATGGCAAAGGTAGCATTTGTTCATGGAGGCAATTAACCACACATTCCATGTCCTCCTCCTATTCCTGATTCTCCTTCTTCCTCTGTTGCTTCAGGCTAATAGAGACCAATTGTTGTGCCTTGGATGGCCACTTTCAAGCTTGTGCATAGTCAATGGGGTCTTAAAAACCCTTCTTTTTTTAAATATTAAAAAAAAATTTTTAATTGTGGTGAAATGTGTAACAAAATATATGTCATCTCAGCAATTTCTACATGTACAATTCAGTGACATTGATTATCTTCAAGTTGTGTAGCCATTGTCACTGTCCTTTTCCAAATTATCTCTCCACCATTAAGATAAACTCAATGCCCCTTAAGCAAAAAGTCCCCTTTCTACCTCCCTCCCACCTCTGGTAACCACTAATAATCTTTGGTTTCTGTATATTTGCTTATTTCACATAAGCGAGATCATACAGTATTTGCCCTTTTGTGACTGACTTATTTTGCTCAGCATGATGGTTTCAAGGGTCATCCATGTTGTGGCGTACATTGGGACTTCATTTCATTTATGGTTGAGTAGTATTCCTGCCATTGCCTTTTGGAAAACTCCCTTGGTGATGATTATTGCTCTTCAGCTGATCTCTGTCCTTGAGTCTGCAGAGGTCTAGGCTACCAGGGAAGAGGTGATTTGGGCCGCAGCAACTGTGGTTAGACCGCAGCCTGAGGGGTGGATGAAATAAGGCAGAGTCTCATCCAGATGGCTGCCCTCCTGCTTTTTAGAAACACAAGCTTTTTAGGAAAGAGCCATGAAACCAGCATCTTTATAGCCTGCCCTATTTTCTGATAGACTTCCATTGTAAAAATTGGAGTGAGATTTGCAGCACAAAAGTATTTCTTATATACTAAATTGAATTCTTCTTTTCTGGGTTTTACTGACACTTGAACAGAATCTGGGATCTTCCTCTTTCATCTTCCCCATGCTGTGGAAACGTCTCCTGTAATTTTGATTCTTTGTGTACTTGTTGGGGTCCTCACTCTGATGAGGTGTGTATTAAATTAGGAGTGATCTGATTCACCTGTGTACTTCACCCCACCTGCACGAAGTGATTTCCTGTATCAACAATTGAGATCTTAAAACAACAAATAAGGACAAGTCACTGAAACATTGCCATAGCGCTAAGTCACTCTGCCTTAGATGTCATCTCAGATGGCTCATCCTCTTAAGTACCAAAATATCCTTAATTAAAACCCTGACTGGGAAAGGAGACCCCTCCCAACCCCAGCCTGGACTCCCTGTTATGCTGGAGATCCTGTGACTTGCTGGCCATCAGAGATTTCTGTGAAAGTTCTTTTTAACCATGCATGCATCATTTTGGAATAGAAGACAATTGATAATTCTGGAACGCCATGATTTCAAAAACTGCTGTTTTGGTGCTGTGTCTGAAATTAGTTTGGGAGTAGGAACTGTAGTGAAACAAGTTGTATCGTGTGCGGTATTGACACTCTCTCCGGACCTTCTCCCAACCAGCAAGCTAAATTACAGCAGCAGATGGACCTGCAGAAGAATCACATTTTCCGCCTGACTCAAGGATTGCAGGAAGCTCTAGACCGTGCTGATCTGCTGAAGACAGAGAGGAGTGATCTGGAGTATCAGCTAGAAAACATTCAGGTGAGGACCAGCAAAGGGTAATCGTCTTAAAACTTGCCTGTAGTGGTAAAGCATGATGGCTAAAAGCCAGCTGAGGAAATCATCAGTGTCTTTATGTGGTATGCTGATGAGCTATCATGAATCCTTTTATCTTTTCCTAATATTTTATTATAAAAATTTCCAAACATTCTGAGAAGTTGGAGGACTTCTGTAGTGACTACCACCTGGATTTTACAATTAACCATATGCTGTCTCGCTCCCTTTTTTCTTTTTTAAGTCTTATTGTTCGTGAAAATATACACAACAAAGCGTACACGGCTTCAACAAATTCTACATGAACAATTCAGTGACATTGTTTACATTCTTCAAATTGTGTAACTGCTCTTGCTATCCTCCAAATTATTCCACCACCATTGTGTAACGTCACTGTCCCCTAAGCTTCTCGTCTAACCTTTTGAGATACTGTTGTCAGTTTGGTCGCGCAGAAATAATCTTTGAGAGTGCCCAATGCTTAAGGCAGACATATTTTACCAATTTAGCTAAACCGTTGTTTGGTTCAAAGCAGACTTCCAGGAAAAGTTTTGGTTTAAGGTTTAAAGTGTAAATATTATCTCAGGGCAATAGTTTCAGTGGGTCATCCAGCCTCAATAGCTCTGGAAGGTCTGGATTCCATTGAGAATTTGTAATTCTGTTCCTTTTTTTTTTCTTTTTTCACCTGTCTATCCATTGATCAATCCATACCTTTGTGTGTGTATGTGGTAAGAGTGGGACTAAATAAACGTCGACTCAGCACAGTTTGTCTTGAATTTTCATATGCTCCTGCCGCAGTGATTTTGCTTTTTTCACTTTCTTAAAGGACCAAATTTAAATGCATGCTTCTTCCTGGGTCTGAGGTTATTTTTGTTTTCATGTATTTTAGGTTCTCTATTCTCACGAAAAGGTGAAAATGGAAGGCACTATTTCTCAACAAACCAAGCTCATCGATTTTCTGCAAGCCAAAATGGACCAACCTGCTAAAAAGAAAAAGGTGGGTCAGAGCGTTTGTAAAGTGGGAGTTGACAGTTTCGCTTGATCACTCATGATTCATTGGATACCACTATGATAGTTAATTGGAGCAACAGAGATGCAAACATTTTGCACATTTTCTTATTCTGATTGAAAAACAGATTTGAGATCATTAGAATAGCCCTTACAAAGAATATCTTTCATTGATCAAGTCTTCTAATCAACTTCTTTATGTTCGTGGCCTTTAAGATTGTAGTGCCCTTCTGTTATGGGAGTGATTTTTTTTCCTAAGTTATTGGGGAGGCGGGTAGTATGCAGAGAAAAAGGTTTATATACAGGTCACGTGTATGGGACTCCAGAGGAGTTCTTAGGTCATGTGTACTGGGCTCCAGAGCGACTGGCGGAGGGATTGGCTGCAGGTCTACACAGGGATGCTGGGGTCACACACACGAGACTCAGGGCTTTAGAAATCTTCTGGTCCAGTCCTTTTGATTGACTAATGAAATGACTGGCACTCAGGTAGTGAAGTAACTGACTAGATAGCTGGACCCTACACCGTGTACTGTACCACCCCTTTTTATATTGTAGCAGACAAACAAATTCAAAACTTTGGACATGGGCATGTGTGGGTGCACATACTGAAGGTTGCTTTTAATATGCCCAGTACATGCTATCTTTAACCACTGTGGCCCTCACACTAGGTTTAGCTAAGTGTTCTCAGTTCTAGAAAGGTCTCTGAGGAGCTTGCAGTTTCCTTCCAAAGACATTATCATACCACGGTAGCAGTGGCAGCAGTTTTACAGGACAGCCTTGGATGACTTGGAATACCTAGGGTGGCAGACTGGAGCCAGCAGTTGGCCTAACTATTCCCAGTGCCATCTTTACTGTATGAGGGTTATAGTAACATTCAAGGGCAGCCCTCCTACTTGGGGTGGCTGCACGGGAAGAATTTTCTTGCTTACTGTGTGACTGTGTGTTTTTATGCTTATGATATTTAATCTTTTTTTATTTTAGCAGCAGTCTGTTACGTGGTTATGTCGTTTGATGTAGTTAGGGGCTTTTTTTTTTTTAATTTAAATTTTTTTTGGTCACATTATTGTTTTTTTTTTTTTCTTCCATGTATAGTAAATGTTTCCATTTGCATGTTTTTAAAGTATGCCCCTGGTTTTGACATCATTTTAATATTCAATTTTTTTCCTTTGATTCCTTTTTTAAAACACTCATCTCTGTGTGTTGTAACAAAGCATCATGAGACCAATTCAAATGCAAGAGTGATTTCTGAGCCATCTCTCCTGACTCCAGCCTCCACTTCCATTTTTTGAGGGTCAAGACTGTCAGGAAATGCCTCTCTGGTCTTGAGAATACTCAGGGAAGAGGTGGTGGCGATGTGAGCATCTTTAACCCTCTTGGTGAACACTTCCGCACCGCTCTTTTTTTTTTCAGCTGGCTGGAATGGGCTGTGGCTCAGCCTAACCTTTTCCCCCTTCACATGCCATTTTTACTAAATACACTTACAGTGAGTATGTGCCTGGCTTTTGTGGTTCGCTCCTCCTGAGTCAGATTTCCTTTAGCTAGTTTAAAGTGCCAGTTTCCAGGAGTTAGGAGATATCTCTGTTTCCATTGCTAGGGTTTATTTAGTCGACGGAAAGAGGACCCTGCTTTGCCCACACAGGTTCCTCTGCAGTACAATGAGCTGAAGGTGGCCCTGGAGAAGGAGAAGGCTCGCTGTGCAGAGCTAGAGGAAGCCCTTCAGAAGACCCGCATTGAGCTCCGGTCCGCCCGGGAGGAAGGTAGGGGCTCTCTCCACCCAAAGTGCTCAAAGCCATGGAAAAGGCAGAAGGCCCATCTCAAAGAGATTGATTGAGACTAACCCAGCGCCTTTATTTGCAGTCCATAAGCTTGCAGTCCAGACATCCCGAGTCTGAAAAGCCTTTAACATCCTTGGCATTGCCTATTTGGTGTGACAAGTGTCCTTTCGGTCTCGGGCTCTTGAAAGACAGCTCAGGGGCGGTCCACTTGGTTTGGTCCTCTTGGTGACCCAGCTAACTTCTAGGCATTGTACTGGTCTCTCGACAGCTGCCCACCGAAAAGCCACAGACCACCCCCACCCGTCTACGCCAGCTACCGCGAGGCAGCAGATCGCAATGTCTGCCATTGTGCGTTCACCCGAGCACCAGCCCAGTGCCATGAGCCTGCTCGCCCCACCTTCCAGCCGCAGAAAAGAGTCTTCAACTCCAGAGGGTATGTTCGCAAGGGCCTAGTGGACTTTTTTTTTTTAAAGTTGGCTGAAATGCAGGCATATGGTGAAAATTACAAGTGAGTCACAAAGAAATGAACAGTGAAATGTAAATCTCCCTCCCAAAACCCCATTTTCCTTACCCAGAGTCAACCATTGCTTCTGACCATTGTGTTCTTCCAGAGATAGCTCACACATTTAACCAATGTCTATAGGATTCACATATTTAGGTCATATGATTACAGTCAGCTCTTGTTATTCACAGTAGTTTTGTTCTGTAAAGTTGCCAGGAACACTGAATTAGCAAACACTAAAGCATTGCTTCTGAGAGAAATACAGGGTTAGGTTCCTGTGAGCCTCTGGTCAGCTTTTTGTAAACTGATCAATACATAACCTTATATTATGTGTGTTTCTGTTTAAAGACGCCTTATTTAATGTATACTGCTGATTCATTAACACTGAACTCACGCCAGCAGCACTGTAACTCATGTCTGAATGAAGCTTATCTAACACGTCTTTTCGCTGTAAGGCACAGCGCTTCTTGCGCTTGGGAATCCTTTTAAACTGTGAATTAACCAACAAAAAGCACAGAAATGTGAAAAATGTGACAGCAAATAAACTGAGAAGATGACACTTGATTACAGTCTGAGAGCCGAAACAAGAAGATAGAGCGTTGCGTTATTCAACCACTGCTGGGGTTGTCGGGTGACTGGAATTTTTTACTGCTCTGTGCATGTCCGTGAATGACCAGGAAAGTTCCATGAGTATGGATTTTGGGGTGACAAATTTTAGCGAGTAGGTGAACTCATGAATATAGAATTCACAATGAGGGTTGACTGTATATTTTAAAAATATGAGAAAATACGTCTATATTTTTTCAGCCGCTTTTTCTTTTATAAAAATTATAACACGATACACTATACACTGTAAGATACATTTCTTTCAGTTAAAATGTTAGAGTGTTTCATACCAGCGCATATGGATCTTCTTGTTCTTTTAAAAGGCTTCATAGTATTCCGTTGTGTAGATGTACCATTCACGTATTTAATCAGACCTCTCTCGGGGGACATTTAGGTTGTTTCCAATCCCTTGTTACCAGGGCAGATTATCCAATAGGCAAGGTAAGCACGGGCTTACTTATGTTTACTTACTTATCTGCAGTGAACAATTTCACATGGGTTTCACCACATTTTTGATTACCTTGCTTACTGGGTAATCCGCCCGTCAGGGATTATACGTTTGAAAAGAAGCTTTGATTCTGTAGGAAGTTGCTATGGAATTAGGAGAGAGACAGATGCCAGATATACCTAGAAGCAGAATCTTTGATGTGATGGAAAAATGCGAAATTGTTCACTACATGCGATCTGGTAAGCAAGGTAAGCATGGCGCTTACTTTGCCTATTGGATAATCCGCCCCTGGTTGTTACCATAAACACCCTGCAGTGAACATCCTGTGCCTCTCTGGACATTATGTTTGTAGGATAAATTTTTGGGAAATGAATTGTTGGGTTAAAGGTTATGTGCGTGTTGAGTGTTGGTAATTTGTGCCAATTTATATTCCTACCAGCGTGAGACTCTTCTTTTATTTAACATAATGTTTTCTAGGCTCATCCAGGTTGTAGGATATGTCAGTACTTCATTCTTTTTTTAATGACTGAATAATATTCCCTTTTATGGATAGACCACATTTTGTTTATCCATTCATCTGTTGATGGACATTTCGGTTATTCCCACATTTTGGCTATCATGAATAATGCTATTATGAACATTTGGGTTCATAATATATTTTTAATTCTCTTGAGTATATGCCTAGGAGTGGAATTACTGGGTCATATGATAAATCTATGCTTAACTTTTGAGGAACTACCAAACTGTTTTCCTCAGTGGCTGTATACCGTTTTATATTCCCACCAACAATGTATTAGGGTTCTGATTTCTATACATCCTTTCCAACACTTGCTGTTTTTCTTTTTTTAATTATAGCCATCCTAGTGGGTATGAAGTGGTATCTCATTGTGGCTTTGATTTCCATTTCCCTAATGACTAATAATATTGAGCATCTTTTCATATGCTTAATGGTCATTTGTATATATTCTTTGGCGACGTGTCTATTCAAGAACTTTGCCCAATTTTAATCGGCTTGATTGAGTTGTAAGAGTTCTTTATATATTTTGGATACGAGTCTCTTACCAGAGATATAAATTGCAAATATTTTCTCCCATCCTGTAGGTTGTCTTTTCATTTTCTTGATGTTGTCATTTGCAACACTGTAATCACTTTTTAAGGAGCCCTAGTGGCACAGTGGTTAAGTGTTCAGCTGTTAACCAAAAGGTCTGCGATTCAAACCCACCAGCCGCTCCGTGGGAAAAAAATGTGGCAGTCTGTTCCCATAAAGATTACAGCCTTGGAAACCCTATGGGGCAGTTCTACTCTATCCTGTAGGGTTGCTATGAGTTGGAATTCACTCGATGGCAATGGGTAGTGACTTTTGAAACTTTTCCTCCAGAATTCAGTCGGCGTCTTAAGGAGCGCATGCACCACAATATTCCTCACCGATTCAACGTGGGACTGAACATGCGAGCCACAAAGTGTGCTGTGTGTCTGGATACTGTGCACTTTGGACGCCAGGCATCCAAATGTCTCGGTAAGAGCAGCGGTTGTACACTTGCGTTCGGTACCTGCACATCTCCACCTAAAAAACCTGTCAGGTGGAGATGGGTTTTTTTGATGTTTTTCTTTCTCATCATACAGCACATTCATTTTCAAGCTTTTAGTTTTCAGTGGGAGGACTCTATTTTTCCCCTGTAAAAGGAGTGAGTTTAGACATGTATTTCAGCTCATGACTGCAACCCACTGAGCAAAATGTCTTGGGCTTTGCTAATTTCCAGCCTTCTTGTCAGGCTGGTCTGGCCCTACCTTTAGGCTGGGTGGCAGTGCCAAGTGCAGTGTGCAAATGTGTCCTTTACACACCTGTTTGTGGGCAGCCTGGGGAGAAGCCAGGGAAACTGGGTCAGGAACACTTGGCTCTCTGATGTCCTCTCTCTGCAGGCACCTGGCACCTGGGAACACTTAAGGCTTGTGTGGTTGGCAGGGCCAGACTGATGGGGCCTGGCTGGAGGAGGAGAAGCCCTAGGGTTGGCTGGTAGAGGAAGGGAACAGTCCAGGATAGGCCAAGCATGTTTTCAGATTGTTCACTGCTTTTCCCCAGAGTGCCAGGTGATGTGTCATCCCAAGTGCTCCACGTGCTTGCCAGCTACCTGTGGCCTGCCTGCTGAATATGCCACGCACTTCACCGAGGCCTTCTGCCGTGACAAAATGAACTCCCCCGGTCTTCAGACCAAGGAGCCCAGCAGCACCTTGCATCTGGAGGGGTGGATGAAGGTGCCCAGGTAGCGTTGCAGGGCAGCTTTGGCTGGGGCAAGTGCTGGCATGGAAGGCCACAGTGACTTCCCTTCCTGATGTTTTCTAGGGAAATGTCTTTTCTGGGATTCCCTCTCCACCTGACCCCTCCCTTCTGTCTGACTCTTCTGAGTTCAAACGTTTTCCTTTTAAATCTTTATTTTCCCAGGAATAATAAGCGAGGACAGCAAGGCTGGGACAGGAAGTACCTTGTCCTGGAAGGATCTAAAGTCCTAATTTATGACAATGAAGCGAGAGAAGGTAAATTAATGATTCAGGGGGAATTTCATTGCACGTGGTTAACCCAGGTCTCCGAGTATTGGTGTGAAGGCTTTGTTTTTTGGATTGCATTGAAAGCCTTCTTACAGTTTTCCCATTTTTGAAAGCTAAAAACCAAATGACTTCTCTAAAGATTATTGGTACGATACTCACACCTATAGGTCTCCCCTCTGAAGAACCTGCAGGGTGCTGCCCTGAAGAGTCTACCTGCTAATACACCTTCAGAGAACTTCTGCCTCAGTCAACTAACCCATAAATCCGCATCGTCATCAGAAATTTGACTGTGCTACTCATCTGACACACTTTATTTTTTTTTTATCTTCCCTCTCCGCCTTCTCTGCGCACCTCTTCCCCTCCTCTTCTGTTCTCGTGTGCTTCTCTTTACATGCATACCCTGTTTCTCTCCCTCCCACTCTTGCTCTCTCTCCTTCTTTTTTCTCTCTTCTCCCCTTGTTCTTGTTCCTGTTCTTTGGTTTTTCTTTCTGCCCTTCCTCTTTGCACCAAGCTGGACAGAGGCCGGTGGAAGAATTTGAGCTGTGCCTTCCCGACGGGGACGTATCTATTCATGGCGCCGTTGGTGCTTCAGAACTCGCAAATACAGCCAAAGCAGGTGAGGAGGAGTGCTGGAGGTGGGCCGGGCTTGAGGGTTCAGAGGTGGGGAGGCAGGGGTGAGGGACCTGCAAAGGAGACCCACCGGCCTCAGCTCTCCCGTCGTGTCAGAAGCTGTGGCTCTTGTGGTGTGGCGGGGTCTTGGATATCTCAGGGCTGTCCCTCCAAGCAAGAATAGTGGGAATCCACACCCAACCCTGTGCTCTCTGTGAAATCTCCTAGATGTCCCATACATACTGAAGATGGAATCTCACCCGCACACCACCTGCTGGCCCGGGAGAACACTCTACTTGCTAGCTCCCAGCTTCCCCGACAAACAGCGCTGGGTCACTGCCTTAGAGTCAGTGGTCGCAGGTGGGAGAGTGTCTAGGGAAAAAGCAGAAGCCGACGCTGTGAGTATGACCATGGTCACTGGGGCTTGTGTTTGTAGAGCGGGCTGGCTTGGTAACTGATCTTAAAGACGGAAGTCCTGTTGGCTGTCATGATGTCCTTTGGGCTCCATCTCTGAGGGGTGATGGCTCGACACCGTTGCATGACAGGTGATGCAGGCCAGGCTCTGAGAAAGCCCACCTGGCACCACAGGCCCCCTCTCCATAGCATTTAGAATGGGAACCAGCAATATTAGCCAGTTCTTGGGGTGTAATAAACCCAAAACCAAACCCACTACCATCGAGTCGATTCTGACTCATAGCGACCCTGTAGGGTTTCCAAGGCTGTAAATCTTCATGGAAGCAGACTGACATATCTTTCTCCTGCAGAGCAGCTGGTGGGTTCAAACCGCCGACCTTTTGGTTAGCAGCCAACTGCTTTAACCACTGTGCTACCAGGGCTCCTTTAGGGCATAATAGGTCTCGATTATGGCAATAGCAGCATACGTACTTATAAGGAAATCCTCTCGTTTGCTCTGATGGGGTCGTGTGGTTGGAAGGTTTGAGTTATAAGCACTTTGACCCTGAAGCAGCACAAAAGGCTGTTGACAGCTGAGTCTACTTCAGGAAGGCATTTCACAGCCTTCTCAATTGCTTCTGCAGCCTTTGTTCTTCTGTAGGCAGGCTTGAAGTCTTACTTACTTTAAGTGTTCGAAGTGTAGGTGTGACCTGATTGGCATCAGTCCGCCTAGATTGTTCCCAGATGCAAACAGCACTCATTGTTCATTGGCTTTTGCTCTATCGGAGACCAAACAGCTCTTTTAAAACACTTGGCTCCTAATAAACACTTTAAGTATTAGCATCTGGAAAATTCTTAACCATGAGCCTTGGGATAAGAGCTTTGCTCACTGTGTAGACCGATTTTGAATGACTTGTTTTGCTGTTACACCTGTGAGCCTCTTACTGAAATCCACGTTACTGTGTGTACAATAGGCCCGTGACTGTGTTTCCTATGAGCTTCCGCCTGCGTGGGTTCAGGTAAAGAGACTGAGGGTCTTGCTGGTCTTCGCCTGAGGCTGTGCTTTGCACTGCTGCAGCCTGGAGGGACGGCGCCTTCCCTGTGGCGTATTAACCCTTTGCAAGTGGAATCTCTTTAGCTTCTGTCCCTTTCCCATTGCAGAACAGTCTCTTGTGTCTACTGTCCTCACTTATTTCCATGTCCAAGCTGAGTTATGACTCAGATGCTAATTAACAACTGCCCAGTGATACCAGTCACACTCACGTCTTGCATTTTGAGCTCAGATAGAAATACGGGGCAAGCCAAGAGCCCATGTGTGTTTCTGAGCATTTTTAGGAGCGGCTTGCCTTTTATTCCTCGCGCAGAACTTCTCTCGGTTCTTGCTTTTTCTCTTTGGATGGTTGGCTCATGAATGGCAGTCTGACCATGTTGTTTCTTTTCTCCTTTCTTTTTTTTTTTCCACCTATGAAAAAAGAAATTGCTTGGAAATTCTCTGCTGAAACTGGAAGGCGATGATCGTCTCGACATGAACTGCACGCTGCCCTTCAGCGACCAGGTAAGTTTTTCTGGGCACTGCCAGCTGGTATCTGGCTGGAGCTACACACAATCAGGGAATAAAGGGCTGTGTAGCTTGGCTGCTCTTTGGAGTTTTTTTGGCACTTGGGATTTTTATGGTGATATGATTATGCTTATGTTCTACCTTTGGACTTCTTCCCCTGCAGGTGGTGTTGGTGGGCACTGAGGAAGGGCTTTATGCACTGAATGTCTTGAAAAACTCCCTAACCCATGTCCCGGGCATTGGAGCCGTCTTCCAGATTTATATCATCAAGGACCTGGAGAAGCTACTCATGATAGCAGGTGTTAGGCCAAGGACATGGCACTTTTTTTTTTTTTTTTTTAATTGTGCTTTAGGTGAAGGTTTATAGAGCATATTAGTTTCTCATTAAACAATTAGTACACATACTATTTTGTGACATTGGTTGCCAACCCCATGACATGTTAACACTCTACCCTTCTCGACCTTCGGTTCCCTGTTACCAGCTTTCCTATCCCTTCTTGCCTTCTCTTCCTTGCCTCTGGGCTGGTGTGCCCATTTAGTCTTGTGTTCATGGTTGAGCCATGTGTATTATTGTTTTTTCGGACATTGCGCTTTTTTAAGGGAAATGATTTGAAAGCCACTTATGCTTGTCAAGCACAGAAAGACCTTCCTGGTCACATAAATGGCTCTTTCCTCTGTGTCTCTATAAACATCTAATCCTCAGCTGATGGACTTTCTCTGTTCAGATCTGGATCCCTCTCAGGGTCCAGTTTAGTACAGTCTGACACCCCCAAGAAACATCTGCTGAGTGAAAAGTGGCCAGCCTCAAAGCCTCATTGAAGGCAAATCTTTTGTCCTAATTGCATCAATACCCCTGTGGGCCTTGACCTTCAGAGTGTGTGTATGCTCTGTTAACACATGCTTTCTTTTATTGCTCTGAACTCCCGTAGATCCTTTATCTGGATTCACCACTTGTTGACATTTGGCCACAGGTTTTTTCTCTTTCTCTTTTTACACACATGCACACACACATTATTTCAGAACCATTTCAGAGTTAGTTGCAGATATTTTAACACCAAGTCCTTCAGCATATCACCTAAGCACAAGAACATTCTCCCATATAACCATGAATTCAGGAAATTTAATCCTTGCTATAATACAGTTATCTGATACACTGTCCATAGTCAGATTCTACCTGTGGCTCCAATAATGTCCTTTATGGTATTTTTTCCCTTGATTTATGATCCAGTCCAGGGTCATGTGTTGCATTTAGTTGTCATGTCTCTTTCCTCATTGAATCAGGAACAGTTCCTTAGCCATTCCTTGTCTTAGACATATTTGAAGAGTGCAGGCCTGTTGTTTCTGTCAAATGTCCCCTAATTGTTTCCTAGAGCAGTCTATCTTTACTTTGGTGGGGAGCACATTTGAAAGTACAGTTCACAGTTCACATTCCTTGATTTTCTGCCCTAGACTCTCAGACAAAAGGCCAAATGCTGTCGTTTTAGATCTAAAACCTGGACCCAAAACATAAATCTGTGGAAAACTCAGTCCATCAGAGTGGCATCTCGTGCCTTTCATTTGTGAAACTACCATCCTGTGCCATTGCCTAACGGATTCACACTGACAAAGCTGTTCCTTTTCCCTCCAGGGGAAGAACGGGCCCTGTGTCTCGTGGATGTGAAGAAAGTGAAGCAGTCTCTAGCACAGTCTCACCTTCCCGCCCAGCCAGACATCTCACCCAACATTTTCGAAGCTGTCAAGGGCTGCCACTTGTTTGCTGCTGGCAAGGTCAGCTTCTCCTCAGGGTCTCAGTGATGGAGTGTTCTTGGAATTGGCACTGCCTCTCTTCCCACAGGGCTTATGATTTAACTTCAAAATTGAGGGTCAAATTTTTATTACTTCCTTTGGGCACCTGAAATAATTTGTGTCGCCATGAAATTTGCACAGGCTTTGAATCTAAAGGAAATTAATGTCTGTGAGAAAAACAGGAATAAAATGAACAAAACTGAAAAGATGACCCATAATTTTTAAAAAGTGTATACGTATGTATAACAGATCCTTTTTAAAAAAGGAAATCTAACATGGAGGCCCAGAGTTGAACTAGATGTAAGGATGTTTTATTTACTGGAAATTGTTAAATTCTAATTTATTGCATTTACATAACAAAGTCAGTTAATAAGAAATCAAGTTAATTCTTGGGTAGTTTCTATCATATTGAAATTTGTCGCATAAACACACTTGCTTGCCTGTTGCTTTTCTGCACTAAAAATATATTATGGGTATAGACACACACGCACATATAATGTTAATGAAATTTGAATTAACCATGTGCAGACCCTTGAGGCTAGTGGAGTTCTGCTGGTTGGAAGCCCTGCCTTTCCCTCCTCAGAAGATTCCTCACTGGGCTTTTGTTCATTTAGTCACTCAGTGAACAATTACTGAGCACATTCTATGTGCTCCACCGAGCCTTCAGAGGGACCTGCTCTGAGGGGAGGGAGGACTGTGGGGGAGAGATGTGACTTCAGCCACAGGGGACCCTGGGGTGGGGACTCAGCCCACTGTTCTCTGAGGGGTTATGGTTTCTGGAGCCCTTTGGCTATGTGGGGGGTTCTTTTCCTGGCCTGTTAAGTGAAAGTTGGAATGATTTAACTGTGGTAAATAATCAAAAGGGGACACAATATAAAGTGAGGGAGTGGCTGGCCTAGGAAGGCGTTAATTCGGAAAGGCTTTTTGGAGGAGGTGAATCTTGAACGGGCTGATGAATGGACATGTCCAGAGGGAACTGGGAATTTCAGACAGGGACCATGGAAGGTGAGAACTCTCTGCTCTTGTAAATCTTAACGTTTGTTTTCTTTTTAAAGATAACATTTCTTGTTTTTCTTTTCTCCCCTCATGCTCTTTGTTGTATTCTATTGTAGTAATAATGTTGCTTTTTTCATTCCTAATATTACTTATGGTGTAGCTCTTATTTGTCTTAATTTCATCAGAGGTATTCTGATTATATTAATCTTTACAAAGAAGCTGATTTTGGCTTTATTGATCCTATTATAGCATTATTTTATTTGTCATTAATTTTTTATTTCTCTTTGCTTTTCCTTCCTTCAGTTCACTCTGGTTTTCCTCTATTATTCTATTACTGTTTTTCTGACTTCAAGTTTAGCTCATTAATTTTCAGGGTTTTTATTCTAATATAAACATTTTAGACTATACATTTTCCTCTAACTACTATTTTAGTTGCACCCTGTAAGATAAGAAAACTTTTTATTATCATTCCACGTAAAGTTTAAAATAAACTTTCTTTTACGATTTCTTCTGTGAATGATGAGTTACTTAGTCATGTGCTTTAATTTCCAAAAAATAAAACAAAAAATCAAACCCACTGCCATCAAATCAATTCTGACTCACAGTGACCCTATAGGACAGAGTAGAACTGCCCCATAGGGCTTCCAAGGACCAGCTGGTGGATTTGAACTGCCAACCTTTTGGTTAGCAGCCGAGCTCTTAACCACTGCACTACCAGGGCTCCTTCCAAAAAATAGTTTTAAAAAATTATAAACTATTTTCATTATAATGTTTGAATGCTCAAAGAATATAAGGTATCTGTAAATTATAAAGCCTAATAATATGGTAAACATCCCTGAATGCACTACCCAACCAAGAAACAGACTGGTACCAAAAATTTGCATTTTCCTATGTATTTCTTTCCTCTCCCATTCCATCCACCCCAACAACTACTGACCTTCCTTTCAGGACTGATTTGAGCAATATGCTTTTTCTCACCCTTGGTGAATGACAAAGATCTGGTTGTAGAAGGTGAAGTCACCTGTTCAGAAAAAGAATTTTGATGTAGAACTCTGTATTTATAGCACATATTAGAACTTTTCCCTTTGGACCAAAATTTTCTCTTATTTCTTATAGCAATTTTTACTGTCTTTTTTTTTTTGGAGTGTGAGGAGACAAGCTTGTCAAAAGAATCTCTAGCAAAAGGCATGTACACAGAAATTGGGTGTGGTGTCGGGTGGGTCTTCTGAAGCTGCCTCTGGATCCCTGTGAAAGACCCTTGCTCTAAAGCGTGGTTTTCAACTGGGGGTGATTCTACCCCTCAGGGGACATTGGGCGACATCTGGAGACGTTTTTCGTTGTCATAGTTAGGGTGTTATTAGTATAGGCATCTACTAGGTAGAGGCCAGGGATGTTGCTCAACATATTACATGGCATATAACTGCCACCATTACAAAGAATTATCTGGTCCAAGAAGCACGAGATGGTGCCCGGCTACAATTACTGAACATATTGATCAAAGATCCTATAGAAGAATCCTGATTAAAAGAGGGGAAATGTAGAACAGAATTTCAAATTTTCATGGAATCCAGACTTTCTGGCTGGATGAACCTCCGAAACTATTGCCCTGAGATAATGTTTAAACTTTAAACTATCTCCTGAAGAGAATGAAGAAAACAAGATACAAGGAAAAGATTAGTCCAGAGGACTAATGCGCCACAACTACCACGGCCTCCACCAGAGTCCAATACTACTAGATGGTGCTCGGCTACCACCACTGACTGCTCTGACAGGGATCACAACAGAGGGTCCCGGACAGAGCTGGAGAAAAATGTAGAACAAAATTCTAACTCACAAAAAAAAGACCAGACTTACTGGCCTGACAGAGACTGGAGAAACTCTGAGAATATGGCCCACGGGCACCCTTTTACCTTAGTAATGAAGTCACTGCCGAGGTTCACCATTCAGCCCAAGATTAGACAGCCCCATAAAACAAAACGAGACTAATGGGGCACAACAGTCCAGAGACAAGGACTAGAAGGCAGGAGGGGACAGGAAAACTGGTAATAGGAAACCCAAGGTTGAGAAGGGATAGTGTTGACATGTTGTGGGGTTGTTAACCATTGTCATAAACAATATGTGTACTAACTGTTTAATGAGAAACTATTCTGTAAACCTTCATCTAAAGTGCAATAAAAAAACAAAAATATCCCTTGAAGTCTTCTTAAAACCAAACCATAGTTTAGCCTAACTAGTGAAGAATGTCTGCCTTGAGCATTGTGCTCTTTTAGATCTATCTATAGGGATCAAATTGACAACAGCAACTTGAAGATTAGATAGGAACCTTAGACGGCAGTGAGTTTATGTTAATGGGGGAGGAACAACTCGGGAAAGGAGGGTGAGAATGGTTGCACAACTCAAAGAATGTGATCAGTGTTACTGAATGGTACATGTAGAAACTGTTGAATTGGTGTTTGTTCTGCTGTGTTATATTCTCAGCAACAACAAAAAATAAAATAAAATACAGAAAAAAGAATTATCCACTCCAAAATGTGAACAGTGCTGCCGTTGAGAAACTCTGCTGTAAATGGATGTTCTTTTCCTAGCTTTGCTACAGAGCCAATATGTACCCTAGTGACCATTCTTTTTTTCATTTTTTCACCCGTTTGCTTTTCAGATTGATAATGGGCTCTGCATCTGTGCAGCCATGCCCAGTAAAGTTGTCATTCTCCGCTACAATGAGAACCTCAGCAAGTACTGCATCCGGAAGGTACGTCTCCCGGGCCCTGGCCAGTTGAACATGGCCCAGGCTGCCCCACTCTTCCAGTGAGCAGGTGTGGAAGGCCTGCTATCTCCGAGAAACAGCACGGGCCTGGTCCCTTCTGCTCTGTAATTGGGGGTCAGATGGGGTGACCTCCTTGAAGAGCGAGACCCTTCCTGGTGGAACCTCCAGAACCACTAGAGGCTGCAGTTCCCCCCTCACTTTTCTTTTCCGGTTTGTAAGCTGCCTCTCAGCATTAGCCCAGTGAATCTAGCCTTTTGTTAAGGGAGGAAGTTGGGTGACTGAGAGGACACTTCCTGTGAGCGAGCAGAAGAAAGGAAAGAATTCTCTGCGAATTTCCTCACCAGTCCCCAGTGACACTTATCAGAATCCCTCTCAGATCTTAAGAGGTTTCTATTAATAACCTTTTGGAGAAGCCAGTGCTCGCTCTGTTTTGATATGTAATTAGGGAGCTGGCTGTCCTCGAGGCAGAGGGAGTTGTGATGATGACTGCAGTGTGCACGAGGTGCTTGTTAGAGCATTAGATTTGCCTCCTTTCCAGAGAAGGTCTCTGTTGTCCCTAGTTTAAGAATAACCCCTGCCACCCCCTACCCTGTTGTAAGCCTGATTGATTTTAGGTGTTTTCATGGAAAGTGAAATCAGGGATGACTGTATAAGGGTCATTACCTGTTAGATTAAACTCTCTGATTCTGGGCAGGACATTGTTAGTTTAGTTTGAGTGCCTACTGGGACCAGGGAGTGAGCGGGCTATTTTATAAACACTTTGCTTAACAATTCTGAAAAGTTGGGGTTGGTAATCCCCAATTTTCAGGTAAGACAACTGAGACGCAGAGAGATCCTAAGCTACGAAGTTGCTACCAAAACTGAACTTCGATTTTCTTTATCATTTAACTATGTCATGCTGCCTAAAAGTTTCTTCATATTTAGTAGCTGAGCAATAGATATTTAGTGATGATGATGATAATGTTGATTAGAGTTTGAACTGCTAAACTTCAGGAAAATTCTCAAAAATTATTGCTTCTGTATAATCCCTGTCTTCCATTTTGAATAAGCATGCCTGGGTTTTTGAAGACACTGGGATTAACCTAAAAGCAGGTAGAAATAAACAGGGAGTAGATAATTAAGGTAACGTTGATGATGATGAATAGCTAATACAGGTTCGAACTAGAAGATTTGCAAGCTAACAAAAAAGAACATTAAAACCACTTCTTCTAACCACCACTGTGATAGTTGGTGTGTTCTTCTAGTCTTTTTTCTCTGATAAGAATGTTGTATTTTTAAATTTCTGTCTTTGAATGCTATCTTTTCATTGAAATCGTGCTTCTCGTCCTTTTGAGGTTTAATTTGACCTTATTTTCTTAGTCTGGAGTGCAGAGAAAAATAAGAAGAGATAGCAAATGGATCTTTAGTCCATTGCATGAAAGGGTTGAACAGGCTTTGTGTGGCAGCATGATTGTGTCTTGTGGCTTGATGAGATGGTTAGGTGGAAGCAGAATGAATAGCTGTAGAAACTTGGCTGTCCTGTGCTAACTTCCCTATCCTCTTCTGCCCTCTCATCTCTAGGAGATAGAGACCTCAGAGCCCTGCAGCTGTATCCACTTCACCAATTACAGTATCCTCATTGGCACCAATAAATTCTACGAAATTGACGTGAAACAGTACACGCTCGAGGGTAGGGCCTGCACCCTCCTCCCCACCCCACACATTGCCCAGGCCTTGCCGAGAGCGAGAGATCATTCCTGAAGCCCCACTTCTCACCTGCCTTTGCAGAATTCCTGGATAAGAATGACCATTCCTTGGCGCCTGCTGTGTTTGCCTCCTCTTCCAACAGCTTCCCGGTCTCCATCGTGCAGGTGAACGGTGCCGGGCAGCGGGAGGAGTACCTGCTCTGTTTCCACGGTGAGTTGCGGCCACCACCCATTGGCTGCGTGGGCTGTAGCCTCAGCCCAGCCTGGCCATCACCATTCTGAGTCCTCAGGGACACCAAGAAACCCAGACTGGGTCCATTCCAGGGTTGGGGATTTGTCAGTGCGTGTGTGAGGCAGGGCAGATCCTGCTGGTGGTGGAGAGAATGTTGTTCCTGTGCCACCGAGGCTGCCTGGGGGGCCCCTCTCCCTCACCAGTGTGCTGGCCTCGTCCAGTTCTATCACATTCTTTCCAAGGAGTGGGCCGTTCTTTCCTTCTCTGTCTCTGGCTGTTCTTTGTCTATCCCTTTCCTTTCTCCTTCTTCCTCATAGTTGCAGTTCCACTGTTATATAGTGTTAAGATCAGAAATACCTAATTATCTGTGAACCCAGATTTTATTTTTAATATAATTTTTTGAAGAGGTATGCAATCCTATGGTTCAACAATCAAACAATTTAAAAAGGTATACAGTGAAAAATCTTACCTGTATTACCTTCTCCTTTCTTATTCTCTTAAGAGTTTCTCTTTCGTTTCTTCCCTCCCTAATCTCTGGGTCTCTGTCTCTCCCTCTTCCTCCTTGTCTCCCTACCTCCCTCTCATCTCTCTGTCTCTTCCTCCTTCCTTTCATCTTTCCTCCCTTTCATTGGAACCCTCTTTAATAAATCACTTGTCAGGTGTGGCTCAGCAAAGGTCCCCAGGTTTTAACCATCCAGAGTCCCCTGGACTCTCTTCTTCTATCAAAGTGTGTGTCACTGACACCCTCTCCCTCTGCCTATGCTAATACTCCTGGGCTCTTGGCTCCCTGCAGAATTTGGGGTGTTTGTGGATTCTTACGGAAGACGTAGCCGCACAGATGATCTCAAGTGGAGTCGCTTGCCTTTGGCCTTTGGTAAGTGGGGCAAGGTGTGGCAGGCTCCTCTTTGCCAGTATCTGGTCTCCTGGGAAAGACTTGTAGGTGGAGTTCTTTCTGGCCTAAAAGTTGTGCTTCTGGATTCCATTAGACACCAAGCAACGTATCTGATAGTCACAGGAATAAATGTTCATGGCAGAGATTCTGAGGCGTGATGAAAAGTTGCACGCGTCAAATTCAGGGAGGCCAGCGGGCTACAACCCCAGCTTGTGAAACATTTCTTAGGCTCTCATGACGGAAAGGAAACCATTGCCTGTGGATTTCTTTAAATCAACTTCAAAGGCCAAATAATATCCCATGGCCCAGCTAAACAATTCTTAATTTAACCAGTTCTAAGTAGGTAAAGCACGCTAGGTCATGTCCATTCTTTTTGTAAGTGTAAACAACGCTGTGATAAGCATCCTTATTTATACTCATCTTTGTGCACATAACAGATAGTATCCCCTGATAAGTCCCTAAAAGTGGAGCTAGAATAAACATACACACACACACAAGTGTTCATTGCTACGGAACAAGCTGTTCTAAAACTAGTGATTGCCCATGATTCTATGGGTTGACGGGACAGTTTTGCTTCATACGGTGTCAGTGGGGGCACTGAGACCACTAGAAGGTTGTCCTCAGAAACACGGCAGGCAGTGGCGATACGGAGGAGCTCAGCTTGGGCTACTGGCTGGGAAGCCTCAGTTTCTCTCCATCTGGGCCTCTTCCAAGAGTGCAGAAGCAAAAGCTGGCAGGCCTTTTCACTTCCACCACATTCTGTGGGTTAAAGCAGGCCACAAGGTCTGCCCAGATTCAAGGCAAGGAGACTACACAAGGTCTGAATACTGCAAGGCATGGAATAGTCCAGTACCAAAGTAACAGTTGCCATGAGGAGTAATACTGATAATGCCCTTTTCTTCTAAGGCAGGAAGCAGTGCAAATCATGTCATCTGACTGCAGTTACACTGTGATTTAGTGAGATGGTATTAAGAAGATCTGAAATACCTAATTCTCTGTGAACCCAGATTCTTTTTAGTTTTTTGAAGAAGAATACAAGCATATGGTTCAATAATCAAACAGTTTAAAAAGATAAACAGTGAAAAGTCTCACCCATATTACCCTTCTCCCCTGAAGGAAACCACTTTTATGAGTTTGTTATCCTTCCAGTGCTTTATGCAAATTCAAGCACATAAAAATATATATTCTTATTCCCACTTTCTTATCAGCAAGGTAGCACAGTTTATACATGTTCTGTACCTTACTTTATGCACTAAATAACATACCATATGAGTACATAGAGAGCTTCCTCATGCAGTTTACAGCTGTGTAGAATCCTGTAGATGTACCATAATTTATTTAACCAATCCCCTATTAATGGACACTGAGTCATTTCCCATCTTCTGTTAATAAACAACATGGCCATGGATAATCTCATACATACATCATTATGCTGGCACATGGGTGTATCTATAAATTCCTTTACGTGGGATTGCTGGGTCAAAGGATGCACTGCAGTCAGGTTTAAATTTCTCTCTTTTAACCCTTCTTGCCCCACACTTTCCTCTGTGGTGGCTCTGCAGCCTACAGAGAACCTTATCTGTTTGTGACCCACTTCAATTCACTGGAAGTAATTGAGATCCAGGCACGTTCCTCTCTGGGGTAAGCATGGCCCTTCTGTGGTTTGAAAACTTCATCCGAGTGGGGTAGGGTGTTGGGGTGTGTGTTTCTTCCTAACCTGTCATGAAGGTAACCTGTGGTATAAACTCTCCTTTGGGATTCCGCAGGACCCCTGCCCGAGCGTATTTGGAAATCCCGAACCCACGCTACCTGGGCCCTGCAATTTCATCAGGAGCAATTTACCTGGCTTCTTCCTACCAGGATAAATTAAGGGTCATATGCTGCAAAGGAAACCTTGTGAAGGAGTCCAGCACTGACCACCACCGGGTCCCCTCCACCTCCCGCAGGTACCGCACCTCTCACCTTCCTCATTACAGGGCCCACACTGCTTTTCTGCACAGCAGAGGGAATCTTGCTAAACTGGTTGAAGGCTCCCCAATCTTCCCTTTGTCCTCAAGCAAACCACTTATTTCTTTGAGATCTTCAGCATTTAAATGACACAGTCCTTTGTAAGCACCAGACGGATTTTAAAATGCCTCTTTGTAAAAATAGGAAGAGAATCGTCTGGTCTTTCTCTGGTGGGTGTTTTTTTGTTTTCAATTGTGCTTTAAGTGAAAGTTTACAGCTCAAGTTAGTTTCTCATACAAACATTTATACACACATTGTTATGTGACCCTAGTTGCTATCCCGATCATGTGACGGTACACTCCTCCTTTCCACCCCAGATTTCCCGTATCCAACCAGCTCCTATCCCTTTCTGCTTTTTCTTCTCACCTCCGGACAGGAGCTGACCATTTAGTCTCGAGTATCTACTTAAACTAAGAAGCACACTCTTCACGAGTATCATTTTATGTTGTGTAGTCTCTGCTGGGTGTTTCTGGGGTCTCTGTTTGAATGGTACAAGAATCATGCATTCATTGCTTTAGCAGATATTTTGCCATGCTAGCTGTTGAGCTTACTGCAGGGGACAGAGTGGTGAATAGCCCCTCCCTGATCACAGCTGCAGCCCAGTGGGAATAGACAGCAGTCAAGTAATTACAGCACAATGCAGAAGGATGAGGCTCTCATAGGGTCGTTTAAAGCACTGTGGGAGCTCAGAGGAGGGCCTCTGGCCTAGACTTGGTGGCCAGGAGGAATTCCTGAAGAAATGAGGTAGGAGTCTGGACATGAGGAGTGTTCAGCTAGGAGAGAAAGGCATGAGTGGAGGTCTAGAGTGTGAGACAAGGAGAGTGGCCAAGGATTCCAAAACCGACGGGTGGGTTCCATGGAATGTCAAGACCTCTTAAACACGATTGGACTGATTTTTTTTAAATTTTATTAAAAAAATTTTTTATTTATCTTTGAATCTGTAATCCAATTACATGGTACAAAATTCAGAAGGTACAAAAGCGTGTATAGTACAAAGTGTCTCTCCCTGCCCTCTCATGCCCACCACCTCCTGCCACCCAGTTTCCTACTTGGAAACAGTCTTTTACATTTTTGTGTTTCCTTCTGGAGATCTTTTATGCATATACAGGTGTGTGTGTGTGTGTGTGTGTGTACTCTTCCCCTTCTTTTGTCTTATGACAGTTTTATTGAGATATAATTCAGAAACCATACAGTTCACTCATTTAAAGTATATAGTTCAGTATTTTTCAGTAAGTTCACGGAGTTGAGCAACCATCTCCACAATCTAATTTTTGAGTGTTTTTGGCCTCCTAAAACAAAACCCCATGCCCATTAGTGGTCATTCCCCACTTCCTTTCATTTCAGCCTAGAGGATTCCCTTTGGTATTTCTTAAAGGGAAGGTCTGATAGTGACACACTCTCAGTTTTTGTTCATCAGGCAATGTCCTAATTTTTCCTTCATTTTGAAGGATAGTTTCACTGGATATAGAATTCTTGGTTGACATCTTTTTCTTCCAGTACTTTGAATTCATTCTACTACCTTCTGGAGTCCATGGTGTCTGATGAGCAGTCATCAGTTGTTAATCTTATTGAATAAGAACCTTTTTATGGGATGAATTGTTTTTCTTTTGCTCTCTTCAAGATTGTCTCTTTATCTATGGCTTTTGACAGTTTAACTGTGATGTGTCTAGGTGTGGATCTCTTTTGAGTATATCCTGTTTAGAGTTCCAGACACAATGCTTGGGGCTGGAGATACGAGAAGACACTGTTCTTGTTCTCAAGGTCCTCACAATTTGGTGGAGGAACCATTTCTAATATTACAAAATACTTAGATCTTGGCAAACACAGTCATCAATTTAGTATTCTGAGACTATGTCCTAATGAGCAGTCGCACTTCCTTTTGTTGACGCATAAGAAATGTTTGGTCATTGTGGTTTTAATCACAGGAACTTGCTGAAAAACCAAGTGTCAGGTACCCAGGCGCTCCTAACTCCTCTGGCTTAACCTTGCTTCAAAAGTGACTGCTCAAAGGACTGTAGCCCTCCCCTGAAAATGTCTACATTTTCTTTAAGGAGTTTTCAAGACATGACAAAAGCAGTGTTTAATTTAAATAAATAAATAAATAAAAGTAATGTAATTAGGTTTTTGTTTCGTTGCCTCACAAGTTAGATGGCCCGGCACCTTCTTTTTGAGACTATATGGTCTGTCTATGAGGAGTTGCTTATTCTGTGGTTCAGAATGCTTCCGGTACCTGTGAACCCCAGGGGCAGAAAAATGCCGTGCTTTTCTGCATTGACAAGCGTATCTGGAAAATCAGCAGTTAGTCTTAGGTTGTTTCTTGCCTTATAAAATGTTCTTTTTGCTACTGACTGCCTTGGGCAAGTCAGAATGCAGCAGGCCGGCTTCGTGGGTGGGGTGTGATTTACCAGAGGCCTGACTGCCTCGGTGTGTTTAGCAGAGCAGGAAACATAACTCTTTGTGAGAAATATAAAATTGACATGGTAAATCATTGCTCATTAATGGAAATGGACATGGAAGACAGCCCATTCAGCTTAGAATGTGGGCATTAATCTAATCCAGTCCCATTAATCTAAGCTGATGTCCTGAATGGCCTTCCCTGAACCATCCTTCTTCCCCTGGGCAGTGAGCACCCTCCTGCTTCCTTTATGACAGGCCACAGTGATCCCATTTTATAATTTCTCTTCTGTTACAAATAGGTTTAATGTAGTTATCCCACTTGGAATTTATTTTTTTATTTGTCTTTCACATCTCTAGGCCATATGGCTAGAGGTGCATATAAACCTTGATTTCAAGATGTTAGGATAGAGGTATCTCAAATTGTATTGCTGCACAGACACCATGGAGGGCTCTGGGTTTCTGAGCATTTGTTATCTGCATCTCAGAGTTGTGTGGGGAAGCAAGAGTATGATATGAAAATATTCACAAATGAGCTGGCTACTTATGAAATTATCTCCGCTCATCCATCTCTCTGCTTCCCTGTAGAGCAGGGATTAGCAAACTTCCTGTAAAGGGTGAGACAGTAAATAATTCAGGCTTTGCAAATCATATGGTCTCTGTTGTAGTGTGAAAACAGCCATTGATAGTGTATAACGGATGGGAATGGCTGTGTTCCAATAAAACTTTATTTACAAAAACAGGCATCAGTCTGGATTTGGCCCTCAAGCTTGCACTAGAGCCCGCCACCCACGCCCACCCCCATGGGTCAGTGTCTTTGTTAGTCAGTTGCTTCCCAATTATGGGTAGTGACATAAGAGGTTCTGACAAAATGAGACCAATAATTAAAGGAAAAAATCAGCAAGTACATGAAATGATAGCCCCTTCCAAAGAGAAGAAGGATTATGATAGGCCTTTGGGAAGTCAATGAAATTCTCAAATATTTTTGAAGAAATGACTTTATGATCTTGCTGCACAAGTCCAACATTGGCGTAAAAGATACTAGCATATTATCATATAATTTTGTTGGAAAAATTTGGTTTATACTTGGTTCATTTTTAGAATCAGCGTGTAATTCCAATTGTAATTTAGATTTTTAAAATAGGATAAATTTATTTTCCTGATTTTCAGTTTTAATTGCCAAGATAGACCCCCAATCACTCAAAATACATTTTTAAGTAATATTCACTATAAAAGTTTGTCCCTGTTTTAAGTAGGTTGCCTTTTCCTAGCACCAAGTACACTCAGATACAAAGACCCCAGCACTTTTTCTGCTGATCAGGGATGGGAAGACATTGACTGGAAGAGAACACTTCAGTTCTCTGTATTTCTGGATTCTTGCTTCTTCAGAGAGGTGGCTAGAGCCAACTCTGCCAAAAACTTCACATGACATATCCAAAGCAGGACTAGGTGGAGGGTGATGACTTGCTAGTATAGAAAGGTCCCAGCATTTTCAACTGGTTTGGTTATTAACCATCAACCTTTGGAGCCAGGGACATTTTTTGAGCGTGGTATACAGTTTTTATTTGCCTTGTTCAGGTTCCTAGTTGTATCAGTCCTGATCACTACACCTTTCAGTCATCCTATTGCTATGATTGAGAATTACCAACTATCTGAGCATTCCATCAAAATTGGGTGCAAGCCACCTGGAGAGACAGGTGAGCAGACAGCAGGCCCAGGAGGGGACAGAGGTAGCAGCTGACAGTTCTGAGTACAAGCTTTCTCAAAGCTGCTCCCTTGCATCGAGGGTCTTTGTGGGTCACCGGCTCCTGGGTTTTAGCAGACTTACCATATTTTTACACAAATAATGCATGTCTTCTGAGTTTGTTTGCCGGCTGCGCCCTCCCCCTGCTAGGTATTTTTTTTTTTTTTTTTTACATGTTGCTGTGAAGAAAACTTAGCATAGCACACTTGCAGAGGATGCTGCGGGTGGGGGTGGGTGGGGAGAGGGGGGGGGGGTAGGGGAGTGTCTGGCTGGCAAAAAAGCCACAAAAGGCATGTTATTTGCATAAAAAGTAACCCCTGGGTGGAGCAAATGGTTACAACATGTTCCACTACTGGCCAAAACGTTGCTGGTTTGAACCCACCCAGAGATGCCTTGGAAGACAGGCCTGGCCATCTGCTTCTGAAAGGTCATAGCCTTGAAAACCCTATGGAGCAGTTCTGCTCTGCACACCTGGGGTCACCATGAGTCAGAGTAGACGCGATGGCAACTAAACAACCACCACAACAAAACTCCTACACAAGACTTCCTTGTGTGCCTTCGAGTTCTGGAAATACTAGGGCAGTAGGATAGAACATGGGGGTTGAAGAGTCAAACTGACCTGTATTGGTTATCTCAGCTTTGCCTCTTACCAGCTGGGGCAAGTCACTTGAGCCCTGTCTGTCTCCCTTTTCTTCTCTGCCCAGTAAGGGCCAAGTAACTCTAGACCTGTTGGGGGGATTTAACGAGATAATCCATGTAAAGAGCTTAACACAGGCGCAGCACTGTTCGTAACAGCTAAAAGGTGGAAACAACCCAAGTGTCCATCAAGAGATGAATGCATAAACGAAATGTGGCATATCCAGACAACAGAGTATTATTCAATCATGAAGAGAAATGAAATTCTGATATGTGCTACGACATGACGAACCTCGAAAACATCATGCCAAGTGAAATAAGTCAAACACAAAAGGAAAACATTATATGATCCTATTTATATGAAATATCTAGAACAGGCAAATCTACTAAGAGAAAAGAAGATTAGTGGTTTCTGGGGGCTGGGAAGGGGGCAGACCAGGAGTAAAAAAACAGAAAAGGAGCTCAGCAATGGGCCTAGCACACAGTAGGTGCACAGTAAATAGAAGCCTGCAGGAAGCTTCATTTTCTTTTGTTGTCCTCTTTCCTTTCTTTCCTGTCCTTACTACCAAAATCAAACAAACAGACTGAAGAATTCCAGGTCTCTCTAATACTCATTGATGATGGGGAGGAGGGAATAGAAGGAAAATGCCCCTTTGGGGTTTTAACTCCTCAGCTCCCCACCTCCCTCTCGTTGTCACAGCCCCAACAAGCGAGGCCCACCGACATACAACGAGCACATCACCAAGCGTGTGGCCTCCAGCCCGGCGCCCCCCGAAGGCCCCAGCCACCCCCGAGAGCCAAGCACACCCCACCGCTACCGGGAGGGGCGGACAGAGCTGCGCAGGGACAAGTCCCCGGGCCGACCCCTGGAGCGAGAGAAGTCCCCAGGCCGGATGCTTAGCACACGGAGGGAGCGGTCCCCCGGGAGGCTGTTTGAAGACAGCAGCAGGGGCCGGCTGCCCGCGGGGGCCGTGAGGACCCCGCTGTCCCAGGTCAATAAGGTGAGTTGATGTCCTGAGGCCTGTGCAGCTGTCACAGAGGCCAAAGGGGTGACTTGGGGAGCTGAGGCCCCCCTCAAAGGCACAGTTGTAGAAAAGCAACTCCAGTACTGTAATTCAGATTTTGAGATTTTTAACAAGTTTAGGATAAAACGTACTCTATTTACGAAAAGACTTCCTAAGCAAGTGGATAATGTGGGAGAGATTTAAAAGGGGAATCTGTATGTATTATATATGTACCTCAAAATGTAAGTTCCCTTCCACTGTCAGCCAGTTTCTGGAGATGTTTGTATGTATCGAGCAAATAGGTATGCATACTCTCCCTTTCTAAACACAAATGACAGCATACTATACAAACTGCTCTATTTTTCAGATAGACACACACATATAGAATGTTTCTGGAAGGCTACACAGAAAGTGGTGACAGTGGTTGCCTTCTAGAACTCTCAAGTTTTTGAAATTTGAAAATTACGTGCCGGTATTATCTATTTAAGTGTTAAGTTAGCAACCGAACAGATGGTGTATGTGTGGAAGACGGGGCTACACGAATGAGCAGGGGGCCCAGATGCCTCCTCGGCAGGCCGGCTGCGTCAGGAGCCCACTCTGGACAGCAGAGTGCTTTCTGCAGTCTGGTTTTCTGGATCACATTCTCCTTCTAATGGCATCTGCAGTTCATTGTTGGCATCTCTGCCACTAAAGACAGGAGGAGGAGCCATCCACGTGTCTTTTCTTACCGAGTTACTGATAAAATTGTGTGTGTGTGTGTGTGTGTGTGTGTGTGTGTGTGTGAGAGAGAGAGAGAGAGAGAGAGAGAGAGAGAGAGAAATATGTACATAACACAAGTTAAGTGTGGGGATTTTTCTGTGAAGTTTACCACCTGACTGATCCCAAGCTTTGAGGGTTGGCTAGGTGAGGTGGTGCCAGCCTGCAGAGCACTGCCACGCCGGGAGGGATAGCTTAGGTGCTGCAAACTTTCTGTTTTGATTGTGCAAAGTAAACTCAGCCATTTCCAGCTTTGAATGACTGAAACCCATCTTCCCTATTTTGCTCCTAGGTCTGGGACCAGTCTTCAGTATAAATTCCAGCCAGAAAAACCAACTCCTCATGTCAATCTGCAGGAAAATACCAGACTATGGAACTCTGCTGAAGGTGACCCCAGCGTCCACGCACTCAGCCACACACGGCACAGCTGGACTCAGACCCTCTCAGCACGAACACCCCGTCTCCAGGAGGTGCAGATGGCCGAGGCACTCTGGAGCCGTCGCACCTCGGTGTCTCCTCCCGACACCTTCCTGCAGTCATCCTCTTTGCACTTTGTTACTCTTTCAAAGCATTCATAAAATTTTTGTACCTAGCTCTAGCCTGTACAAGTTCATCCAAGGAAACCAACCTGGATGCTAACTACAACGTGGTTAGAATCCTAATTAATAGCTTCTTTAAGATCCTAGGGATGGTTGATTTTTCTTTCTTTTTTTTTTTTTTTTTTTTAAGACAACAGAATTCTTAATAGATTTGAATAGTAATGTATTTCCTGTTGTAGTCCTTTTTAGCTAGACCACACCATCGAGTCTTTGCTACTGAAACCTACTGTAGAAGAGTCCCCGTCGGTTTGCTTACCTCCTGCCCGCACTCCCGTAGGTTCATTCTTGTTTGAGTCCATCCTCACAGATGGCCCTGTTTCACCCAGGGTGACATCGTAGCCAAATGTTTACTGTTCTCATTGCCTTTTATGGCCTTGACGACTTCCCCTCCCACCAGCTGAGAATGTACGGAGGTCATCGGGCCTCAGCTCGGAGGCAGTGACTTGGGGCCAAGGGACCTCGCAGAGCTTTCCTCCCCTACCCCTCTGCGTCATCTCCCAGCCTGCTGTCCCCACTTTCCATGTAGCTTTGGCCAGGAAAGCATGCACTAGACTTGCTCTGCGCCCAGCATTAATGGGTCTCTGGCCAGGGTGGGGGCCGGGAGTCCCCACTTCCTGTCGGTGATGGTATGTTGTTCCCCACTCTGGGATAGGCGAGAGACCCTGCCCAGGAGTCCTGCATGGCAGTTCACTGCATGTGCTGCCCCGCTGACCTGGCTGGCCACCGTGGGTTGCTCTACCAGCGCATCAGTACCATACCATAGCTCCCACCGAATTGAGACTCTTTGCCGACTTGCCAATTTACTGGCCACAACAAGCTGCAGTCTGTAGCACTGAACAAACAAAAAACAAAACGCTCAAGCCTTACGACCAGAGAAGGATTTCAGCAAACCACCACCTCAAACTCAATATCCCCTCCAACTTCCACGCTTGCCTGCCGACTCCCTCGAGGACGACTCTGTTCACACAAACTCCAGCACGGTTCTACCCCCACGAAACTGTGACTTCCCAAGTAAGCCTTTTTCTAGGGCTAGAGCTAAGACCATGAAGCCTGAGAAAGAAGCCGCAGCTAAACTCTTCCAACTCTGCTGACGTTGGGAAGTCCTCCTTAGGTGCAGTGCGGCTCACACGATTCTCTGTGCCCTCTACTAGAGTGCGGAATTCCCAGCAACTGGTATAGAACCAACCTAGAGGTTTTGCAGTTGGCAAGCTAACTAGCGGCCTTATTTCTGCCTTTAATCTCCCACAAGGCATCTCTTGCTTTGGATTCTCCATGACTCTTAGGCACGCCTCAAACAACCAAGGCACATCCTAGGTAGGCTGACAGGTAGACCTGTTTTCCACCACAGCAAGTGAACACGACCATGTTTCCAACCCACGTGTCCACAGTGTAGATCACTTTCCAGATTGCAGCCTGGCCCAAATCCCAGCTCCTTCCTGCTTGTCTCTTAACCTAAGTGCTTTTCTTGTTTGAATCTCCCATGAACGTCCATGTTATAGCACCTTGGTGAGTGTTATGCTGTTGTTTTATGTGTTGCTTGGAGTTTTTGGGGTCATACTCCATCCCCTCCTTCCCCCAGGGCAGATTCGACTGAATGTTTGCTGAGTTTTTGTCTCTTGGTCCACAAGTATTTGGAAAGGTCACTGAAAATTGGTCTTTCAGTCTTGGCATTTCATTTAGGATCTCCATGAGAAATGGGTTTCTTAAGCCCTGAAAGTGTATATCGTGTGTCTCATTTGTGAAATGCTTCCTGCTATAGAACTAGCTCAAAAGATTGTACATATTTACAAGAAACTTTATATTCGTAAAAAAAATAATAATAATAAGGAAATTGAATTGGTTTCTACTTTTTTATTGTAAAAGGTGCATTTTTCAACATTTACTTTTGGTTTCAATGGTGGTAGCTGTGGCCAGCCATCTTCACTGGAGGGTGGGGAGCTCTGTGTGACCACCAAGATCCCAGCAGGAAATACTGTAACATGAAATTGCAGTCAGAAGCTTATTAGCATAACTAAGATTTTAGGTCTCCAAAGTACAGGCTTTTTCTTCATTACCTTTTTTTATTCAGAACAAGGAAGAGAACACAAAGAATAGCTTAAGATCTACCTTAAGAAGAATGCACTTTGTTGTTGAACAATAGCTAAATAAAGCAACAATCTAAAATATTTGCTTTAGTGCAACGACCTCATCTTTTCTTGAGACTATAAAACACCTGACCTGCAAGTGTCAGCGTAGGCTTCCTGCTGTGGCAGGGGACCTTGCCTACTTTGCAGGGAGGCTCTTCCTCTGGGGTGGGGTCGGGGGAGCCACACAGTGGTGAGAGTACACTGCTATCCCAGAATCCAGTGATTGGCAACATTCTCTTCCAAAAGGGTGGCATTATCCAAGTATGGTATGAACCATGAGTTGGCTATCAAGGTCATTTTATAGGACAGAACTGGAAAGCCCCGTAAGCAGTTAAATAGGCCATTTTGAAAGGATTACTCAGTTCTCCTACAATGCAGCTAGCCAGGAAAACAGGTTAACTTACAGTTTCTGTCATCCATTATGATAAGACCACAGGGAACATAATAATGTAGCTTTATTTGGAGGGAGGAGTTCAGATCAAGGCAATTTAAAACATAAGTAGTTCTATTTTTTATTAGAAGAATTTTTACAGTCCGCAAGGTGAATTTTCTCTAGGATTATTTTAGTTCATTAGTATAAACTTTGCTTAATTCAGATAAACATCCATTTTGGCAAATGGTTTTCTCATGGTTCCTGTTGTTTTTAGCCTTTGACTGTTATTTTCCAGTGACGTTAACTGACCACAGCGTCGTATCTGATGTTGTGACGGGAACAACAGTAGCAATTCCGTCCCTCCTGTAATTTACTGTTGGGCATAAAGATTTGTCAGAAGGTCACACAACAAAGAACGAAAATCATGCAGAAGATGAACAAGTAAAATGTTGGAACCTTTCTCTCCTCCTAACCTGGGAAAAATGTCCATTAAATACCAACCATTTTGGTACTGTTCGAGGACTCTTGGCAGCCACAGAATACTTGAAAAGGAATGCGCCAGGAAAGGTGCTTCAGTCCCTAAGGAATGGCCTCAAAGAAACAACTAACAAATTCCTCAGCCCCCGTGAAAAACAAGGCCCAACTTTCTACACGCTGCTCCCGTTTCTTGAGCACAAAATTAGACATGCTATTTTCTGGGCTTAAACAACTTAATTTTCATGAGACTAAAGACATTGGTTGCATAGCAAATTTCATAACCATGAAACTAGGATTTGGAGACTAAGGCCAAAAGGAGATATTTGCTTAATAGGACTGAACAGCTGGTTTGTCTTCAGCATCGGGCCTGTTGAATGGGATCCGCTCTAGAAAACATTTCAAGCAAATTTAAATCTGAAGCCTTAAGGCCAGGCATACCAGCTGGGACCAGTTGAGCTTTCGCTCTCCCATCACAGCAGTTAAATTGGCCTGTTCCGGTGGTTCAAAATCAGGGTAATTCTGCCTCCCCTTATCTCCCAGAGAACATTTGGCAATGTCTGGAAACATGTTTGGTTGTCACAACCGGGAGGTTGCTACTGGCATCTAGTGGGTAGAGGCCAAGGATGCTGCTAAATATCCTACAATGCACAGGTCAGCTTCTCACAACAAAGAAATTACCTGGCCCAAAGTGTCAGTAGTGCCAAGGCAGAGAACCTTGGACTGTTCTAGTCAGATTTCTCAGCAGTTTAAATATTGCTTATGATGCTTCAAGTCTGGGGATTGCAGCACTAGGCACAGTGTTTACATGCAAAACATTTTATTACCTGCCTAATGCGCAGCAGAGCCACCACCTGGTGGTGCAGTGGTTAAGAGCTACGGCGAGCTACGGCTGCTAACCAAAAGGTTGGCATTTCAAATTGTGGGTAAGTGCTCGGCTGCTAACTGAAAGGTCAAAGGTTTGAACCCACCAGTGGCTCCACAGGAGAAAGGTGTGGCAGTCTGCTTCTGTAAGGATTACAGCCTTGGAAACCCTATGGGGCAGTTCTGTTTTGTCCTTTAAGGTCACTATGAGTCGGAATCGACCAAATAGTAATGGGTTTGGGTTTTCAGATGTTTAAATGGTGTTGAGGCTTTTTTAACTTTCCTGAAGCCAGGCATGGTGGGGGTAGTGGAAATACAGTACAGTCTTGGTTACTGTTTTCCCTTGAATCTATCAATGATTAATGGAACTGTTTCCCCTGAAGGGGTTGTTAGAGGTAGAGGAATGCACTTCAAAAATGACTTTTCTATGTAATTCTGTTCATGTACATAACTCAGGCTCTCTTTCAGAGGACCACAAAGAGGAAAAGTAAAGCTGACCCAGGATACACACATCTGGAGCTATCTCCTGTGTTCTCACTTGCTGCTTCTCTAAGAGTTTTCCAGATGGGAAGTTGTTGTCATTAGGTGCTGGCAAGTCGATTCTGACTCAGTGACCTCGTGTGACACAGCCGACTGCTCCACAGGGTTTTTAGGCTGTAACTTTTAAAAGAGATTGCCAGGTCTTTTCTCCCGCAAAGCCACTGGTTGGGCTTGAACTGCCCATCTTTTAGTTAGCAGCTGAGCGCTTAACTGTTGGCACCCAGATGGCTATAAAAGAGCAGTAAGGGCTCACCCAGGCCAAGGGCCTTTAGTTTTATGAAGGGCAGAAAAAACAATACAACTGTGGGAACCAACCGTGAGGGCAGAGTGCGGGGGTTCATACCGGGCCCCAGGGACTGGGCTCGGCTGCTGCTCCAGCCTTTGGCTCCTCTCCAAGGGTCTGACTCACATCCGTAAGGATTCTTAAGGCCTTCTAGATTTCTGCACATCCATTTTGTTCACAGCTTCCTTGTTTTCCCCTGAAGACAATCCTAGTTCACATTCTGGGGCAGAAGGTTCGAATTCCTTCTCCCCACTAATTTGCTGATGAAGAGAGGTGCTAAGGAAGGATTCTGCAGAAGCTGGATGGAAATTTGCTGAGTGGTCTACAGACTTGGGTCTTTAACTCATTCAAACCATTTGTAAATACTGGTGGAGACATCAGGGGAGAATTGAGTGCACAGCCCAAGAAGGAAATCGTGCTTGCCTAGAAGTAATTGATCTAGACAAGATGAACAGTTTGTTTTCCCCTAAAATGGTTTAATTCTAGACCTCAGCCATGGAGGGGGAGCACTTTGAAATTCTTGGTTTTCGATCTTGGGTTTGGGAGTCTTAAGAGATGTTCTAATTGAGCTGGTTGAAGTGCTGGCCCCTTCTCCTTCCTGGTCCCTTGACTTCCTGTTGTTTGTGGCCATATCCCATGCATGTAAAGGCCAGAAGAAAAATGTATCTTCGTTCAAAAGCAATTTGAGTTAAACTTTAACTGTGTAACCTGTCCTCACCCATAAAGGGAATTCCAATGAAGAAAGTATTATCTGGGTCCTTGGACACCCCATTCTACATTTGGCTTCACCTCTGTGATCTGAACAAGGCGCGGTTTCCTTTGCCACATCCATAAAGGCCTTGCCATCACCTTTAGCTTCTTGGGTGTAAAGTCTTTCATTTGGGTCTGTGGGCAGTCTTTCTGGGCAATGGGCTTCTTTATGTATTGTTTTTTAAAGAAAATGAAAGTATTTTAAATATACAAAAAGCTGTGGGGGATGTTGAATTAGACACGGTTTACGGTTCTGCCTGCACTCCTCTACCATGGGGTCATGCTCCTGAGGAGTTTCCCAGGCTCCCTGGGCTGTGGAGGTCTCTGACAGGGTTTCCTGGCTCCGACCTAGTTTCTACATTGGCTGTTCGCCTTCGGTTTTTCTGTACTTTGTCAGTGGAGCTTATCTGCATGCTGGATTTTCCTGATAGCTCCCTTCCGAGCCCTGACTCAGGCCAGCAGCCAGCCTCTCCAATCCCTGGTTACAGAGCAGGTAGCACAGTGCTGGGCTATTTCATGCTGGGAGCATCTTCCCCAGGTGTGGGTCCTGGCCCCCGGCCACCCTGTGTTCACAGCTCACCAAAGGGTTTGTTTCTGGGACTTGGTATATCCTTTTTATACTTTTGAGCTTAGCTATATATTTGAAATTATATTTAAAGGACATTTTATCCAGTTTTGGAAATAGGAATTGTGTCTGTTTCCCTTCGTCTACTTAAGCAATCCCTTAGCCAGTGAAACCCTATGGATCACAGCAGTCTGATCTGCAACTGATCACAGGGAAGGCAAAGGACCAGCAGCGTTTTGTTCTGTTGTGCAAGGGGTTACCATGAGTCAGGGGCTGACTTGACAGCAGCCAACAACCACAGTCCACCCTAACTCTAAAATCCAGGGATCCCCCTCACTTAGGTTCCAGGGTGAGACAGGTAAATACCCATCTTGGAATGCTTTCCAGGCCACTCTCTACCTCAAGTGGACCAGATCACTCAGAGGCCCTTTTTTCTGCTACGTTTTATATGTTTCATAGTGCCTGGGAAGAAAAGGCTTAAAGGGACACCCGTAACCTTCAATCTCTGTGTTATCAGGGACACTGGGTACTGTTCTAGCTGATAACACAACTTTGGAACAAGCTACATCCAAGAGTTTACAAGCAGTTAAAAGCAACAGGAAGCAAAGCCTCTCACCTGAGGAGAAAAGCCTGCCCAAGCCCGGAACCTTTGTGGTCAGCTCTCCTCAGCTTCCTGTCCTGACTGAGCTGCTCAGAGGGGCTGGGCTTTAGAGGCCCCTTAACAGGCTTCCAAACTGTGTGGTGACTGGATGCATCCCGGGAATGGCCCTCAGCCCTTGGGGCAGCTGGAGCAGCCTTATCCATTCACCCCACCCCTGGGCCACACAAATGGTACCATGACCAGGTGTGGAAAAGCACCGCACCGAATGAACCTCTGGGGGAGGGCAAGCCCCCAAATGACTGGATAAAATGGTCCTCCAAGCACATGCCCAATTATCTTTAAAAAGCTTTATTGAAACCTGTACGACAAGGGGACAGTCATTCAGTGTTCTGAAAACAATATCAAAAAAGGGTACTTCAAATTCAGGTTTACCAAAGAAATACTGGAAACCAAGGACCTCGTTCCTCCCCCTCCCGGAAGGAGCACAGGGCATAATGTTAACTTCTGCCGACTGGGCAACAGGAACCTGTGCTAACGGGCACATCTGCGGGCAGCTCCCTGGAAACCGAGCCCAGGGAAGAGAAACCTAGTCCTCCGGTTTGGTCCAAAGGATGTCTTCCTGACATGAATCGAGAAGGCTGCTGTCAACTTTTAAATTCTTTTCAGTACAAACAACAGCAAATGCTGCAACTGTGTTTGCTAACTAGCGGCAGAGGTCTTCAGCAAGGTGTCCTAGGCTGTAATTCAAATTAGAGTGCAGTGCCTCTCCCAAATTTTCATAGTAATAATACTGTCACCTCTCTGCCTCGAATAAAAAGCTGGACAACCTTGCAGCCAACATTAGTCAGCCCTCAGGATCATTCAGCTTACTGGAGAAACCCAGCAGCGGTTTTAGAAGTCTGTTCTGAGAACAGGTTATTGCTAAGGACGTTTCACATGATCTATGTTCTAGTTGTGATGGTTGAAAAATTGCCTTAAGGCTATACAGTCAACCACCTCTGGTTTTAAAAAAGTATTTAGTGTACTTAAGTGTAAGAAACAATTGTAAAACTTCATCTGGAAACCAGACAGGTTCTAATTTCTATATAAATGTCGCCTCCCTGGGACAGAGAATGGGAGAGAATCTATTGCTTTGATTTCAAAGGACAGGAAGACCAACACTGTACTTATTGTTAGCGCCACAGCCAGGCTGCAACAGGGACAAGTCAGTGGCTGTAAAGATGCACACACACTTAGGAACTTTGTGTGGCCTCAGTCCCCTGCTTCGTTTTTACTAGCATTCATTTCTGGCTTAAGAAACATCTCCACGACCAGCTCAGAGGACATATTTTAGGATTACACTTGCCCTCAGGCAGTGCAGTGCAGTGGCTGCACAGCTCCTGGTCTCCTTGACTCCTGTCTTGACCTTGATGGGGTTCACAGCCGCTGGGTGAGAAGAGGACTGTTGTAGACCGAGGCTCTTCTGGAGCTGCTTGTGCCTGAAACAACCTTCAAGGAGGACTAGGGCAGGTATGAAATGTCTTATGAGAGTGTGAAATGAGAAATTTACAGTCCGGTCCCTCTAGTGTAAAACATGCACGCGTGGAGCCTGGTGGTGCAAACTGTTCCCTGTGGCCCATCTGCTCCCAGCTCTTCATATGGGCTTGTAGAGCAAGGTGGTGACGTACTTTTTCTTGTACCGGTGGGTTGCGCTGAGCACCATCACTCCATCCTAAGGAAGAGGGTGAAGTGATCAAAGGCAGCAGCTGGCTTAACTAAGTAAAGGGTCCCAAACTTTACAGTGCATGAGAATCATCAAAGGTGTTTAACAAAAATACCAATTCTTAGGCCCACCTTCAGAACCTGAGCCTGTGGGTCTATGTCAGGTTCTGGGAGATGCCCTTAAGTCCAGTCCTGGAAGTACCCCCAGGTAATTTGATGCCGGGGTCCTCAGACCACACTTTGAGAAACACAGCTCCAACAAGAAGAAACGTTTCATTACCTTGATAGAAAGCGCATAGAGGTGGTTCAACATGACGTGATTGGGCTCAGGGAGCAAGGCTGGATCACACTGTGGGGGTACAAAGGCCGGCGTGAGCATTTAGGGTTTGGAAATCAAGAAGCTCCTCCCTTCACCTCACAGCCCCATGCCTACCTCCCTTCTAAGCCAGACATGCAAAAGGGCTTGTCTGAGAGGATAGGTGAGGTTGCAGGGGTTGTGCCCTCCAACCTATGGGGACCTCCATGCAAGTCCACTGGACACATCTGAGCGTGTCTCTGGTCAGGCTTTGGCTTTTGCTTCTAAAGTCTGGGCAGTGGCTCTGTTTTCTTATAGAAGGAGGAGGAGGAAGGAAGATCAGTTGTCACTGAAAGCACTTTTAGAGAAAAGAGGAAGATACAGTCTCTACAGTCACCAGACACCAGCAGGAGGCTCTGCAGCCCTGGCCGTGCTGTACCTCAAGATCCCACAGTTACCCCTGTGGGTCTCTCACGGACCCAAACAGATGGTGTAAAACCAGACGTTCCAGGTCTACCCTTCGCTAAGGAAATGTAACCAGGACATGTGTCTAAATGAAGAGACTGGAGCTGTCCTCCTTAACACAACTGGGCATTACAATCCTGGGGCCTCCAGTCTAGGAGGTCTGGGAGTTGAAGCAGCCTAGGAAGCTGTATCTTTCCTCACAAGCCCCATGGTGATTCCGGGTTTGGGTGCGGGAAGATCACCCTGTGGACAGTGCAGCTTGTAATCCCACATGAAGAAGCCTGAGTTGCACACGCCAGTTTTCTCAAAAGGGAAGGTGGAGGCAATAAGGACACGGATAGCCAGAAAAGTGCTCTGCTGCCAGCGACTGGGAGATGCTGAGCACGGTGTCTGACCTCACTCTAGGCTTAGGATCCTAAGGAGATGCTGGACCAATCGTTCTCTCAACAGATACCTCGAGACTGCCTACAGGGAGGCCATGTGCTGCACCTGGTCAGAGCACAAGGCTCCCACCATCCTGCACTGATCTGAATACCGGCTCTGCCACTTACTGTGTGACCTTGGATTCTTCCTTAACGTCTCTGTGCTTTATTCTTCCCATCCCATCCCTACCTTACAGGATTACTGTGCAAATTAAATGAGAATAATGAAAAACCAAACCAAACCCACTGCCATTGAGTTGATTCCGACTCATAGTGACCCCACAGCGTTTCCAAGGCTGTAAATCTCTACAGAAGCAGACTACCACATATTTCACCCCAGAGCCGCTGGTGGTTTCAAACCGCCGACCTTTCAGTTAGCAATCAGTTGCTTCAACCATTGCGCCACCAAGGCTCCTTATGAGAATACATGAAAAGCACTTAGAACAGTTCAGGGCACAATGCTAGCCATTTAGGGTTATAACTGAAGTCTGTATGAGAGCTTGGTGCTGCCTTGGACAGAGGGGTCTTGACACTTTCCTAGTCCATGCCCCGGGCCCCTTTGGCCACTCTTGGCTGGTCTGTTCCCAGAAGTAGTCCTCCATCAGAGAAACCAGCTAGGGACGCCTCCCTTTTCTCAGAAAGGCATCTAAAAAGACATGTAACCTACAAGCCTTGTAAAATTAGAATTAAGAGAAGCAGCCTTATCAAAGTGCTTGTAAAATATAAAACAGATGTTCTTCCAGTTCTGTCACCTGTTTGAGAGGTTGCCAACTTAGTGCTGGAAGCACAGTCAGCCCAGAGGGATCTGAGGTGGTCTGGTTCCTACCATTATCCTCTTCTCTGCCGAAACCTGAAGGGCTGCACACCTGTCAGATGTGTGCCTGAGGCACTCAGCACAGGCCAGGGGACCTGTGCTCTGAGAAAGTTAAGTTCCGCTCGGATGGGGAAACAACCACTGAGAGTCTGCCTGGTAGCTCAGCCCGTGGCCACTATTGGGTGGCTGTGGACTCGCCTTTAACAGTGCCTCCTCTCAGCACCCACAGTCTCCACTTCTCCTATGTGGGTCCCGAGCAGCAGCATGACTATTTTATTGCCTTATAAACATGTGCCTCTTCGGTGGTGGCCTGGACAAAGCTGAAGAGGGTCTAGGGTCCCAAGAATGGTGGCTATGCCGTGCATTCCAGAACTAGGCAGACCTGACAACCCAGGTTAAACAGAGTGGAAGATCCAACTACAAGGGAGTCACTCGCTTCCCTCTGGGAAACAGGAGGACACACACATTTCTTTTTGAATGTCTTCAATTTCCCAGAGGAAATGTATGTTTCCCAGGTAGCCTAGATTTTGACCCAGGAGCACTGGTGTTACTGAAAGTAATCTGGTGACTAAGATGGAGGGAGGGGTGGCAGGGGAAGAGATTCACTACACAGCTGACTAAGAAGGGGTGGTTTTATATTTTATCATGAAATTTAAATGGGATGGCACTCAGTTGGAGGCAGGAGTGAAAGGCAAGAAGACAAAAGGCTCTTAGTTCAGTCAGGTATATGAGACCAAATGGGGAACACCTGCCCAAAAAGCAAAGACAAGAAGGCAGGAAAGGACAGGAGAACTGGACAAATGGACACAGAAAACCCAGGGTGGAAGGGAATGAGGGAATGCTGACACAACGCAAGGAATGCAACCACTGTCACAAAACAATTTTTGAATAAGCAACTTAAAAAAAAATCAGAAAGGCCGGGAGACGGGGAGACAGCCCCCAAACTCAGGACACGTCTTGCTGTGGTCTGCTGCCACGTCAGAAGTGGTCCCACCAGCTCACACCAGTGGGTGACATTTAGCTTTCTCACCAGCTTCTCTTTATGAGGGGACAGACAGGAGCCTGGTCCAGGCGGAAGCCTGTGACTCACCGAAATGCCCGTGTCCTTGTTCAGGATGACCTGGAGCAGATGTGGCGGGAGGATGGGGGGCGCTTTAAACCGCTCCTCGGGTTTGGAGACATAGGGCTCCTGGTGGTAGGGTCCTGGCGGTGAACTGGACAGCTCTATTGGGAGAAGACAATACTTGGAAAACTGGGAGTTCTCAGAGCAGGCTCATTTCACTTATGGTTTTGTCATCTCGTTTTCTTGTCTCTTGTTCCCTCAAAACAGATCTACATTCTCTTGAAAGATATACAGGTCCCAAAGGTGAAGAGCAGAAGCAATGAGAAAACCCTTCTAGAATCTGGGTGATGGGCATAAAACTCAGTAATAAACTCAGACACCCTAGGGGAGACAGGAGTTTTGGCAGAGCCGGTACATCTGGGCCAGACCAACAAGGAGGCTGTTCACAATCACCTAACCTCACAGTCCGCTGCAGAATAATGCTTCCTTCTCGCTTCAGGCAGGGCTGGCAAATACCAGAAAGAAGCTCCAGGCTTCAAGTGAGGATTAAGTGAGTAACCCAAGTTATGAGCACCCCCAGCCAAAGTAAAACAAGATAAAGCAGCCTGTTTACACAGGGGCTGTGGAGAAAACAGGTTATACGAGGCACTGGCACGTTTTAAAACAAAAAAAAAATTACAAGCCCACTTCTAAAGGCTCTTTGACTCCACCGCACCCAGGTTCCTCTAGACTCTTGCTTGAGTATCTCAATTATGCAGACACATTAAACCAAAACAAACCCGTTGCCGTCGAGTTGATTCTGACTCACGGCCCTACAGGATAGAAAAGAATTGCCCCATAAGGTTTCCATGGCTGCAATCTTTACAGAAGCAGACCGCCACATCTTTCTCCCATGGAGGGGCTGGTGGGTTCCAACCGCCAACCTTACAGTTAGCAGCCAAGTACTTAACCACTGTGCCTCCAGGGCTCCTTCGGAGCTGCTACTGCTCACTTTCATCGGGTTAGAAGAAGCTCTCACTTGGTGATGTGCAGCCAGCTGGAAAAGACTGAGCCGTTATTCAAAGAACATGTGGAATGGGTACCAGCTGCCTGACCCTTGGGCTGGTCCCCAGGAAGTGTGATGTGCCCTGGCTCTGCCAATCCCCTCCATGTCATTTTCTAGAGCCCTGCCCCCTTCACACAGCCCAACCATATCTCAGCAGGAAATTGAGAAAAGCATTAAGTGCAGAAAACTGAGCTATCGGGATTAAGTACATATGAAATTTTAACAAAGTGAGTGCCTAAACATGAGAAGTTTGTAGAGAGCTTGAAGTTGGTTTACTGGCAGCGAGGGACCAGTTTTCTTTCCCCCGGTGACCTAGAGTGTGGGAACTCAACTAAGAGCTTTAATATATGGCCTCAAATTGCCTTTATTAGCAAGGAGGGGGAGATTGGGCGTTTCTTCCATCCCCCAACTCCCACCTATCTAAAAAGAAATGATTTCTCCCAAAGATTAGCTATCTAAAGAAAGACATCTAGAAGAAAAGCCAACCAGACAAAAAAAATACACATGCTGTTTTCGGATTTCAATTCTACTGAACCACCTGACTTGTCAGCCACACAAAGCCCACCACGGACCACTCACCACTGTGATTTCTATACTGACGAGAATAGGGGATCCTGGTGGTCTGGCCTGTAGGCGCAGCCAGGTGACGATGAGGAATCATCGTGTAAACGGAAATGAATCTATTTTCTTAGAGCACCAGGAAGACTCCTGGGGAAACTTTCCACTGCCTCCCACCGGCTTCTAGGAACTGTTTAAACCCCTGCAAGAAGGGGAAGTGTAGCTGGTGTTGACACTTTTGATTATGACATGTATTTCCCCCTTAACTGTATGTATTATCTGTTTCCAGGTAGTTTATTCCTGTGGGGTTTGGATGAAAAGCAATGTATTGACACCCCGATAATGGAAAGGCTCTTGGAAGATGGGAAAGTTTTAGGGAGACTAGTCTGTACTGGGCAGGTTCCCATAACGGAGAGCTGTGCTATGCAAGCTGCTTCCGGTGGCACGCCTTTCTCCCCTGAAGGGATTCGGGTAAGAAACTAATGTAGCTCCCAAGTAACGGCCAAGGTCACTGGAGTGTCCGCTCCTGGCACCCTGCGGAGGAAGTGAGCTGGCAGGCTTCACCAGGGCTGGCCCATCCTCTCTGACCCAACAGGACTCCCAGGGCCTTGAAGTATGAGATCACACTCTGGTTCTGTTCCCATTGTCCGCTTTTTGTGGCCAAGCAGGCCTACTGAGTAGCGGAGATGACCAGGAAAATAACTCAAGAGCTCCCTTGGGGCCAAAATTCAACAACCGGACCTGACAGGTAGGAATCCGTTCTGTAGCTCTTCAGGGAGCTACAAACGTCCACCTGACTGGGCAGCTTCAGCTCGAGAGAGAGGCAAGAGAAAGACAAGAGTATTTCTTGACTGCATAGCCCCCACCTGCACACATGTGGGATAAAATAACTGGGTTCATACCAGACACATCGGAGCACTTTTGGGAATCCACCATTAAAGCATCAAATACTTCAAAGTCAGTTTTCTTCACTTGAATGATGTTGTTAACTGTGCCAAGCTGGCTGGTTACTATTGGCTGAGAAGAGACAGACAGGCAGAAATCATAATGTGGACGGTGTCCGGGAGTTACTCTGTAGAGGACTGGAATTCCTGGCTGGTACGTCTCATCTCTTGGCTAGCCACCCTGCTCATCCTGGTCAAGTACTCGTGTAGTCTGACAATTAGGACTGCTACCTAGCTCAGCCACACACAAGGACTTTTATTAGGAGGGCAAAGGGACCTGGCACCAGTCTAGAAGGGACGGTGGATTGTACAGGCACTCTGAGGACAGAGGGCTGGAGGAAGAGTACCTCGGAAGGGTCGTGTGTCCACTGGCCATCCACAAAGAACTTGTACTGATGCTCCCCTTCAGGCAGATCCAGGATGGCTACAAAGTTATTGTGGCTGCAAGGAAAAAGGAAGCAGAGGACTTCAGCTCGGGGGCATGGGGGTTCCCTCTTAGCTTACTTGCAAAACCAGCGATGGAGAAAACAAAACGTTGTACCCATGTAAAACCAAGAGTTCAGTGGCAGCAGAACAAATATTGTTACCCAATTTCAGAAACTCTAACACAATGATCTAAATCTAGAAAGGCTCAAAGGAATTAGCAATGCAAGGTTTTCCTGAAAATACACTTTGCTCAAATGCCAGGAATCCACATTACTAATGTCACAAGGTCACCAGTCAGGCATACATCCTTCACAAGCTTGCAGGCAAAACGCCACTGGCAGCACTGGATGCCAAAGAGGATGACAATACAAGATAAACACACCTGCCGGCTTTCACTCTTTGTCGGCTTGCCTTGGGCAGGAAAGGGGATCTATTTAATACAATACACACACGTTCTCTAAAGAAACTTGCACAGCTACTAAAAAAATTCCAGGAAACCTCTTTCATAGTTTCTTTGTTCCTCTGACTTTAATTGATTTGTGACTATGCCCTTTCTTTCTCCAACATTTCTGTCTGAAGAGCAGGCTGCACAGTGACAATCGTCAGACCTGGCTGGCAGGATATGACTTCTCCCTTCATTTCATCAAAAGTACTCCCTCGTGAAGGCGGTTCTTCATTGACAATTTGAGACAGAAATCTATGCTACAGCCTGAGAAAGTCTTTTACTACATCTTTGCTAAGGATGCCTGCATAACATGTACCTTTCAAACAAAAGTAATACACAGTGTCAAAGTGAGAAGGGACCTCAGAGATCATCTGGTCCAATATTCCCTTCCTGCAGATAAAAAAACTAAGGCTCAGATGTTAAGTGCCTTGTATAGGTTAGCAGGACTGTCATGGATTGAACAGTGTCCCCCACCAAAAAATATATGTTAACTTGCCTAGGCTATGATTCCCAGTACTGTGTGGTCTTCCTCCATTTTGTGATCTGATGTGATTTTCCTATGTGTTGTAAATCCTAATCGCTGCTTGTGGTTAATGAGGCAAGATTAGGTCAAATTAAAGAGGATTAGGGTGGGGTGCAACACCCTTACTCAGGTCACAGCCCTGATCCACGTAAGGGGAGTTTTCCTGGGGTGTGGCCTGCATGACCTTTTCCCTTACAAGAGATAAAAGGAGAGAAAAGCCAGGAGAGAGATACGGACCTCATACCAACAGAAAAGAAGCACCGGAAGCAGAGGGTCCCTGGGGGTCCCTGCTCTGAGAAGCTCCTAGACCAGGGGAAGACTGATGACAAGGATCTCCCCCACCAACAGAAAGAGAAAGCCTTCCCTGGGAGCTGGTGCCCTGAATTTGGACTTCTAGTCTCCTAGGTTGTGTAAGAATAAATTTGTTTGTTAAAGTCATCCACGTGCGGTACTCCTGTTATAGCAGCTCTAGATAACTAAGACTACGACCAGTGTCAACTCCAGTCCAGGTCTCTAAGACCACAAGCCCAGGGCTCTCTCCACTATACTAGGAGTAGATGCCTCTCTTTCTGAAGAAGTCCTGCCTGAACAGCTGAATATCCGAAGTGAAAGATGTCTGTGAAACAGAATACTCTCAACAGAGAGAAGTTTTCTTCTAAGAAAGGGGTGCTCTTAAACCCAGAGACTGCTGGAGTAGGAGACTGCAATCCTCAGAATTATTAACCAGGATTATTTTTCTGTTCAGCATCCATTTGTAAAAACACCCTTTTCTATTCACCTGCAGAGACCATTCAGAAAGAAGAGTATCCGTGGGTTAAAACAAATATGCAAACACTCCCAGGGCTATTACCTTCTTGTGAGGGGAAGTTTACTCCAGTTGTTGAAGGACCCAGATAAATAAACTTCCTTTCCGCCCCCCGTCCATCGGAATACAGTTGGCCGAGCCTGGGCGGGAGCTTTATCGTTCACCTCCAGATCATGCTGCCAGGCCAGGAATTCCTCCTTCTCTGGAGCCTAGAAGCAGAGTAGTTTACTCAGGGACAGGAAGCCAATTGTGAGCTCCCTAAAACAGGCAATTACCCTAAATCATGACAATTCCCTTTACAGAAGACAGCTGTTAACACCTAGGTTCACATTCAGGCCCCACAACTTATTAGCTGTGCCTCTGTTTCCTCACCTGCAAAATGGTGAGAATAAAAACAACGATTTCTTAAGGTTATCGAGAAGAATTAGTTAGGTAGTCTGTGTAAATTGCTCGGCATAGTAACTGGAAGAAGATTGCGATCAATCCAAGACAAGCTTAATAACTGTCATTTTTTTCTCTGAATAAAGCAAGACCTGAAGTTCATGAACATTTATTAGGGACAATTCCAGGTCTATCAACTTGAAAATTGGCAGGAATTCTGGGGAGGAAGGGAAAAAAACATTAACTGAGCACTCCAAGTATTGGGGAGTGAAGGTGAATAAGAAAAAGACCGACCCTCCAGAGTTACGGTAAACAGTAACTTCCTATGTGGTAAGTGCTGCATAACTGAGACATTCTGGAATATGAGAGAAAGAAACACATCCAACTCTGGGTAAAATGGATGTGGTTAGGGACTTTTTCCATTTTTCCTAGTCAGAAGCCAAAAGAGCAGGAATTCCAGGCTGGGAGAGGCCAACACGGGAGTCGACCAGGCTTCAAGCCCTTCAGATATTGCTTTGGGCTTATCTAAAACGTGTCTGCATTCTTTAAACTCTAACAAGATTTCCACATTAAAGAGTAACAGGCTGGAACCACTTTACACCAAGTGACCTGGTGTAGATAAGAATCCATGACTTTTTGGAGGCATTCAATTCTGTGTCTTCGACATGATATCAGTAACTCCCAACAAAATTAGGACAAACTCCACATAAAATCATTTTCCACAGATCATCTGTATGCTAAACATTTCCTGGAGGAGCTGTGGAAACAGCAGCAGAACAACAAATCCTTCTTAAAGGAAGCACTTTGATTTTTATGGTGTCTTAAAAAAGTCTTCTTGGGGCCAAAATTACCTCTGGGGGAAGGGATGCCAAGTTATTGGAGAAACACGATTCCACAGTTCACCTGGCATACAGCTTTTCAGGAATGCAACAAATTCAGAAAGCAAGAACAAATCACAGGATGGAGGTATGGCCAAGTCAAAGCAGGTTCTTTATAGCTGACTCAAAGCTAAGATCCAAGTGGGGGTGTGAGATAATAAGGCGGTCGCCCAGCCCAACAATGAAGAAAAGAGGTGTGTAAAGACGGAACGAGTTGCTCAGCAATTAGCCTAATGAACAATGATGATTAACTTGCAACTGGATACAAAAGAGGATATGTTGAGGGATAAAGGGGGTGGGGTAGTTTTATCCCCCCTAACCATTCTATGTGGAATGTATGAAATATGAATCTAGGAAAATTATAAGTTGTCAAAAATAAAATGGAACGCTTGAAGATCAATATCCTAGGCATTAGTGGGCTGAAATGGACTGGCAATGGCCATTCTGAATCAAACAATAATATAGTCTACTATGCCAGGAATGACAAATAGAAGAGGAATAGTGTCACATTCATCATCAAAAAGAACATTTTAAGATCTGTCCTAAAGTATAACTCTGTCAGTGATAGGCTAATATCCACACACCTACAAGGAAGATCAATTAATATGACTATTACTCAAATTTACCAATCACTAATGCCAAAGATGAAGAAACTGAAGATATTTACCAACATCTGCAGTCTGAAATTGATCAAACATGCAATCAAGATACAGTGATAATTACTGGAAACAGGAATGAGAAAGTTGGAAACAAAGAAGCAGGATCAGTAGTCGAAAAACAATGGCCTCGGTGACAGAAACTACCACTTTTTGGAAATATCTTCTTTCAATAACATAAACGGTAACTTGAAGGAGCCCTGGTGCGCGGTGGTTAAAGCTATCAGCTGCAACCCGAAAGGCTGGCAGATCAAACCCACCGGCCGCTCGACGGGAGAAAGATGTTGCAGTCTGTTTTCATAAGGAATTACAGCTTTGGAAACCCTATGGCACAGTTCTACTCTGTCCCACAGGGTCCTATGAGTCGGAATCATCTCGACAGCAGTGGGTTTGGGTGATCTGGTGCACATGTGGACCTCGCCTGTGGCATATGCAGGAATCAAACTGACTATATCTGTGGGAAGAGATGATAGAGAAGCTCGATAATCAGTTAGAACAAGGCCAGGGGCCGACTGCAGAACAAATCAATTGGTCATATCCAAGTTCAAGATGAAACTGAAGAAAATTAAAACCAGTCCATGAGAGTCAAAGTACAACCTTGAGAATATCCCACCTGAATTTAGAGACCATCTCAAGAACAGATCTGATAAAATGAATGCTAGTGACCGAAGAACAGACGAGTTGTGGGATGACATCATACATGAAGAAAGCAGAAGGTCATTTAAATTTGGATGTCATAAGAGAAGCTGAAAACTCGCTCTTGAATGTAAAATAGCTGAAGTGAACAGAAGAAATGATGAAGTAAGAGGGATGAACAGAAGATTTCAAAGGGTGGCTCAAGAAGACAAAGTAAAGTATTATAATAAAATGTCCAAAGACCTGGAGTTAGAAAACCCAAATGGAGGAACACGCTCGGCATTTCTCAAGCTGAAAGAAGTGACGAAAAGATTCAAGCTCTGAACTGCAACACTGAAGGATTCTATGGGCAAAATACTGAATGAAGCAGGAAGCATCAAAAGATGGAGGGAATACACAGAGTCACCGTACCAAAAAGAATTGGTCGACGTTCAACCATTTCAGGAGGTAGCATATGATCAAGAACTGAAAGTATCGAAGAAGTCCAAGCTGCACTGAAAGGAATGGGGAAAAATAAGGCTCCAAGGTTGACAGAATACCAATTGAGATGTTTCAACAAATGGATGCAATGCTGGAAGTGCTCACTTATCTATGCTAAGAAATTTGGAAGACAGCTACCTGGCCAATCAACTGGAAGTTATCCGTACTCGTGTCCATTCCAGAGAAAGGTGATCCAACAGAATGCGGAAATGGTTAAACAATATCATTAACATCACACACCACTAAAATTTTGCTAAAGATAATTTAAAAACACTTGTAGCAGTGCATCAACAGGGAACTGCCAGAAATTTAAGCTGGATTCAGAAGAAGGCATGGAATGAGGGATATCACTGCTGATGTCAGGTGGATCTTTGCTAAAGGCAAAGAATACCAGGAAGATGTTTACCTCTGTTTTACTGACTATGCAAAGGCATTGGACTGGTGGATCACAACAAATTATGCATAACACTGCAGGGAATGGAATTGTGCTCATGAGGATCCTGTACATAGATCAAGAAGCAGTCATTCAAACAGAACAAGGGGATACCGTGTGGTTTAAAATCAGGAACGGTGTACATCAGGGTTGTATCCTTGTACCATACTTATTCAATCTGTACACTAAGCAAATAATCCGAGAAGCTGGACTATATGAAGAAGAATGCAGCATCAGGATTGGAGGAAGACTCATTAACAACCTGCCATATGCAGATGACACAACCTTGCTTGCTGAAAGTGAAAAGGATTCAAAGCACTTACTGATAAAGATCAAAGACTACAGCCTTCGGTAGGGATTACACCTCAACATAAAGAAAACAAAAATCCTCACAACTGGACCCTTATGTAACATCATGATAAACAAATAAAAGACTGAAGTTGTTGAAGATTTCATTTTACTTGGATCCACAATCAACGCCCATGGAAGCAGCAGTCTAGAAAACAAATGACATATTGCACTGGGCAAATCTGCAAAAGACCTCTTTCAAGTGTTAAAAAACAAAGGTGTTACTTTGAGGACTAAGGTGCTGCTGGCCCAAGCCCTGGTCTTTTCACTCGCCTCATATACATGTGAAAGCTGGACAATGAATAAGGGAGACTGAACAAGAATTGATGCTATTGAATTGTGGTGCTGGAAGAATACTGAATATACCATGGACTGCCAGAAGAACGAATACATCAGTCTTGGAGGAAGTATAGCCAGAGTGCTCCTTAGAAATCAGGATGGCGAGACTTCGTCTCATGCACTTTGGACACATTAATAGGAGACTAGTCCCTGGAGGACATCATGCTTGGTAAAGTAGAGAGTCAGAGAAAAAGAGGAAGACCCTCAACGAGATGCCTTGACAGAGTAACTGCAACAATGGGCTCAAGCATAGCAACAACTGTGAGGATGGCACAGGACTGGGCAGTGTTTCAATTCTGTTGTACGCACAGTTGCTATGAGTCTGAACTGCCTTGACTGTACCTAAGAACAACAACAAACTTACTTTGTTGCATTGTCCTTTAAGGCATTAACTCTTCAGGTATAGTTTTTTAGGATGTACCACATACGTATCAGCTGCCAGAATCACTAAGTGTCCTTGGACAGATCCCTACAGCTAGAAACACAGACCACACTAGATGGTTAGCAGGAACGTGACTAAAGCAGGAGTCAGAGTTCTTGATAAATTAAAGCAAAGGGTAACAGGGAGTCCAAATTTGACCTGCAAAAATGTTTGCTCTGGCCTGTTTAAACTATTGAGTCTTATTTATACAACAGGGGAGAGGAGCTCAGTAACCCTGGCTTCCTGCTTCAAACTACCACTGCACTCACCCACTGACCTCCAGAAGTCAAATTCCTTTCCCATGTCCCCTCTAAACAAGTAGGGTAAACAAAATGTTTCAGGCAGAATGCAACACCTCTGGCAATTGCAGTTAGCTGTTCAACTCTACTTTTCAGCCTGCTAGTGGGCTCTGGGGTAGCTCCAAAACGTACAATAAATGTGAAATGAACTTTTAAAAGCGTCAGTCTGCGGAAAAGTAAGGGATTTCTCAAAGCTGTGAAATTAATTATACCTAAGAGAAAAGGAAAGATAGGGACTCAATTACTGCTACCTCGACTCTTTAATTAAGAATTTGAAACTCTGTCCCAGAGCTGCTTTCTCCTTAATGAAGTTAAGGGAAGCGACTTCCTTCTCCCTCGGGGTGACTCTCATTTATCAGTAATTCGACACAGTCTCCTGGACTGCTAACGGGGCTCTTACAGGGCCAATTGACTTTTAAGTGATAAGGCGAAGCACCACCCTCCTCCTCCTGATGGAGACTTTCAGAGGAGCTGAGGCGGAAGCATCTTGTAGAGGGTCTCTACTCTCCACATTAGTCAAGAGGAACCCGATTCCCCCTTCGCCCGCACCTTGATTTCCTCAGAGTGGAAGAGGTCGGCGTCCTCGGGGCTGTCCATCAGGATCTTGGGCCTGTCCCCGTCCTTGGCACCCCCCGAGCTGTCCCTCCGGGGCGTCTTATGGCCACCTTGCCGCTCCAGCGCGGCGCGCTCACTGCTTGTGTTGCCCATGGCGGGGTCTGCGGGGACACCGGGGAAGCCGGGCGGGCCCTCACTCCAGGGAAAGGAACGGGGACAGGGGACTCCCAGAACGAGAGGGTCACAAGGACCCTTGGGAACGGGTTCAGACGCTCGGGCTACCACACCCCTTCGGCGAGAGTTCGGGGCCGGAAGCCAACTAGAACCCGGTAAGCATGTCCGGCGAGATCTCACACTCGCTCTGTACCTGCTCGGACAGACGGAGGCGCAAACCCAAGAAGCGCGAAGATATTGCGACAGTTTCCAACAACGCCCCACCTCTAGCAACTTCCGCTTCCGGCCCCTCCACGAGTCCGCCCGGCCCAGGGGACGGGGATGGCTTCGAGCCACGGAATGTGTGAGCCTAACGTCACATGACTTCCACTTCCGGTACGGGCCGGCACGGTCGCCGGCTCTCTGAGCGCGCAGTCGCAGTCGGCCGCCCAGAGCCCAGCCCAGGACGAGGCTGCTGACCGCCGGCAGGGGGCGCCTCAGCGCGCCAGCCGCCCGCCGCCAGGGTGGCTCTCCGCGCTGTGGTGAGTATTGCCATTAGAAAGAAATCTTTTCCCACCTCCACTTCCTCATTCACTCTATAGTCAAATGGAACTGTCTAAAGCGACCACCTTTCTAAAGGGACTCTTCTCCTCAAAGCCCTTTAATGATAGCTCACACGTTTTACAGTGCGTTAGAATCACCCGGAGTGCTTGTTAAAATGCAGATTCCTTGGGCCCTTGTTGTTGTTGTGTCGCATAGAGTCGATTTCAACTCATAGTGATCCCATAGGACAGAGTAGAACTGCCCCATAGAGTTTCCTAGACTGTAATCTTTACGGGAACCAATCGCCAGGTCTTTTCTCTTGCGGAGCGGCTGGTGGAATTCCAAACGCTGACCTTACTGGTTAGCAGCAGAGCTGCTTAACCATTGCGCCACAAGGGCTCTTCTCTGGGCCCTAGTCCCCAGAAATTATAATTCGGCTACTTTGGAGTGGGGTCTGTATTTTAATAAATACTCCGGGTGATACTGACGCTGGTGGTCTTCCAGGTGTTTAAAAAATGTCAGACCATAGATCTCTCGTGTCTGGTGGCTTGGGAGTTTCAAAACCTGGAGTTACTTGTGTATTTTTATTAAATTGAGTGCACAGCCTTTCAGTACATTTGCAAGGTATCTTGCAATCAGTTTGGGCATATTCTGCATAAAATGCATTAATTTACTAGTTGTTGTCATTTACTGTGACCAGTGCTTCAGCAAAAAGTATGCACAAATGTGATACTGTAACACTAATCTTTTCACTGTTAGTCTCTGTCTTTTTATTTTTTCTTCTTCTTTTTTTACAAGTATCTCAAAATGCTTTCCATTTGCTGGGAATGGTCATGCCTTCCATCCACTGAGCAGACATTTCTTTAGTAGTTACACAGTGACAGACACTGTTCTAAGTAAATGCAGACGCAGATGACTAAGATATGGTTCCCTGGAGGGGAATTCAGCAGTATGTACCAAATTACAAAATACACCTTCTTTTTCACTCACAATTTTACTTCTAGGAAATTTCTACAGAAAACATATGAAAATTATATGCAAGTACAAGTTCATTTGCAACATCATCTGAAATGCTACATTACATTTATTCTGAGATGCACTTCTTTTCCTCACATTTTAACATCTCTAAAATTGGGAGTGTCTTACAGTCAGTGGAATTTTAGAGTTGACGAAATGAGTAAATGAAAAACTTCGAAATTCTAAAAGCCTATCAGTAGGAGAATGGCTAAATGAGTTAAATACATTCATTTTAGAGAATACGAGGTGTCATGGTTTGAATTATGTCCCCCAAAAAATGTGTGTATCAGTTTGGCTAGGCCATGATTCCTGGTACTGTGTGATTTTCCTGTATGTTGTAAACTTGCCTCTATGATGTTAATGAGGGAGGATGGGTGGCTGTTGTGTTAGTAAGGCAGGACCTGATCTACAAGACTGGATTGTGTCCTGAGGCAATCTCTTGAGATATAAAAGAAAGGAGCAAAAAGACAGGGGGACCTCATACCATCAAGAAAGCAGTGCCGGGAGCAGAGTGCATCCTTTGGACCGGGGTGCCTGCACAGAGAAGCTCCTAGCCTGGGGGAACACTGAAGAGAAGAAGGCCAACAGAGAGAAAAAGGCTTCCCCTGGAGCTGACGCCCTGAATTTGGACTTTTAGCCTACTTTGACTGTGAGGAAATAAATATTTCTTCGTTAAAACCATCCACTTGTGGTATTTCTGTTACGGCAGCACTAGATGACTAAGACACGAAGTAACTTTGAAAAAGGAAGAAATAAAATTATGTAAGTAACTATGGAGAGATGTCTGTGACATTCCAGGTTTTAAAAACAAGAACCGTAGAGGTTAAGAACATGAGCTCTGAAGTCAGACTGCCTAAGTTCAAATCCTGGCTTTACTAGTTAGTAACTGTCACTCCTTTTTTGTGAAATGGGGAATTAAAAACAACACCTACCTTATAGGCTTGTTTTGTGAATTGAGAACTTCCGTAGAAAGTACTTAGCACAGCACCCATTGACACTTAGTAAGCACTCAATAAATGTTAACGTACCTATTAGCATCATTTTGGTTACAAAGAGGAAGTTCTGGAAGGATATAGAACACGCTGTTCATAGTGGTAACCTCTGGGGAGAGGAGTGGGATTGGAAACTGGAGTGGGAGGCAAGGGGTTTTTCACCTTTTAGTTTTTATACTTTGTAAACTTAAACTTTTTAGTTTATATACTTCTGTATCTAAAAATTTTTCTACCATGAGGATATACTACTTTTGTAATTTAAAGACAATTTCAAAAAGACAAAAATAGGTAAGACATGGTTCCAGCCCCAAAGGAATCCACGGAGTAGTGGTGGGAACATAGAGGGAACAACAACAAAAAAACAAAACCCCTTGCCATTGAGGCGATTCTAACTCATAGGGACTCTATAGGACAGAGTATAACTGCCGCATAGAGTGTCCAAGGAGCGCCTGGTGGATTCGAACTGCTAACGTTTTGGTTATCAGCTGTAGCTCTTAACTACTATGCCAGGCCCACAGACATGCAATAAAACAGGTTGTTATAGTTGGGTGCCGTTGAGTTGATTCCAACTCTTGACGACCCCATGTGACAGAGTAGAACTGACAGAGTAGGCTTTTCTTGGCTGTAATCTTTACAAGATCAGATCACCAGGTCTTTCTCCCACAGAGCCGCTGGGTGGGTTCAAACTACCAGTCTATTAGTTAGCAGGGCAACACTTAACCGTTGCGCCACCAGGGCTCCTGGTGGCACAGGATTTTACAGGAACCTGCAAGGGACTTAAGCCATCCCATGGAATGGAAGTTGAGTCAAGAAAGGCTTTTGGGAGCTAATGGCTGGGCAGTCCTAAGTTATTCATTTTAACTAGAAACATTGAACAAGCTTGCTGATATGTGTATGACCCAAAGCCCATTCTTTCTGCTGTTTTCCTATAGTGGCCTTGACTTGTGCACAACAAGGAGTGAGAAAGCTGTGGACCTGAAGATGTCGAGCTCTGGGTTCTTGCCCAAACAACTTGAGAGATAAGGAAGAATATATGAGCTAGAGACCCCTTAACTGAGCTATGTAGATGCCTTAATAATTGGTGAAAGTTTCAAGACTTCTGCTCTGGCTTGGATAAGATAATGGTGAAAGTATAGTGAAGTGTCTTTTCAAGTCTTTTGCCCATTTATTTATTTTTTTATTTTTGATTTTTAACAGTTCTTTGTCTATTCTATGTACAAGTCCTTTATCAGATTATATTGTGCAAATATTTTTTTCCCGATCTGTGGCTTAACTTTTCATTCTCTTAATAGTATCTTTCACAAAGTAGACATTTTTAAGTTTGATGACATCCAATTTATCAATTTTTTCTATCAGAGATCATGATTTTGGTGTTACACCTAAGAAATCTTTGCCTAACCCTAACCCAAAATTAAAAGTATTTTTCTCCTTTGTTTCTTTAAATGTTTTATCATTTTGATTTTTCCTTTAGGTCTGTGATCCATTTTGAGTTAATTTTTTTATGTACCATGTAAGGTATAGGTTGAGGTTCTTCTTCTTCTTCTTTTTCCTTATGGGTGTCCAATTGTTCCAGCATCATTTGTTTCACTTTTTCACTTTTGTCAAAAATTAATTGACCACCCAAAGAGATCTACACCACGGCATATCATAGTTAGGTTTTCAAAAATTAAAGATAGAATCCTTAAAGCAGTGAGAGGGAAGAAAACAGTCAAATATAAAGGATCCCAAATAAGATTGTGCCAGTTTTTCTCAGAAACATTGGAGGCCAGAAGGCAGTGGAATGATATATTTAAAGTGCTGAAGGAAAAAAACTGTTAACCAAGAATACTATACCCAGTGAAACTATCCGTCAAGAATGAGGATTAAATTAAAAACATTCACAGACAAACAGAAGCTGAGAGAGTTCATATTCACCAGACTGGCCCTACAAAAGTTATTAATGGGGGTTCTGTGGATGGAAGGGAAGAGACACTAGAAAGTAATTTAAAACTATACAGAAGAAGTTAGAGCCCTAATAAAGGGAAATGCATGGACAAGTATAAGGGCTAGTAATAAGGTATTCATGATTGATAATTCTGAATGTTTTGTCCTTCATGTGTTTTAATAACAAATATATAAAGGGCAAGGATAAAATTATGTTACAGAGCACATGAAACATAAAGATATAATTAGTGATAACAACAATACAAGGGGGAGGGAGAAGAATGGTATAGAATTTCTTGCATGTTAGTGAAGTTAAGGTGATACCAACTTACCCCAGAATGTTATAAATACAGGCTCTTAAATGTAATATTCATAGTAACCACTAAGAAAATATATTCAAAAAATACACAAAAGGAAAGGAGAAGGGGAAAAAAAGGCTCCCTACAATTAACCAACAAAACACAAAAGGAAGCATTACTAAAGTAAAAAGACAAAGAAGGCTTAAGACACACAAAAAACAACAAAATGGCAGAAGTAAGTCACTTCTTATGAGTAACTACGTGAATGTAAATGGACTAAATGCTCCAATCAAAAGGCAGGGAGTGGCAGAATAGACTTTTAAAAAATTATCCAACTATATGCTGTTTAAAAGAGACACACCTTAAACCCAAGGACACAAATAGGTTGAAAATGAAGGATGGAAAAAATACTTCATGCAAATAATAACCAAAAGAGAGCTGGAGTAGGAAGCCTAATATCAGACAAAATAGACTTTAAGACAGTATCTGTCAGAAGATACAAAGACGAACCTGATAAAAAGGTCAATTGATCAAGAAAACTTAATAATCATAAATATATATGCACCCAACATCAGGGCACCTAAATACCATATTTTTACACAAATAACGTGCACTTCTACTTTTGTTTGCCAGCTGTGCCCTTCCACCACGAGGTATTTTCATAAGCGCCACAACACCCTTTTTTTTTTTTTTACATGTTGCTGTGAAAAAAGTAGCATAGCACACTTACAAAAATACCTTGTGGGGGGGGGGCACAGCTCCAAACAAATGTAGAAGACATGCATTATTTGCTTAAAAAGGTAGTATATAAAGCAAACACTGATAGGATTAAAAGGAGAAATAGTACTACAATAATGTTGGAAACTTCAATACACCACTTTCAATAATGGACAGAACATCTAGAAAGGAGATCAACAAGGAAGCAAAGGACCTGAATACACTCACTATAAACCAACTAGGCTTAACAGACATACATAGAACACTCCACCCCAAAACAGCACAATATACATTTTGCTCCAGTGTACGTGGATTATTCTCCAGGACAGATCACATTTTAGGTCACAAAATTAGTCTTGATAAATTAAAAAAGATTGAAATCATACAAAGTATTTTTTCTGACCACAACAGAGTGAAGCTATAAATCAATAACAGAAAATACACAAACATACAGAAATTAAACAACAAGCTATTAAACTACCAGTGGGTCAAAGAAGAAATCAAAAGAGAAATCACAAATTTCTTAAGAGTCAAATGAAAATGAAAGCACGACATACCCAAATTTATGGGATGCAACGAAGGCAGTACTCAGAGGGAAACATGTAGCAATAAATGCCTACATATAAAAGAAGAAAGATCTCAAATTAACAGCCTAATTTAACAACTCCAGGAACTAGGAAGAGAAGAGTAAACTAAACCAACATCTACCAGAAGAAAGGAAATAACAAAGATCAGAGCATAAATAAGATTGAAAACAGAAAAACAATAGAATCAATAAAACCAGACATTGGTTCTTTGAAAATATCAATAAAAGTGACAAACCTTTAGCTAGACTAATAAAGAACAGAAGAGAAAAAGTGCAAATAACTAAAATAAAAAATGAAAGGGGACATTACAACTGACCCAATATAAATAAAGATAATTATGACAGAATATTATGAACAACTGTATGGCAACAAACTGGATAACCTAGATGAAATGGACAAATTCTTAGAAGCACACAACCTACTCAAACTGACTGAAGAGGAAATACAAGTCCTCAACAGACCTATAACAAGTGAAAAGATTGAATCAGTGGTGAAAAACCTCCCAACAAAAAAAAGTCATGAACCAGATGGCTTCACTGGGGAATTCTCATAAACATTTAGAGAAGAGTTGACACCAATACTGTTTTAAAATATTCCAAAAGGTAAAGAAGTAAGGAATACTCCCTAATTGATTCAATGAAGCAAACATAGCACTGATACCCAAATCAGACAAAGACACCACAAGACAAGAAAACCACAGGCTAATATATCTTATGAATATAGATGCAAAAATCCTCAACAAAATACTAGCGAACAGAATCCAATGGCATATTAAGAGTCATACACCATGACGAAGTGGAGTTTATACCAGGAAGGCAGAGATGGTTCAACATTAGAAAATCAATCAACGTAATACACCACATCAGTAGAACAAAGGAAAAGAGACATGATCGTCTCTATGGATGCATTAAAAGCATTTGATAAAATCTAACACCCTTTCTTGATGAAAAACCTAAAGAAAATTGAAATAGAGGGGAAATTCCTCTATGATTTAGGGCATAAATGAAAAGCCAACAGCCAACATCAAGCTTAATGGAGAATGACTAGAACTTTTGCCTTGAAATTGGCAACAAGACAAGGGTGCCTGCTCTCACCACTTCAATTCAGTATTCTATTAGAAGTCCTATCCAGAGCAGTAAGACAAGAAAAAGAAATAAAAGGTATCCAGATTGGAAAAGAAGAAGTAAAATTATCTCTATTCGTGGATGATATGATCCTATATATAGAAAATCCCAAAGACTCCACAAGAAAACTTCTAGAGCTAATAGAGGAAATTAGCAAAGTTGCAGGGTACAAGGTCAACAAACAAAAATCATTTGGGTTTCTATAGACCAGCAATGAGAAATTTGAATAGGAAATTAGAGAAACAATTCCATTTACAATAGCATCTAAGAGAATAAAATACCTAGGAATAAACCTAACCAGGGATGCGAAGGAGTTACAGAATGAAAACTAGAAAGCACTGCTGAAAGAGATTAAAGAAGACTTAAATAAATGGAAAGATGTTCTAGGTTCAGGGATTGGAAAACTTAATATCGTTAACATGTCAGTACTACCCAAAGAAATCTATAGATTCGATGCAATCCCAATCAAAATTCCAACAGCCTTCTTTACTAGGAAAATCAGTCCTCAACTTTATATGGAATGGCAGGAGGCCACGGATAGCTAAAACAATGTTGAAGCTCAAAGTAGGATCTTCCCACGCTTCCTGATTTTAAAACATTCTAAACTGTAGGGTCACTATGAGTCGAAATTGACTCAATAGCAACAGGTTTTTGCCTTTTTTATACAGCTACAGTAATCAGAACAGCCTGGTACAGTTGTAACAATAGACACATAGACCAATGAAATAAATTAAGAGTCCAGAAATTAAACCCACACATCTATGGTCAACTGATTTTTTGACAAGGGTTCTAAGTCCATTCAATGGGGAAAGAAGAGTCTCTTCAATAAATGGTGCTGGGAAAACTGATTTCTACATGCAGAAAAATAAAACAGGACCCATGCCTCACACCATCCACAAAAACAATTTTGAAATGGAGTAAGGACCTAAAGATATTAACTAAAACCATAAAATTCTTAGAAGACCAGGCAGGGGCAATGCTGTCAGGCCTAGCATTTGACAATGGACCATCTAATATAATAACAAAAGCACAAAACAGCAAAAGAAAACAAATGGAACCTCATAAAAATTTAAAAACTTTTGCTTATCAAAAGACTTTACAAAAAAAGTGAAAAGACAAGCTACTGACTGGGACAATATCTTCAGAAACCATATCTCTGACAAGAATCTAATAACCAAAGTACATACAAAATGTTGACAACTTCACAAAAAAAGACATAACACAATCATAAAATGGGCAAAGGACTTTAATAGACACTCCACCATAGAAGACATTCAAATGGCTGCCAAACACATGAAAAAATGCTCAGCATCTTTAGCTATCAGAGAGCTGCAAATCAAAACTACAATGAGATACAATTTCACTCCCACTAGGATGGCTAGACCCCCACGTGTCTATGAGTTTGTTGTACTGTGAGGACTTGCGTGTTGCTGTGATGCTGGAAGCTATGCCACCGGTATTCAAATATCAGCAGGGTCACCCATGGCAGACAGCATTCAGCTGAGCTTCCAGACTAAGACATACTAGGAAAAAGGACCTGGCAGTCTACTTCTGAAAAGATTTAGCCAGTGAAAACCTTATGAACAGCAGCGGAACATTGTCTGATACAGTGCTGGAAGATGAGTCCCTCAGGTTGGAAGGCACTCAAAAGATGACTGGGGAAAAGCTTCTTCCTTGAAGTAGATTAGACTGTAATGACATGGATGGAGGCAAGCTTTCAGGAACTTCATTTGCTCATGTGACATGACTCAAAATGAGAAAAAACAGCTGCAAACATCCATTAATAATTGGAATGTGGAATGTAGGAAGTTTGAATCTAGGAAAATTGGAAGTCGTCAAAAATGAAATGGAACGCATAAACATTGATACTCTAGGCATTAGTGAGCTGAAATGGATGGGTAGTGGCTGTTTTGAATTGGACAGTCATATGGTCTACTATGCCAGAACGACAACTTAAAGAGGAATGACATTGCATTCATTGTCAAAAAGAACATTTAAAGATCTATCCTGAAGTACAGCGCTGTCAGTGATAGGATAATTTCCGTAGGGCTACAAGGAAGACCAGATAATACGACTATTATTCACATTTACATACCAACCACTAAGGCCAAAGATGAAGAAATTGAAGATTTTTACCAACTTCTGCAGTCTGAAATTGATCAAACATGCAATCAGGGTGTATTGATAATTACTGGAGATTGGAATGTGAAAGTTGGAAACAAAGAAGAAGGATCAGTAGTTGGAAAATATGGCCTTGGTGATAGAAACAGTGCCAGGGATCGCATAACAGAATTTTCCAAGACTGACGACTTCTTCACTGCAAATACCTGTTTTCACCAACATAAATGGCAACTGTACAGGTGGACTTCACCAGATGGAATACACAGGAATCAAATCGACTACATCTGTGGAAAGACATGATGAAAAAGCTCAATATCATCAGTCAGAACAAAGCCAGGGGATGACTGTGGAACAGACCATCAACTGCTCATATGCAAGTTTAAGTTGAAACTGAAGAAAGTTAGAACAAGTCAACAAGAGCCAAAGTATGACCTTAAGTATATCCCACCTGAATTTTGAGACTATCTCAAGAATAGATTTGACGCATTGAACACTAACAACCGAAGACCAGATGAGTTGTGGATTGACGTCAAGGACATCATACATGAAGAAAGCAAGAGGTCATTAGAAAGAAAGAAAAGACCAAAATGGATGTCAGAAGAGACTTTGAAACTTGCTCTTGGACATCCAGTAGCTAAAGTGAAAGGAAGAAATGATGAAGTAAAAGAGTCAAACAGAAGATTTCAAAGGGCGGCTCGAGAAGACAAAGTAAAGTAGTATAATCACGTGTGCAAAGACCAGGAGATGGAAAACCAAAAAGGAAGAACACGCTCTGCATTTCTCAAGCTGAAAGAACTGAAGAAAAAATTCAAGCTTCCAGTTGCAGTATTGAAAGATTCTATGGGGAAAATATTAAATGACACAGGAAGCATCCAAAGAAGATGGAAGGAATACAGAGTCGCTGCACCAAAAAGAACTGGTCGACGTTCAGCAATTTCAGGAGGTAGCATATGAGCAGGAACCAATGGTACTGAAGGAAGAAGTCCAAGCTGCACTGAAGGCTTTGGTGAAAAACAAGGATCCAGGAATTGACAGAATACCAATTGAGATGTTTCAACAAACAGATGCATGCTGGAAGTACTCACTCGTCTATGTCAGGAAATTTGGAAGACAGCTACCTGGCCAACCGACTGGAAGAGATCTATATGTATGCCTATTCCCAAGAAAGGTGATCCCACCAAATGCAGAAATTATCAAACAATATCATTAATATCATACACAGGTAAAATTTGCTGAAGATCATTCAAAAGCGGCTGCAGCAGTATATCAACAGGGAACTGCCAGAAATTCAAGCCAGATTCAGAAGAGGATGTGGAACCAGGGGTATCATTGCTGATGTCAGATGAATCCTGGCTGAAAGCAGAGAAAACCAGAAAGATATTTACCCATGTTTTATTGACTATGCAAAGATGTTCGACTGTGTGGATCATAACAAATTATGGATAACATTGTGAAGAATGAGAATCCAGAACACTTAATTGTGCTCATGAGAAACCTGTACATGGATCAAAAGGCAGTCGTTCCAACAGAACAAGGGGCTACTACATGGATTAAAGTCAGGAAACGTGTGTGTCAGGGTTGTATTCTTTCACTACACCTATTCAATCTGTATGCTGAGCAAATAATCTGAGAAGCTGGCCTACATAAAGAAGAATGTGGCATCAGGATTGGAGGAAGACTCATGAACAACCTGCGATATGCAGATAACACAACCTTGCTTGCTGAAAGTAAAGAGGACTTGAAGCACTTACTGATGAAGATCAAAGACCACGGCCTTCAGCATGGATTACACCTCAACATAAAGAAAACAGAAATCCTCACAACTGGACCAAAAGCAACATCATGGTAAATGGGGAAAAGATCGAAGTTGTCAAGGATTTTTGGAAACCCTATGGGGCAGTTCTACTCTACCCTTTAGGGTTGCTATGAGTTGGAATCGGCTCAATGGCAATGGATAATGGGATCCATTGCTGGTGGGAATGCAAAACGGTACGGCCATTGTGGAAAACAGTGTGGCAGTTCCTCAAAAAACTAAAAATAGAACTACCATATGACCCGGCAATTCCACTTCTAGGTGTATACCCAAAAGACTTGAAAGCAGAGGCTGAAAAAAAATACTTGTACACCAATGTTCATTGCAGCAGTATTCCCAGTAGCCAAAAGGTGGAAACAACCTAAATGTCCATCAACAGATGAATAGATAAACAGAATATAGTATATCCATACAATGGAATACTACTCAGCCAGTAGGAGAAATGAAGTCTTGATACATGCTACAGTATGACTGGAGCTTGAAGATATTATGCCGAGCAAAGTAAGCCAATCACAAAAGGACAAATATTGTATGACGTCGCTTATATAAAAAGACAAAGGCAAATTTATAGAGACTAAAGTTTATTAGTGGTTACAAGGGGGGGGGGGGGAAGGGAGGGTTAATGGTGATGGAAAAATTGCATTAATTAAGGGTAAGTTTGCGCAGCCAATTATTGTAATTGCTGTTAATAAGTTATACACCTGTAAAAAGTTGAATTGGCAGAAGTTAATGTGATAGATATATTTATTTATTTACCAAAATAAAAAAAAAAAAGAGAGAGAGATAGTAGCTACTGAGGCTGCTTATTCACGATGAAACACCTCATAGGATTTGGTTCCTTAGTTTGGAGGTTTAGGGTCATGGTTTCAGGGGACATCCCAGTGAATACTAATGTGTTTAGTGCTTTTGTTCTACCTCCTAGTTTGTTGTGTAGTGCCTGGGATCTTAAAAGCTTGCAAGTGGCTATCTAAAGCTCAACAATTGGTCTCTGTTCACCTGGTTCAACAGAGGAAGAAGGCGAGTCAGGAATAGAAAGAGGAATATGTGGCTGTTGCCTCCATGAACAACTGCCTCCTTTGCCATGAGACCAGAAGATCTGGATGGTGCCCAGCTACCATTACTGAACATGTTGATGAAAGATTCCATGGAAGAATCCTGATCAAAAGGGGAAAAATGCAGAACAGAATTTTAAATTCTCATGGACTCTAGACTTTCTGGAGCCATGCAGGGTGGATGAACCCCTAAAACTATTGCCCTGAGATAATCTTTAAACCTTAAACCAAAAACATTCCCTGAAGTCATCTTAAAACCAAACAATAGGTTAGCTTAACTAGTAAAAAAAAAAAATGCCTGCCTTGAGCATTATGCTCTTTTAAGAACTATCTATATGGGATCAAATTGACAACAGCAACTCCAAAGATTGGATAGGAACCTTAGGGGGCAGTGAGTTTATGTCAATGAGGGAGGAACAACTCAGAAAAGGAGGGTGAGAATGGTTGCACAACTCGAAGAATGTAATCAGTGTCACTAAATTGTACATGTAGAAACTGTGGACTTGGTATATGTTTTGCTATGTATATTCTCAACAACAACAACAAAATAAATAAAATTTAGGAAAAAAATGAACTGAGAAAAAAAATTAACTGACCGTATATATGTCAGTCTATTTATGGACTCTCCATTTTGTTCCATTGATCTATGTGTTTATCTAATTACTAATATCATACTGTCTTGATTACTGTAGCTTTATAGTAAGTACTGAAATCAGCATGTGTGTGTAGTCCAATTTTGCTGTTCTTTTCAGAATTGCTCCAGCTATTCTAATTCTTTTGCCTTTCCATTTAAATTTTAGACTCAGCGTGTCAATTTCTACTGAGTTTTGACTTGATACAGTAAAACCTGTGAAAACTGGAACCTGTGTAAGGAAAAGTCAAATATTTTCCACTAACAGAGAGCAATAGAAAAGTGGTAAGACTGCACTCTGTCAAGAGCACACGGCTTGTGAGACCTGGAAAAACAAGCCAGTCGTGTTGGGTTTTGGCTCTCACAGATTTCACTGTATTTGTATTTGTCCACATATTTAACATTGCTAGTGTTTTTTATTTTTTTTCCTATTAATCATAATTTTTATCTGGTTTCATTTCCCTGCAGCCAAGGGAGTTCCTTTAGCATTTCTTATAGTGCAGATCTGCTGGCAACTAAGTCTCTAAGCTTTTGTTTATTTCACTTTCATTTTTGAAGGATATTTTCACTGTAGCTTGACAATTTTTTGTCTTTCAGCATTTTTAAGTTTTCACTCCACTGTCCTCTATATTCCATTGTTTTTGGTGAGAAGTCAATTATCATTTTTACCATTGTTTCCTTGTATGTAATGTATCTTTTTTTCCTCTTGCTGCTTGTTAGATTTTCTCTTTATCTTTGGTTTCCAGCAGTTTTCCTCGGTGTGTTTTTATTTGAATTTATTCTGTTTGGAGTTTATTGAGCTTCTTGGATCTGTAGATTGATAATTGTAATCAAATTTGAAAAAATTCAGCCCATTTTTCTTCAAAAAAATTTTATGGCGCATTCTCTCTTCTCTCCTTTTGGAACTCTATTTATGTGTATGTAGACTGATACTCTCTCTCAAATCACTGAAGTTCTGTTTATTTTTTTTCCAAGCTTTTTTATTTTTTGCTCTGCTTCAGTTTGAATAATTTTTATTGATTCCCCTTCAAGTTTATCAATACTATCTTCTGCATTGTCCAATACATTGTAAATCCCATTCAAATAATTTTTTACTGCAGAATTTGTATTTTTCAGTTGTAGGATTTTCAGATTATTTTTTGTTTTTGTATCTTTCCTGAAATTCTCCATCTCTCATCTACTGTATTTTTTTCTCTAGATTCTTTAACATATTTATCACAGATAAAGTAGTTGCCTACTCATTTCAGTATCTGATTTGCCTTTGATTCTATTTATGTTAACTACTTTTTCTCGACTGTCACATTTCCTGGAGCCCTGGTGGTGCAGTGGTTAAGAACTACAGCTGCTAACCAAAAAGGTCAGCAGCTGGAGTCCACCAGCTGCTCCTTGGAAACCCTATGGGGCAGTTCTGCTCTGCCCTATAGGGCCGCTGTGAGTCAGAATCCACTTGACGTCAATGGGTTTTATCCCATTTTTCCTGCTTCTTCACATGTCAAGTAATTTTTTAATTTTACAGTGGACGTTGTGGATGATACATCGTGAAGACCTTGGTTTCTGTTATCTTCCTCAGCTAAGTGTTGGCATTTGTGTTAGCTGGCAATTAAATTACTGGTGGCTTATCTTTACCCTATGGGGGCATGGTTTTAGGCTTCTCTTGGGTGTTTCTATCTTGGTTTTGCCCTGTCTATGCTTTAATCCTTAGTTGTGGTCCTTATAACTAATGTGTAATCCTTCTGGTATTTCAACAGAAAGACCCAGGGGTTGACCAGGCTCCTCTAATTTGGTGGAACTTCATTGTAAACCTCTGCCTCCCCAGTACTGAGCAGCTGCTGAAATCTTTGCTCAGTTCATTAAGTTTTTCAGGTCTTTCACAGAGGTGAGCTCTCAGGTGTTCCACACATGCAGTTCAGGAGCTAGCCGAGGATTTGAGGGGAGTTTAAATTCAGATTTTTGGGTGTCTACTCTATGACTTTATCTTATCTGGAATTTCTCCCCTCAATTTCCAGCCACCCTAGGAATCTCAAATTCCAGCCTGTGATTTCTCAACCCAGTAAGACATCTGCTTTCTGCTTGAGCTCTGTTCTCTGTGTGTTATGCAGACTGGGAAGATCCTTTGGAGGAAAATTCAGATAAATGTGGATGATTCCCTTCTTTCAAGAATTGTATCTACTCCAGTTTTTGCTTGCTTTTGGTCGTTCTCCAGTGCCTTCAATTTAAAAAAAATGTTTTTTCTAGAGTTTGTAGTTGGTATAGGTAGAAGGGTTAGTCCAATAGAAATTACTCTACCAGTACTGGAAGCCGAGAACCTAATCAATCTCTATTGATGGACATTTTCGTTTCTGTAATCCTGCCATTATTTACTTGTAACCCTGCCTTTATATATCCATAAAGCCTGACTGTTCACATATCTTAGTGCAGTTTTGTAAGTAAAACACTGGGAATAATCCTAACAACATAACCACTAAATCAAAGAGTACATACCTTTAAAAATTTGCTAGAAATTGCCAAATTTCTCTCCAAAAATGTTGTACCAGTTTACACTCCTACTGTCTATGTTTGGGAATGCCTGTTTTTCACACTTGCATCAACAATGAGTATTATTAAATTCTTAAGTTTTTGGCAGTCTGGCTAGTAAAAATAGTATCTCACTGTTTTGGTATCTATTTGTTGATTTATGAGTAGGGTGATCAACTTTTCATTATTAGTTATTCTATTTATAATTTACCTGGGTACAGACATTCTGATTTGTTGTGTTCTATAATAAAAATTAAGAGGAGCTACTATTTACTTGAAGACTAAGGTGCGCCTGCCCCAAGCCATGGTGTTTTCAATCTCATCATATGTATGTGAAAGCTGGTTGATAAATAAGGAAGACTGAAGAAGAATTGACTCCTTTGAATTGTGGTATTGACGAAGAATATTGAATATACTATTGACTGCCAAAAGAACAAACAAATCTGTCTTGGAAGAAGTACAACCAGACAACCAGAATGCTCCTTGGAAGCAAGGATGATGAGAATACAGCTCACATACTTTGGACATGTTATCAGGAGGGACCAGTCCCTGGAGAAGGACATCGTGCTTGGTAGAGGGTCAGCGAAAAAGAGAAAGACTTTCAACAAGATGGATTGACAGAGTGTCCGCAACAATGGGCTCAAACATAACAACGATTGTGAGGATGGCGCAGGACCAGGCAGTGTTTCGTTCTGTTGTACATAGAGTCAGAAACGACTCGACGGCACGTGACAACAACAACAACTATTTACTGAGCAACTCCAAAGGCAGATCCTGAGCCACCCCTCCTGCTATAGTAATTTCAGGGATAGGCATGTAATCCAGGCCTAAGTCAACCTGGGTTCAGGCGTGGTCAGATGACCTAAGTGTTCCGATAAGAATGGAGAGCAGGATTTTTCTCTGATGGTTTGATGGTTTGCCATAGAGAGGCCTTCTCTCTCCCTGGAGATTGATGAGGAACTTTTTTCCCATGAGGGAAGCCAGTTTGTAATCAAAGAATACACATAGAAGAGGACCGAGCTGGGAGAACCAAAGAGAAACTGAGACATATACTGCTGACCTCATGATACGCTGGATCAAATCAACCGTGAAATTTGCCTTCTCTCTGAAATTTTCCATTTTGGAGAACCAGTTATGTCCGTTATTGTTTAAGCTGATTGGGTTTTCTGTTACTTGTAACCGAAAGCATTTAAATCATACACTCAGATTAGCTCATATTCTTAAACTATGGAAGTGTAGTTTTTTTCCCTGTGCATATCAATTATTGTACATAGAAAATTAGACACAGAAATGAGACCTTAGGGCTTTAAAAATATCTGATAAGATTCCAAACAGCAACTGTATGGTAATAAATGCAAGTCTGTCTTAAAAGATCAGTCCATGCAAATTTATGTCAAGCTTGGAACTAATTAAGGAAAATGGGTAATAGGCAATTAAGCCATTTTGTTCTGTCATATGTTTAAATTCGAATTTTAAGAAGTAGTTTTGTTGTTTTTTTCTAAGTTATGACTAAGCTATGAGAATCTGTTTATGGGAGCTAGTCAGGTTATTGATTAAGGTGTATTGATTTTGGAATCAAACTGTCTGGGCTTAAATCCTAACACTTCCTAGTTGTGTGGCCTTGGACAAGTTATTTAACCTCTGTGTGCCTCAGTTTCCTCAGAGGCAAAGAGGAGTTAATGATAGTATGTATGTCTAGGTTGGTTATAATTAAATGAGAGAGTACATATAAAGGGCTTAGCACAATGCCTTGGAGATAGCAAACCATAATGTTTGCCATAATATTATTATAAAAATCAGTTGCTGTGGAGTCAGTTCTAACTCATGGCGACCCCATATGTTTCAGAATAGAACTGGGATCCATAGGGTTTTTGGTGGCTGATTTTTTGGAAGGAGGTCACCAGACCTTTCTTCTGAGGTGCTTCTGGGTGGACTTTGAACCACCAACCTTTCGGCTAGCACCCAAGCGTGTTAACCATTTACACGAAGAACTCCAATATTATTATAGTTACTCACTGTTAAAAACAAAACACAACACTTAAACAATTCCTTTGAGGTAAACGAGTTTAGTACAGTGTTGCAGAATATAGAGACTGAAGAACAAGCCCTACCTGAGTCAGCCATTGGCCTCCACAATCACTAGGCATTTTACTATCTTACCTACCTTTGGTGTTTTTAAGGAACAGATATTTAGAAATTTCAAACCAGAACTAAATCTTAGAGTGGGCTGCCCAGAGGATCACCCCAGACAAGTATCTGATACAAAAGCAACAAACTGTACTTTTGCATGCAGGCTCTCAATAAGGGGTTAACTCAAGCCACTCTTGGGCAAACAAAGGAGGGGGCAGAAGAGAAGCTGTTGTTCGCAGAAAATATGCACCAAGGATGTTCCAGAAAGCATGCAATGAAAATGTTCTTAAAATTGCCTACCCAAACTGTTATCAGGAACTGACATGAAGAAAGAATTGTTCTTTTGAAATGTCTGTGGTATTGGCCACACTGAACCCTGTGTTTAAGAACTCTGCCCTTTTTTAGAATGGTGGAGCACTTTCTAACTACTTAGTGCTGCCCAGCTCGACCTGTAATATTTCTCAGTAAAACTCTTTGCTTTCACTCTTCATAGAGTAAGAACTTTGTATACGTGTCAACAAACTAGTGATTACTGGCAATTACTGTGGTGGTGAGGGAGCCCTGGTTAACATGTTTAAAGGTAAAAGAGAAAATTTGGGAAAGAAATTTAAGGTTGGAAGTTGGAGTGTCCCTATGGTTGTTAGGAGTAGGTATGCATACATCCACAAAAACATCCTCTCTTTGGATTGTCGTTGTGGTTCTTGTGTTGCTAGTTGCCGCTGAGTTGGCTTGGGCTCATGGCGACCCCATGCGCAGCAGAACAAAAGGTTGCCTGGTCCTGTACCATCTTCACGATCGTTGGTATGCTCAAGTCCATTGTTGCAGCTGCTGTGTATTTTGAGTGCCTTCAAACCTAAGGTGCTCATCTTCCAGCATAATATTAGATAACATTCTGTTGTGATCCATAGGATTTTCACTGGTTAATTTTCAGAAGCAGATCACCAAGGCTTTCATCCTTGTATGTCTTAAGTCTGGAAGCTCCAGTGAAACTTGTCCACCATGGGTGACTCTGCTGGTATTTGAAATCCTGGTGGCATAACTTCCAGCGTCACAGCAATGTGCAATCTACAATAATATGACAAAGTGACGGATAAGTGGTGGCTCTTTGGCTTGGCTCTCTGTATTCTGGAATGCTGTATCTAAATCTCTTCTCTCATGTGAGTATGTCCAAGTCCTGGTAAAGTTCATGCTACCTGAGGGTTCTTACATAGTCCAGATGTTCTAGGTTGAGTCAGCCAGGCTGGCAGAAACGGGCATGAGCTGAGTACAGGGAAGCCTTGTAGCAGTAGTGAGCCCTACTGTTGGTTGCCAAGTTTATGCCCTGGCCAAGAAAGGCTTGCCTTCCTCACCAGACGGTGATAACCAGACCTCTCCACATCTCAGGCCCACTTCTCATCTGCCTGCACCCAGAGCAGGAAGTAACCCTTCCTTGTTTGTCTACCTCATGTCCTATCCCAGAGTGAACCACCTCCTGGGGTGACGAACAGCCATTACCTGCATCCACCAGGTGACGTTGATATTGGGGATGCTACCCCAGGCCGTGTGAGATGGCCTCCAGATAATCTAGAGTTGATTCCTTCCAGAAACTCAGGTTAGTCAATTTTTTTAAATTTAATGTTCATTTATTTTAATAAACTTTAACTTTTATAGAATTTTTAGGTTTACAGAAAAATTGTGCAGAAAGTACAGAGTTCCCATACATCTGCCATCCTTCTGCACGCTTTCCCCTATTATTAACATCTTCCATTCCTGTAGTACATTTGTTAAAATTGATAAACCAATACTGATATGTTATTATTAACTAAAGTTCATAGTTTACATTGTTGTTGTTGTTATTGTTGTTAGGTGCCATTGAGCCCATTCCGACTCACAGCGACCCTATGTACAACAGAACAAAATACTGCCTGGTCCTGCGCCATCCTTACAGTTGTTGTTATGCTTGGGCCCATTTTTGCAGCCACTGTGTCAGTCCATCTCGTTGAGGGTCCTCCTCTTCTTTGGTGACCCTATACTCTACCAAGCATAATGTCCCTCTCCAGTGACTGATCCCTCCTGATAACATGTCCAAAGTACGTGAGACGAAATCTTGCCATCCTTGCTTCTAAGGAGCACTCTGGTTGTACTTCTTCAAAGACAGATTTGTTCCTTCTTTTGGCAGTCCATAACATATTCAATATTCTCTTCCAACACCACAATTCACAGGCATCAGTTCTTCCTTGGTCTTCCTTATTCATCATCCAGATGATTGAAAACACCATAGCTTGGGTCAGGTGCACCTTAGTCGTTTGACATCTTTGTTTTTGAACACTTTAAAGAGGTCTTTTGCAGCAGATTTGCCCAACGCAATGCGTCTTTTGATTTCTTGACTAATGCTTCCATCGACATTGATTGTGGCTCCAAGTAAAATGAAATCCTTGACAAGTTCAATCTTTCCTCCATTTATCATGATTTTGCTTATTGGTCCAGTTGTGAGGACTTTTATTTTCTGTTTGTTGTGGTGCAATCCATACTTTGGTCTTCATCAGTAAGTGCTTCAAGTCCTCTTCATTTTCAGCAAGCAAGATTGTGTCATCTGCATAATGCAGGTTGATTATGAGTCTTCCTCCAATCCTGATGCCACATTCTTCTTCATATAGTCCAGCTTCTCAGATTATTTGCTCAGCATGCAGATTGAATAAGTATGGTGAAAGGATACAACCCTGACTAACACCCTTCCTGACTTTAAACCACGTAGTATCCCCTTGTTCTGTTCAAACGACTGCCTCTTGATCAATGTACAGGTTCCTCGTGAGCACAGTTAAGTGTTCTGAAATTCCATTTCTTCTCAATGTTATCCATAATTTGTTATGATCCACACAGTCAAATGCCTTTGCATAGTCCATAAAACATGAGTAAACATCTTTCTGGTTTTCTCTGCTTTCAGCCAGGATCCACCTGACATCAGCAATGATATCCCTGGTTCCACATCCTCTTCTGAATCTGGCTTGAATTTCTAGCGGTTACCTGTCCATATACTGCTGCAGCTGCTTTTGAATGATCTTCAGCAAAATTTTACTTGCATGTGATATTAATGATATTGTTTGATAATTTCCGCATTCTGTTGGATCCCTTTCTTGGGAATAGGCATAAATATGGATCTCTTCCAGTTGATTGTCCAGATAGCTGTCTTCCCAATTTCTTGGCATAGACAAGTGAGCACTTCCAGCATTGCATCTGTTTGTTGAAACATTTCAATTGGTATTCCGTCAATTCCTGGAGCCTTGTTTTTCCCAGTGCCTTCAGTGAAGCTTGGATTTCTTCATTCAGTACCATCGGTTCTTGGTCATATGCTATCTCCTGATATGGTTGAATGTCAACCAATTCTTTTTGGTACAGTGACTCTATGTATTCCTTCCATCTTCTTTTGATGCTTCCTGTGCCATTCAATATTTTGCCTATAGAATCCTTCAAAATTGCAACTTGAGGCTTGAATTTTTTTCTTTAGTTATTTCAGCTTGAGAAATGCCAAGTGTGTTCGTCTCTTTTGGTTTTCTATCTCCAGCTCTTTGCACATTTCATTATAATACTTTCCCTTCTCGAGCTGCCCTTTGAAATCTTCTGTTCAGCTCTTTTACTTCGTTTCTTCCATTTGCTTTAGCTACTCGATGTTCAAGAGCAAGTTTTAGAGTCTCTTCTGACATCCATTTTGGTATTTTCTTTCCTGTCTTTTTAATGACGTTTTGCTTTCTTCATATATGATGTCCTTGATGTCATCCCACAACTCGTCTGGTCTTTGATCATTAGTGTTCAGTATGTCAAATCTGTTCTTGAGATGGTCTCCAAATTCCGGTGGGATATACTCAAGGTCGTATTTTAGTTCTCGTGGACTTGTTTCAGTTTTCTTCAGCTTCAACTTGAACTTGTGTATGAGCAGTTGATGATCTGTTCCACAGTCGGCCCCTGGCCTTGTTCTTACGGATGATACCGAGCTTTTCCATTGTGTCTTTCCACAGATGTTGTTGATTTGATTCCTGTGTATTCCATCTGGCGAGGTCCACCTGTACAGTTGCCATTTATGTTGTTGAATATAGGTATTTGCAGCGAAGAAGTTGTTGGTCTTGCAAAATTCTATCATACCATCTCTGGCATTGTTTCTATCACCAAGGCCATATTTTCCAACTACCAATCCTTCTTCTTTGTTTCCAACTGTCGCATTCCAATCACCAGTAATTATAATTATCAATGCATCCTGATTACATGTTTGATCAATTTCAGACTGCAGAAGTTGGTAAAAATTTTCAATTTCTTCATATTTGGCCTTTTTGGTTGGTGTGTAGATTTGAATAATAGCAATATTAACTTTTCTTCCTTGTAGGTGTATGGGTATTATCCTATCACTTACAGCATTGTACTGCAGGATAGATCTTGAAATGTTCTTTTTGAGGATGAATGGAACACCATTCCTCTTCAAGCTGTCATTCCTGGCATAGTAGACCTTGTGATTGTCCTATTCAAAATGGCCAGTACCAGTCCATTTCAGCTCACTAATGCCTAGAATATGGATACTTATGCATTCCATTTCATTTTTGACCATTTCCAATTTTCCTAGATTCATACTTCGTACATTCCATGTTCCAATTATTAATGGATGTTTGCAGCTATTTCTTCTCATTATGAGTTGTGCCACATCAGCAAATGAAGGTCTTGAAAGCTTGACTCCGTCCATGTCATTAAGGTTGACTCTACTTTGAGGAGGCAGCTTTTCCCCAGTCATCTTTCGAGTGCCTTCCAACCCAAGGGCTCGTCTTCTGGCACTATATCAGACAATGTTCCACTGCTATCCATAAGGTTTTCACTGGCTAATTCTTTTCAGAAGTAGACTGCTGGATCCTTCTTCTAGGGAGATTATCCTGGATTATCTGGTTAGGTCTAATGTAATCACAGAGCCCTTAAATGGGGGAAGAGGGAGGCAGAAGAGTCAGAACTAGAGATGTGAAGCTGGAAAATGCAAGAAAATGGATTATTCCCTGGAGTCTTCAGAAAGGAATGCAGTTCTTCTGACATCTTGATTTTAGCCCAGCGAGACCCATTTTGGAATTCTGACCTCCTGAACTATAAGATAATAAATTTGGATTATTTTAAGTCATTAAGTTTGTGGTCATTTGCTACAGTATCAATTGGAAATACACATACAGGGAGACCAATAAGAAGGCTATTGTAATTTTTGGACAAGAGTTGGTAATGGCTCCACAATCCAGTGTTTATTGGATACCTGCTAGTGTTGGGAGTTGTGTTAGTCATAGGTCATTTATTACCTCTATAGTGGGAGGATTTGGACTTTCACCAGTTCCTCCTGGTGCTTACACTCGCTCTAAAGCACAACTAGTTCCCATGCAAGGGATTCCATGTCACCGGGAGGAATAAACACTTGATGGATGTGCCAGGAGCAGACAGCTTGGGAAAACCAAATGGCAGGACACCTCCATTAACCCAGTACGAGTGTCAACTGGGCAAGCCTGCACTCTGAACAGAAGAGGGCTGACAGCTGGGACTAGACCATTGCAGATTTGACTGTGCTGCTTATCCAAGGTTTGGAGCAGTTGCATTACATGAAACTCTCAGATGCCTCAACCAGAAAATACACAAAGGCAACTTTGTCCTTCTCTCTCCTGTCTTGACCCCTGCTGCGGAAATCTCTAACAGAAAAGAAAATTTCTTCTTTTGTGGCTATTCCAGCAATGATGGGTGGTGTTTGTATAGTGTTTATCTTTGTATTCATATGTTTGTGTTTGTCAAAGCTGCAATTCGGAGTGTCCTCATTCCAGGACCTCCCCAGGCTCAATTATTCAACCTCCACTAGTATTTATTAAGGATTAGTACTGACTAATGAATGTGGATGCTGTATTAGAACATTTTTTTTCTTTGTAACCAGCAGCCCAAAACTGTCTCTTATATTTAGAAGCCCGGATCTACAGTTACATATCAAAATACAGGCAGTGCTGTTTTGCTGAATGCAGCTGTCCTGGTGTAGGCCAAAGATAATTTGCTGATCCTGGAGCTGAGGCTAGCGATTTTACGTCTGCGTCTGCTTCTGCCCATACCTTATGGGCCAAGACAGGGCAACTTCAAGAGCTGTAGCGATACCAGCCTTAGCGATGCAAACAGTAATAGGACAGAGACATTTGCTACCCAAGCCTTCCTCCCTCTGATACAGCCAGTGCTGCCTCCTCTCTGATCACAAAACACTTTGTTTCTGTCTCCGTCTTCATGCTCTCATGCTTCTTTCTAATTGTTTGCATCCACATCTGTACCCCACTAGCCTGTGAGCCCTTCCCAGGGGTCTCTCTTCAATGATACCTGTATTTCCAAAGTCTAGCCCAGTTCTTTGGTAGAAAAGGTGCCCCGTAAACAGGTCAAATGAGGAAATAGATGAGATGGACAACGTAATGGGGACATTGTTTGGAAAGCTATTAGATTACTTTCGTCCGGCTTGTGGAAGGAATAGGAAGAAGCAGCATGCTTGATGCAGATAGCGGTTGATCTATCTCTCCTGGTAAAAGCACTTTGGTTTTTAGAGGGGAGTCACCCTTTCCGCACCCTCAATCCATAAAGTTAGAGTGGAGCTGACCTCAGCCTCAGCTTCAGTGGCTGAAATGTGACACAAGTCTGGCCAAAGAGGGCGCCACAACACCCATGGCCACAGTATCAATTCATACCATCGTCACACCTGTTTGTCAACGGCTGGGATCCTTTCTGATTGGCCGGTTCCTGTTCCAAATCAATTGTGCATTATTTTGAATTGAATTTTTTTTTCTTCCCTGAAGCTATTGGGAGAAGAGGCACTTCCTTTCCACAAGCACTGTTAAACTGGTAGGAAGAAGCCTGAAGTGGCTGGCAGCCAAGGCAGCGGGGGATTAACCAATAAGCAAGGTACGCACAGATTTGTGTTTATTTACTCATCTGTAGCGTACAGTTTCACCTGGGTTTCGCCACATGTTTAATTTCACCAGGTGAAATTGTGCGCTATAGATTCATAAGTAAGCACGAAGAAACCCATGTTTACCTCGCTTACTGTAAGCAGGTGCATACCTTGCTTATGGATTAATCCGCCCCTTCTCGGAAGAAAGTTGTTGTTAGTTGCCATCTAGTAGATTCCCACTCGAGGAGACCCCATGGGTTGCAGAGGAAAACTTCATTGGGTTTTCAAGGCTGTGACCTTTTGGAAGCAGATTGCCAGGCCTGTCTTCTGAGGCACCTCTGGGTGGGTTTAAACCACCAAACTCTTGGCTAATAGAGCATTTAACCATCTGCGCCACCCAGGGACTCTTGGAGAAAGTTGGGGCTGAGAAATGGAGAGGGACAAGTTCCATATAACACTGAGCATCAAGATGCAGACATGCCTGAAGCTATCCTTGGAATTTTCGGTTATGAAAATGAGCCAGTAAACTCTACCAGTTTTTATCAGGTTGCTGAAAGAGCCCTCTGGTGGATATACCTGGTCATCTTTTCCCTAACTGTACTGTTAGGAGCGGAGCCTAGGTGATCTCAGCCTTGCAGAAGGCCCTGGAGAAAACCTTCATCTTTTTTGTCACTGTTAAAGCTCTCTACAGACTCCCTCTCTACCTGGGAGATCTCACTTTGTTATGGGAATTTTCTTTATTTTATTCTGACTTTAATGGGACGAACAGTTTTTAATACGTAATAGAAAAGCTTTTACCTTTTTGATTAGCCCATAAATTAGTTCAGAATGGATGCCTTTCTAGCCATGCCCTGTCCTCTCCACTGTTTTCCCTACAGGTTTGGGCAGGGATGGATTAGCACATTTTGGTTTTTGGAGTCTCTGGAAGGTGAGGAACCCCCCAAAAGCACAATTTACACACCATGGTAAACAGGCTTTCCTAAAACCATTTTTATTCTGCCTCATTCTCATTTGATTTGGGTAAAAGACCAGGGATCCCCCCCACACAAATAAAAACCACGATATGGGAAGCAGAAATCAGGATCCAATATGTTGGGCTGCCTCTAGAACCTCTGTGTGCTGAGAATATATGTCCCTGATTCAAATGCCCTTCAGGGACATGTGCTGACTCAGGACAGACACGTTGGTGAAATGACTGGTGGAATCTGGTGTCCATCAATTTTTATTTTTTGTTAGGTTTCAGTACTTTAACAAATGCCTGAGATTTATAATAAAACTCAGAAAATGCTTTGAATTTGCTCAGAACTTAGAATTTCCCCCCAGGGGCATTCACATCTATTATGGCAATTCTCATAACAACACTGTGAGGTAAGCAGGCAGGCGTTCTTATCTCCATATTCCAGATGAAGAAATTTGAGGCACAGAGAGGCTAAGAAAGAAACTTGCCTAAAATCAGCTTGCATAGCTAGTTAGTGGGAGAAAAGGGACTGGAAAACAGGTATTTTGTTCAGCCCAGCTTCTTGTTCATTTAACTAGAATAAGCTACTTTCTTTTTTGCTTAAAAAAGTTGGTGCAGTTATCATGGTATTTCTAACATTAGTTCTGTCAAGTGATTTTTGCCATATAAACACATTACCTGTTATGTTAATCACTTGGTATTTTTCTTTAAGTCCACTTTTCTTAAATTTATTTGAAAAGGAACACATCCCTAAGTAGAAAGCCATAAATGGAAGGTCATAAATAAAAATAAATATAGTCAAAACAAGACAATGGTATTAAATTTTATTTTGACAGAAGGCTCTGAACTTGAGGCCTGCTCTTTCTTTGATAAAAAGGGAAAAGAGCCATAACATCAGAAAGGTGTTAAAGACCTGCTAGTACTAAACAGAGACTTTCTCCTGGCTGTAATCAGGATTGAAAAAAAACTAGAAAACGGGAAAACTTTCTTTATGATTCAGTGTCACTTAATGTTGTGTGTGAACTACATAAAATTATCTTGTGTACCACCTGTGGTACACGCATCTCACACTTTAGAAAACACAAGGTTGGTGTGTTCTGGCAGGCAGAATAATGGCGTTATTAAGCCAGTATATTCACTCTGGAAGGGTTTACATTTGACAGAAAAGAAATACAATGGGTAGCACTTCCAGGTGGCATCCAGAAAAACCAAAGATCTTTCTTGAAATTTGCAAAAAAAAGAAGTTGGAAAAAGCACATTCCATAAACAGCCAGTTTATTCCCCAAAATGGGATGGGGATGGTGCACATATGCCTAGAATTGACCACGAAATATATTCTTAGAGTCTGTTTGTGTGAAGCGTGAGGTTGTGCTCAAGTTGACCAGTGCAGAATACAAGCAAGGTGCTATTAGGAAAAGTGAGGACCAACACAAAAGGTCATGGGTTCATCTGATGACCCATGGGTGAACTCTGGGGTGTTGACAGGAGGAGGAGTTCCTGAAGATTGGAGTGAAGCTACAGCATATGAAAATAAAAAAAAAAATCCACGAACCCAACTATTTTAGACAACTGTAAACATGCAACAATTGCTTGTGCTCAACATCGTCAACACCTGAGCCCACAGCTTGTCCCAGGAACCTCCTTCCCCCCCGAGCCGGAAGTCTGCCCCTCATCTAAAAGCGCCGACTCCCTGAGGCGCCGCCCTGGAGAAGAGGCGTGGACGCCGTGGCCTTCGAGAAACTGAGACACTGAGACGAGATACTTTCTTGTTTACAAATCAATGACTTTGGCTGATGTGGCTGTGCTGCTTGGTTTTACTAAATTTTGGACTTTCAGTTCAGTTGCCAGGGACCTGCCTTTGGAGAGTCCTGGAGGAAAAGACTTCCCAGTCTGAAGTCGAGGGTCCGTTCCTCAAACTCTTGGGGTGTGTGCGGGTGAGGTACATCCTCCACGCTCCCGGCCGATGGCTGGCTCCTCACATCCTGTGTGGTGCAGACAGAGTGAGAAAGACAGCGTGACTGAGGCTCCACGGTGCGAGACTGCTTCCTTATCTAATGGTGAGTACGCATGGGGTCGCCGTGAGTCGGAACCACCTCGACGGCAACGGGGTTGGTTGGTTGGTTGGTTGGTTTTTACTCTGATTAACGAGTACTGAACACGGACCAGCAGGACTACATGCTGCTGCCTCAAAGCACTGATTCCATTTTGAAAAATTTATTTTATTTTTCCAATTTTTGTTTACATTTCCATATATAAATATGCACATACAAATTATATAACCTTGTGTGTGTTGGGGTGGGGATTTAATATACACGGGACCATGCTGTATATATTCTGCAATTTTTTAAACTTATTCAACAAATGTTTATGTGCTGGGCATTGCTGCAGGTGTAGGTAATAATAATACCCAACAGTTACATAGTAGGTACAATGTGCTAGGCACCGTGTTTTACATATATTTACTCAAATTTAATCCTCACAACAACTCTATGAGGTAGATACTGTTATTATCCCCATTTTATAGATGAGAAAACTGAGGCACAGGTTGGTTAAAAGACTTGACCAAGGGCACAGCTGTGGAGAGGTAAAACCAGTAGCCAAGATGCCGAGTCGTGGTGACTCCACGTGTGTCAGAGTAGAACTAAGCTCTATAGGGCTTTCAAAGACTGATTTAATGGAAGCAGATTGCCAGGCCTTTTTTATGAGGCACCTTTCGGTGGACTCGAACTGCCAACCTTTCAGTAAGCAGCCAAGAACATTAACCGTTTGCACCACCCAGGGACTCCAATTAGAGGTAGAACCTAGATTTAAGCTCCAGTAGTCTAGCTTCCAAGTAGACACATTAAGTACTACATTCCACTATTGTGAGCAGTGAAAGAAATGAAAGTGTTCCTGGAGTTTTTCTGCACAGTAGGAGGAAACTGTGGTATAGTGGTTAAGAGCTTGGCTGCTAACCAAAAGCTCACAGTTTGAATCCACCAGCCGCTCTTTGGAAACCCTATGGGGCAGTTCTCCTCTGTCCTATAGGGTTGCTATGAGTTGGAATCAACTCGACGGCAACGAGTTTGTTTTTTTGTAGGAGGAAACAGACCATAAACATATATGATTTGTCAGGGACTGCTAAGTGCTAAGAAGAAAAGTAAAGCTGGGTAAGGGGATGGAAAGAGGGAGAGTGGGGCTGTGAGTGCTATTTGAGAGAAGTTGGTTAGGGATAGTTTCTCTGCTAAGGTGTTACATGAGTAAGCACCTGAAGGAGAGATGGGAGTAAGCCATGTCAACATCAGGAATAGAGTTCTAGGCAGAGGTTAACAGCAAGTGCAAAGGCCCTGAGGCAGGAGCATTCTTGTGTTGCTCAGAGAGCCTGGAATGAGTGTGGAGGTGAGTGCTGGGAGATGAGGAAGGAGACACAGCAACCACGTCATGCAGGGCCTTCTAAAGCCATAGTCAGGAAGGCATTTCCATGTTTAAACTGCAGTGTAGTATCTATCCTACGGATAAACTACTAGTACTTACTTAACAGAGCCCTGGTGGTGCAGTGGTTGAGAGGTCAGCTGCTAATCAAAAGGTCGGCAGTTCAAATCCACCAGCCGCTCCTTGGAAACCCTATAGGGCAGTTCTACCCTGTCCTATAAAGTTGCTGTGAGTTGGAATGGATTCGACGGCATCAGGTTTGATGTGGTTTTTTGGACTTATTTAACTGTTCTCCTACTGATGGACATTTAGTTTTTGAGTTCCCCTATTTCAAACAGGTGCAATGGATATCATTCCACATCCGAGGTTCACCACCCTGGTTGCACATTAGAATCCTCTGAAGAGCTCTAAATCATACCAACGCCCGGCTCTGTTGCTGGAGATTCTAATTTAATTGGTCCACGGCAGGCCCTGAGCGTTGTTGTTGTCGTTTTTAAGCTCCCCAGGTGATTCAAATATGCAGCTAGGGCAGGAGAACTGTTTTACATGCCTTTTTGTGCACCTGTATCCAGGGTGGATGCTAAGAAGTTGAATTGCTAGGTGGGTGGATACATGGGTTTTTTTGTTGTCTGCCTCGAGTTGATTCTGACTCATAGCAACCCTATAGGACAGGGTACCCCACTGGGTGTCCTAGGCTATAATTTTTACAGGAGCAGATCGCCAGGTCTTTTCACCTGTGGAGCCGCTGGTGGGTTCGAACTGCCGACCTTTCAGGTAGCAGCTGAGTGCTTAACCATTGTGCCACCAGGGCTCCTACATGGATTTTTATTCTTTCCTTTTTTTTTTCTACATGGATTTTAAGGCTTAATAAATACTTCCAGATTGACTTCCCAAAAGACTTTTCAATTTACTCTTCCATCAACAATGTAACATCCCATTCTTCATACTCTTGCCAACCTTGCTTGATATTACCCATCTTGTAATTATTTTAATCTGGTAACAAAGAAAATATTTCCTTGTTGCTTTAGTTTGTGTTTCCCTGGTTACCAGTGAGGTTGAACATTTTTTCACGTGTTATTCTGATTTTTTTTTTTTTTTAAATCAGTTTCCCACAAGCTTGTATCCTTTTTAAAGGAAAAATCTTTCCACTGCTGGCTGGTGACTTAGGTCTGAATTATCTTTATTCAGCTACGTGACCCAACAAAGAAGAACTCTTCTTACTTTCTAGAAATGGGTAATATATCCCCATTTTTCATCATGGAGTCACTAAAACTCTGAAGACACATCTTTACAAAACAATCCCAGGGAGCCTTACCCCAGCCAATAATACAGGGAAGAGGACAGATTTCCTTTTTTTTATTTTTATTTTTGCAAAAAGGCAACTTGTTGCTTATCTCCCACCTTGATATATATGCCAATCCTAATACAATGGAAGGATATTTTGAGGCCAGGAAAGGACCGTTTCTGCTTGTTTTCAGGAGACAAGCTTTGCCAGTACAGAGTGAGTTAATTTCTGCTAACTCTATGCCTGTTAATGGGAGACAGTTGTCAACCTTTAACCCTCTTTAGATGTCAAATCCTTCCTTTAAGGAAACTTTGGAATATGAAGGCTCTTACTGTCAAGAATGGCGAACAAGCATTTTCAAAACCTGGTATGTATGCCTGGTTGTTTAGATATTCACAAAGCCACTCAGGTGTAAGTTCAGTGGGTTCACATTGTATGTGTGTTTAACTTAAGACAAATCAATTATTCATGTTCCTCAAAAAGAAAAGAGCAACTATTTAAATAGAGCTGGAGAGTCGGGCAGTGGTTCTACTCAGTGCCCATGAACATTGGATGGGGATGTGACTAGGCTCTGTGTGAACCTAGAGTGAGGTTCCAGTGTTTCAACATACGCCAGGAGCCCTAAACACAGAAACTGCTTCAGATGGTGCGCAACCCAAGGAACAGTACTCGCTTCCAATGCTGAAGGAACACTGGCTGTGTTGGGCTGATCAAGTTATGGTGTGAGTCTCTAATATGGCGCCCTTTTAAGGATTCTTCCAAGATTAATTCTGATAATACTCAATGTTCGCCTTATGCCCTAACATTAGAACGTAACTCCCAAGTAAAGTGAAGCTTCACGGTCCATCTGGTGTCACCTGAGAGTGTCATTTATCATATTTTTGGTAGAGAATGCTTGCCTCCCTCACACCCAAGCTTTGCCCTGTCAATTAGTTTTCCTGCTACAAAAGTTCCACTGAGTTTCATGGAGCATCAGGTTCGTGACCATGAGCCTGACCACAAGGGTAAGGAAACTTGGGAGGTGTGTAAAATTTTCAGGGAGTAGAGGAAAGCAGCCATAGGTGAAGCTTCTACCAGGTATCTTAAACAACCCATCAGTTGCCATTGAGTCAGTTCAGACTCATGGCGATCCCCCTCGTGTCAGAGTAGAACCATGCTCCAGTTCTCAGTGGCTGATTTTTCAGAAGTGGATCGTTAGGCTTTTCTTCTGAAGTGCCTCTGGGTGGACTCAAACTTCCAACCTTTTAGTTAGGAGTCGAGTGTGTTAACTGTTTGCACCACACAGGGAGTCTCCACTTAAGAATTATTTTTGCGGGGGGAGGGATTTGCAAAAATGCACATTTCAGGGTCCTACTCTCAGTGATTGTGAGTTAGTCTTGAGTGAGGCTCAGGAATCTGTGTTTTTACAAACATCCCAGATGATTCTGTTGCAAGCGGTTCTGAGACCCAGGCTTTGAGAAACATGACTAAAATAACTTAACCTTGCTTGAATCCTCAAGGCACCAGCAGAAAGTAAAAGCCTGCAGGGACTTGAATTATTAGAACTGACAAATAGATTGCTACAATATTTAAATATTTGTGTGATTCATTTCTCCACCTTCCCTCCCAACTTGAGGGCAGGAAATTTTCTGACTTTGAGAGACTATAAGTTTCTGGTTTTTCTTGGACCAGAACATGTCTCCTTGGTCAACACAGCATTGTATCCAAAACTGTTGAATATTTGATGTCATGAAACCTCATCTTTCTTTGCTCCATCCACCATGTGGCTTGTATATATATCTTGTAAAATCAGGATATGATGAGACATTTTTATGAACTTAGGTATAAGCCTATCATGAACCAAGACTATTCCAAGAATTCTTGGGATTTTGACCATCAGGGCAGAAGAGGTTGGTTATGGTCTTGATAAGGATAAAGAATAATTTTTAAGAAGGCAGGAACATCACAAATTTTAAAAGGCAACCGTTTAATTCCGACGTTATTTTCGAATGATTGAAACTGAGAAAACTCACATATTCAGGGCCTTTTGTCTCACCTTCTGTCTTGGCCTCCTTTAAAGCCAGATTTTTCCAGCCCTGCAGGGGACGTCCTAGCTGCTTTTCAGATAGTAACAGAAGAGCCTCCCTGCGGGTACTCCTGCTCTTACAGTAACATTACTCCGCTCGCTTGCATTGAGTGGGATATAACAAGTCAGGGTGATGAGTTTGCTGATGTAAATGAAAACTGACCACTCTGTTAACAGCCACCATTAGTATGTTCTTCCTTTTGAACTTTATGGGGAGGAGATGTACCGGGGTTTTGCCAAGCATGCTTGGTGGACCACCTGCATCCGAACCCCCAAGGTGGGAGTGGGAAGGGTAAGGAGCTGGGTTAGGCCCCGCTTAGGACTTGGCAAGTTGGACTGGGGCTTGGATGTAAACTTCTTTTAAACCTCCCGATTTCTTCTCATGCAGCCCAAAGTTTGGGAACTTCTCTCTTAGTGGTTCTACATCACCATTCAATTCCTCCAGTAAGCTAGGGCTGGGAAATTTTATTTCAAAGGATGTCTGAGAAACTGGCCTTTTTTAAAACAGAAGATAGACTTGATTTCATTCTCTAAGGACTAGCTTCTTTCTCTCTCTCCCTCTTGCTGGCTCTGTCTGTCTCTCAAAACAAAGAACACACAACAAAGCCTTTAAATTTGAGTTTCCCTGTGGGATTCTAAAACTGTGGAAAACTTGTTTTCATTGATAATGTGGGGGAAAGGTATCTAAAAGGAACATGCGCCTACATATGGGGAAATTATTATTATCCCCATTTTACATATCAGGAAACTGAGGCACAGAGAGCTTAATAACTTGCCCAGATGGTCTGGGTGGTAGAGCCAGGATTTGAATCTTGGCAGAGCTGGCACTGAAGTCCAAGCTCTAACTATGTGAAACACTGCCTCTTAAAAAGAAGGAATAGAGAAGTAGCTCCCATTCATACCTTTTATCATTATTAAAAAAGCCCCAACACAAGCATACCCACATAAACACCCCCTCCCCACACAGAACCACTTATATTAAGAATGGAGAAAGGCCCTATATGTAAAGACCTCTGGGTCCCTTGAAAAACTTTTTGGATGGTGTTCTCATGGGCAAACTCATCTTTGAAAGCCAAATTGTCCACTGGAGGATACAAAGTAGACAGTGCTCAGGCTCAAGATGTGAGTTTTGTTGTTGGGTTTTTTGGAGTTTTTTTTTTTTTTTTTTTTTTTGCTGCTTTTTGGTCCTCACTATATGTTTAAACAATGTGAATTGATGGCTACCATCTAAAAATCAAGAGATTTTACAAAAAAATCTGAGCTTTCCAACTTCCTTTGAAAATTGGAAGCCTAAGTGATAACAATTAGCTGGAGCAGAGTAGTGGCTGCCCCTTTAAAATGTACTTGCCAATTCACCACAGTTCCCACTGCTCCCTGTTGTCCTACAATCAGGCTGCTTTATTCATGTATGTTCCCTGCCTGCTCTCTGTAGCCCTTTGACTTTGTAACCCTGTCACATCACATTTTTCTTTACATTGAAAATCTCACGTCAACCTCACTTAAATAACTTATGGAGTTAGCCACAGGTGAACGCCATCTATTGGCCTTGGTTACCAGATGTGCTAGAAGGGACACATTGGTTTAGAAGCAGTGTGGCATCGTGATTAACAGCACAGCCTCCAGAGCCAGACTACCCTAGGCTTAAACCCCACCTTTACCACTAACTAGCTGAGAGACCTCAGGCAAGTAACTTCACCTTTCTGAGCCTCAGTTTCCTCATCTGTGAAATGGGAATAATAATACCTACCTCATGGCATACTGGTTAAGTGCTATGGCTGCTGACCAAAAGGTTGGCAGTTCGAATCCAGCAGGTGCTCCCTGGAAACTCTATGAGGCAGTTCTACTCTGTTCTGTAAGGTTGCTATGAGTAGGAATCAACTCAACAGCAACGGGTTTGGTTTGTTTTTTTTTCTCGTGGGGTTGCTGTGAGGATTCAATGAGTTAATTCATGTAAAGAGCCTAGAACAGTGCCTGGCATACAGTAAGTCCTGTATCATTGTTGGACAATGAATAAAGGATACCGAAGAATAATTGATGCCTTTGAATTATGGTGTTGGTGAAGAATATTGAATATACCATGGACTGCCAGAAGAACAAACAAATCTGTCTTGGAAGAAGTACAGCCCCAGTGCTCCTTAGAAGTGAGGATGGAGAGAGACTTTGTTTCACATTCTTTGGAAATGTTATCAGGAAGGACCAGTCCCTGGAGAAGGACATCATGCTTGGTAAAGTAGAGGGTCAGCAAAAAAGAGGAAGACCCTCAGTGAGGTGGATTGACACAATGGCTGCAACAATGGGCTTAAACAGAGCACCAGTTGTGAGGATGGTGCAGGACTGGGCAGTTTTTTGTTCTTTTGTACACAGGGTCGCTATGAGTCAGAATTGACTCGACAGCACCTAGCAACAAAAACATGTCAGTGTTGCCTTCTGTTATTACAACCCACGCAGCTCAAGCCCTGGTCTGGATGGTATACATTTTCACAAGTCCTCAGGAGCCAAGCCACTACTTGGCCTCATTCCTTTGGAGTGCTAGCCTTTGCATCTGGCTCATGAGTACAAAGCCTTGAACTCTTTTTAATGGCTTCTTTCTAAATTCTGAGGACCTCGACCAGTAATGTTGATGACAGTAGTAACAGTACTATCAATAAATGGTTTGCAGTTTCTGAACACTGACTAAGGAACCGACACCAACCTCTACACATTCTGTGGATCATCTAATTAATTCACAGTAGCTTTCTGAAATGGGTACTATTATAATCCTCATTTTACAGCTGAGGATGCTGGGGTTGAAGGAGGTTAAGCAACTGGCTGAAACTCTCACAGTGATAAGTGCTGGTGGTGGTGGGGGGGGGGCTCGATCTCAGGTCCTCTGGAGCCAAAGCCTGCACCACCAGCACGTTCTACAACCTCACACCTTAAACACACACAAGCACATTTGTTGTTGTTAGTTGCGGTGAAGTTGATTTTGACTCATGGCAACCCCTTGTGTGCAGAGTAGAACTCCTCCATAGGGTTTTCAAGGCCGTGAACTTTTGGAAACTGATCTCCAGGCCTGTCGTCTGAGGTGCCTCTGGGTGGGTTTGAACTGCCAGCCTTTTGGCTGGTAGTCAGGTGCTTAACTGTTTGTGCCACCCAGGGCCTCCTCACAAGGACATTATGACTTCTTTAAAGAATAAAGTTGAGTGTGTTCACTTCTGTTCTCCAATCGTCCTCCCCTTCACAGGCTGACTCGACAGATTTGTCATCTTAGAAGCAAGAAACCTTGAGGTTTCTTTGATGTTTTAGTGTCCTTTTCTCCTCTCTTTGGACAAGACCACCTGTTTCTCCCTCTGTGATACTTCCTGTTTCAACATCTCCTCCATCCAGGTGCCGCTGATGTCTCCTGGACCTGGCTTGTCTAATGGTCTGGGTGTGACATCTGCTACCCTCTTGGCTGCCAAGGTTAGGTTTGCTGATCTGGCTGGTTAAAGGATGTGCTCTTCCTTCCTCACCTCACGTGGGAGTGCCCTTCCTGAAACTGAGAACATCCAGCCAAAGACTTTGACCTTCTCAGCTAGAGGGACATGGTGCTTTGGTCAAGGGTATAGGAGTAACTGTGCTGCTCTTGCAGAATAGCTAAAGGATGTCTCAGAGTTATTATCTGTCTTGTCATAAATTACAGAGCAAGACAGAGATGGATCTGGGCTTGTCATTTCTGGGTCTGAGCTGTCCATCACACCACCTTGCCCCCTGCCAAACCTCAGAAGGTGTCACTGATTCTAGCAGACAAAGAAGGAAACATTAACAACATCCATCTGTTTATGAGGTTAGAGCTCATTGGAAATATTAAAAATATGTGGAGAGTCTTCCGTCCTTAAACTAAGAACATTTAAGCTAGTTTAATGCAAAATCAAGGCGCCCTGGTGGTGCCATGGTTAAACACTCAGCTGCTAATCGAAAGGTTGGCAGTTGGAGCCCATCTAGTGGCTCCATAGAGACAGGCCTGGCAATCTCCTACAAAGATTACAGCCTAGAAAACCCTATGGGGCAATTCTCTGTCACATGGGGTCACTATGAGTCAAAAATGACTCAACAGCACCCAACAACAACAACAATGCAAAGTCACATATGAAGCCATTTGGCAGGTCAGATGGTAAGGCAGATCAAGTTATAACTCTGAGTATCCTGTTTTTTGTTCCATGTTTGCCACCCTATTTAGGTGAGACTGTGTGACAGTTTTAGCAAATGTGGGCAAAAGTGGCATTTCTCACTCCTGGACTGAGGCAGGGAAAAGCCTATGTGGGATTCTCTGGTCTTCCTTTCGCCTGCCTTAGCTTGAGGAGATCTCAAGTTCTAGATCTAAGGTTGGTAAACTACAGCCCTCAGGCCAGCCACCTGTTTTTGTAAATAACGTTTTACTAGAACACAGACATGTCCGTTTGTTTACATATTGTCTATGACTGCTTTTGTGCTGAAATGACATAGTTGAGTAGCTGCGACAGAGACTGTATGACCCAAAACCAAACCTGTTGCTGTTGAGTCGTTTCCAACTCATGGTGACCCCGTGTGTTACAGAGTAGAATTGTGCTCCATAGGGTTTTCTTGGCTGTAATCTTTTTTTTTCCCCCAAATTTTATTTAGTTTGTTGTTGAGAATATACACAGGAAAACATACACAAAGTTGTCAGTTTCTACATGTACAATTTAGTGATACTGATTACGTTCTTCGTTCTTCGAGTTGGGTAACCATTCTCAGCCTTCTTTTCTCAGTTTTTCCTCCCTCATTAACATAACCTGCCCCCTAAGGTTTCTATCTAATTTTCTGAGTTACTGTTGTCAATTTGATCCCATATAGATAGTTCTTAAAAGAGCATAATGCTCAAGGAAGACTTTTTTTTTTTTTTAAACTAGTTAAAAACACATTCCATGTCCTCCTCCTATTCCAGACTCTTTTTTCCTCTGTTGCTCCAGGTGAATAGAAACCAATTGTTAAGCCTTGGGTGGCTGCTTGCAAGCTTTTAAGACCCCAGGTACTACACAAGAACTAGGAGGTAGAACAAGCCCTGAACACATTATTAGGCCAATTAACTGGGATGTCCCATGAAACCATAACCTGAAACCTCCAAACCAAGGAACCAAATCCCATGAGGTGTTTGGTTGGACTTAAGCAGCCTCAGCTGCTATTCTTTTTTTTTTGGTCACTGTTGTCAATTGGCTGTAAGTTATTGTAAATGGGAAGCAGTTTGCCAGGGCTTTCTTCCATGGAGCTGCTGGGTGGATTCAAACTGCCAGCGTTTAGGTTAGCAGCTGATTGCAAACCACTTGTGCCATCCAGGGTCCTTGTATGACCCACAAGGCATAAAATATTTACCATCTGGATCTCTACAGAAAAAGTTTGTTGATCCATGTTCTAGATAGAGCAGCTACACGATGGTGAAGCTTCCCAAAGCCTGGGGCCCAGAGTGACTGTGTGGAGGAGAAAACTTCCACTGACCTACATGGCACATGTACAGTCACTGAGGAAAAATGAAAACCCTTTTGTTTGGGGTTGTTAATAGAGCACAACCTAACCTATCCTAATGGATTCCCATAGTCATTCAAGAAAGGACATTTTATACCTGGAGAAATTCGAAGACCCTACTTACTGCTTTGTGAAGTGAACTGCACAAGTGATGCTGATGATGAGAAGGCCAATGATTATGGATGCGATGGCCACCCACTTGGCATTCTGCCCGAGCCGCCTGGCTCCTTCGACATCTCCTTCATTGTAGCTGTGTAGAGACTGTGGGGCACAAGAGCAGAGCTGGTGATGACATACAACCCACAAGGAAAGACACGTGCTTCTCAGGCTGTCCTGATAAAAAGGCTCTGTGAGGCCCCTGATGACTTTGCTCCTCTCAGTGTCAGGCTTCTGAACAGGCAGCATGGCTAACACTTCCTTCAGGGAGCATTCCCTGAACTCCCAGGCTGAGTTAACTGCCCCCTCTTTATTTCCTAATTACTCTTATCTTAGCATTTACCATTGTTGTTGTTAGCTTCCTTCAAGGTAGCCCCGACTTATGGTGACCCCATGCACAGTGGAATGAAACATTGCCCAGTGCTGTGCCATCTCCATGATGGACTGCGGATAGGACCATTGTTATCTGTAGGGTTTTCATTGGCTGATTTTTGGAAGTAGATCACCAGGCCTTTCTTCCTAGTCCATCTTAGTTTGGAAGCTCCCCTGAAACCTATTCAGCATAGTAGCAGCACACAAGCCTCCACTGACAGATGGATGGTGGCTGTGTATGGGGTGCATTGGCTGGGAATCAAACCTGGGTGTCCTGCCTGAGAGGTGAGAATTCTGCCACTGAACCACAACGTCTCCTTAAGCATTTACCATAGCACATTAAAGTCATTGATTTTATCTCTCCACTAGAGAATAAGTACTATGTGGGCAGGGATTATTATTAGCACAGTATGCCAATGCCCAGTGCAGTACTTGTCATGTAGAAGATGCCTGATAAATATTTGTAGAATGAAAGGATGAATGAGTATTTCCGACTTGTCCACTAGAACAGGAGCTGGCAAACTACGACCTGAGTTTATGAATAGTTTGGAACACAGCCACACTCATTTGTGTAACTATTGTCTGTGGTTGCTTTTATACTACAATGACCATATAGCCCGCGAGGCCTAAAAAAAAAAAAAAAAAAAAAAAATTGGTCCTTTGCAGCCGAGGTTTACTCATCCCTACAATAGAAGGTAAGTCCATGAGGTCAAGGACCTTGGCTGACTTTTTCACCTCTATGCCCAGCCAAGGCTGACATTCAACTGGTACTCTTTGATAATGACTTTAACCAGTAATCAGTTGCCATCGAATCAGTTCTGATTCATGGCGACCCCGTCTGTGTCAGAGTAGAACTGTGTTCCACAGGGTTTTCTCATTAGAAGCAAGGATGACGAGACTTTGTCTCACATACTTTGGACATATTGTCAGGAGGGATCAGTCCCTGGAGAAGGACATCATGCTTGGTAGAGGGTCAGCAAAAAAGGAAGACCCTCAACAAGATGGACTGACACAGTGGCTACAATAATGGGCTCATACATAGCAACAATTGTGAGGATGGTGCAGGACCTGGCAGTGTTTCGTTCTGTTTTGCATAGGGTCGCTGTGAGTCGGAACCAACTCGATGGCACTTAAGAACAGCAACAGTGTTTTCAATAGCTGATTTTTCAGAAGTATATTGCCAGGCCTTCTGAGGCACCTCTGGGTAGACTAGAACCATGAGCCTTTTAGTTAGCAGTCGAGCACGTTAACCATTTGCATCACCCAGGGACTTTAACAGACTTTGTTGTTTGGTGCCATTGTGTCGATTCCAACTCATAGCGACCTTGTGTGACAGAGTAGAACTGCCCCATCGGGTTTTCTTGGCTGTAATCTTTACAGAAGTAGCTCCCCAGGTCTTTCTCCTGTAGAGCTGCTGCTGGTTAGAACTACCAACCTTTCAGTTAACAGCTAGTGCTTAACTGTTTGCACCACCAGTTATTAAAATATTGAAATACTTTTGTTGTTGTTCGTTGCTCTTGAGTCAGCTGTGACTCATGGTGACCTTATGTATAACAAAAAAAAAAATATTGCTACTGAATAGCAGCTACCCCAGCCTTTTCCCTCTCCCCCAATATCCTGGCCATCCTGGTCCCTTCTCAGAATCCTCCAGATTTCTCCATGGGCCAGCACCTTAAGGTTAACACTTGGCCCAGCAGAGCATCCTTTCTGATTCCAGGCCTGTGCCAAATGTGTTTAACATTTTAAATATCGTCCCTGTTGTGAGTACTTTGAACAGTGTCTGGCATATTCTAGGAGCTCAAGAGATACGTGTGGACTGAATGGATGAAGAAGTATGTCTGTTTCCCTATAAAATGTGAGTTCCATGAGACATAGTGGAGTCTCCCAGGACCTAGCCCAGCACCAGGCAAAGAGGAGGTGCTCAGAGAATGCTTGTTGAATTGAAAGCCAGTGCTGTCCTTTCCCCGGATAATAAGCCCACTTTATCCTCCCACTGCTAGGAAACGCCCAAAAGTTGTGCTCCAGCCCAAAGAAGACTGGAAATATGTATTCACAGGTTATGTGCAGAGGGACTCGCTTAGCACCATGAACTATGATCTCAGTGGGAACCTTGATTCTCAAATCACAGCACTTTGGTAATACTCTTCTTCCTGCACTAGTAAGGGGGCTTAGGCATATGCAGACAATTACAAGCCAGAGAAACATCCAGTATACCACAGGGCTTTCTGCTTCCGGAACCTTTCATGAATTCTTGTATACAGGCCACCTTAGTCAGCAACAGGCTGGGAGACTCAGCAGTGAAGAGGACTTGCTTTCAGGCCCCTTGTGTGAATGGCAGAGCTGGAACCTGCAGTTGACATCAAGGACTACTAGCAGGCTGAGTTCCAGAATTCTGAGTCCCAAATTCTGGAGTTCTCAACCCTGGCTGCACATTGCAACCACCTGGGTAATTAAAACAAAAACAAACCAGATAACTGGACCCCCTCCAGGAGAGATTCTGATTTATTTGGTGTGGGGACCAGGCACTAGTACTTATTAAAGGCTTCCCAGGACTGAAAGTCTCTGGCCCGGCAGCTATCTGTAATCTCCTAAAAGGTCAAGGTGCTCACCACATTAAATGTCATCCCAAGGAAGTAAGCAACAGAGCATGGACTCTACACTCAGAGAAGCCTGAGTTCAAATTCTACCTCTTACTAGCTGTCAGAGCTGGGGCAAGTTATCAAGCTTTCTAAGCCTCAGTGTGCTCATCTGTAAATTGGTTAGTACTAATGGCACCTGTTTCACATGGGAGGATCTAGTGAGTTAATGCATGGGATGTGGTCAGCATTACCTAGCACATACGATATGCTCAATAAATGTTAGTTTTTACTGTGCCACTACCTGTACCTGTTTTTCTTTTTAAGTTGAAATTCTTGGTGTGCGATAGAATCATCTTGGCTACTTATTAGAATTATAGATGATCAAGCTCTTCTCCTTGCTGGAGCAGAATCTTTGGGGACTCAGATTTGAGAATCTTCGTTTTAGAGGCTTCCCAGTCAAAGTCACTGCATAGAATCTTAGAACCCCAAGTTTTAAGCTCATAATCCAGTTTAGAATCAGATCCTCCGGAACTGATGATGATTATTCTATTGTGCTCCCTTGGAAAATGAAGTTCTGAGACTAATAATGGCGATGCCCTTGCGTTGCTGTATCCAGAGGAAAAATGATGAGCACCCTCCTTCCCAAACACTGTCAACTCCTGGCTGTTTTTTTGCTTTTGTTTTGTTTTTTTAAAAGTTTCAGGTCCTCAGCAGCAGTGACTGAAAAAGTGGGGAGAACAGCCATTTATGTCATGTTGAAGGGTACATCTGTTGTCTGTCCCTTGAGTGCAGGTGAGAGGGGGGTTCCTGGGCCACCTGGTTGCGTTATTAAAGGTCAGTAGAGCCATTACAGGTTAGTCGACCCAGCTGAAGGGGATTTGGATGCAAGCCACGGGTGAATGAATGCTGACCAACCTTCACTAGTTACTGCCAGTCTGGCAGAATATATGGGACCCTTCTCCTTGCAAACCATCATCTCTCTGGGGCTCTTAATAGAGCAATTGAGCAACCCAGAGATGGGGTGCAACTGTTGGCTTGCAAAACAAATGAAAAGCCTCCCTAAGTATCAGGTGTGACTCTCTCCCTATGAGTCTTCATTCTCAATCAGCTTCCTTCTCAGTTCTTGGAGAGAGTGTTTGCAATGAGTAAATGCAAGGACATGGAGGGTTGAGACCAGAGACTTTAGAACTCTCAGACTTCACTCTGAAAGACTTCACTGGCTGGGGTTCTAAACCTTAAGGGTGAAGATCTAACAGTGAAGTGGGGTGGAATCCCTCCCTGCAAAAAAATCCATTGGCTGTCATTTTTTTCCTCTCCCAATTGGAATTCCACACTTAGGATCTCCTGGTGGCTATGACAAGCTGAAGTGGCAGAAATGGGTTTTAGAGAAAATGGCATGGTTTATAAATGTTTTTCTGAAGAGTGTAAAAAGCAAACTATCCTGACTGTTGTGGAAGAACTAGAAAGAAATGGGATAACTTAGATATTTAAAATTTATGTGATCATATTCTTTTAAAAACTCTGAGTTTAACTTATGAACATGCAAAACATTCAAACGCTACAGGAACCATATACAGTAAATAGTAATCTCTTCCCTGCGGTCCTGAGTCCCAGAGAGAACCACTGTAAGCAGCTTGGGGCATTTGCTGCTAGATTATTTTCCTCCACAAATCATACAGAAGGAAAACTGACACATTTGCCTGCTTCCATTTTGACTAAGCGTATCACATATCATAACCAGGAAAAAGAAACAGCAATTTGCACCCCAAGATAAACCAAGAATAACAGGATCAGTCTGTCTAGTCCTGATCCCTCAAATATTAAAATCGTGAGCACTTCCATAAATCTTGGCCAAGACAACTTCATCCCTGCGTTTTGTAATGCTGATGCCTGAACACAGGGCAATTCCTATGTGGATGTTGTAATTTTATAAGATAGATACTGGTTTTTCACCACAAACAACTAATGTGAAACTTGGTAACTTTGGTAATTTTGCACTTGTTTCCATTACACACTTGGGCTTTTTATTTCATTAGCCGGTCTTCTGAAGTCGGACTCCCTTGCATCTCTTTTTAAGTAAATTTTTTTCTTTTCTTTTCTCAATGCTCTGGCCTTTGACAAACTAATAACGATAATGTTGTTGTTGTTAGTTGCTGTCGAGTAGGCTCCGACTCACGGCAACTTTATGTATAACAGAACAAAATGTTACCTGGTCCTGTGCTATCTTCACGGTCATTGGTATGCTCAAATTCATTACTGCAGTTACTCTGTATTTTGAGTATCATCCAACCTAAGCCAAAAAACCCGTTGTACCCCGAGACTGTTGCGCTAAGACACCCTTCTGACCTGGAACTGAAGCCATTCCCGGAGACCACCTTCCAGCCAAACAGTAGACAAGCCCATAAAATAAACAATAACGCCTGAGAGGAACGTGCTGCTTAAAAAAATCAATTATACAAGATTAAAAGGGCAATATTTGCCCAAAAGCAAAGATGAGAAGGCAGGAAGGGATAGAAAATCAGGACAAAAGGAAATGGGGAACCCAGGGTGGAAATGGGGAGAATGCTGACACACTGCCCAGAATGAAACCAAGTCCATGAAACACTTTATGTACAAACTATCGAATGGGAATTTGATTTGTTCTGTAACTCTTCACCTAATGCACACACACACACACACACACAAAAGCAAAAACGAAAACCCATTGCCGTCAAGTCAATTCCAACTCATAGCAACCCTGTAGCACAGAGTAGAACTGACTCATGGGGTTTCCAAGGTTGTAAATCTTTACAGAAACTTACTGTCACATCTTTTTCCTGTGGAATGGCTGGTTCGAACCACTGACCTTTTGGTTAGTAGTTAAGAGCGTAACCACTGTGCCACAACGGCTACTTCCAACCTAGGGGGTTCATTTTCCAGCGCTGTATCAGACACTATTCTTTTGTAATCCATAAAATTTTCATTGACTAATTTTTGGAACTGGATCACTGGGCCTTTCTTCCTAGTCTGTTTTAGTCTGGAAGCGCCACCGAAACCTGTCCACCATGAGTGACCCTGCTGGTATTTGAAATACTGATGGTATAGCTTCCTAGCATCATAGCAACTTGCAAGCCACCACAGTACAACAAACTGACAGATGGTGGAATCGTTATAATAATAGATAACATTTATTTTGCATTTATTATGTGCAAGGCACTGCATTGAATACTTTTCAAGGATTATCTCATTAGTCCTCCCAACAACCCTATGAAGTAGGTGCTTAGCATCTACCACTGCTGTTGTTGTTAGCTGTCAAGTGATCCCTGACTCATGGTGACCCCATGCACAGCTGAAGGAAATGCTGAACATGACTGGTTGTGGATCGGACCGTTGTGATTCATAGGGTTTTCACTGGCTGATTTTCAAAAGCAGATCATCTGGCCTTTTTTCCTAGTCCGTTGTGCGTGGAGTTGTCGTGAGTCAGGAGTCAACTCGATGGAAGCTAACAACAACATTAAGAAATTACTCTCCATTTCCCCCTCCCTCCATCCTCTGGCAACCACCATCTGCTTTCTCTCTCTATGGATCTACCTATTCTGGATGTTTCATATAAAAGGATTTATATAACATGTGCTGACCTTTTGTATCTGGCTTCTTTGACTAGCATAATGTTTTTGAGGTTCATCCAAGTTACAGCATGCAGTAGTACTTCATTCATTTTTATGGCTAATTAACGTACCACATTTTGTTTATCCAGTCACCAGTTGATGGACACTTGGGTTGTTTCCACCTTTGGGCTGTTATGAATAATGCTGCTATAAACATTCATGCACCAGTTTCTATATGGACATATGTTTTCATTTCTCTTGGGTATTTACTTAGGAGCAAAATTGTTGGGTCATATGGTAATTCTATGTTTAACTTTTTGAGGAACCGCCAGACTTTTCCACAGCAGCTATACCATGTTACATTCCCACCAGCAATGTACAGGGGTTCCTATTCCTCCACATCCTTGCCACAAGTTTTGTGTGTGTGTGTGTGTTTTTTAATTATTTTAATTTTTTATTACAACCTTCCTAGTAGGTATAAGGAGTCCCTGGGTGGTGCAAAGGTTAGTGCAGTCAGCTGGTATCTGAAAGGTTGGAGGCTTGAGACCACCCGGAGGTGCCTTGGAAGAAAGGCCTGGCAGTCTGCTTCTGAAAAATCAGCCATCGAAACCCTGTGTAGCACAGTTCTACTCTGACACACTTCAGGTTGTCATGAGTCGAAGTTGACTCTATGGCAACTAGTTTAGTTTTTTTGGTTTGGAGTGGGTGTGAAGTCATATCTCATGGTGATTTTGATGACTATTTCGTTAATGATCAAAGAAGTTGAACACCTTTTCATGTGCTTATTGGCCGTTTGTATATCTTCTTTGGAGAAATGTCTGTTCACATCTTTTGCCCAGTTTTTAATTGGGCCGTCTTTTTGTTGTTGAATTGTAAGAATTCTTTATGTATTCTAGATATTAAACCCTTATCAGACGTATGATTTGCAAATATTTTCTCCATGTCAATTGTCTTTAAACTTATATTTGTAGTGTTTGGATATTGCCCAGAGTTCTTTTCCAAGCTGTAGATCTCACAGTTTCATAAACTAACCACTCTTATTTTAAGGTGCTAAGTGGCCTGCTGCTGTCCTTGTTCATCCTGCAAAGTATGTTAAGAAGCATGTTCCTTTTCAGAAGTCCCTTGGTGGCGCAGATGGTTAAGCACTCGACTGCTAATTGAAAGACTGGAGATTTGAACCCACCCTAAAGGTCACAGCCTCGAAAACCCTATGGAGCAGTTCTACTCTGCACACGTGGGGTTGCCATGAGTCAGAAATGACTCTGCGATTAACAATTGTTCCTTTCCGTTTTTTTTCCACTGTGGTGCAAATGAACCTTTATAAGAAATGTAGAACAAATAGGCTCTTATCATACATTTTATAAGGCACTCAGGAGTCTCTAGCAGTGCCTTTCCCCTCTTCTCTGGACCTGGACTCGTGTTGGCAAAATGTAATAGTTGTTACAAAAGCTAGTAAGAGCAGCCAGGGCTTGGTCAGCTGCCTCGAGCCAGCGAAGGTCACACTTCCGGCAGAAATGTGCAAGTCCCTCTCTTGTAGTAATTACTAAGGATGTCACTGTCAACCACATCTAGTTATTTCCAGCTTATTTATATACCCTTTCCTTGGGTGGACACATGATACTCAAGTATGCATGGAAGGTAAGTTGGCCAGGAACCAGATGAGGGTGGTTGTTTCTATGCTGAACCTCAAGAAGCAGAGAACAGCAGGCTGTGTAGTGAGGCCAGGCAGTGAGGGCTCCTGGCTACCACCAGAAGGTACAGGCAACTCCTGGAATCCACACTTCAAAGAAAGAGAGACCCTAAATAACCCCATGCCTTTCGGTAACTGGAGTTCTAGGAATTTTGTGACACTCTCCACCAAACAGTCCTGAATGGAGAGGACTGTGTTCTTTCCCTCTGGTCTGTAAAACAGAACTCTTGCTGCATTCCACATTAATATTGGTTGTGACAGCATCACCGATGGGTTGCTACCAAGTGCATGCCTAATGAAGCTCTCCAAAGTTACACCTTTTTACATTCTGCTATGTTGGTGGTTCCTAACTCTGGCTACACCCTTTCCCGCTGAGTCGATTCCAACTCATGGTGACCCCACATGCTTCAGAGCAGTGCTATGTTCCATAGGGTTTTCAATAGCTATAATCTATGGCATTGGAGCCCTGGTGGCGCAGTAGTTAAGAGCTTGGCTGCTAACCAAAAGGTCAGCAGTTCGAATCCACCAGCCACTCCTTGGAAACCCTGTGGGGCAGTTCTCCTCTGCCCTATAGGGTCACTATGAGTTGGAGTCGATTCTACAGCAAGAGGTTTAGTTTTTTTGGAACTGTGGCACTGGATTGCCAGGCCTTTCTTCTGTGGCACCACTGGGTAGATTTGAAATGCCAACCTTTTGATTAGTAGCTGAGTACAAACTGTTAGCACCACCCAGACATTAGAATTACCTAGGAGAGACTTTAAAAAGTTCCTGTGCCCAAGCCCTGCCCCGTACCAATTGAATCAGAATCTCTAGCAGTGGGTCCCCAACATCAGTATTTTTTTTTAAAGCTTTCCAGGTCATTCTGAGGGGTGGCCAGAGTTGAGAACCACTGCCTTATAGTATAGTATAATACTACATTCCATTATACTAACATAATATAAATGTATAAGTAATTATATAAGAATATCACGAAGTACAATAATTCATTCATTCATTCATTTAAAAACTATTTATTAAGCACGGACTATGTGCCAGGCACTGCTGCTTGCCCTGTTGGAGCTTATATTCTGGTGGAGACAGAAAACAAGTAAACATGCAAATAAAGAAGATGATTACAGAATATTATTAAGCCAAGAAACAGGATAAAGGGTTGAAGAAAAGTGAGGTGGAGGGAGAGTGCTCTCTCTCCAAGGAGGGGCAGCTAGATGAAGACCTGAAGACCTGAGGAAAAAAAATCCAGGCCTGCAAACATCAGGGGGAGCACACATGGTAGAGAAAGCAGCAAGTGCAAAGGCCCTGAGGTGGGAGAACTTATTTGTTGGAGGGACCCAAGGAAAGCCAGTGTGACTGAAATGTAGTAGCAAAAGAGAGGATTGAGATGGAGATGACATGAGGCTAGAGGGGTAGCCAGGAGCTGTATCAGTAACAATAGTAAATTATCATCATATTGAAACAGCCATTAATATTTATTGAGTGCCTGTTCTGTGCCAGGTCCTGGGTTAAGCACTTTATGTACATCATATAATTGATTCCTCATAATAACCCATATGGGAGTAGAAGTAATTTTATCTCCCATTTTACTGACGAGAAAACTGAAACTTGAAACCCAGCCAACCAAACCTGATGCTGTCGAGTGGATTCTGGCTCATAGCGACCCCATAGGGTTTCTGAGGCCGTAAATCTCTGTGGAAGCTGACTGCCACATCTTTCTCCCACAGAGCCACTGGTGGTTTCGAACCGCTGACCTTTCGGATAGCAGTCAATTGCTTTAACCACTGTGCCACTAAGGCTTGAAACTTGGAAAGAGGGAGGCAAATAAGTTTTCTGCTTTCAATTTGCTAAAAGGGCTACAAACCTAAGCAAAGATAGTTAGTACATTGCAAGGTCCTTATAATAACTACTTCATTATGTCCAAAAGAAATCTAAGAGCTTGATTTGATGCACTGTTGATAACCTAGCCCCAGATAGCTGACTTGACTCTAATTCTGTAGAAATCTGGCCACTGATAGAAGAAATAGGTAGCTGTGCTACTCATCTTTCTGACAAAAATTCATTCATTTTCTTTTTTCTTGCCTGCCAACCAAATGTGCAGAATTTATCTTAGCCCCCAAACCAAATAAGAGCAATGGAAGATATTGCCAGTTATTTTTATTTTATCTTCCTGGTCATTATGGGTTAATAGATATAAAGTACTTGGAGCAGTGCCTGGAAAGCACTATCAATGAGCATTAGCCAGTTACCATTGATATCATTATTATGATGTATGCCTATTGATGAAGATGAAAATAAATGAACTAGCAAATATACTTTCATGTGTTCCACATTTCCCTTGCCTGATTGCTTCCCCTCATGATTGTGCCCAGTGTTAAGGAAAAAAGACCTCCATAAAAATAAAGAGTTCCACCACTGAATCCCATTTTTGGTTAGGAAGACCCAGAAGGTACATTTCTGTTACCTGGGACAGGTAACAGAGTGACACCTTAGCAACACCTTAGTAGGAAGCAGAACATGAGAACAGAGGGAAAAATTACTTGTGTGGGTGGATGGAATGGGAGCACTGAGTGGACTCAGCAGAAAGGCCTTCCTTGACTCCCCATTGCCCTTGGAGAGGGACTCACATTCTTAATTGTGGCCTCCCAAACCTGCATGCATCTGTCAGTTTGTGCTGTGGTGGCTTATGTTTGCTATAAAGCTGTGCCAGATTTCTATGAAATTAGAGTGAAGTCAGCTATCTGGGACTGGGTTATCAACAGTGCATCAAATCAAGCTCTTAGATTTCTTTTGGACATAATGAAGTAGTTATTGTAAGGGCCTTGCCAATGTACTAACTATCTTTGCTTAGGTTTGTAGCCCTTTTAGCTATGCCACTTGTATTTCAAATACTAGTAGGATCACTCATAGTGGATAGGTTTCAGTGGAGCTTCCAGACTCAAACAGACTAGGAAGAGAGGTCTGGCAGTCTACTTCCAAAAGTTAGCCATTGAAAACCCGATGAATCACAACAGAATGTTGTCCAGTACAGTGCTGGAAGATGAGCCCCCTCGGTTGGAATGCTCTCAGAATACGCAGTGGCTGCAACAATGGACTTGAGCATACAACGATTGTAGAGATGGCGCAGGACCAGGCAGTGTTTCAGTTCTGTTGTACATGGGGGTTATCATGAGCCAGAGTTAACTCGGCAACGAACAATGACAAGGGCCTGTAGGACCTGGCCCCCTCATTTGGAGGCTTCCTCCTTGCTCACTTCCTCCCTCTTTCATGTCCCTGGTTTTGCCCAGCTTGTCTCCTCCTCCTGGAGCTCTCTTCCCTCTCTGCCTCTTACATGTCCAGTGCCTGCTCATTCTTTAAGTCTCAGCTTACATGCCAACTTCCTGAGGGCAGCTGTTTCAGGCCACCCCGTCTTAAGAAGGTCTCTGACCTAAGCTCTGACTCAGCCCCTTGTTTGTTTTCTTCCTGGCCATTGACGCGACTTGCTGTTATTTTATTCAATTGCCTGTTGACTTATTGAATGTTTGTCTCCCTCACCTGCCCCTGAGTCCCATGAAGGCAGCAACCCCGTTCTCTTTACTCACCACTCTGTTTCTTGTGCCTAACAGAGGGCTGGACACTTAACATTCCCTTAATATGTATTTCTTTATATATGTATATATCTAATTTTTTGGTGAAAATATACACAGCAGTACATATACCAGTTCAACAATTTCTACATGTACAATTCAGTTACATTGATTACATTCTTCAAGATGTGCAACCATTCTCACTCTCCTTTTCCAAATTATTCTACTACCATAAAGATAAACTAACTACCCCTCAAGCTTTTCAAGTTGCTGTTGTCATTTCGATCCCATATAGATAGTTCTTTATAAGAGCACAATGCTCAAGGCAGACATTCTGTACTTATCAAGCTAAACTATTGTTTGGAGCCCTGGTGGCGCAGTGGTTAAGAGCTATGGCCAACTACGGCTGCTAACCAAAAAGGTCAGCAGTTTGAGTAGCCATCTAAGATGCATCAATTGGTCCACACCCACTTGGCGCAAAGGAGAATGAAGAACACCAAAGACACAAGGAAAATCTTAGCCCAAGAGACAAAGGTCCACATAAACCAGAGACTCCAGTAGCCTGAGACCAGAAGACCAGATGGTACCCGGCCACCACCAGTGACCGCCCTGACAGGGAACACAACAGAGAGTCCCGGACGGAGCGGCAGAACAGTACGGAGCAGAACTCAAATTCATGTAAAAAGACCAGGCTTAATGGTCTGACAGAGACTGGAGGAACTCCCGAAACTATAGACCCCAGATGCTTTTTTAACCCAGAACTAAAACCATTCCCGAAGCCCACTCTTCAGATAAAGATTAGACTGGACTAGAAAACAAAAAATAATACTTGTGAGGAGTGTGCCTCTTAGTTCAATCAGATAAACGAGACCAAATGCGCAGCTCCAGCCCGAAGGCAGGAAGGGACAGGAAGTGGTTGAATGGACACAAGAAACCCAAGGTGGAAAGGGAGAGTGTGCTGTCATATTGTAAGGATTGAAACTAATGTCACTTAACAGTATGTATATAAATTTATATATCAGAGATTAACTGGAGCTGTAAACTTTCACCTAAAGCACAATTAAAAAAAATAAAAAAGGTTGGCATTTCGAATCCACTAGCCCACTAACCACTCCTTGGAAACCCTACGGGGCAGTTCTCCTCTGTCCTATAGGGTCACTATGAGTCGGAATCGACTTGATGGCAACGGTTTTTCTTTTTCTTTTTTTTAATTGTTTGGTTTAAAGATGACTTCAGGGGATAGTTTCAGTTAACAAGTTTAAGGTTTAAAGATTATCTCAGGGCAGTAGTATTGGGTGGGTCGAGGGAGGTCATCCAGCCTCACTGGCTACAGAAAGTCTGGATTCCATGAGCTTTTATATGTATTGCTAATAAAAAAGAAAAAAAAATTAACTTCACCAGAGTTTTGCTTTCCAACTTGTAGTCATGCTGTTTGAAAACAGCCTTCTCATAGACGCACTTGCCCAAGTATCTAGCCATTGAACGTTTGCCATTGTGTAAAACAGAATGTTTGGTTGACCAAACAGGCGAAGCTCTATTGATGTGATCCCAAAGTGAATAATTCTGGTAGTTATCTGAATTTTTTCTTCCTCTTCCATACTACTGAAAATCAGGCTATCTAAAAATCTGGAAGATTGGATTGATTTTTTAGTTTTCACTTGTTTTGTGCAACAGGCCTGTAAGCAGGGCTTCATTTAGATATTAGGTTTCTCAAAGGCAAGAGCTGTTTATCTTCTCTGATTGTTTTATAAAATGGGGACTCATCTGTGTGGCTGAAGTTTGGGGAGCATCATCAAACACTGACCTCGAGAAGTAAGATTCTTTCCCTAGTATTGACAGGCACTGTGGCATGGAGGTGGAGTGTGTGGGCACTGAGCCACTGTCTGGATTCGATCTCAGCTCTATTACCTACTTGTGGAATCTTGCGCAAATGACAAACTCTTTGTGCCTTAGCGTCTGCATCTGTAAATGGGAGGGATGATGAAAATAGCACTCACTTTATTGAATGATTCAATGCACTGAAAGCTCTTAGTTGAGTGCCTGGCACATTGTAAACACTGAATAAAAGCAGCTGTTATCTATTTTCTGTCATAAGGAGATGGTAGGTCTTATGGGGACTTTTCTAGACAACTAAAACACTGTAAGTTACTGTATTCATTCATTGGCACGCTGGTGGCACAGTAGTTAAGAGCTCAGCTGTTAACCAAGGTTCGGCAGTTTGAATCCACCAGCCGTTCCTTGGAACCCTGTGGGGCAGTTCTGCTCTGTCCGGTAGGGTCACTATGAGTTGGAATCAACTCGACAGCAACAGGTTTTTTTTTTTTGATTAATTTATTGGAGCCCTGGTGGCAGAATAGGTCAGAGCTTGGCTGCTAACCAAAAGGTTGGCAGTTCAAATCCACCAGACACTCCTTGGAAAGCCTGTGGGGCAGTTCTGCTCTGTTCTGTAGGGTCACTGTGAGCTGGAATTGACTTGATGGCAACGGGTTTTTATTTATTCATTAAAAAATTATTAAGCCACTGCTATGTACTAAATGGAGCCCTGTTGGTGCAGTGGTTAAGAGCTATGGTTGCTTAACCACAAGGTCAGCAGTTTGAATCCATCAGCCGCTCCTTGGAAACCCTATGGGCCAGTTCTGCTCTGTCCTGTAGGGCCGCTGTGAGTTGGAATCGACTTGACGACAGTGGGTTTGTTTTGGGTTTTGGATGTATCAAGTACTGTTTTAGGTGCTGGGGATACCAGGCCAGTATGAATCAGGCAGTCCCTGGGTGGCTCAAATAGTTTTGTGCTTGGCTATTAACTGAAAGGTTGGTGGTTCAAATGTATCCAGAAGTGCCTCAGAGGGAAGTCCTGGTGATCTACTTCTGAAGGATCATAGCCATTGAAAACCCTATGGAGCACAGTTCTACTCTGAAACACATAGGATTGTCATGAGTCGGAATTGACTTGATGGCCCTTTTTTTTGAATGAGTCAAGCAGACAAGGTCCCTGTCCTCAAAGAGTTGAAGGAGATAAACATGAACATGCAAGCAGGTAAATAAACCAAGGAAATGTCAGGCAGGGAGAAGTGCCACGTAGGAAATAAGACAAGGTGCTGTGGTAGGGAGTGACTGATAGGCTGTTTGGCCGTAGTGGCCAGAGAAGACTTCTCAGGGTAGGCGATATGTGAGCTGAGACCTGTATGATGAGAAGGGGCTGCCGTGTGATGACCTGGGGGGACATTCAGAAGTCCTAAGCGGTGAAGGAGCTCCATGTGTTTGGCAGTAGAGGGAGATCTATGGGTTTGGAGCATGCTGCAGGGGCAGAAGACAGATCAAGCACGACTGTGGCAAGGAGTTAGGCTTGTATACCACTCATGAGGGTGCTTGGAAAACAGATGGCCAGACTCACAGAAAAAGAGACAGTTAACTTCAAGGTACAACAGGATGCATAGTAAACGCCCTGCACAAAAAGAAGCACGTAAATGTCACTGGAATTCAGGGAGGGGGCGACAGTAAGGGTAAAGAGTTTTTGTGGAGAAGACGGGCTTGATTCCAGTCTTGGACGAGGGAGGGTAGGATTTAGATCGGTGGACAGTGGCTGAAAAGTCGTAACAAAAACTAAATCCATTGCTGTCAAGTTGATTCCAAGTCATAGTAACCCTATAGGACAGAGTAGAGCTGCCTCATAAGGTTTCCAAGGAGCAGTTCGTGGATTCAGACTGCCAACCTTTTGGTTATTAAATGCTTAAGCACCGCACCACCAGGGCTCCTGAAACATCACAGATATGCAATAAGTTATATGTAGAATGACAGAGGCATTTCCAAGTGGGACGAGCTCTTTTGTACCTTGTGAGGCGCATCAGAGCTTATGGGGAATGCAGATATGTTTGCTTAGTTTATCTGACCAGGGAATATGCTGAACTCTTGGTTTGAGGCATTCATGCTTTGGCTAGAGAGGAAACAGAGGCTAATGCATTTGGCTGTTAGGTCCTCGGGTAAGGAAATGTCCTCTCTCACTAACACGAGGTTGGATTGACAGGAAACCATGAAGCAAACAAACACCAAATGAAATAATTGGCCAGCTTAACTTTCTGACCAACACAGCCAGTTATTATAGCTGTGGCAGAACAGAAGATAAGCCAAGTCACCTAACTTGCTGTGTCGGGGATTCTGAAGGGTGGATTTCTGCCTTAGAATGACACAGAAGGGTTTGCTGTCTGTTTGAATGAACAGAAGACAGGATTTTATTCTGAGGGCAGGAGTTCATGAATGAATTTCTGCCCTTCATGTTTCACTTCTGTGATGATTTTTCTTTTAAATGGAAACTTCTCCTCACCAAATATTTGTGTATGTGAATTGGACAATGCACTATTTTATCAAAGACAATGTTGTAAAATAGGTATATATGAATCTTTAATATGGTGGTAGTTGAACTGACTTAAAAATAAGCCTGCATAGGGATGGTGATGATCCTCAGTTTTCCTCCTCTGTAAAATGGGGATAATAATATTTACAGCACAGACTGGTTGTGAGCTTAAATGAGATAATGAGTGTAAAGGGCCCAGAATTATTCCATTTAATTTCTACAACCACACAGACGTGGGCATTAATGTTCCCAACTGTACAGATGAGAAAACCTAGGCTCAGAGCAGATAGGATATAAGGAGCAGAGCTGAGGTTCAGCTCCTGTGTTGAGTCTAGAGCCTGAACTGGCATGGCGCCTGACATGTGATCTGTCCCAAGCCAGTGCTTATGTGGGAGCCAAGGGAGAGAGAGAGGCTATAAGCAAAAATGGAAAGAGCTGTTTCACTGACACTCCACAACATACTGGGGAATAAATAGACCCCTCCAACACAGTTCACAAAGCAGTTAAAGAAGCAAGGCCCACACAACCCACTAAAGGGCAGAAAATATCTGCAAATCATTTATCTGATAAGGCACTTATATCTAGACAATATAAAGGACTCTTGCAACTCAACAATAAAAGGATAAATAGCCCAATTAAAAATGGGCACAGAATCTGAGTAGACATTTCTCCAAAGAAGATATATAAGTGGCCAATAAGCACATAAAAAGATGCTCAACATCATTAGCCATTAGGGAAATGCAAATCAAAACTACAATAAGATACCACCTGACGCCACTAGGAGGGCTACAATAAAAAAGACAGACAATAACAAGTGTTGGTGAGGATGTGGAAAAACTGAAACCTGTGTACATTGCTGGTGGGAATGTAAAATGGTGCAGTTGCTTTAGAAGACAGTTTGACAGTTCCTTAAACATAGAGTTACCATATGACCCAGTAATTCTACCCCTAGGTATATAGTCAAGAAAATTGAAAACATATATCCACACAAAAACTTGTGCACAAATATTCATAGCAGGGAAAAAATGGAATCATCCAAATGTCCATCAACTGATGAATGGATAAACAAAATGTGGTATATAGTCATACAATGGAATATTCTTTGGCCATAAAAAGGAATGGAATACTGATACATACTACAACATGGGTGAACCTTGAAAATGTTTTGCTAAGTGAAAGAAGCTGTACACAAAAAGGCCACAGATTGTATGATTCCATTTCTATGAAATGATCAGAGTTGGTAAATCTATAGAGGCAGGAAGTAGATCAGTGGTTTCCATGGGCTTGAGGGAGGGGGGATGGGAATGACAGCTAGTGGGTATGGGATTTTTTTTTTTTTTTTGAGGTGATGGAACTTTATTGGCATTAGATAGTAGTGATAGTTGCATAATCTTGTGAAGATACTAAAAACCACTAATTGTACAGTTAAGAAAATAAAGCAAGGCACAGAGCTTTTGCACCTGAGAGCTCCAGTGGGCTCATGGCAGCGCCCAGGGGAAGTTGGTGGTACCTGGCAAGAGATGGTGGCAGGGCTGGGAAACAGCCTGAGGGTGCCTGATGGTTCCCTTACTGCCTGCTGGCAGCAGCAGCGGGGTCCTGCGCGTATTACAGCTATCTCATTAGACTTTTGTGTGAGCACTTGGAAATACAGAAGGGCGTTTTGTACCGGTTGAGTTTCTGATTTAACAGGAAAAGGCAAGAACCAGTGAAGCCTGGGCTATTGTTTTTTTAATGTGACCTCCATTTCTTCTCAAATAAGGCCTAGGGAAACTGGGACCCAGACAAAAATACATCCGGCTTCCTCAGTGGCCAGATGAGTTTTGAGGAATTGTTCTGGTTTGGAATGAGGGTTGAAGTAAGAGTAAACCAAGAATTGGCACTAAACATGAGAGCGGGTTGGCTTGAGACCGAGGCAAACTAATGGTCTGTTAAGAGCTCTTGAGTGTCACTCCATTGGGTAACAGAAGCGCTAGCTCTATTATGTGGCCTACCCTGGGATTCCTTCCTGGAGGAGTTAAATCCATTTTCAGTGGATAACATAGAGGACACTGCATATATCCTTAGAACACACCAAGCTTGTTTCCACCCCAGGACCTTTGCACTTTTCTGGTCACTCTGCCCAGATCATTCTTCTGCTTATGTCTGCTTTCTTCTTATCCTTCAGTCTTCCTCCACCACCCTTTCTAAAGTAGAATCTCTTCTCCACCACCTGACTTCACTACTCCTTCTCTCACATATCTCCCTGTTTATTCTCTTGATAGCATTTATCATTCTCTCACATGGTCTTGTATATATGCTAACTTGTTTCTGGTCTGTCTTCTCCCACTCAGATGTGAGTTTCTTGAGAGCTGAGATCTTGACTGTTGTATTTGGGGGAAGATTGTGGTTGTCCAGTGCTGTCCGTGGAGGGCAGAGTAAGCCTGTCCAATTTAGGGGCAGAGTGTTAGCATGGATCTGAAGCCATGTTCTCTAAACAGCTCATCTGTGTGTTTCCTGTGTTGTCTTTCTCCACTGGTTCAGAATTCTTGAGGGGAAGAGAAGTGGTTAATTTGCTGAACCAACTAACTTACAGGTGCCCAGAATGTCAGCTGCACAAAGCTGGCATGCAATGTCAGGCTGCCCTGGCACCTGGCACATAGTAGGTGTTCAAAAATTATTGAATGATTAAATGAATGAATGAATGTGGGATGAGCTCCCTCCTACTTTCTACCCTTAGGGAATGGTGGCAGAATTTCCCAAGTGCTATGGAACCTTTTCTGAGGCCCAGCATCCGATTACACACTCAAGCGATGATTCTTTTGCATTGGCTGTAAGCACTCCTCCTTCTTCTGAATTCCTTCTCCCAGGTTTTCTGTTGGAACGTCAGAGCTAACTGGTACTCCAACCAGATTCCCACCATGGCAGCAGGGGCCAGGAAACGGCCATAACTGGAAGAGAAGGCTGGTGACCCAGGCTTTCTCTGTCTTTGCCCCTGCTGACGTCTCTTTCAGGTCTCTTGCCCCATCACCTTGGGTCTTGCCACAATCAGATGAGAATGTGGAAGAGACTTTTTGGAGGGCTTCTGGGATATTTGAAATGATGGGACCATTCTAGCTGATATCAGCCATTTCCTTCAGTTTTTAGATTCCTACTGGGGATATCGTGGAGCTCAAGGGAAGATTATGAGCCACATGTCTTTCAAAAACATGAGAATTTCCCCGAGGAGCATAGCCGTCAGATGTCTCTACATGACTGGGAGAATGAACAAAAAGTGGGCTTATCTTAGTGGAGGTGAGCTTCTGTTTAGGTAGAAGAAGAGCTATTTCTTACCATTTCATTGTTTAAAAAACAAACAAACCCGCCTCCAAAAAGCAAAGAAACACTGGGATTGGAACAAAAACAACAACAAAAGTGCTGACATTTTCAAAGCATTTACTTTGTGGCAGGAACTGTGCTAAGTTATAGTTTCTTTGTGCTTAGAGATTTTCAGGACTAGACTATAACAGCATTTGTCTTGAGTTAAAAATTTGATGACCCTTTCAACTCTAAATCATGTAAGAATATATGATTTAGAGCTAGAATCACCTTTTGAGATGGAGAAGGATTCTCCCATTTACTAACCCCTCCCTCCTTCACGCTAAAGGTTTTTTCTTTTTATCATCTTTAGAAAAATGCTTATTTCTGACTAGAAATGAAGATATACTTACTATAGAAAATCTGGAAATTTACTAGCCAGAATTTATCAAGCCTTATGCATATATTATCCCATTTAATTCAGACATAAATCCCTTGAAGGTAAGTGATATTGTTCTCATTTATAGATGAGGAAACCGAGGCTGAGGGAGGTTAACTATCTTGATCAATGTCCCATAATACTAAGTAGTAGAGGCAGGATTCAAACCCTGGTGGACCTGGTAAGAGTTTAGCATTTGTGCTCTTAACCTTTACGTTATAACGGTCCACAATCCTGTCACTTAGAGAAAACCATGTTCACATTTTACAGCATTTCTTCCCAGTCTTTTCTCCTCCAAGCATGTTCATGCAGATGTGTGCCCATTCACGTGGATATGGACAGTCTTCACTGATGCCGAATATGGGATCTCATTGCACGTATAATTGATATTCTTTTTTTTTTTTGCATTTGATCTTTTACCTTAAGCATTTCCCTGTGTCATAAAATATTCTTCAAAAGCATGATTCTTAATAGTTATGTACTACTCCATGCTGTAAATAGATATATTAGCATTTACTTAGTCTGTCTTCTGTGTTGAAATCAGTACCTCTATCCGTCTCCAGTTTTTTACATTTATTATAACAACAACAAACAAGAACAACAGCAGCAGCAGCAGCAGCAATAAATAATATTAATTCAGCAGTTAGTCTTTGCCAGGCACTGTGCCTCCTATGTATTAACTCATTTTATAGGTTACTTCATATTAATAGTGGAGTATCTTATACATAATGTTATGCTTCTCCATTTAGTTAACCGTTTTTAAAACAGATTTAATCTCTGGGTGAAGCTTTCTTTTTGTAGATATTGCATGATCTTAAGTTTATTTATTTTTAATTTTTGGTTGCTGTTGTGAATATGCCAATATTCTGATCTATTGAGTTGCCACTGTTGACGTTCTCATTTAGAACATATTCCCTTTTCTTCAAACCACCTTTTCCATCTTTCAAAGCCATTCTCGTCTCCTTCGCCTCTTTATCTCTAGTACATCTTTGGCCAGTGGGAGGTAAGTGAGGTTCTCTCTCTCTCTGTGCGCTCAGTCACTCACTCACTCACTCACACCTGTAGGCTTACATCAGTGCTTCAGCATAGTCTGAGATACTTTTGTCCACGTGTAAAGACTGTCTTTATATAGATCAGTATTGTCTTAGATTCTAAACTGCTAGATAGCAGGGCTTCATCAAAATAGCTTGACATATGTGGGCACTCAGTAAATATTTTTAGTAACAACGTCTGAGTTTTCAGATGACTTTGGGATTTCTTGTTTAAATTTTGTTTGCTCTTAAGTTTCTGTGTCCAAGGTACTGCTAGGAATTTTAAGACTGGGCCTCTAGATCACATTTCTTCTTCATCACCATTCATTCATTCATGCTTGTCTGTCCCCTTCTTGGGCTTTTGGGCTGTTTTTCTCCATAAATATCGTTAAGGACAAGTGAGAACTATTCTTTTGTCTGTTTATCATTAGAGCCAAAAAGCTGGAGAGGAATTCTGCCAGCGTTGATTGCTTCACATATTGATGGGACAGATAAAGCTTTCTGAACATCAAAGCTGTGTTCCTATCAAGGGATCAGGATGAGAGTAAAACTCAGGCAAGGGATAGCCATCTGATTATAATGTGTCAAGAGGCTAGACTGTAAACTCCACGAGGGTAAGAACTGTTGCATTTGATTTTGTTCTCTAATGTCACCTTTCTGAGTCTCAGTTTCCTCCTCATGGACAAATGGGAAGAGCAGCTTTCTTGCCTACCTTGCTGGGATTTTGTAAGGAACAAGTGAAATTATGTCAATATGAAAATGCTTTGAAAACTAGAGACCTGTACAAATGTAATAATAATAATAGCAGCAACAATAGAAATGCCACACTACTATCAGAACTAACCAGAACAAAGAACAAATAAAATTATCAAAAGAGGGAGTTTAAATACAGCAGGTCTCCTTCGGTTTGGGAAATAAGAGATGTGATATATAGAGTAAATAAAACAGAAAGATAAGGTCCCTAATTTTACCTGTAGGAAAAAAGACAATGAGGCAGGAAGAAAATCAGCAAAGTTTGATTGATGAGACCTATTAAAAACATCTGTGTTGGGAGAAAGGTGAGTGGTGGGTGTACAAGGCAAGAGTGTTCAGATTGAAACACTCTGCAATACCTCATATAAACAATGGCTGTACTCATTAAATGTGAGAAAAAAATGTATCATTAAGAACACTTTACCAAAGTGTATTCTGTGGACTGTTAGCTGTAGGATCAAAGGATCCTGGGAAACATGCTTAGTACATGCCCCCTGCTATACTGTTCCATTAAAGAATCATAAGGTACAGTGGCTTGCCAAAGGCTCTGAGAAGCCTGAAGGAAAGGAACCCGTTCACCTTTGCTTAACTAAGCATTTGACTTCTCAGTTTTTTTTTTTTGGTAAAACTTGTTATCATCAGGCAGAACCAGTTGTGTGAGAAGCATGGTTTTGAAAACTCAGGCTAAATTTCTGAACATGAGAACTTGAGGTTTTCACCTGTGTTCATGCTCACCCTCATAAGGCATCACCATTCTGGATGAGGGGCTTTGAATCAGTGTTATCCTAAGGACTAGCAACTTGAGAATAAAGACCAATTTCCAAATGTGGACGCCTTGGTCTGCAGTGTGAGGGTATTGGTGGGCTCCAGACCAGCCAGGGAAGTATCCTTGGGAACCAAGCCTTAGCCAACTTCTCAGTGACCTTTGGCATTAGCCTGGATGTTTTCCGAAAATGTTTTAGCAGAAATGCAGTGCACAGCTGGGGAAGGAAGGGGGATCCTTAGAGATAAAGGTAGGAACAGGCTTAGGCCTCTGTAGCCATTAATCATTCATTTGTTCATTTATTCATTCAGTCATCAAACATTTGTTACATGCCGACCATGTGCCTGGCATTGGGCTTGGTGCTGGGGTTCACAGGGCAACCTGAAGGGGCTCCCCTACACAAATCAGTGCAAGGAACTAAAGGTGCACTGGGAGAAATCTGTTCAGAGTACAGTGAGTGAGCAATCAAGAAAGGCTTCATGTAGGAGGTGATTTTCCAGCTGAGCCTTAAAAGATGAGTTCACCAGATGGACGAGGGTGGTGGAGAGAATCACAGGCTCAGGTGTCAGAAGACCTTGCTCCAGTCCTGGTTCTTAAACTAACTAGCTGTGTGACCTTGAAAAAAAGCACTTCACCACTTTGAGTCCCACCTTTTCTTATCTGAAATAACATTAACAATATTTATCTGAAATAATATTAACAATACAAAAAAAAAAAAAAAAAAAAAAACCCCACTGCCGTCAAGTCAAGTCCAACTCATAGCGACCCTACAGGGCAGAGTAGAACTGTCTCACAGGGTTTCCAAGGAGTGGTTGGTGGATTCGAACAGCTGACCTTTTGGTTAGCAGCTGTAACTCTTAACCACTGCGCCACCAGGGCTCTAATATTAACAGTAGTATTGTTAATATTAACAACCGGTTCTTGGGTGGATCAAGCATATAAAAGACTCAGGACAGTGTTTGAGACGTAAATGCTCAATTAATTGTATCTATTATTAGTATTTTACGAAACTGTAAGCTTCATCAGGGCAGGGACCTTGTTTGTCTATTTCATCACCTTACCCTCAGTGCCTACCATAGGCATGATCCATCAATCCATTGTCAGAACGATGTGGGGGCAGTGTCTCACCTCGTCTAATTTCACAAGGGAGAAGGAGAACCAAGATCAACAGCCCAAGGCTGATTCCTATGAGGCGGAGGTCAGACACACCTCCTCTCTCCACCATCTTCATTAACTCTGACACCAACCATCCCTCGCACAGTACTGTCTACTTCTCTGCTGGGTTTGATAATTCATTGCAATGGCCACACAGAACTCACAGACCATTCTTACAATTATGGGATTTATTAGGGAGGTATCAGTTACAGTTTAGGCTCAGAACACTCAGGATACAGTTCTTCCATCAAGATAGCCTCTTCCCAACTGTGCTCAAAGATACATGTCTCCCTGGCCCTAGGCCTCTCCCCAAAGGCACTCAGCTTGTTCTCTCCATGGGCCAGTAAGCCCACTGCGCTGTCTCCTGCTGCTGGGTCTCTCCTGCCGAGTCTCTCCTGCCACCGCTTCTCACCATCTTCAGGGTTACAGCTTTCTCTCTCTCTCTCTTTCTCGATCCCCTGCTTTCAGGAGCTTCTCAGCACAGGGATCGAGGGTCCAAAGGACATGCTCTCTGCTCCTGGCTGTTCTTCCTTGGTGGTGGTAGGATTCTCCTCTCTGCTCTGGAATTGGCTTTCTCTTAAGGCAAAACTGACCAGTCCCTTATTGGGCCACAATTACCCTATCGCCTACTCACCTGGTTGGGAGTTACAAGACCCTGGCTAGAAAGGCTACACAGAAGTAATCAATTGCACCACATCCATCAATCCATTGACCCATCAGACCAGTGACCGATTGATCCATCAGTCGATCAAGCCACCCATCCATCCCTCTACTCCACAATTATTTATTGAGTTCCTATGTGCCAGACACTGTCCTAGGCCTTGTTCCCATAATCCAGCTTCAACAACCATCCCTTCGTGGCCAATCTTGTTTTACCTATATCTTCCCCCTATATTATGTTAGGAAAAATTCAGCCATTGTATCATTTCATCAGTAAATTAGAATGGCATTTTAAATGTTTTCTTTTATAAGAACACACAGATTAACATCTTGAAATAGATATAGCCTGTACATCCAACAACCCAGGACTGAAAGGACCGTAAAGCAGTTTAAATTCTTGATTAACAAATGAAAAATTTCAGTGACCACCTCCCCCACGTAGTGGTGGGACCTATGAAAGCAGCAAGGTAGGGACTGTTTGGGCAACATGTGTATCTGTAAAATCTATAGGTATCTATAACAGAACTTTCAAACAGTTACACACTTCAGGCAAGATCTGTATGATCTGGAACCATCTTAATGCTCGTAAGAGCTTCAAAGGTAGAAATTTATAAGAAATAAATCTAAGGGGTCCATAATATTATATATTATAGTAATATCCCATTTCTCCATTTCTCAGATGACAGTCATGTGGAAAGAGCCAGAAAGGCTTGAGGGAAGTCACACTGAGAGAACTATGTTCAGCATTCAGAGCCCCAACTTGTGGGTGGTGGTAAGACCTCTGGGTTATTTCCAGAACTGTTATTTCCAAGTTCTACCCTGACTACAAAAATGGCGGAAAAAACCAAAACAACTTCACTCTAAACCTAATTGAAGTCCATAGTGGAGCTTGGGTGAGGTGGAAAGGACATCAGTTTGGTTTGTCTTTCATTTTGTGGGCCTTTACTTTCTTTTTGACCACAGAGTCTGTCTTCCAGAAGCAGGTGTGGTCAGGCTGTGGGCAGATCTGTGGCTTACTGTGCCAGCCCAAGACCAAATTATGGATTGTGACTATGGCTTCAGATCAGTCATCCATTACTAATTACATCTTCTGTGGGCTTATGAGCCTGGTTGCCTTGTTTTGAGGAGGATTTGTCTTTGTCTCTTTTTTGTGGTAGATCCCTTTTTCTAGATTCCATGTCTTTCTCTTTCTTGATTTACACTTATATTTGAGGGGTGCACATCCTTTTGTAGTTTCTGAGAAAAGCTGTATGCCAGGCACACTTCCCTTTGGAAGCTTGTAAGATCAGAGAGAAGTTTTATCTTTAAGTTGCTAAAATGTCACAATAGTGTGCTTTGCTTAGGTCTTGTTTTATCCATTTTATTGGGTATTGGGGGACTCTCTTAATCTGAAAATTGACATGCTCAGTTCTGGGAAATTTTCTTGTATTATTTATTTGCTACTTTATTCCCTTCAGTTTTCTTTGTTCTGTTTTTTTTTGTGGAACCTCTGTTGGCTAGATGTTAGATTTCCTGTAATGATTCTCAAATTCTATTATGTTTTCTTGACTATATTTTTTTAAATCTATTTTTGATGTTTTTTTTCCCTACTTCTTGTGTTCTTTCCTTACACTTCTTTTCTCCTGTTTAGGTGGAGGGGTTGTCTCTTATTTCATAGGCATTCTCAAAATGTCTGATGATCTTTGGCCGCTTCTTCATGTTTACAAGTGAGCCACTGAAAAACTGCTTGGTTGTTTTGTGTGTGAGGTTGGGGCTTGTCACTTGATGGGCATCCTGTGGGGCCATTGAATGGGGATTCACTTATTTCTCTGGAGGACTATAAAATGTTTGTAGCTTTTTTTTTTCCCCTTGGGCTGGTCATATCCCTGAAGTGAAATTCTCCAGTATCTTGTTTGGATGGCCAGGGTAAGGGAGCCAATTTGGGGCAGGAGTTGGGGGCTTCACTGTTTAATATGCAGATTTTACATTAATCCCCTTATATCATTATGGTGCTGCAGCTCTGCTCTCACCTTTGCCTGGTGTCTAGAGCGTTTCTGTTTAATATTACTAGAGAGTAAACCTTCCATCTTCTGCCAGAATTGGTAAGGGAGTCAGTGTCTGGCTGTGTGGTATGGCAGACAATCTCTGGTTGTCTGAGGACGTCTTGAACAGACTTTGAAAGGTTCCTCCTCTCTTCAGCCCTATCCTTCATTCCTACCTTCAGAAAAGATATCTTCAATGGGTACCTCAAATTCCTGAACCTTTCTAGAATCTTGCAGGGCAAATTGACTTTCTTCTTTGTGGTTCCTTTCTCTGCAGAATTTAAATTTTAGTCTTATCTGCTCTGTAAAATTAGTCAGGGCTCAAATATCACTTTTTCCATCTTTTAAGATTTTGTAACCTCTCTTATCTCATCTCCTAATTTGTCATTAGGTGCTTATATTCTTTTTTTATTCACTTTCTATTATTTTAAGGGGTTTGAGAAAGGAGTGAAGAAAAACAGGTATGCTCAATACTCCATTCTTAACCAGATGTCCTCCTTATTTATTTTGTGTTTCAGTTTAGCATTAATACTTATCTTTAGGCTGCAACACTTATTCCAGTGATATGTTTATTTGTTATTGCTTTTATTCTCATCAAACTTGCTAGTCTCAATAAAATCAGAAAACTGTTACTACAAAAGATAATGGCTTGTATTCTCAAAACATACACATCTTATCATCACCATCATCAGCATTAATACTTAACTAAGTTTTGGCTGTGTGCTAGGCAGTGAGCTGAGAACTTTTAACATTTATCATTTAATCTGAAGAACAATACTTGGGTAGGCACATCCCCCATTTTACAGATGAAGAAACCAGGCCTCAGAAAGGTTGGGACACTTGCATGAAGTCCCATACCTAGCAAATAGCAGAAAATAACTTGAACCTGAGTGGCTGGTCTCTATATAGGTTCTGTAGGTGTGACAGAGAAGAGGTTGTGATTAAAGAAGGCTTGTAAACACCCAATCAAAAGTCATTGGCTATTTTGTATCCAAACACAGAGTAGTTGGTTCAGCTGTCCAAATGACTGTATCATGAAAGTCATCAAGAATGGAGGCTCAGCAGGGATTCATCTCAAGTCTTCAGGGATAGACCTGCCTCTAGCTACAAAACCAAATGGAGCTCATCCTAAATTTGTCAGCACTCCTGCAGCTTGCCTGGAACCTCTCTTATTCCAGATCCAGGAGGGCAGAGATCTTCCCTGTCTTGTTTACCTTTCGATAGAGATAAAGGAGTGTACCAAAACCTGGAACAGAACCTGGCACATAATCGGAGCTCAAAAAATACTTGTTGAATGAATAAAACATTCTTTTGCCTGGATTAAGAGCCATACTAGAAAATTTTTGGGTGCCTTTCAGACTGAATAAACAAAGATAACCTAGGATGTAGGGCAGTGGTAGTTCAGTGGTAGAGTTCTCGCCTTCCATGTGGGAGACCCAGGTTCGATTCCTGGCCAGTGCAGTTCAAATGTAGCTGACACCCATCTATCAGTGGAGGCTTGTGTGTTGCTATGATGCTGAACAGGTTTCAGTGGAGCTTCTACACTAACACTGACTAGGAAGGAAAGCCTGGTGATCTACTTCTGAAAATCAGCCCATGAAAACCCTATGGACCACACAGTCCATGTTCAGTTGTGCATAGGGTGACCATGAGTTGGGGGCCGACTCCACGGCAGCTAACAACAACAACAGCCCAGGATGGTTGGGGGGCGTGATGAGAGAGGCCTGAAAGCCACCCTGCACTTTTCTTATCAAGCTGTGTGCCCTGGTGCAGGTCTTTGTCTGCATAGTGGAAGGATGCCATTTTCCAATTCACATGAAGGGGCAATATGGGACTGCAGTGGGTGGCCCTGTTTGAGGGGAAGTTCTTGGGATATATGTCCCTAAAATTGAGTACAGGTTAAATTCACTTTCACCATACCAACTTACATACACAGAGAAGCAAAAGACTTCTCTGTCCCCACCACTGGTGGTGCCTGACACACCAGTGTTCCAATACAGCAAGTCCTATTGTGCAGGATCTGCTCTGTGATGTGCTTCCTGACAACTCCTAAGACTCCCCTGGGTCCACATGGGGTGGTGGAAAGAACACCTACGCTTGAACACTCTTCTTAAATGTGTACTTTGCAAAGCAGTTCTATTATTCTCCAGTCCCTACTCCAACTTTGTATTTTTATAGGAGTCTTTTCAGACATGATTTAATAAATAAAGGTATTGATTGTTTTGAGATTGCAGGCTCTTTTTATAGTCCTGGGAGCTAGTTATTTTGAGCCTTGTCAATATTTTCCATACATCTATGTTGATATCAATTTGCATCTGTTTCTTAATTGGGATGCTATTTGCCCTTTGTTGTTAATTGCCATGGAAGGCAGTTCTGACTAATGGAGACCACGTGTGTCATGGTAGAACTGTGCTCCATTAAGTCAGTAAGGCATTTGAGATGGGAGCATTTTTCATCGGGAGGACAGTCCCAGCACTGCAGGACATTAGTACCCTTGGCCCCTCCTACAAACTTCCAGTAGCACTCCCAATCACTGGGGCCAACAGAGATGCTCCCCCACATTTCCAAATGCCTCCTTGGAGAATTGTACCATCCCCAGTTGAGGACTATTAATTAGTTGTCGTGCCTGAACTTACCACACATTACAGATAAGTGTGATACAGAATTAGGATTGAACATCACAAAACACCGCCAGGACAAACACACCTGGCAGCAGTTTGTCAGCCACCTTCCTTCTACACACTCTTCCTTTTTCTCTTTGTCCTTTGGACCTTGGGGTCCTTATGGCCAAACTTGCCCTGCCCAGACCTGCACTTTGTCAATGGGAAAACCCTTCCAGTACCTGAGGGAGTGCAGTGGGGATTGGTTTCATTTATTTTATGTTGTGTTTGTTTTCATATGTGACATATGATGTCTCCAGGCTCCAAATCTATCCATCTGTCGACAGTTAATTGCTCTTACTGGCACAGTGCTGGAGGCTTAACGTGCTTAATCTTTTTTCATCCTTACAACAGGTTGCTTGAACTTAAAACACTTTTTATATTTCCATTTGATAGATGAAGAAACTAAGACTTTATAAAGGTGGTAGTAACTTTCCCATAGTTAACGTTCTGACTCCAATGCCTGTATTCTAATACCAGACTGATTCCCTGGCTATAAAACTATTGAAAAAAGCTTGGAGGGGGAGGGACTGGGGGATAAAGAAGTAAGAAAAAGGTTCCTATTCAAAATGTGTACAAACTTCATTCCCCAGGACCCACCAAGTGGCATCATTAGTATCCATCCTGTTAAACCACCAGCTGGAGTATTAGCTGGTCGCAGACCAGTGGGAAAAAAGCTTGCAGGCATTTTTCTGAATGGTACTGGTGGGGGTGGGGGACAGGATTGGCTGCCTGATTAATAAACCAGGATGGAGTGTGGGCACCATTGCCAGCCAGAGAGTCCGCTGCTGCCTGAGAAGTTGGCTGCATCGTCCACTCCAGCTTCTCTGCAGAAACAACAACAAAACCTGAAGCCGGGTATCTGGCGAGAGGAAGAAAGGGAGGAAATTGGCTAAGGAACCTGATGCCTCCTTGGCTTCTGGGACTCCAGTATGAGGAACAGCAGCGCAGATGTCATCTATTAACACCATTCATTCATTCATTTTATAATATTTATTGAGCATCTACCACGGGCCAGGTTCTGTTCTAGGTGCTGAGGATACACAGGAAACAACACTTACAAATAGCCCTGCCCTCATAGAGCTTATATTCTAATGAGGGAACACAGACAATAAACATTAATAAATAAAATAACCCTGAGAGTATGGTCCCCCGACACCCTTTTAGCTCAGTAATGAAGTTACTCCCGAGACTCACCCTTCAGCCAAAGATTAGACAGGCCCATAAAACAAAACGACTAAAGGGGCACACCATCCCAGGGGCAAGGACTGGAAGGCAGGAGCGGACAGGAAAGCTGGTAATGGGGAACCCAAGGTTGAGAAGGGAGAGTGTTGACGTGGGGTTGTTAACTAATGTCATAAAACAATATGTGTGCTAACTGTTTAATGAGAAATAGTTCTGTAAACCTTTATCTAAATTACAATAAAATAAAATAATGATGTAGTAATGTAGGCAGGCACTGTTCTAAGCACTTTACAATGATTATCTCATTAATGCTCACAACACCACCAAGAAATAGGGGCTATCATTCTTCCCATTTATAGACAAAGACTGAGGTTCAGAGAGACGCAGTGATGTGCCACAGATCATACTTGGTGGAACTGAATTTGAACCTGGGCTGTAAGAACTTCAGTAGCTGCTTGCTTGTACTTCAAGCGTTGGGGCAGACACAGCCTACAAAAGGCTTTTGGGGAGGGGCTAATGGGGTCCCTGTGGGTACTCACGAAGCGAACATGGTACCATCCATAGCAGATGTGGGCAAACTTAGGGGGTGGGGGCTCTCGTGATCTTCACTCAGCTGCACCTGGACTCTCCCTGTCCATGGCGGGGGAGTTCCTCGCTGCCGCAAGCCAGGTGGGCCAGTGGGGGGAGGGAGCACAGTGGAAGGGTTGTCCCGGGATAGTCCCGGCCTGAGCCTCACCCCACCATCACCCCTGGGCCAGCTGCTCTAGTCAGTAAGGCGAGGACCTCGTGGACGCTAGTTCCCCTTCTGTTGGGGTTCGCCCGGAAGTTCCTACGTGGGCTAAAAAGGGTCGTGGAGCTGAGCTCCGGAAAGCCAGACTAGAAGAAGCACCAGGGGCCTCTCCTCCACAGAGGTGCGCAAGTGGGAGGCAGGCGCGTTTGCGTGGGGGGCGCGCCGAATGGCACTGAGCATGGAGTTCCGGAGGCATTCCTGGTAGCCCTGGGCGCAGGAGAGAGCGGCTGTAGGGTGCCAGGAAGCCCTTGGGGAACGCCAAAAGTGGCGGGGATAGGGTCTGTGTGCAGCAAATAGGGAAGGAACTTGAGTACAAAGAGTAAACGAAAGAGGCTGCACTTTGCAGGTGAGGGGGGCACAGGGAGAAGGGTGGATGTGAGTCAGCCTCTGGCGTGCTGGCAAGAAAGACGAAGTATTGCCAGAGAGAAGCAAGGAGGGGGAACTGGACATGGAAGAAGCAGGAAGGAACCGTTGTTGCCTACAGAGAGCGAGCCAAAGCGCGGGACCGGGGGCCAAGGTGGGGGGAGGTGCGTCGGGGATCGCCTGGGGATCCTTGGAGAGTGTGGCCGAGGCAGTGCCTAGGACGCAGCAAAGGAAGGACTATACGTTAGAGATGCAGAGATTCCAGGGTGCTTGGGAGCATAGGGCGCACTGTTGCACTCCAGTGTGGTGTGCTCTAGGACTCTGGAAATGCGGGTTGAGCAGACCCGGAGGAGTGTTTGGGAACACTGGAGGAAGCAGGGAGAGAAGCAGCTAAGTCCACGGACTTCGGCGGGTTGGAGAGAGCACACCATGGGCACTGGAAAGAAGTGGAAAGCCGGCCTGGGGGAGGCTTGCCCACGGCTTTGAGCACCACAAGGTGTGATGACTGCCGGGGAGGGTTCCCAAGAGCCTGAGAAAGGAAAGAAGAGGCGCAGAGAACAAGAGCACCCCGGGCTCCTGGGACAGAAAGTTAGGGAGCTGTGGAGAGCTCGGAGCGCGCACCGTCCGTGTCTTCCTTCCCCGGCTGCCCCAACCCACTCACCATGACGGAGAAGACTAAAGCCACGATGTTGATGGGGTACGCAGGGCAAAAACACGAGAAGATGGTGAGCCACAGGTAGTTCTCGTGCCTGGGCAGGTCCTCTTCGGTCTTTTCATTCTCGGTTTTGGCCTCGGGACTGCTGTCCAGAGCGTTCTTGAAGTCCGAACTGAGGGGGAACTGAGACATCGGTGAGGCTGGTGGCGCTGGGTGGGCGGAGGAGCGCACGGTCCGCGCAGTCTGGGGCTCTCGGCATGAGCTCGTGGCAAGGCTCTGAAAAGCCCCGGCGTGAGGCTCAGGGGAGACGTGACCTCACCCCTCCTGCATCGTCCGCGTGCACTTGCCAGGGCTCGGGGACCGGGCCAAGAGCCTCTTCACGAGGAGTGGGGGAGGGAATAAGGGGAGGCGGAGAAGAGAGGGTGCCAGTAAGTCTGCCAAACCAAGGGGAAAAGACAGACCAAGCCACTGCACTCCCTGACAGACACACCCAGAGACCATCTAACCCACGACTAGACTCCCACTGAGAAGTCTGGAATAAAAGACAGCTTCAGGAAAAGGGAATTGGAAGGCCCTTTAAGTTACAAACTGGCCAGCCAGCAGGCTGAAGGTGACCAGCTCGTTTTTTGTTTTTGTTTTTTAAAAACCATTGAATTTGAATTTGAATACATTTGGACTCATCCTATCTACCGTCTGTACCACTTCTCTTGACTTCAACAATTTACCTTAATTTTCTGGAACCTGAGTCATTTAATTCACATTCCCTGCCTCAAACCCCTTTTCTCCTTGAACACTGAGCCCCCCTGTAATCACTCTTCCTCTGCAGGTGGGTGAACAGAGGGAGGCAGAGCTATGGGTGGGCCCCTTCTTGCTGGGGTCCTGTATAGCCAGACCCTGGGGCACAGTGAGCACCGCCCTGGTGCCCCCTACTTCTCCCCAAGAGTGGAAACAAGGATTTCTGTCTCCTCCTCACCGCCATGGGGCGAGGTGCTGGTAGATCTGGTCGGTGTAGACAACCCAAGTGGATAATAGGGATGGGGAGAAGAGAGAAGGATATGCTTTGAGAACTGGGGTAAGGATAGCAGTCGTGTCAGTTTCTAAGCAATTCGTGGGAGGCAGTAGTGACCAGAATTGAGGTTCCAAACTCAGATGGAGCTGGGGGGTTGTCATGTCTTAGTTGAGCGACCTCAGGATAGTACCGTCATCTTGCTAGCCCCTATTTCTTCATCTGTAAAAAGGGAACAATAATAACAACAATCCCTGGGACATCATAGGGACTATTGTTGTGAGTACTCCATGAGACATGTCCAGCCAGGCTAATCTAAGTGCTCCATAAATGTTCACTATTAACGGGATGTAACTATTTCCCTCAAACATAGCTGAGTATACAGTATCTCAAACCCTATATCCATTGCTGCAAATATTTCACCCCAAATCCAGATACTCTGAGCTGGCAGGGCCACATAGAAATGGAAATAGTTTATCATGTTCAGTCTAAAAAAAAAAAAATTGCTTATATCATCATTCTCAAAAGTATTAATCATCTGTTTGGTTTTCTCAGAACATGAACTGATTGTCTGAGATGCTCTCAGTTACCTCATGGAGCCGTATTTATTCGGTTACCTGCTTCCCTCATCTGACTGCAAACTCCCTGCTGAGAGAGGACTGTCTTGCTCATCTTTGTGTCAGCACCTGGCACAGTGCCTGGCACAAGATAGGTGCTTAGTATAGCTTGCAGAGTGCACACAAAATGCCCTCTCCTCCATCTTGGTTGGTTAATCAACTAGGAATAAAGCAAAAAGTTGGATTCATCTGCTGAGTTTCCAACTAAGCCTTTGTACTGGCTGTTTCCTTTGCCTGGAATGCTGTTCCCTTAGATGGTCACATGGCTGACTGCTTCTTATTCCCATCTGTCAGCTCAAATGTAACTTTCTGAGAGAGAGGTCTTCTCTTTAGGTTTATCTAATGTAGGTTCCCACAATAACTCTGTATTTTGCCAGCTTTTGTTTTCCTCTGTGGTGTGTATCACCGTTGTAATTTATTTGTTTACTTCTCTGTCTATTCTTTCTCTAGGCTAAGTTCTGTAGCCTGTTGAGTGCCATATCTCCAGCACTTAGTTTGTCCTGCCACATGGTAGGAATGTAAGAAGAGTTTTTTGAATGAATGGATCAGAATTACCAGCGAGTATTGAAAAACTCATCTTTAGATCTCCACCAGGACCTAGTGAATTAAAATTTCCCAGGGTGGCACCCCTAAAATCTGTGTTTTCGGTGCCTGAGAAATCTATATTTTTCAGAACACTCCCAGGTGATTTTGATGTGGCTGAACGATTTCTCAAATCCCAGCACTATGTTTAGTTCTTAGGATATAGTCCTGGATTTTAGTCTGGATATTCCCCTCAGGTGCCTCATCCTCAACAAATCAAATGTGTTCTCATTGTCTTCCCCAGGAACCCGCTTCGTAAGGCTCATCTGTTAATGGTCTCTGCCCACTTCTGCAGCCTCATCTCCCAACTGTCCTCTTCTCTGTCACACTACCTTTCAGCCACATCAGCCCTTTTTTCCCCCCATTTTCAAGCACTCCACCTTTTCCCACTCCAGGGTCTCTGCACCTGTTGCTCCTTCTTCTTGAGGTGCACCCTCTTCCCCCCACTCCTCACCTGTTAGCGCCTTCTCATCTTTTAGGACTCACTCACCTTACATGTTACCTCCTGAGAGAGACCTTCTGTGACAATCATATCCCAAGTAGCTTTCCATACTGTTGTTCTCTATCCCATTACCCTGGTTATTTCCTTCATTACAGTTATCCCAATCAGAAATCCTCTTCTTTATTCATTTGTTTACTTATTTATTGCCCCACTAGAAGGTAAGCCCCATAATGGCAGCAATTCTTTTTTTCTGCTTGGTTCATTCTATATCCCCAGTGCCTAGAACAGTGCCTGGCCCTTAGTTGGTGCTCAATATTTGTTGAGTGACTAAATCAGCTGTTGATTTAGTTATCCAGGTGGAACTTGGGGGCATTATTCTTCTCTTTCCTTCAGCTTTCTATGTGAACTATTTATTAAACCCTATTGATTCAATCTCAAACATTACTTTTTCCCATCTCTGTAGCTATCTTTCTAATTCTGGCTGTTTTCAACACTGAAAAGGCTGAGTGGGTGCTCTCTGAGGCATATGTGGGGTCTGAGGGTGGTTAATTTAGTTGGTGTGACTAAGTCCAAGGTTTGAGTATCAAATGGAATTTTGCTGTTTCAAGACCACAAACCTTATTGTCCATTCCAACCCACCTGTGTCATTCAAGAAATTTACAAAAGATGCAGAGTCCCTGGCTGGTGTAAACATTTAACATGCTTGCTGCTAACCAAAAGGTTGGAGATTCGAGTCTACCCAGAGAAAGGCCTAGCCGTCTGCTTCTGAAAAAATCAGCCACTGAAAACCCTGTGGAGCACAGTTCTGCTCTGACACACATGGGGTCGCCATCAATTGGAGTTGACCCAGTGACAAGTGGTTTTTTTAGTTGACTCAGCAGAGCCTATCTTGCCAGGAAAACAATCCTCCAATACCAGTCACGCCAGAGTTATCAAACATTTACTGAGCACCTGCTGTATGCACTGGATTTATTCTCCACATGCATCACCTCACTTACTCCCTACAGCAACCCTTGTGAGGTAGGTGGAGAGGTTTCCTCTGGGATCAGATAGATAAAAGGACTTGCGTGAGATCTCACAGCTAAGTGGAAGTGCCGGAGCTTGAACCATGTACAGATACAGGTAGAAATGCTTGTTCTGCCAACACGTTTCAGAAGGAGTTAGATTGACATCTCTAAAGTTTCTTAAGTCCTTATACTCTGCTCAGGGAAGATGGATTAATAGCTTGTTGACTGGTCTAAAATGTAGCAGTGAAACTGGGATCTCTTGAAACATTTGCAATTCAATGGAAAAGAAAGTGCCCACACCAGGAAGTGTATTGTATATGTACTGATTCTTGAGGGATGTATTAGATCACTTAGTCAGGGTTTCCAGTTCTAATTTCCTGAGTTTCACTAATTTTCTCTTGAGATGTCAGTTTATTGCTCTTGGATGAACCCTACTGGCTGATTGCTTAATAGTGTGGCAGTACTTTCCCTCTTTAAAATGAAGCAGAGAAAGTGAATTCCTAACAGCCAGTCTACATTAAGCCTTTCTGTAACTTTCTGGATCCCAATGGACCAACTTATGTTTTGACCTTTTAAAAAAAGTTTTATTTCTGGATATAAAAGTAATATGTGTATATTCTAGAAAAGCTGGAAAATGAAGAAAAGCATAAATAAGAAGAGGTATCACCTGTAAGTTACCACCACATATGTAAGAGGCTGTTTCCTTCCAACTCTCCTTCTACATGTGTATATTTTTCTTTACTAAAATGGGTTTATTATACAAGTCTGTTTCTTGCTTTTTCTGCTCGATGTTATATGATGAATTAACATTATTTGCAAATATTATTACAGTCTACATAATTTTTCTATTGATTAGATAGATTATTATTTATGTACCCATTCCCTGATCATTAGGTATTAAGATTATTTTTAGTGTTTTTTTCTTGTATTATGAAAATGCTGTGATGAACATCTTTTGTACCCAGTTGTCTGTTTGTGGTTATCTTCTTGTGGTTCATGATATTACAGGGTAGATGTCAGTCTTTGAAAGGACAGAGAAATTCAGATTGACTGATTGAGGCATTGTATTATCAGATATGTACCAAAGGTAAAATTAAAATTTAAGCTAAATGAACAGTCACAAATTCGATGGACTACAGAGTGGCTGAAAATGAGACGTATTCAAAGAACAACTTCCCAATGCCAGATAGACCCCTAAATCTGTAATATGTAGTGGGGCGAGGTTGAATCTGTAAATGTGTGTGGGAGTTACTCGATCTTAAATCTTTCGATCTTAGCTATATCTAGGATTCCAAAGTGAAAGAAGAGATAGCAAGAGATTGAGATTCTGCTGATCTGTGAAAACGCAAGAGAAAGATTCCAGATCTTTAGGAAATGGTAGGAGCTTGAATGCATTTGCTGCCAAATTTCCCATTAGTCTCAAGTACCAGCCTTTAGTAGTCATAAAGTAACTGCTCTGGTCTCAGGGGTTTGCTACAGAAGAACAGTGTCTTTCTGGCTAATATTATTAGAAAACAATTTACCTTTCCAGTTTCCAACAACTTTGATCCTCTCACAAGAGAAAAAAAAAAAAAAGAAGGGATGAGTTGGGGAAACAGATTCTGTACCGTTAATTTTTTAAACCATGCCTTTTAATGAAACCATTCAGGACAGAGGGAAAACACAAACCCTCACAGGCTTAACGTGCCATCTTTTCTCCATTCCTCTTCTGCCACACCAGAGAATAAGGACAGCACCTGTTCTGTCACTCTTCTTGCCGGTTGAATGGTATAAAAGTGTAGTGTCTTGATCATACTCTTTAGCTCATGGATGAGATGAGCAGGGACCTTATAATACAGTAAAACCTGCAAAAGATGGAAACTTTGTAAGGTGAAAACCTGTTGGAGAAGGAAAACTCAAATATGTTCCAGTAAAACAAGCAATAGAAAAGTGGTAAGACTGCACTCTGTCAGAAGCGGAAAACTTGCAAGACCCAGAAAAACATGGCAGTCCTGTCGAGTTCCAGCTCTCAGAGATTTCACTGTAATTCACAAATATTATAACAATGATAATGGAAATCATAAAGCTGTCCATGGCTGAAACTAGACATACCAGCTGTCTTAGCTAGTGCTGCTGTAACAGAAATATCACAAGTGGATGGCTTTAACGAAGAGAAGTTTATTCTCTCACAATCCAGTAGGCTACAAGTCCAAATTCAGTGCATCAGCTCCAGGAGAAGGCTTTCTCTCTCTGTTGCCTCTGGAGGAAGGTCCTTAGGATGCGTCAGTCTTCCCTTGGTCTGGGAGCATCTCAGCGCAGGAACCTCAGGTCCAAAGGACGCGCTCTGCTCCTGGCACTGCTTTCTTGGTGGTGTGAAGTTCCCATGTGTCTCTGCTCACTTCTCTCTTTTATATCTCAAAAGTATAACTCATCAGTATAACTGCCACTAATCCATCTTATTACATCATAGTGATAGAGTTTACAACACATAAGGAAATCACATCAGATTACAAAATGTTACACAATCATGCAATACTGGGAATCATGACCCAGCCAAATTGATACACACATTTTTTGGGGAGACATAATTCAATCCATGACACCAACCACTGACATCTTCCATGCCCCCTTCTAGTCTTTGTGTCTATCCAGGTGCACTATTCACACACTTGCAATTAAAGTGTGTGCACGATTTTGAAACTTGATTTTTTTAACTTAATGCTCTGACCTAGATCTTTCCCACATTGTGATCCTCTAATAATTTTTTAACCATTTTTTAATTGTAGTAAATATATATGTAACAAATTGTTGCCTTTTGAAAATACTTTGCACGTACAATTCAGTGACGTTGTTAGTTGCCATCAAGTTGGTTCCAATTTAAAGCAACCCTGTATACAACAGAATGAAACACTGCCTGGTCCTACTATATCTTACAATGTTTCGCTGCTGTTCATAAGGTTTTAACTGCCCAATTGTTTCAGAAGTAGACTGCCAAGTCTTCTCATATGTCTTAGTCTGGAAGTCTGGAAGCTCTGCTGAAACCTGTCCCCATCGGTGACCCACTGGTATTTGAAATACTGGTGACATAGCTTCCAGCATCACAGCAACATGCAAGCCACCACAGTACAACAGACTGACAGACAAGTGGTGGTCAGTGACGTTAGTTACGTTTATCATGTTGTTCAGTCCTTAAGATGATCTCGCTACAAATTTTCCCATCACCATTAACAGAAGCTCAGTGTCTCCTATCTGCTTAATCGTTTTTGATGACTTTCATAACTTTATGATAATTGTAACTGTTTTCCTCTCATTGGATATTTTTGAGGATATATTATCTTTCATGTTAAAAATAAGGAAGCCAGAGATTTTAGACATGCTCACAAACCCTATTCCCTTTCTTCCTTCCCTCACCACCCTGCCCAGGAAAATGCCCTGGCCTCATCCAATGAAATGGAGACAGTCTTCTTTAGCTAACTGTGCTTGGAAACTGACTGTACTGGGAAAGTAGAGGCGAGGTTCCAGGGAGTGGAATCATTTCTAAGGAAGTTGTAGTCCAAACCACTTAGGGACTGAAAGGATGAAAGTTGTTGTGTTGAATTGGAATCCAGAGTAAATGATGTTGGAGAGGCACTGGGGGTGATGAGTGAGCAGGCTTGGTCTGGAGAGGGTGTTAGGAAGATTGAAATGCAGTAGACAAGAATTGCATTAAATGTGGCTAGAGAGGGAGAGCTGAGTTTCTGTGTTTGGAGCATATAATTTTATTGTTATGGATGGAGCTGTGTCCCCAAAAAATGTATATCAACTTGACTAGGCCATGATTCCCAGTATTGTGTGATTGTCCGCCGTTTTGTCATATAGTATGATTTTCCTGTGTGCTGTAAATCCTTCCTCTATGATATTAATGTGGTAGGATTAGGGGCAGTTAGGTTAATTAGGCAGGACTCAATCTACAAGATTAGGTTGTATCTTAAGTCAGTCTTTTTTGAGCTATGAAAGAGAGAGGCGAGCACAGAGACATGGGGACTTCATACCACGAAGAAGCAAGAGCCAGGAGAATAGTGCATCCTTTGAACTCATGGTCCCTGTGCTCAGAAGCTCCTATATCAAGGGAAGATTGATGACAAGGACCTTCTCCCAGAGCCGACAGAGAGAGAAAGCCTACCCCTAGAGCTGGCACCCTGAATTCGGACTTTAAGCGTCCTAGACTGTGAGAGAATAAACTTCTCTTTGTTAAAGTCATCCACTTGTGGGATTTCGGTTATAGCAGCACTGAGATATTTATGCACCAAAGTTAAGGAAACCAGGTATTCTGGATTTTTGTCAACCTGTGTCGAACTACATTGTTGTTGCCATCGAGTTGGAGCCTACTTTCAATGACCTTATCTATAACAGAATGAAGTGTTGCCCACTCCTGTACCATCTTCATGATCGTTGGTATGTTTGAGTCCATTGTTGTGGCTGTTGTGTCAATCCATCTCATTGAGGGTTTCCCTCATTTTCCTTGGCCTTCTACCAAACACGATGTACTTCTCTAGTGATTGGTCTTTGCTGATGATGTGTCCAAAGTAAGTGAGCCAAAGTCTCACCATCCTCGCTTCTAAGGTGCATTCTGGTTGTATTTCTTGTAAGACTGGTTTGTTTGTTCTTTTGGTAGTTCATGGTATGATCAACATTCTTCGCCAACACCACAGTTTGAATTCACTTCTTCTCTATCTTTTTCATTGTCCAGCTTTTGCATGCATATAAGGTGATTGAAAAGACCATGGCTTCTCAAAATGACATCTTTGCTTTTTAAGACTTTAAAGAGGTCTTCTGCAGTAGATTTATCCAGTACAATATGTCATTTGATTTCTTGACTTTGCTTCCATGGACAAAGATTGTTGATCAAAGCACAGTGAGATGATTGACAACTTCAATTTTTTTCCCCTCATTTATCATGATGCTGTTTATTGATCCAGTTGTGAGGATTTTCGTTTTCTTCATGCTCAGGCATAAGCCACACTGAAGCCTGTAGTCTTTGACCTTCATCAGTAAGTGCTTCAAGCTGCCTTCATTTTCAGCAAGCAAGGCTGTGTCATCTGACTACTTTAATTAAGTCTTAATAATTCAACAAATAATTTACTTAAGGGGCTACCCTGTGTCGGGCTCTGATCTAGGGGTTGAGGATATAGTGGCAAACAAGACAGCCATGATTCCTGCTCTTGTGGACAGATAAGTAAGATACTTACAATTTGCGATGAAGGAAATAAAACAGGATAATGTGATAGTGACTTGGGGCAGAGGAGTTCTTTAGATGTAGTGGCCAAAGAATGGATGTTAGATATATTGTGCTTAACCTTAAAGCCACTCTCCACCTTTTCTACCCTGTCTTCCACTCTGGCAAGCTCTCTTGAATGTTCTGCATCAATGGTCAGAAAACGATGGTCCACTGCCTGTTTCTTTAAATAAAGTTTTATCGGTATACAGCCACACTCATTCATTCATGTGTTGTCTGTGGCTTTTAAAACCTAATTTTGGGAGTGACATCCCATCATTGTTGTTGTATTCGATTGGCTAGAGGGAGTACCTGGGTGGTGCAAACAGTTAAGTGCTCAACTATTAGCTAAAGCATTGGCAGTTTGAAACCACCCAGTGGCTCCATGGGAGAAAGACCTGGCAATCTGCTTCCATAAAGATAGTTGTTGTTGTTAGATGCCATCAAGTCGGTTCCAACTCATAACGACCCTATATACAACAGAACGAAACACTGCTTGAGCCCATTGTTGCAGCCACTGTGTCAATCCATCTTGTTGAGGGCCTTCCTCTTTTTTGCTGACCTTCTGCTTTACCAAGCATGATGTCCTTCTCTAGGGACTGGTCCCTCTTGATAGCATATCCTAAGTACGTGAGATGAAGTCTCACCATCCTCACTTCTAAGGAGCATTGTGGCTGTACTTCTTCAAAGACAGATTTCTTCGTTTTCCTGGCAGTGCATGGTATATTCAGTATTGTTCATCAACACCATAATTCAAAGACATCAGTTCTTCTTCGGTTTTCCTTATTCATTGTCCAGCTTTCACATGCATATGAAGCGATTAAAAATACCATGGCTTAGTCCTAAAACTGACATCTTTGCTTTTCAACCCTTTAAAGAGATCTTTTGCAACAAATTTGCCCAACGCAGTACGTTGTCTGATTTCTTGACTGCTGCTTTCAAGGACATTGATTGTGGATCCAAGTAAAACGTGATTGTTGACAACTTCAGTATTTTCTCCATTTATCATGATGTTGTGAGGATTTTTGTTTTGTTTATGTTAAGATGTAATCTATACTGAAGGCTGTAGTCTTTGATCGTCATCAGTAAGTGCTTCAAGTCCTCTTCACTTTCAGCAAGCAAGGTTGTATCATCTGCATATCCTAGGTTGTTAATAAGTCTTCCTCCAATCCTGATGCCACATTCTTCTTCACATAGTCCAGCTTCTTGGATTTTGTGCTCAGCATACAGATTGAATAAGCATGGTGAAAGGATACAGCCCTGAGACACACCTTTCCTGATTTTAAACCATGCAGTGTTCCCTTGTTCTATTCGAACAACTGCCTCTTGCTGTATGTCCAGTTTACACACGAGCACAATTAAGTGTTCTGGAATTCCCATTCTTTGCAGTGTTATCTTAATTTGTTATGATCCACACAGTTAGATTGCTCTGAATAGGCAATAAAACACAGGTAAACATCTTTCTGGTATTCTCTGCCTGCAGCCAAGATCCATCTGACATTAGCAGTGATATCCCTTGTTCCACATCCTCTTCTGTATTGGGCTTGAATTTCTGGAAGTTCCCTGTTGATGTACTGCTGCAACCATTTTTAAATTATCTTCAGCAAAATTTTACTTGTGTGTCATATTAATGACATTATTCGATAATTTTCGCATTCTGTTGGATCACATTTCTTTGGAATGGGCACAAATATGGATCTCTTCCAGTCGGTTGTCCAGGTAGCTGTCTTCAAAATTTGTTGACATAGATGAGCAAGCACTTCTAGCGTTGAATCCTTTTGTTGAAACATTTCAATTGATATTCCATCAATTCCTGGAGCCATGTTTTCCACAAATGCCTTCAGTGCAGCTTGGATTTCTTCCTTCAGTACTGTCTTAGTTATCTAGTGCTGTTATAACAGAAATACCATAAGCGGATGACTTTAACAAAGAGAAATGTATTCTCTTACAGTTTAGGAAGCTGAAAGTCCAAATTCAGGGTGCCAGCTCTGGGGGAAGGCCTTCTCTCTCTGTCAGTTCTGGGGAAAGGTCTTTGTCACCAATTTCACCAGGTCCAAAGGACATACTCCCCTCCTGGTTCTTCTTGCTTAGTGGTAATGAAGTCCCTCTGTTTCTCTGCTCACTTCTCCCTTTTGTATCTCAAAAGAGATTGTCTCAAGATACAACCTAATCTTGTGGATTGAGTCCTGCCGCATTAACATAACTGCCTTTAATCCTGCCTCATTAACATCGTGTTGTTGTTGTTATTAGGTCCCCTCAAGTTGGTTCCCACTCATAGCAATCCTATGTACTACAGAATGAAACACTGCCTAGTTCTCCACCATGCTCACAATCATTGTTATGCTTGAGCCCATTGTTGCAGCCACTGTGTCAGTCCATCTCATTGAGGATCTTCCTCTTTTTCGCTCACCCTCTACTTTACCAAGCATGATGTCCTTCTCCAGGAACTGATCCCTCCTGATAACATGTCCAAAGTATGTAAAACGTAGTCTCGCCATCATTGCGTCTAAGGAGCATTCTGGTTGTACTTCTTTTTTTTTTTTTTTTTTTTAGTTGTACTTCAGGTGCAGGTTTACAGAACAAATAGTTTCTCATGCAGCAGTAGTACACATATTGTTTTATGACATTGGTTAACA
>NW_004443997.1:6471839-6477135 GCF_000243295.1 Trichechus manatus latirostris
TTTTTTTTTTGGTGAAAATATACATAGCCAAAAATACACCATTTGAAAAATTTCTACATGCACAGTTCAGTGACATAGACTACGCTCTTCCAGTTGTGCTGCTATTCTCACTGGTTGTACTTCTTCCAAGAGAGATTTGTTTGTTCTTTTGGCAGTCCATGATATATTCCGTATTCTTTGCCAGCACCACAATTCAAAGGTGTCAATTCTTCTTTGGTCTTCCTTATTCATTGTTCAGCTTTCACATGGGTATGATGTGATTGAAGATACCATGGCTTGGGCAGGCACACCTTAGTCTTCAAGGTGACCTTTTTGCTTTTCAACACTTTAAAGAGGTCTTTTGCAGCAGATTTGCCTAACGCAAAGCATCTTTTGATTTCCTGACCGCTACTTCCATGGGTGTTGATTGTGGATCCAAGTAAAATGAAATCCTTGACAACTCATCTTTTCCCCATTTATCATGATATTTCTTTTGGTCCAGTTGTGAGGGTTTTTGTTTTCTTCATGTTGAGGTGTAATCCATACTGAAGGCTGCGGTCTTTGATCTTCATCAGTAAGTGCTTCAAGTCCTCTTCACATTCAGCAAGCAGGGTTGTGTCATCTGAATAATGCAGGTTGTTAATGAGTCCTCTTCTAATCCCGATGCCCCATTCTTCTTCGTATAGTCCAGCTTCTCGGATTATTTTCTCAGCGTATAGATTGAATAGGTATGATGAAAGGATACAACCCTGATGCACACCTTTCCTGACTTTAAACCACCCAGTATCCCCTTGTTCTGTTTGCACAACTGCCTCTTGATCTATGTACAAGTTCCTCATGAGCACAATTAAGTGTTCTGGAATTCCCATTCTTAGCAGTGTTATCTATAATTTGTTATGATCCACACAGTCGAATGCATTTGAGTAGTCAGTAAAACACAAATAAACATTTTTCTGGTATTTTCTACTTTCAGCCAGGATCCATCTGACATCAGTAATGACATTAACATCATAGAGGTTAGGATTTACAACACATAGGAAAATCACATCAGGTGACAAAATGGTGGGCATTCATACAATACTGAGAATCATGGCCTAGTCAAGTTGACACACGTTTTTGGGGGACACAATTCAATCCATAAGATTCCACCCTTTAGCCCCCCCAAATTCATGTCCTTGCCACGTGTAAAACACATTCAACCCATGGTATTATAGCAAAAAGTCTTAATTCAACTCCAAGTCCAAAATCTCATCTTCTGCAAAATTCCTCTTCATCTGTGAAATCTAGAATACAAGTTATTTGCTTCCAAAGTACAGTGGTGGAACAGGCACAAGTTATACATTTCTATTACAAATGGGAGAAATTAGAGGGAAAGAAGGGATAACAGGCACCAAACACATCAGCAGAACACATTACATTAGCTCTCAAGGCTTGAAAATAATCCTCTGTTCTCTTAGACCATTTAGGCAGTGGCCCTGCCCTCCAGACTGGGTGTTGCCCACACTCTCTGGATTCTGGGTAAAGGCCCCTAGGCTTCAGCTCTGCCTTCCTGGGCCACTGGAAAGGCAACTGTGCTCCCTCACATTTGGGTGGCCCCATTCTCCTAGTCCATCTGAGTGTTGACACTACCCCCTTGGCCCTGGCAGGCAGCCTTTGCTTCTGCCCCTTGGGCATGGCAGCCTTGCCCCCTCAGCTTTGGGCAACTGATCCACCCCCATCCTACTGGTACTTGTGAGCAGCAACCACTCCAGAACCGAGTTGGTGAAGATCTGACTCTTTGAAACTCCAGAGGCCATGACTCCACCCTTTGAGACCCCAGAGGTTGTGGCCCTACCCTTGGAGAGTGAGGCAGCTGTGCTTCCTGTGTTCCTTGACTCTTCAGCTTCTGCTTCCTTGGCCTCTTGACTCCTCAGGCCTTGCTGCCCCCATCTTCCCTGCTGGGGCAAGTGTTCCAAAGCTCTTTAGCTCCACTGATAAGTATCTGGAGTGACCTCACTCTACCAGTAAACTTTGGCTTGAAGGCACTCAGCTCTCTTGCTCTGTGGATCAGCAAGCCTAGCTCCAACAATAAGTGCCTGGAAGCACCCCACTCTGCCAGGAAGCCTCTTGCGAAGAGACACTCAGCTATCTCACTCTGTGGGTGGGGTCCAACGCTGTCTCACGCTGGCCTACTGGTTTTGCTGCTGCCGTTTCTCTGCTTTGCTTCTTACCATATGTGCCATCTCCAGTGTAGTAGCTCTCCTCACTTCCTTCTTTTTATTTATTTATTTTTATTGTACTTCAGATGAAGGTTTACAGAATGAACTAGCTTCTCATCAAACAGTTAGTACATATATTGTTTTATGACAGTTTTATGACATGTCAACACTCTGCCTTCTCAACCTTGCATTCCCTGTTGCCTGCTTTCCTGTCGCCTCCTGCCTTCTAGTCCTTGCCCCTGGGCTCGTGTGTCCCTTTAGTTTCATTTTGTTTTATGGGCCTGTCTGATCTTTGGCTGAAGGGTGAACCTCAGGAGTGACTTCCTTACTGAGCTAAAAAGTGTCCAGGGGACATATTCTCTGGGTTTCTCCAGTCTCTGTCAGGCCACTAAGTCTGGTGTTTTTTGTGAGTTAGAATTTTGTTCTACATTTTTCTCCATCTCTGCCTGGGACCCTCTATTGTGATCCCTGTCAGAGCAGTTAGTGGTGGTAGTTGGTCACCATCTAGTTGTACTGGACTAATTCTGGTGGAGGCCATGGTGGTTGTGATCCATTAGTCCTTTGGACTAATCTTTCCCTTGTATCTTTAGTTTTCTTCATTCTCCCTTGCTCCTTAAGTGGTGAGACCAGTGGAGTATCTTAGATGGCTGCTCACAGGCTTTTAAGACCCCAGATGCTACTCACCAAAGTAGAATGTAAAACAATTTCTTTATAAACGATGATACACCAGTTGAGCTAGATGTTCCCTGCGACCATGGTCCCCACAGCCCTCAGCCCAGCAATTCAGTCCCTCAGGTAGTTCGGATGGGTCTATGGAGCTTCCATGACCTTGCTTTGTACAAGTTGTGTTGGCTTCCCCAGTATTGTGTACTGTCTTACCCTTCACCAAAGTTACCACTTATCTATTGTCTGTTTATCTCCTCACTTCCTTCTGAGTCCTCACCAGTATTGTCTTTGATGTACATAATCCCACGTACATAATCCCATGAACAGTCTCTTGAAGGCAGTCTTAAAACTCTTCCAGCCTCTACGCATTTAGTTTCAAAACTTCTTCCACATTTTAGGTATCTATTAGAGCAGCACCCCACTCTTCATGTACCAGATTATGTCTTAGTTGTCTAGTGTTGCTATAACAGAAATACCACAAGTGGATGACTTTAACAAAGTGAAGTACCATTGGTTTTTTGATCATATGCTACCTCTTGAAATGGTTGAACATTGACCAGTTCTTTTTGGTATAGTGACTCTGTGTATTCCTTCCATCTTCTTTTGATGCTTCCTGTGTCATTTGGTATTTTGTCCATAGAATCCTTAAATATTACAACTCACAACTTGAATTTTTTCTTCCATAAAGATTACAGTCATGAAAATGCTATTGAACAATTCTCCTTTGTCACATGGGTTACTATACGTCAGACATGACTCAACGGCACCTAACAACATCAACAGAGGTGCCTCGGAAGACAGACGTTGAAATCTGCTTCCAAAAGGTCATAGCCTTGAAAACCCTATGCAGTAGTTCTACTCTGCACACGCAGGATCACCGTGAGTCGTCATTGACTCAAAGGCAACTAACAACAACATTGGCTAGAAGCAAGTTCCTAGGTCCAGCACAAACTCAGGAACAGGCACTTCCTTCTGAGTCCTCGCCATTTTTAATTGCTTAAGCGAGTTTCCTGAGAGCTCTGCACATTAGCAAGGTACATTTGGAGGCAGTTCCATGTATAAGCAGGAAGGGTTATAATGGTGTTTTAAATGTCTTCAATTATACATGAAGGAGTGGTCTTTCTAGCACAATCCAGCAAGAAAGCTCTTGGGCTCCTAGGAAGTTTTAGTGCATTAAGGATTAAAACTTCCCTGGATCTTTTTGGCCAATAAAGGCGCTTGCTAAGGGAAGAATCTCTCTGTTGTTCTTTTCCATAAGATTGCAAGTGGGGTTTTCAGAGTGAGAGCCACAGGCAGCAGCACCCCTATTTGACCCCTTCTCTTTCTTCTTTCTCTCTCTACCCGGACCAACTGCCTCCCTCCTCAGCCCCCACCCCCACCTCTGTCTTTATCTTCTGTCCCTTTGATTTTTTTGCAAAGTGGATGTAATGAGGTACACATGCTTTTCTTCTGTTACATGATTTGCACTCTGGGATGCTTTGTTTTTGTTTGTTTTTCCTTACAAAAACCAGAACAAAGTCTGCACAGTTCCTGGGAATGGGGTATGAAGTTGTGTACCAGTTCTAAGCATTTTCAACCATATCACATTGGTAGACATTGTGAGAGTCCCATTTCTCCAGGCAGCCAGAGTTTGGGAAGAACAGAGTTTAAGCAGTGAAGAAGAGGAAGAAGTTTCCAATCATTACAATGAATCAGTCTGGAGTGTGACAAACTCTTCATCTCTGAAAGTTTCCCTAAAAAGGCTGCATGCGTCAGGGGCGCTGGAGACAGCGGGAGGTTAGGCTGGGCGAGTTGGTCCTCCTCCTTGTGTGCTCACCAGAGTCACCTGGGGGAAGAGTTCCAAAAAAGGCAGCTGTATTTTTAGCCTTGGGTTCAAATCCCAGTATCTCTATTTTTTTAAATCCTCCTTTGAGACTCAAATGGCGCCAGCCTGGCTGTGGTACTCAGGAAGGCTTTTGGAAACTAGTGAGCTAGAGGAACTAAAAGTTCCTTTAGAAGGGCCTGAGGACTCCCTGAGTCCTCCATGATTTTAGGAACTGATTTGGTTCAAGAGTCATGAGCATCCTTAACTGTTAATAATGTGGAGATGATGGTAGGCAAGGAGCCCTGGTTAAGTGCTTGGCTGCTAACTGAAAGGTTGGTGGTTTGAACCTACCCAGGGAGAAGGACCTGGTGATCTGCTTCCTGTAAAGATTACAACCAAGAAAACCTTATGGGGCAGTTCTACTCTGTCACACAGGGTCAACTTGATGGCACCCAACAACAATATAGTGTAGCTGAAAATGGCATGGCACGTACCTGGAGGAGTCAAATTTCTTTCTTTTTTTTTTTTTTATTTTTTTTATTGTACTTTAGATGAAGGTTTATAGAACAAATAGTTTCTCATTAAACAGTCAGTACGCATATTGTTTTATGACATTGGTTAACAACCCCACGACATGTCAACACTCTCC